>NW_026294391.1:100047296-100779796 GCF_007827085.1 Peromyscus californicus insignis
TGTGCCACCACCGCTGGGCTACCATCCCCATTTTCAGAAGGAGGAAGCAGAAGCTCTGAGAATTCAAGGAACTTGAATGTAGCCACACTAACAGCAAGTGTTGGAGGAAGGATTCCCACCCGACATTCTGGCTACAGAGTCCTTGCTTTTAACTATGATGAAATCTTGTTTTCAGTATCAGTAATTTTACAGCAATAGTACAAAGGTTGTTGCTGTGCAGTAAGTGGGATTGCATGCATGAGTTAATACCTGAAAGCAGATAGGCACTATTTTTAGTAGGTCATTAATAAAACTTTAGTAGAGCTATCTGCCTATAGCTTTTCAGTACTACTAATCTTCCACACAGAAACATGAAAAGGTTACTTTCTGAGACCAGTCAGGAAAGACAGTCCTCAAGGGAGTCTTGTCTATTGTTTTCATTTTCATTAACCTTTTTGTCAATAGCAGCTTTGAGGGGAGTGGGATAGGGGTGAAGGTTGAAGCTGGATTTCACGTAGCCCAGGCTGCCTTCAAGTTGACTAGATAGCAGAGACTGGCTTTGAACTCCTGCTCTTCCTGCCTCCATCTCCTGGGTACTGGCATTATAGGCATTGCGCCATCATGCCCAGCGATGGAAGATTTATCTTAATATAATTTACTCATTCATAGTGAGTTCAGAGCTGGAGATATAGCTTAGTGATGGAGCACTTGCTAAGCATGCCTGATGCACGGGAACCAACCCTATGAAATATGGCTACAGCAAACTCAAGCAATTTCAGTATGCTCTTGGGCTCACTGGTAGTCACTTCCCACCACCCGCACACAGCTTTAAGTCACTATTAAATTACTTTCTGTTTATTAGCTTTTTTAAATATGTCTGTAATAGAATAATATAGCATTCAGTCTTTTTTGAATAACTTTTTTTTTCACTTAACATGATGTTTTCATGGGAGGACACTAAAAACAAATGATTATTTAACCCTTTTTATGGTACTGGGGGATAGAACCTGTGGCCTTGGGCACGTCAGGTAAGTAAGTAAGTAACTTGTGAGCTAAAACAAGCCATCATTAATATTTTTAACACAACTAATTTACTGATGTATCACAGGAATTTAGACATATTGGGCTGTAGAGATGGCTCAGCAGTTAAAAGCACTGGCGGCTCTTCCAGAGCAGCTGGGTTCAATTCCCAGCACCCACATGGCACCTCACAACCATCTAAAACTCCACTTTCAGGGAATGTGATTCACTCTTCTGCCCTCCATGGGCATCAGACAAGCAAGTGGTACTCAGACATACATGTAAGGCAAACACCCATACACATAAAACATTTTTAAAAATAATGCTAACATATTTATCTTTTTAAAATTTTTTTTGATTGTTTGAGACTGAGTCTCACTATGTAGTTCTGGCTGGCCTGGAGCTCACTATGCAGACCAGGCTAGCCTCAAAACCACAGAGATTCACCTGTCTCTGCCTCCTCCACAGTACTGAGATTGTAAACCTGTGCCACTAAGTCTAGATTTTTTTTTTACGTGAATTAGGGACAGAACTCAGCATTTTATTGACAGAATTATCACCCCAGTCCCTAAATACATTTTGTTATACTTTTTCTTTGAGACAGGGTCTCATGTAGCCCAGGCTGGCCTCCAACTGTATACAGCTGAGGACTATGTTGACCTTCCACTCCTACTCCACCTCCCAAGTGCTGATTAGAATGCACCACAACCAGTTTGTGCAGTGCTGAGGTGCCAGAGCCTCGTACTTGCCAAGCAAGGCCCAGCCTGAGCTCTTTCTACCAACTGAGCTGCATCTCCAACCCCTGTGTCTGTATGGGGATAAAAATGAATAACATAACATTTACCAGATTGACATTGTTTGATTATATTGAGAAAAGGCTTCAAAATCCCTCCATGCTGTAGCATGGGTTGCGATGCTGTTCCACTGTATGTATAAAGCATGGTTTTTTCATCCATTTATCCACAACTGAACATGTGGGTTGTTCCTACTATTGGGCTATTGTGAACAGTGCTGCTGAGAACATGGGTGCAAGTACCTTTTTGATTGCCTGCTTTTGATTCCTTCAGGTACATACCTGGGAGTATACTTGCTGGATAACTGGATAATAGCACATCTAGTTTATTTCCAGTGGCAGGGATTGAACTCAACAAGTTACACATGTTAAATAGGTGTGCTACAATTAAATTACATCTCTAGCACTGCAGTTAATATTTTGAGTAAACTCCATACTGTTTCCCATAGCATTTATACCATTTACATCCCTTTATGCCAGTAGTGAGTAATAGGATCTCATACTTCCTTATCTTTGCCAACATTTGTTTTTTTTTGGGGGGGAAGGGTCATTTGGGGGAGACCTTTTAGGCAATGTCTCACTATGTAGCCCTGAATGTCCTAGAACTTGCTATGTAGAAAAGGCTGGCTAACTTATTGAGATCATCCCCCCTCTGCCTTCTAAGTCCTGGAATTACATGTGTGTACTATCAAGTCCAGTTAACAATTTTTTCTGGTTTGTTGTTGTTGACACAGAGCCTCATGTAGCCTAGGCTTGCCTTCAATTCACTGTTTAAATAGTAGGCATGCTAACAGTTGAGAAGTAGTATCTTGTTACAGTTTTTATTTTCACTGCCCTAAGGTTTATTCCTTATAGTCTGTTTGCTTCTTGTTTCTTTGTTTTTTCAGACAGGGTTTCTTTATGTAATAACTCTGGCTATCCTGGAACTCATTTTGTAGACCAGGCTGGCCTCGAACTCACAGAGATCCGCCTGCCTCTGCCTCCCAAGTGCTGGGATTAAAGGAGTGTGCCACGACCGCCAGCCTTGTCTGCTTTTTCTTATTTTAAATAATCTATAAATGCCTTACAAGAATGAAAGACTCTGTTTATGAAACAAATAAGCCCCACATATCTACAAGTTTCTAAACTTAGCTTGTTTAAAGTTGAGTGCACCTGTGACTGAAGAAACTAATTGCTTCAAAAATTTAAACATTACTATGGCGGACACCGCCAAACACTTGTCACAGGTTAGGTTAACCAGAAGTCAACTCCCTGGTAAGTTGTTAAGGAGGTGACCAGAGGATGAAGTCCTAGGAGAGGGAAGAAAAGAAGGCAGTATTTAGGTGCTAAATATTGTGTGTGTGCGCACATGTGGATGTTCGTGAGCGTACATGTGCATGTGTGTATGTGTTGTGGCATGTTGCATGCATGAGAGTATGTAAGTACACACCCCTGTGTGCTGCATATATGCAAGAGTCCAGAGGAGGACATTCAGAGTCTTCCTCTATCATTTGTCTCCCTATTTCCTTGAGACAGGGTCCCTCACCGAGACAGAAGTTAGGTTGGCGAGCCAGTGAGCCTCTCTCGTCTGCCTATTGCCATCTGCGAGCACTGGAGTTACAGGGACAAGCAGCCAGGGCCAGCTTCTTTGTGTTCATGCTAGAGATTTGAACTCAGGTCATCATTCGTACACAGCAAGTGCTCTTACCCACTGAGCCACCTCCCTAGCCCTCAACATTTTTTTAGGCATTTAAAGAGTCCTGGGATTGGGATACTAAGAACCACTAGTAGAGCATACTAGAAGAGGTAAAACTCTGAGTCGCTTCAATCAAATATTTATCTGGACATTGAGACCAAAAGACCCACTCTCTCATGTCTCATCTCCTCTCTTCATATTCTTTCTCTTTCTGTTTCTCCCTCTTCTCCATTTACTTCTCCAAACTCTCTCCCTTCCCAGGATTTGTATATCTCATGTTCTATCTTTGTATATTTTCTCTGGATTGTTCCTGGAATTGCCATAAATATGCAGGTAATATGATGAAGACAGATAGGAGAGTTTAGATTCAGTTTGGTTTCTAGAACTTCGAAACCTAGAAAGGAATTGTGTTGTCAACTGTGCTGACAATCACTCACGTAGTTCATTTGTCTATACTATTAGGTGAAATTGCACTTTGTAATCAGAAAGATTCAAAAATACCAACAGCATCTATTTAAAATTCATCCTGAAGAATAAAGTAATTGCCATCAAAAGGTTAGATTGCCCAATCTGAGTGAGACCCACTGGAAATATGGAAGTTCGGCGCCTCTATTTATTTCAGTCTGATTGTGGAAATCACCAGAGACCAGAAAAGCACCCAGAACTCCCCCACAGCGCCACTGTTCCTGCAGTGGCACAGTAGGCCTTAGAAGAATGTCACGCTACAAGGGGCACAGAAAAAGCTGAAGCAACCAGAGTAAGAAATCTCCACAACAACGAAATGTCAGATGAGATGGGACCCTTTTTCAGTTTGGAAACGTTTTGCTTTTTAGCAAAGAAAATAAGATGTTTTCTCTAATTGACATGAATACACATACATGCACACACACACACACACACACACACACACACACACACACACACACACACACACACAAGCATGCACGCACACATACACACACATTCATGTTTATACAGCTTGCTAAGTTTAGTTGTAGCATTGTTACACAGTGATGATGAAATTTTCCTCTGACCACAATGTGTTTGAGTACAAATGGTTCCTCATTCCAGACCCAGGTCTGACCATAAATAAATTGGTAGTGCGGTGACACCCATCCATTCTCCCATAACAGGACTCCTTAGCAATGGAGAGTAAGGCTGGAGCTGTCCTCCAGTAAGTAGGGAACATACTAGGGAATTGAACGTCATCCTTGTAGGGAAGGTCTACTGCCTTTATAGTTCTTCACAGAGACCGATGATCCCTGCTAAACTAGTTTTCCCATGGCCAACCGAGAGCATCCTCTACAGTTGGATGTGTGCTGGCCAGTATCTTTGCCACTGTGTGGCATGAAAATCAGTGGACTAGGGCCTGCCTACTCCTGTGAAGGACCACAGGGACCCTCTTCCCCAGATGGCTTCACCACTGCAGCCTGAACACATAGCTGGCCTGGGGATAGAGGATAAGAGGAAACAGGAAACTGGGTGGTAGCAAAGGAGAAATGAAAGAAAAATGGCCGAGAACAAATAAGACAATGCTAGCAGAAAGGAGAAGAGCAGATGAGGAAGCACAGCAATGAGGGAACTGTAAAGTGAAATATGAAAGAATGCTACCAGTTCTAACAAGAGTTCCCATTTTGAGTAGGTTTTATGGACTAGGTACTGGGTAAACATTCATTTGAGGTTTTTTTCCCAAACCTAGACTGTAATAGTACTGAAAAGAGATATATCCCGCACATACTAGCCAAAAGAAAGCTATGAAGGCCTACTCAGATTACTCAGAACCGACTTTAAGGCAAAAAGCAGTACTTAACTAAATGATGAAGGTCTGGTTCACTAAAAAGCGATAGCAATTTTAAAGATTTGCATGTATCTGATGAAATAGCCTCAAAGTACACATTTAAGAGAAAAAAAAGTAAACATAATATCACAGTAGGATATTTTAATACTTGCCTCCTCATAATTAGTAAGTCCAGCAGACAAAAAATAAATAAATAAAAATCACAAGTAACCAGATACAGTGGCAGACATCTATAATACTAGCACTCAGGGGATGCCAAGGCAGGAGGACTTTGAGTTTAAGGCTGGTCTGGGCTACATGATATATTTGAGGTAACCTTGAGCTACACACATTAAGACTCTGTCATAAGAAAACAAAACAAAAACAGAGGCAGGCGGGTCACTGTGAGTTCGAAGCCAGCTTGGTCTACATGTCCTGAGTTCCAGGACAGCCAGGGCTATGTAGAGAGTCTCTGTCTCAGAAAACAAACAAACAAACAAACAAATAAAATCAGCAAGTACGCTGTTTTGGCCTGTGCAATCCAGGAACTTGATTTAATGGATACATAGAGAACACTAGGTTCAATGAGTGGAGAATAGACATTTTCCTGAAACACTAATGGATCATTTATAGTAATCATTGTGCCATGAAGCAAATTTCGTCTAATTCAGAAGGACTGGTACCATCATGGATGCTAGAGCTGCAGAGGAGTGGAATAACGGAGCCTTGCTTCTGAGCGAAAACTAGCAAGTTGTTTTAGCTAAGCAGGTGCAGCCACAGCACTGGACAAAGGGTGCTGTTGTGGAAGTCAATTTCTTCTGTTACCCAGGATCCAAAAAGGCAATGCACTGAAGGGGTGTGAGAGAGATGGGAGTAAGGAAGGGGCTGCACAGGAATGAATGGGTTTTGTTTTCGCTCTCACTCCAAGATGTTGTTTTCCAAGTGAAAGGTGAAGCCTCAACTCCACGTTTGCATAGGGATCCATCCAAAAGACAGATATGCAAAGTGGCCCATAGGGATACAGTTAAGATGATATACAAATCAGAGCCCTGTCTCCTGGGGAAGAGTTACTGGTGTACAAAGAGCCTCCTACTCAGAGAACCTTTGTAGACTGAGGTCCGAAAGTGAACTTTTATTTGGTTAAACGTAAATATTATTATCCTTCCCTTTCAAAGCAAACAATGGGCAGCTTTCAAGGTGCAGGGGCTGACTCAAATGTGCAAATGGTATATTTGACTATTTAAACACAGAACCCTGAGACTGGAATAATAATGTGGTAATAACACAATGCTAAAGAGATCAATGAGGATACACTCACTACACTAACTTGGCTGTTAAAATCTGCTCTTCAACTAGGTATGGTAGTTCAGGACTGGAACTTCCCACCACTTGGGGAGCTGAGGCAGGAGAATTGCCTGGAGTTCAAGGCTAACCCTGGGCTCTAAATAAAAAGCTTCACTGACAAAAGAAAATAAAAAGCTTTATTGACAGTGGTAAGACTGGGCCAGCCCTGCCTGGACCAGGAAAGGGGGAGGGGCCTGGGGAGGGTTTTAGATGCATAGTGGAGAGAGGACACTGAGCAGGCTACTGGGGGTCTTGGCTGGGATGCTGGACTCATGCCAGTGATGCTGGTACCAGAAGCCAAATGAGGTTCTTTATATGCTAGCACTCCGAGGTCCTTCCTCTTTCAGTGACTGAAGGGTTGGAAAGCAGAATAGGGCCAGCTGTAGGGAAGAAGGATTCACAGCCTGAGAAATGGAGGCCAGGGCGCTGGCAATGTTCTGTTTTCAGGTGGGGTGAGGAGCTCCTTGCCCAGGGGCATACTCTTGTACAAAATAGCACTGCTTGATTCACTGTAGGTCACTGTGTCGACTTTGACATTAGTCTAGCATCCCCTGGGCTGTCACTGGAGGGAAGGGCACAACTTGCTGGGAGGCCACCCTCGTGCCTGGTTGCCAATACCTCAATTATCCCCAGACTTTCAGACCTCTAGACAAGAATTAACAATCTTAGCAACTCATCTTAGAAAGCTAGCTTTTCCAAACACCACTTTATTACATCACCACTTTGTTTGGAAAGCCTTGCTTATCAGATCAAGCCACACAAGCTGACTTCCTCCTTTCCTCTCTTCTCCTCCCCTGCCCCCCACCCCCTGCCACATCTCTCCTCCATTCTTGAAGGTCTAGTTCAGTTCTGAATGAAAAAAGAAATAAAAAAGGAAGGACATGGGCGGTGGTGCGCATGCCTTTAATCTCAGCACTCTCGGGCAAAGGCAGGGGGATTTCTCTGAATTTGAGGCCAGCTTGGTCTACAGAATGAGTTCCCGGACAGCAGGATAGCTGGGGCTACACAGAGAAACCCTGTCTAGAAAAACCAAACAAAGGAAAAAAAAAAGAAAGGGTACAATTGCTCCTAGGTGGTGGAGAAGGTTCATTGGAGATAAAAGAGAGAAAGAGCATAGCCAGAGCTACAGACATCTGGTAGAGTCCAGAGTAAACATGCCCCTGAGCCTGGCCATGTGAGGGAAGGGACCAGCAGAAAGAGGAGAGGAGCTGCTGACCAAGAGGGGTGGCCTGGGCCAAGAGACTGGCATAGCCAAAATGGCTGAGTTATATAGGGGCCAGAGGAGCTGGGGAGAGGGAAGCCCAGCCCAATAACTTGGCTGCAGAGTTCAGGGTAGGGCATGGGGTATGTCAGCCAGAAGGCCCCTGCGAGGACAGGTGGGGACTGAGGGATGCTGGGAGAACCTAGCAGCCCCCACTGCATCTGCTTTGATATGTTAATGGCACCTCAGCCATTTGTCCCAGGTTTGGGACCTAACAAACTCCTAATTTGTGAGGTCTTCAAAGCAAACCTGACAACATTTGTCTGCCCCAACTTTTTTTTTCTGAACTTTACCCACAGACAAACGACTTTCACCACTTGCTTATTATTAATTGTCTTTAATAACATTTTATCTTATTATTCTGAATTTCCTCCAACTGTCTTGTGTAACTTTCCAAAGCTCAGGCTAGGAGCACAGCAACTGTTGCCTTTCATTAGTTGTTTAGCATCGTTCGCAGCACCTAAAAATGTGTCATTTATACATAAATTACAATAGGATCTCAGTTAGGGGCTTAGGAGTCTCTGGGCTTCGGGACACTGACCCAACAGCACCTGCTGTGATAGCCTCCTATAGCTCGGGTTCCACTGAAAGGTTCCCTTTGGGCCTCATTCACAAACAGCAACCCCTTCGGTGACCTCCACCAAACCTGAGCAAGAAAAACACTTGCTAAGGAGCGAGGCCTTTCAATTCAATTAAACATGAGTAATGAGGGCATGGCATGTTGCTACTAACCACATTACACTCTTCTGTGTATTTTCGGTGGTGCCAGGGGATGTCTTCTGTAAGCCACCTCAGATAAACTCAGAGTCTAAGTAAGAGCGGGCCACTTGCTCTATATGCATGGCTTAAGGATAAGTCCCCTGATGGTTGTCCCTTGTCAGTCACCTTCTCCTAGGCTAGCTAGAGACACTTGGACAGGTTGGGATCTTGGGGCAGAAATCATTCTCCCTCCCTCTCCCCCTCCACACCCCTCTGTTTACTATGACAGCAGAATTTACTGAGTGCTATGAGTACACTCACAAAAGAGGCAAGAAAGAATTTTGATTTGGGGAGCAAAGTAGTTACCAAAAATGTGACATCTGACAGGAGGGGGAAAGATT
Organism: Peromyscus californicus insignis; assembly: GCF_007827085.1. Classification (NCBI taxonomy): domain Eukaryota; kingdom Metazoa; phylum Chordata; class Mammalia; order Rodentia; family Cricetidae; genus Peromyscus; species Peromyscus californicus. The sequence continues at coordinate 100,056,246 of NW_026294391.1, forward strand.
CTGAGCAAAGAGAACATATTTGTGTGGAGACCATACTGGAGACAACAAATGGGAGTCAGGCAAGTGATGGAAGCTGGCCTGGCCAGGGAGCAACAGTGAGTGAACCTCTGTAGACAGACTGCAGCACGGGCAGGGTGCAACCTCTGCTAGCCATCCTGAGTCCTGCTGCATTGGCTGTGGGTCTAATAAAATGACAGCACTTTCGGTTTCTTTAAAGAAGCTGTAGTGCTGGGGGCTGCAGTCCAGTCGGTAGAGTGCTTGCCTAACATGAAAGAAACCCTGGCTTCACTAGGTGTGGTGGCGCACACCTTCAATCCCAGCACTTGGGAGGCAGAGGCAGGCAGATTTCTGTGAGTTCAGGGCCAGCCTGGTCGGCAGAGTGAGTTCCAGGATGGCCAGGGCTATGTAGTGAGACGGAGGAGGAGGAGGCAGAAGATTCCCCACTCAGAATAAATGGGGTATGATTACCTACTATTCCAGCACTCAGGAAGTGGCAGCAGGAGGATTAGGAGTTCAAGGCTATCCTTGTCTCCATAGCCTTTTTTTTTGGCTTGAGCTTCTTGGTTTTTTGTTGTTGTTGTTGTTGTTGTTTATTTTGTTTTTGTTTTGTTTTGTTTTTACTTTTTTGGTTTTTCTAGACAGGGTTTCTCTGTGTAGTCCTGAGTGCCAGGATTACAGGTGTGTGCTGCCATGGCCAGTTTACATAGCCATTTTGAAGACAACCTGGAATACATGAGCCAGTTTATTTTTTTAAAGGGGAAGTAGGGGGCTGTAGATCTAGAGCCTTAGGCAAAATACCATTTGAAAAAAATCCTTTTTTAATGTGCATGTGTGTATTAGAGGGTATGTTTTATGTGGAGGGACATGTGTGTGCATGTATGTATTAGAGGGTATGTTTATGTGGAGAGACATGTGTGTGCATGTGTGTATTAGAGGGTGTGTTTATGTGGAGGGACATGTGTGTGCATGTGTGTATTAGAGGGTGTGTTTATGTGGAGGGACATGTGTGTGCATGTGGAGGCCAGAGGTCAGCTTTGGGTATTGTTCCACTGATGCCATCTATTTGGTTTTTTTTTTGTTTTCATTTGTTTATTTTTTTTTCCCTTTTAGATTGTTTTATTTAATTTTATGTGTATGAATGTTTTGTCTGTATGTATGTATTTGTACTATGTACATGTCTGGTGTCCCTGGAGGTCACAAGAGGATACTGAATCCCCTGGAACTGGAGTTATGGATAATTTTGAGCCATCATGTGGGTGCTGTGAACCAAACCCAGGTCCTCTGTGAGCCCTCTCTCAAGAACCCACTCTGTTTTTTTGAAATAAGGTTTGTCGTTTGGCCTGTAACTAGCTGATTGGGCTGGCTGGCCTGTAAACCCCAGGCATCATCTCTTAAACCTCCCCCACCCCTCTCTTTTAGAAGAAGATTTTGTTATTCAGCCTTGGCTGGCTTGGTACTCATTATGTGCTTATCAACTACATGTCAGGAGTATTTTTCTCCTCATCTACCTGACAGTCAAGACAAACAGAAACATGTCCAAACACTGACAAATACCCCGTAGGAACACTTGGCTAGCAGGGGTGAGGCAATGGGTTCCATTCCTTGAACAGAAAAAAATAGGCCAGTTTTCTTCAGGGACCATCTGGCAGTGTCAGGAATCTGAATGCCCTAGGAGGAGCAGGGCTGGTGATGAAAATCTGGAGAATCAACGTGTCCCAATGAGGCAAATCTGTAGGCAGAGAACTTGGAGGCTTGTGTGACACTCCGAGAAAAGGATGTCATTTAAGAAGCTTATACGGAAGAATAAACTGGTCGGATTTGTGCACTGAGACACACTTGGTTGGTTTTCAGGGCCAGCTGATAAGGACAGGAAATAGGACCCTGTGTGTCTGGGCAGGGTCAGGTCTGAGAAATATTTTTCTAATATAGTAAATGCCTGCATGGCTAGACAGTATGATGGAGAAGCTGGGTGTGATGTACGAAAGGAGCTTGTCAAGACCAGGTGATTTTAGCATTCACCTCGGATACAGGCAAGCACAGGATAACGCGCCAGTGAAAGCCAAGTATAAAAGCCAAGGAAGAGTATCCTAGTTTGGGATTTATCAATTTTGGCTCAAGTGTGTCATTCTGAACAGCTAAATCTTAGTTGTGGGCCTGTCCTATGCATTGGACGATGATCAGCAGTAGCCCTGTCCTTATCTACTATATGTCAAGAATGTTCTCTCCCTAACCATCCCTGACAGGCATGACAACCAGAAATATCCTGAAAACTGTCGCCTGGGAGGCTGAATGGCCCTGGTTAGGAGTCATTGCTCTAGAGTCATTAGAGGGAAATTCCCTGCGACTCTTCCCCTTTTTCCTTGCACTTCATGCTGGATCTGTTTGGATCTTCCTTAATAAAAGCTGGAGGACACATTGTGGAATGTTTTCCTAAGAGATGAGCAGTCTTCACTAAGCCCATAACGTACTCTGCTATCTGTGTCCTTTTTTTGAATTTGTGAGGTTCCTTCTCACTGGCTAGAGGGAAGCCTGATTTAGGGAAAGGAGGCACATCATGCTTTCTTCTGAGGTATCTTGTCTCTGCTCCTTTCCAGCTCCTGAAAGGAGAAAAGCCTCGGTGAGAAAGTGAAAATGAAAACAGCTAGCTAAAGCTGGGCACGGAGGCTCTGCCTGTCTCTCATTCCAGAACCCTGGGAATTGAGGCAGAGGAAATGCTGATGGTTTGAGGCCAGCCTACATAGTAACTAGTGACTTCCAGAACAGTCTGGAAGTCTGGGCTACAATGAGAGACTCTGTCCAGAAAGATCATCCTCTCCTTTACAGAAAAATAAGACAGCAGAAGCTAACTGAACTGGAGGTGGGCCACACTGATAATCCCAGTATTAGGGATAGGGAGGCTGAGCTGGCAGAAGAGCATTGTGGAGGCTAGTTTGGGCACCATAGTAAGACCATGTCCAAAAGTAGGAGCAGGGAGGAGGAAGAATAGAAAGAAAGGAAACAACAGACCCTCAACCCCCATCCAGAGTGGATGAGGTTCATAGGTCAGCTCAGAACTCCAGCCACAGTCCAGTCCAAAGTGCAAAAGAGGTAGATGGTAGTCTCAGGCCCAAGTCACATGGGCTGGAAGGGTCAAAACGAAACTTGGTGTTGCCTCATCACGATTTGGATTATTCTAAGCCAAACTCTGAGTTTCTTGTGTACTGCAGTTCCTGGAAAGCTTTCCATTTGTTTCTCTTCTTCTTGTACACCAGAGAAGTGGCCTCATCCAATCTAATGTGCCTTTTGAATAAAAGCACAGAACCTATAAATAATAAGAGTTTGATTTTGAAGAAACAGCAACCCTAAACCGTCTCTTGCTCCACCCCTCGGATTGAAAAACGAAATGCTGATGGATGTTTAGAGTCAGAAGGAAAGGGAACTGGCTTCCTAGACTCACTCTTGGACAGTAAGCCAGGGTCAGCTGGGTGAGAGGAACCCTGTCCCCTCCCCTCGCCTGTGTCACCCTTTGTCTTTTCTCTCACGGTGTTCAAACTCCCAAAGCCATTTCTGGACGTTAATGATAAGTCGCTGCTTTACCTTTTTGTAATCATTTCTTGCCATTACTGTGTAAGTTTAAAGCACTCATTCAATCTAGGCCAGGCAGTGCCCACGATGGCATGCAGCCAGTCCCCAGGGCCTCTTTTTCCAACTGGAGACTCCTTAAAAGGCAGATGGCATAATCATTTTGGAAATGTTATCATAAACTTATTGTATAATGTTTATAGCACATGTCAACAAGTGTGTATGTTTGAGGTGATGAGGGAAGGGGAGCCTTGGGCTACAGAGTGCCAACCTACTTACAGAGGGATTTTAAAAGGGCGGTACTAGCTACCAGTTCCATGGGCTTTGATGGTATTGTTTTTCATAGCCATTATTTTGTTTGATAATACATATATAACTACGGCTTTATAGTGAACCTTCAACAGTAAGAATCCGTGTCTCAAGACTCACCGCAAGCAATCTCTCCTCTTAGAAACCTTTCTTGCCCCTTCCCTATCATAAGGCATGCTTCTTTGCATATCATAGTTCCATGTTCATGTTTCTGGTGACTGCAAAACTGTTTGCAGCTCTTGATTGGCAAGTTATACCTTTTCTTTTAAATTTCTTTGCTTGGCGCTTAGGACAGAACTCAGAGTCTTGTGCGTGCTAAGCACACAAGTAACCACAGGGCCAGACACCTCCAGCTAAGGTCTGCCTTTAATGATTCTCTTCCACAGTTCTTGGACTTCACAAATATTTACTCAACTCAAGAGCCGTCATTCCAGAGTGGAGTCTTTGTTTAGCTAGACCAAACATGCTGATGGCCTCTGGGTGAGGTTGAGGCTAGGTATACTATAACTGGGTATAGGTTATTGACAACTTTTTAGAGCTACTTTTGGGTGTCTATATTGACTTAATCTAACCAAAATATCTTTATCAGGAAAAGAGGGACAAAAAAAGGGGGATATTTTCCCCAGCCATATTCTAATGCTTAACTCTTGTGAGTATATTGCCTTCCATAGTAAAAATGACTTAGGATATGATTAAATCAAGGCTTAAACAATAGATGGGTATGTGTGCTTGTTTGTGTGTGTGTGCATATGGATGAGGTCAGAGATCAATTATAGTTGTCTTTCCCAATTGCTCTCCACCTTATTTTTTGAGACAGTGTATCTCACTGGACCTAGAGCTCGCCAAATTAGCTAAACTGGCAGATTAGCCAGTCAGAAAATCCAAGGAGTATTCCTGTCTCTACCTCCCCAGGGCGGGATTATAGGTTCACTTTTCTCTACGTGGCTTTTTCTGGGGCTGCTGGGGCTCTGAACTCAGGTCCTCACGCTTGTGTGTGGCAAGCACTTTATCAACTGAACCAGCTCCCTCGTCCCCAAATCAAGCCCTTTGAAATGTGTGGATTATTACTGTGGACTATTGCTCTCTCTAATCACAAGGGTCTTTATGAGAAGAAAATGGAGCTAGGTTGGCCAGAGTGAGAGAAAGCGATGTATTTTGACCATGGAAACAGAGGGTTGAGTGTTAACAGCAACAAACCAAGCAATGTGGGCAGTGTCTCACAGCTGCAAGAGCCAAGGAAACGGTTTAGGTTCTAGAATCTCCAAAAGGAAAGGAGCTCTGCCCACACTTAGGTTTAGCTCAGTGAGACTTCTGAGTTCTAGAAATGTACTAGAACCAAACCTTTAAGTTACCAAATTTGTGGCGATTTTTACAACAGCACCACAAAACTTTAAAAGCTCATTCACTTCTCTCCTTTACCAATCTCAGGAACCCTCATTAGCACCCAGTATTACGTATCCAATGTATAGATAGCCTTTTAACAATTAGATCTTCTCAGTGCATACTCTTTATATTTTTCATTGCGTTTATTTGTGTAGATATGTGTGCACATGCCATGGTGCTCATGTGGAGGTCAGAGGTCAACTTGCAGGAATCCCTTTTCTTCTTCCTCCATGCGGGTTTTGGGTATTGAACTCAGGTTGTTAGCCTCGGGAGCAATCACCTTTAGTCACTGAGCTTTTCAATGATTCTCTCTCTCTTTCTCTCTTCTCTTTCCACTTCCTCTCTCTTTCATGCTCACTGTGTCCATCATTTAAGATATGGTCTTACACTGCAGCCAGGCCTGGTGTGGAATTGGTGGCAGTACTTCTACTTCAGTCCCAGAATTGTTAAGTACTTGTCCAGTCTAGGTTACTGTGCTCAGTTGTGAAACGCCATACATGTCTACAATATGTATCTTGAAAACTAAATCTATAGTAGTTGATAGTTTTAATAATACGGGTGTATTTAATAATACGGGAATGCCACTTCAAAAATCCCATTCAATGTATTACCAGTTTTTAAATACATCGTCATTGTCCCCTTCCACAAAACAGAGTGCCAATAAAGTCCTCTATTTGGACTAGGAAGTCCACCCAGAGAAATAAATAAGGTATTACTAATGTAGGAGTCAGAGCTTAGGAAAGAAGGGCTCAGAGACCTAAGGCTGGAAGCCAGGTTTCCAGACTCCCAGGCCAAGGTTCTTTCCTACATGACCCTGCCCTAGTGCCTAGCAGGGCGCAGCCTTTGGCACCTGGGACAACCACGCATCCTAATCGAAGTGGGAGTGGAGAGAGGCCAGTGGCTGGAGCCTTGCCACAAAGCTCCAGAGGAAGTCGCCTTGGGTCCTAGTCAGGAGTCCTCTGGAGCGGTGACAGGTGGTGGCGCGGACGGAGGCCAGGTGTCACCCGGTGGGGGCCCGGGAGCCGCGTGCCCCGCCCCGTCCACCGCCCGCGCCCTGGCGCCCCCGCGCGCTCGGATTACCTGCGGCCGTGGGCGGGGCCGCCCTTCCCGTCTGCGCCGGCTCTGGCCTCCAGCGCGCCTCGGCCGGGAAGTGGGAGCCAGAAGCGAGGAGGCGGAGACTGCGGCGGCTCCAGCCCGGCCGCGCTCCGAGCCGAGGGGCTGCATGGCGCGGCCAGCGCGGCTGTGTGGGCTGTGGGCGCTGCTGCTGTGTGCCACCGTGAGCCCAGGAGCCGCGGCCACAGGTGAGTGTGCCCCCAGGTTGGTGACAGCCACCCGGAGGACGTGGCTGGCAGGGACGTGGACTGGCGGGCAGGGTGCCTTGGGGTTGCCGGGGTTGGGGTCGGGGGGTAGATTGTCACGGCCAGGGTGTGCGCCAAGGTGGTTGCCACTTCGACGCCCTATGATCGGCCGCCAGTCTTCGCCTCCGGTGCTGGGTCTCCCGGATCCTGCTGGGTTTGGGGGACTTGGGAGCTGGGGGTTTCCCAGGCGCGGTGGCTGGGGAGTCCGACTAGCCATCTCACTTCCCTTGAGCACTAGGGAAGAGCCAAGGAGGCTGGCATCTGGAGGAAGGGGACTGAAGGGAACCTAATTTTGCCGAAATGACCCAAACAAGTGGCTTTGCCTGTGAAGGGATGAGGGACTCAGGGGTGGCGACCAAGTCCTGGTGAGCTGGGAACTTCCCAGGGCTCCTTGCCCAGAGCCTCACAGATGCTCAGTTTGAAAGTGTGGCTTTGGCGTTGGAAGTTAAAGGGAGCCTCTAAAGATAGATCTTAGTCCTAGTAGCAAAAGGACAAAAGGGTCAAGACTTCCTCTGGCATTAAGAAATCCATTGAGAAGACCTGACCAGCATCTGATGCCTCCCACCTTTAATAAACCGTATATTGTGGGGGGAAATCTTAAATTTATGGAAAAGTTGTATACATTGTTTGGGAAGTTGCTCCATTACCCTTGTGCTTGTGAGCAACTTTTAACTAATGAACTTTGCAGAGCTGCTGTGAAAATCGAAGGTGAATGATTTCCTCATGGACTGGGCCTGGCAAGCATGAAGATCTGGGACTTTTAAAATAGGTTTTATTATCGAATTCACACACAAAAAAACCAATTTGTTTAACGAATGTTTACCAAGTGTACTGTGCTTTGAAACGAAAGCTGAAATGTTGTTAATTAGGAAACTCCCATGCTCTGTCAACAAATTATATGTAGTATCTGTGACAGGCAGTGTTTCTAGGGGCTGAGGATGTCACAGTGAGCAAAATGGATCAAGTCCCCGAGCCATGAAGCTAGTTACATCGTTGATAGAGGGTGTGTGTTTCAGTGTGTTAAGTAAAATATGGTATGTCAGATACTACTAAAGTACTATGGAGAGAAACACGACAGGGTAGGGAGTTGTAAATGGCACGGAGTAGAAAGACTTCCCTGCAAGATTGGCATTTGAGTGAGACTTGAGGTCCACTTAAGTTCGTCTGTCTATAATTGCCCGTTTTTCCTGGGTTCCTGGAGAGGGTAGCTGGGGCTTCATGCAAGCTAGGTAAGTGCTCTAGGGCTGAGTCACACCTCCAACCTTTGATAATTATTCAAGTGTTGACCTGGTTTGTTTCATGTTGAGCCAGGCTCTGAAGGTCGGTTGACTTAGAATCTTCGAGTGTACAGAATAATCTTTGTCCGTGAAGTATCTCTGCTTCAGCCGAGGACAGCAGGTTTCTGTAGGTATATAGGAAAACTGAAGTCCACAGACTTACCTAAGGTCACCTATCTCATTAGTGTCCTGATTTTCACAGTGTCATCCCAACATGCTCCCTCCTACAGGTCCCTTCCCACACACACCTGAAACAACAGCTGGCCCTCTAGACAAGACCGTCAACCCTCAACTTATCGACTTATTTTTGTCATAATAGTTTGTTGGTACCTTAGACTACAGAAACCTTTCTCCTTTTAGAAATATAGAGAGAATTGTGTTTGTGGTGTAGAAAGCATTTGCCATCTCTAGTTACTCGGAGGTTCAATTGAAGTTTTTAATGACTGACATTGACTGGCTGTGAGACTCAAGGTTAGTCATTATCCCCTCCATCCGTGACAGTTTTCTCATGGATGAAATGAAGTGATTGCGCTGTATATGTTTTAAACCACTGTTCTAATTGTAATTTCTGTGTTTGGGTGTTGAGAATGCCGTACATCTTAAGTGCTTTTCTCATTTTGATCCTGCTGAATATTTAAAAACCGATTAGGTTACTGGTTTAGTTCAGTCTGTTTAGCGCAGCAGCTGAATCGTGGCTTTGCTTAATAACAGCTAGCATTTCCATGTCTACTGTCTGCCCAGCAGTTTTCTAAGTGCTTTACTTCTTTTTTTTTTTTTTTTCGTTTTTCGAGACAGGGTTTCTCTGTGTAGCTTTGCGCCTTTCCTGGGACTCGCTTGGTAGCCCAGGCTGGCCTCGAACTCACAGAGATCCACCTGGCTCTGCCTCCCGAGTGCTGGGATTAAAGGCGTGCGCCACCACCGCCCGGCCCGCTTTACTTCTTTTTATTTAAAGTTGTATTTTGACAAGTCTCTGTCCCATGAAGCTAGTTTATACTATTGGCAGAAGCTGTGTGTTTCTTTGTGTTAAGTAAAATATAGTATGTCCAATACTACTAAAGTACTATGGAGAGAAACACGGCAGTGTAGGAGGTTACAAATTTAGTTACTAGTTTAGTTCAGTCTGTTTAGCTCCATAGCCCACATTGTGGCATGGTTTTAATAACAACTAGTCTTGAACTCCTGGCATGCAGAAGAGCTAGATAGGTACCTCCCAGGGTACCAGAATGGGGACTAGTTGGGATCCATGAAAATATATGTAGACTAATCATATATTGAAGACTGGCTTCATAATGGCTGGAACATGTAGTCCAAACAATAGGCATTCAGAAGAGAGGAAACGAAGGCTGACAGTTTCACAAAATAGGAAAAACTTGAGATAGAGCTTCAGAAAGGGTAGACTTTGAATAGAGAAACTGTGTAGTGGAGATTAAGCAGGAGCAGGGAAGAGGAAGTGGCCAGTCAAGAGCCTAGCTTGGTCAGAAGAGATACCGGTAAAGTCAATCTGTGCAAAACAGCTCTGTTTGCTCTTAAACATCTTGATCAGGGCACAGTCTGAAGAAAAGCAAGCAAGGAGACTTGTCTGGGTAAAGGGAGCCATTGGAGTGTGACACTTAGTGGAATGGAAGATGGTAGATGCCAGTCTCTGTTAGAAACATGCACAGTATATATACACCTCCTATGTAGGATCATGACTTACTGGTGTCTTCCCACCTTATAGTGTTTAGGAGAGCATATTGGTGTGGTTGGGGATGATTACGAAAGATGTAGCAAAAAAAAAAAGGGCAGGAGTTGATGACTGCATATGAAGAAAAAAGACAGATGACTCACGTATGACTCTTAGGATTTCCTTCACTTTTCCCGAAATCTGCATGCCTCTGCCAACTCTTGAGATTGAACAGGAGAAAGCAAAAGCAATCAGTTAAACGAAGCACTTTACTGTAAAATGATTACTGATGGCGTTACCTCCTAATTCACACAGAATGTGGGGATAGGCGATAAATAGACGCATTTGGAGTTTAGCTAAAAGAGTTACTTGGATCTTGACCTCTTCTACACTCCCCCGTCTAAAGGTAGTGATCATCTCCCAGTAAATGGTTGAAAGTCGATGTCAAAGGAAGACAGAAGCACTATGTGTTACGCCTCAGAGCCTATAGGTACACATTTTCACAGAAAACTAATGCAACTGTCCATTTTGTCTCTTAAGAAAGCAGCTAGTTAACAGTTCTATAATACTTGCTCTGGGCAGAAACTGTTGTAGCACTTTACCTATTTTTTTTTTTTGACACAAAGGCTGATTACATAGCCCCCATTGGTCTGGTATTTGTTATTTAGCCCAGCTTGGCTCCAAGCTCTTGGCAGCCTTCCTCCCCCAGCCTCTTGAGTGCTGGGATTGCATGTGTGACACATTACCTATCTTAACTTGTTTAATACTTATAGTCACCCTTTGCAGCAGGTTATGTTTAGGTTATGATTTTCATCCTTATGCAATGGGTGAGCAAGCTGAGGAGGAAGAGGGAGGTTAAGTAACTTGCCACACAGTAGTTGCAGAGCTGGGATGAGCTAGGCTCTTGAGCTGATGTCCTTAATCACTCCACTGTAGTGAAATCAGTCACCCAGAGCCCCTAGCAGCAATTCAAGTATAGTCACCGCTTTTTTGTGTATATGCCTTACAATATGTGTTACAAAATTCACATGTGTCATTATGTGCTTACTATCTGGAGATTACATTTTAGCTTTTAGAGAGCTATGGGCTGAGCCCTAGGCCTCAGGAACCATAGGAATCCTGAAAACAGCCTTTGTGTTCTAGGTTCTCAGAGCATGCTTCAGCATGGTGTTTAGTCAGTTAGGTAATGAAATGCATTTTTCCCTTTTATAAGAATCATGCTTTCGGGCTGGAGAGATGGCTCAGAGGTTAAGAGCACTGACTGCTCTTCCAAAGGTCCTGAGTTCAATTCCCAGCAACCACATGGTGGCTCACAACCATCTGTAATGAGATCTGGTGCCCTCTTCTGGCCTGCAGTCATACATGCTGTATACGTAATAAATAAATAAATCTTTAAAAAAAAAAAAAAAAGAATCATGCTTTCACAGCAGTATCCTCTTTCAAAGCTAGGTCTTGCATATATAAAGTAAATCTTCTATTACCATACTGCCAACCTATTTGATTTTTAAAAAATTTTGAGACAGCATCTTGCTAAGTTTCCCAGGCTAGCCTGAAATTTGCCATGTAACCCAACCCGGTCTCTAACGTTCAGGCCTGCTGTCTTAGTCTCCCAAGGAGATAAGATTGTGGGCATGTGCCACCATGCCCAAATTTTTTTATTATTATTATGAAAAGGCGTTTATTTGGGTAGCAATGCCTGCTGAGTATTGAACCCAGCGCCTGGTACGAGCTGCACCCCTAACTCCGGTTGCTGAGTCTGTCAGGTGTTTTTTTTTTTCCTGCATCGATTGGGATAATGTCATATTTCTTTTCCCTTTCATTGTGTTAATGTGGTCTATTACATTGCTTAATTCTCCTACGTTGAGCCATCCTTCCAGGAATAAATCCCACTTGGTCATGGTGTACAATCCTTTCGGTATGTTACTGAAGTCATTGTGTCAGCATTTTATTGAGGATTACTTGTCTGTTAGGATTTAGAAACAGGTGCTGCAGGCCTCATAGGTCTTTGAAAATGGAAATGTATAGTATTGGCTTTTTAGATACTTGGTACAATTTGCCCATAAAGCCATCAAGTTTGGATTTTTTTTTTTTTGGTCAGGAGATAAATTTGCTTACTAATTTAATATCCTTATTGCTTACAGGTCTATTCAGATTATATGTGTCTTTGTGATTTAGTTTCAGTAAGTTTTATGTTTCCAGGAACTTGTGCCTTTCATCTAAAGCATCAAATTTCTTAGTGTTGAGTTCTTCATACTTCTTTCTTATAATCCTGTTTTGTGTCTGAGAATCAGTAGTAATATACTCGTTTTCATTTCTGATTTTAGTAACTGCGTCGTTTCTTTACCTACATAAAGATTTGGAAATTATGTTGCCTTTTGAAGAAGCCCTTTGTTTTTTATGATACTGCTTTGCTTTTCTGCTTCTTATTTCATTTATCTCTACGCTAATCTTCACGATCTCCTGGATTTTTCTAACTTTGCATCTGTCCTGTTCTTTTCATGGCCCTGTAAGTTCTAAAGTTAGGTTGTGTCTGAATGTTTGTAATCCCATCTTTCATAAATTTGGGGAGTTTTCAGTTATTCTTTGTTTGCTTGAGTTGGTTTTCGGACAGAGTCTTATATAGCTCAGGCTGGTTTCGAATGTGTTATGTAACATAGCTGAGGAACTTGAACTGAGGAACCTTGAACTCCTGATCTAACTGCTTCTACTTCCCAGGTGCTGGGATTACAGGTGTGCACCAGGCCGGGTGTCCTCCTTCTCTTTCCCCTTCCATCCCCCTCCCCCCCCCCCCCCCCCCCCCCCCCCCCCCCCCCCCCCTCCGCTCCTTTACTCGGGTCTTTACTCAGAGGGAGTTGGTCCTCGGGTACTGTCCATTTCTTTTTGTGGGTCTCTTACTTGCCTGTAGCTTGCCAAGTAGGCTAGGCTGGCTGAGCAGTGAGCCCCAGGGATCTGCTTGTCTCCACTTACTCAGTGCCAGGACTGCAATCCTGCTTGCCTTGCTGTCTGAGCCGTGGCCCCAGCCCCTTGTTATTTCTTACTTTTCTTTTTCTTCCCTTTTCTCTCCTCCTTTAACCCATCCCCCAATGCAGCTACTAGTCCAGTGATGGTGTCCCACAGGTTCCTGGGGGTCTGTTTATTCTTCTTTAGTCTTAAAAAGACCCAACTAAGTCCTGTTAGTGTTGCCTGCAGCAACATGAGCAACCTACCAGGAGCCATACTGCTAAAGAACAATGGCTCTCCCTCCACTAGCAGCCGCCAGTGGCCAAGGAGTGGAGCCCCATGAGCCCCTCTAGGATCCATGTTGGAAATATTGACTGGCTTGATATTGTGCAGGTAACTTCTGTGTGCAGCCCCAGCCAGGGACAGACCTGACTGGGGCTTCGAGGGAGTGAAGAAAAGACAGACAGACACGTGGACAGACAGCTAGGAATCGGTGGTCTGGGCTCTCTAATGGAGAAGCCACAGTACCCCAGAAGCTGTTTATTTTATTGCATTGAATTGACTAGGAATTGAATTGAAGGTGGAGTTGCTGCACACATCTGAAGAAGTAGGCAGAGTTATTACATGCAGATTAAACAAGGAGGTAGGGTTATTATATATAGATAACCAAGGAGGCAGGGTTTATAGTATGCAACTGGATCAAGGAGACAGGTTTAGCTGATCTCAGCAGGAGCAGTCTCTGTAGGGAGCAGTCTTCAGGCTGTAAATATCTGGCAGGAGAAAGCTATGGTGCACATTTTCTGTACACACTGTCAACTTCTACACATGGACCACAAGGGAAGGCTTTGCCATTTCTCTCTGGGTCTGAGGCTAGGGTCCTTGACGTGACTCGGCCCACGTCAACAACATACATTCACTCAGGATGTCACATACTCAGGGCTTTCTCTGCTCCCTACAGGCAACAGTAGGTACAGTGAGTTCCTGAGTGTTGTGCCTGTGCTATGTCTACAAGTGTTTCACAGCTTTTCTCCCTGTCCTCCATCTTTTACATTCTTTCCATCCCTCGCCCCTTGTTCCCTGAAACTGGAGAGGCTTTGCTATCGATGTCTCATTTAGGGCTGAACACTTAGCAGTCATTCTCAGCACTTTGACAAATGATGAGTCTTCTGTGTTGACTGGGGACTGCTGCAAAAGGAAGCATCTAGGAAAACAGATGGAGAGCAGGACTAATCTACAGGTATAAATATAAATATTTAGAAAGCAGTTCTACAATATGTCTAGCAAAACAACAGGAGTAGGTTATTCTGAGGGTATATGACTTCCTAGCTATGGGCTTTTGACCAGTTTTACAGTATTAGGTCTGAATTCCCTCCCGTGGAGCAGGCCTCAAATCCCATCAGAGAAGGGTTGGTTTCCCCAATAATGGTCATGCTATTATTGCACCAGGGGGAACGTCTTACCTGACAGGTTGGGACCACAGCATGCAGAGTCCAGTGCTGTGTAAGTTGGTTAATGAATTTTCTCCTCCAGCAACCTCCATAACACCTTTCAGCTCTTTGAAAGCTGGCTATCATCACAGAGGAAGTATCCAAATTAGTTCCATCTCATTTTCTCTGTGTGCTGCAACCAAAATATGTTGTGTCTTACCATCTATCTCCAGTGGGAAATGAAAAGCAATGGTGGTATCTTGGGTTATTTGGTGGTTGGGGGTTCCGAGGCTTCCTTGATCAATAACTCACAGGGAGGTATCACACAGATGGCACTGAGATTTCATTTAATAACCCATGTCTTCTGAGAGGAGTCTTGTCCAGAGTACCTCTGTTCAGACTGCTTTTAAAATCTCATTATTGTATTTATTTATTGTGAGAGGGGACAAGCATGCCGTCCAGCATGTGTGGAGGTCAAAGGACAACTTGCAAGAGTCAGTTCTCTCCATCCACCATGTGGGTTCTGGGGTTTGAACTTAGGTTGTCGGGCTTGACAGCAAGTAGCTTAACTTGCTGAGTCCTTATGCCAGCCCTCCTCCTTTAAAAAAGTTTATATATATACGTAGAATATATATATATATATATATATATATATATAATAGTGGGTTTTAGTAGTGTTTTTTCATACATCCAAGTTTTTATTAGTTCTTGCCTTTTCACTCCCATCTCTGCTTAAGCCTTTAATGCCCACTATTCCCCTGCCCAACTTACTTTCATACCACGTATGTTCTACACTCCCCTCCCACCTTGGGAACTCTTCCCCTATACTGTATCATAGGTCCTTTCTGGATCCTGGTCTCTGCAGACGCTCCACACACACAAATCTACGAGTTCTAAGCTGAAAATCCACGTTTCTTTAGCCTTATCTTTCTGTTATTCAGACTCAGTAATTCTCATTGTGTTATATTCGAGTTTGCTGATTATTTCATTTGCTGATCCAATCTATTTTTAAATACCTCATTTCAGTTGTTTACTTGTGTTCTATCTTTTGGTTTTTGGACATGAGCTCTCACTCATGTAGCTCTGGCTGTCCTAGTCCCCACTCTGTAACCCAGGCTACCTCAAATTCCTCGTGATTTCCAGCCTCTGCCTTTTGCACCCCAGGATTTCAGGTGAGAACCACTGTGCCTGGCTCAGTTATTTTATTTTACATCTCCAGAATTTGGTTTTGGTTTCTTTTTAGGTTGTTGCTGTTTCTGTTTTGGTTATCTCTTTTTAGCTCTTTAAGCATCTCTAAGACATTGTCTTACAGTTTTTGTCTAGCACACTGTCCCTATTCAGGGGCAGTTTATCCTGATTGTGTTTCCTTTGACTGACTCAGACTTGCTGGGGTTTTGCTTAGTGATAGCACACTTGCCTAGCATACACAAGGCTCTGGGTTTCGTCCTCAGCACTGCCAAAACAGAAAAGAATGCTCATACTTTACTATTTCTTTTTTTGAATTGTGATTGGCTTTTATCAAAAATAGATTATTTGAATAAAGTAATGTAGTAATCACAGAAAGTGAATTATTTCCGAGCTCCAGGGTTTTTCTGTCCCCCACGTTTTTATTAGTGCTTTGAGAATTTCATACAATGAGTTTTGATCTCTGCGCTTCTCCCCCCACCTCCCTCTAGATCCATACCCCCTTCTCTAACCGTCTAACTTTGTGTCTTTTTTCCACCCATCAAGTCCAATTTCTGCTGCTCATATATTCATGGGTGTGTGGCCTTCCATTAGAGTGTGACAACACTCTTAAAGACAACCGACTTGCCCCTGTGCATTCAATAGCTCACCAATAGCTCCCCAGCTAGGGGCGGGACTTCGTGTCCACCTGCACTCTCCATCCTTCGATTTGGTCTAGTTTGAGCTTGCTTGGGCTTGTGCATGAGCTTGCTTGGGACTTGTGCATGCTGTCCCAACCACTGTGACTTCATATGTGCAGCCGCCCTCTTGTGTCCTGAGGACACTCTCTCCTCGTATTCGCTCGGGGATTTCTGTTTTGATCATCTCGGTGTGTTTATTTTTATTATTGAGGCTGTCTCTGAGGTTTTCTTGGGTCTTTTGGAAGCTTTCTCTTTAATCTTCCTCATGTATGCAGCTATTTTTAAATGTCTTGACTCTTTAAAGTCTAGCTTCCACAAAGGAAAAAAAAAAAGAGGAAAATGAGGAAGAAAATAAAGTACCAATGTAAATGTCCTGAAAGCCACTGCTAGAAGAGGAAGGAGTTGCAACAACTTGGCCATGGCTTTTGTGTCTTTGCCTCTTTCGTTTGAAGTTGCGACCAGTGATCAGAATACAGGTCTCAGATATTTGGAGGGCAGGGTTCTCTTTGCCTACTCTGACAAGCTTTCTGTTGGCTGTCCCAGGAACACATTCACATTTGCCTGCCCAGGGTCAACTTTCAGTAACCATTGCTGTGGGAAAGGTTAACAAGGACCAAAACTTGATTGAAACTAACTGCAGTTCTCCTGGTCCATTCCTTTATCTGGAAGTTGCAAAACTTTCAGTTACACCTAGGGTTTCTAAATAGTCATACCAAATACATTTTCTTTTCCTTTCCCTTTTCCTTCCCTCCCTCCCTCCTTTCCTCCCTTCCTCCTTTTTCCCCTTCTTTCTTTCTGAAAAAGATTAATTCTGTAATCCAGGCTGGCCTTGAATTTGTGATAATTCCCATCCCTCACCCCCCAAGTGCTGAGATGATGTGCATGAGCCACATGCCTAGTTAGGCTGTCTTCATAGTGCCTGGAATCTGCCATTCAGCATGCTGTCAACATAATGGTGTGTGTGGGGGTGGAGGGCGTAGGGCGGGGGGCGGTATATGCTTTAGACCGGATCTAGCTGTTAGCCTAGACTGGCCTGGAATTCCCAATGTAGCCCAGGGTGGCCTCAAAATCACGGCAGTTTTCTTGCCTTAGCTGTCTGAGTGCTGGGATTATAGTTTATCAGATTCAGTACAGTTTTCTTCTAGGTGGGATGTTTCCTATCCTGTAACCCCTCCACCACCGCCAGCATCCACATATAGTTTTTAAAGTATAGGAGGTAGAAAAATCTCAGCAGTTATGAAGCAGCCACTAGGGAAAAAAACAAAACGAAAAGGAAAGACATCTGATAGCCCCAAAGTAGCTTACAGTGCAAACCAGTTAGATTTGGCTAAATAGCATTTCCAAACAGATGGGAAAATTGAATCTTATTTGGTGAGATTAGAACGAGGGAAGACTTTTGATTGATTTCGAGTATAAATAAGAAGCTAAGGTAGAAGGGTTGATGTGAGTTTTAGGTCAGCTTGGGCTACATAGTAAGTTCAAGGCACCTGAGTTAGAGTGAGACACTATCTCAAAAAAACGAAAAAGCAGCAAAAAACGGTGGGGGGTTTAAATGTCTTAAATTACCTTAAATATTGGAATCCAACAGAAGTAACAATAAGCAATAGCTTTGTTGTTTTTATTATCAGGGCTTTAATTTTTGTGGGGGAGGTAACTGGATAGAGTGTCAGGAACTGATAAGCCAGGGATTCATGATTTCTGCTAAAATTTGTTTCTGGAAACTGCAGAATAAGGGAGATAATCCTAAACTAGATTGTGGTCTCTAAAATCCTAATTGATGGAACTTACCATACAGCTCGGACTGACCTCCAGCTCAACAGTGATCCCCCTGCCTCAGTTTTCTGAGTGCTGGAATTACAGCTATGATCTACCAAAGCCAGCTACTAGTTCAGTTTAAGACGTTGGGCTAGGAATTCCCTGCTTCTAAAGGCCTTGGCATGCTCAGGGCTGAACCCTCCCCAAATTGGGCCCTGGGAAGAGCTTACCAGTAGTTGTGTCAGGAGAGTGAGGCAATATTGAGATTCAAGGACTTTTATAGGCTGCTGCCCAGTTAGTGGCTATGTATTAAATGACTGTTAGGAAAACCTCAACTACATAGTGCCCATGGGGCTGATGTTTGGGACTGATGGAGTTTTGTAATAGTATGATAAGACACTATAGTACTTAACCATCATTTTAACAACATCAGTTATTATTATTTGCAGTACTGAATTAGAATCTAGAGCTTGGCGAATTATAGGCAAGTGTTCTACCACTGAGCTATATACCCTTAGCTCCGAAACGGTTATTTTTTGCTTTCATTTGTTATTTTTGTTGTGGTTGGCCTTGGTCTTGTTTTTGACATGGAAGTCTCCATATGCAGTGCAGGCTAATGCCAATTCAAGATCCTTCTGCCTCCACCTCTCCAGTGCTAGGATTGATTGCAGGTCTGGCTGGATTTTTAAAATGGCTTTGATAAACTTGGTTTTGCAATGTTTGCAGAAGCACTGGAAGGAAGGGCAGAGAATTCCTCTACACTCCCACCCAGCTTCCCATGTGGGACTTTGATAATCCTGGGCTTGGAAGTTCTCCGGCAAGTTTGAGACACTGTTTCGATTTCTCTATGTCCCCTTCCCTCTCCAGCTCCAGCTGCTTAGTGTCAGTTCCCAGGGGGGATCCGGGTGCTAAGTCTCTCTCAGTGCTTCTTTGGAAAAGCTATAACAACAACAAACAAAGAAAAACCCACCGAGGACTAGAACATGTCGCTGCCGAGCACATCTGAAGAGAGCACAGTTGAAACTGAGGTTTGCAAGTGCACAAAAGAGCTGAGTAAACTGTCTGGATTGAGGGTGGGGAACCCCAATATCCTGGGGGAAGAATCTTGGGAATACTAGTATTTAAGAGTCCGTCATGGTAATGCCTGCCTTTAATCTCAGCACTGGGAGCAGAGAGGCAGGTGGGTCTCTGTGAGTTAAGACTGGCCAGCCAAGGGTACAGAGTGAGATTCTATCTCAAAACAAACAAACAAATAAATAAATACATAAAGTCCATAGGCTTCTTATTCATGGGCTTTATATTTGCTGGTCAATTGCCTATAGATTAACAAAAAGAAAAGAAAAACTTAAAAATATTACATCTGTGCTGAACATGTTATAGTTGAGTTTTTCTTGTCATTATTTTTCTGAGCAATACAGTATAACATTGATCTATATACCATTAAAGTATATGGAAGGATGTACATGGACTATATGCAAATCCTCCAAGGAGCCTTTGCAAAGTTTGTTACTCACACGGAGTTCTGAAATAGACCTCCCATGGATACTAAGGAAAGAATATATTATATTTATTATATTTAATTAAGTATATGGCCTGGGAACTGGGAATGTAGCTCACTTCCTGTGCTCAGGGCCCTATGTTCTATCCCTAGAAAGAGAGAAAAGATATGGGCCATAGCGGTACATACCTGTAACTATAGCAATGAGAGGTGGAGGTAGAAGATGGACGGTGGAAGGCCAGCTATGTAGTAAATTTGGGGCCAATCTGAGCAGACACGATCTCAGAAAAGAACGTGACTTTAAAGCCCCATTATCCAGGTTACAACCAGTGACTGACTTCCTTGTGCCTCAGTTACTTTTGCTGTTATTATTATTTTTTTTAAATTTAAAAATGTAGGTGTATGTGTTTGCTTGCACATGCATGCCACTGCATGTGTGTGGGAGTCAGAAGACACCTCCAAGGGTGTGTTCTCTCCTTCTACCACGGAGACCCTGGAGATTGAACCTGAGGTCACCAGGCTTGTGTGCAGGTGACTTTACCTGTTGAGATACCTTTGACAGCCTGTTTTTCCTGTCTTCTTTCCTTCATTTTTTTTGAGACAGCCTCAGTCTGTAGCTCATGTTGGCCTTGAACTTACTATGTAGCCCAGGCTAGCCTTAAACTCAGTGCAGTCCTCTTGCCTCAGGCTCCCAATTGCTAGGGTTGCAGATGTGAGCTACCACACCCAACTAGTCACTGCATCTTTAAAATGAAGCCAACAGTAGTCCCTATTTTCGAAGCGTCTGTGAAGAGTTTTTTCAGTAATATGTGTAAAGTGTAACCGTGTCTGTCTCAGCAAATGTTGGGTATTGTCATTTCAGCTTGTTATTGGACTTGGCCTCTCGGATGTGGGAGAATGGGTTAAATGAACCATTAAAGAGTCTGGCTGTCATTGATAAATGTTTACCTTATGTTTGATTTGAATAGAAGCTCAACCACCTGTGACAAATTTGAGTGTCTATGTCGAAAACCTCTGCACAATCATATGGACATGGAGTCCTCCTGAGGGAGCCAACCCCAATTGCAGTCTCAGATATCTTAGTCATTTTGATGACAAACAGGATAAGGTAAGTTTGCTAGAACATGCGCCATTGCTGAGGTAAAGTGAACACTATAAGTCAAAGCAAGGCATGAGTCAAGTTCTCATCTTCAAAGCGGGGATTTTATTTGAAGTTCTTCCCAAATTTCCACTGGGGAGAACTATCGAAGCAGCTATTGACAAAATAGAGCATTTGAAAATATTTGCTGATTAGTGACGATTGAATAGACTTGACTGTTCTGATAGGAAACACTAGATATCTTTATGTATTTGGTGCAATAAGTAATCAGTTCCATTATTGCTAAGTTTGTTCTTATACGTAGCTCTATCTTCTTGTATTTGTATGACCCTCCATTTCGGAGCATTTTCACATTTAGCATCTCATCACTCATGTATACAGGTAGATATGCAAGAACTTTTGATTTAAAAGTAAATGCCATGGGGAAATGGAAAGATGAGATGTTAGTGGTGGGTAGGTTTACATTTCCTGGTTCCCGAGGAAAAAAACAGGGCAAAAATGTAAACCTTGCCTGTGAGAAGTAGTCAGTCAGCTGACAACTTAAATAATTTTTGATGGCAGGATTGGATAATTAGGTTCTTTATGATACCTCTATTCAATTGTTTTGGGAGTCTGTATCTTTTTTCATTGTGTATGGTGAGAGAGGTGTTGGGGGTTGAACTTGTCCAGAATTTTGAAGAGGTGATACTGTCTAGACCTCCTGGAGTTTACCACGGTGAGGCTTCAAATGAGTAGCAAGAGCAGTGCTCGTCTTCCTGTCCTTTGGATGCAACCGCAGTATCATCTATAGGCCTGTACCTAGCACCTAGCCCCTAGGCCTAGTGAACAGCGGGGAGCTTAGGCAGAAGCCCAGTGCTTCCAACTTCCTAAATGAGATCAAGTCTGCAGGTTGTTTGCAGCCTTTACAGAGAGGCTTATCAAGATATGAGAGATCTGCAGAGAGGTTTTTTTTTTTTTTAAAGCAAACGATTGATATCACTCTACCATTGTTTTATCCATGTCCATTAACTCTCCAGTCTGGCAAGTAGAAGGCAGCTCTGGCAATGCATTTTAGGTTATCTTTCATCACTAAGAGATAGGGAAGTCCCGCTGGGTGAATAAATCAAAGGCCCTTCAGTCCAGGCATGCACAGAGGCATAAGCTGAGGCTGGCTCCCTTTCCTGCTGGGAAAGAACTCTTTAGTCAGGAAAGGTGTGACGGAGCCAAGTGGGCGTTCATTGTCAGGGAGATGGGCTTGGATAAATTTTACATGAAGGCCAGATGCCCAGAGGGTGGAGAACACTGTCTTTATAGTTCTGCTGGGAGGAATTTAGTTTCCTTTCTGATACAGGAAGGCATGTTTCACTTGATGATCATTAATATTTAGGCTTTCTATCTTATTCATACCAATTTAATATTACATATCTCAGAATTGCAGATTTTCTTTTTGAGGCAGGTCCTCTTGTATCTCAGGCTGGTTTCTGTCTCATTATGTAATAGAGGCTAACCTTGAGCTCCCGATTCCTCTGCCTGTACATCCCAAGTGCTGGAATCACAGGCAAGCACCATCATAGAAAGAGACTGTAAAACTATTATCTTTAACTATTTGTTTTATTATTCATATGCCTAGAAGATAAGATTCAAGTCCATGTTTGGAAGTATTTTTTAAATTTAAAAATGCCAGCATGATAAAACCCTTTATAGCTTTCTAGCTGAAACAGTATCTAATATAGTGAGAGAACTGAGATCTCCCTCCCCCGCCATGATCCTAATTTATGATGTCTGAAAAAAGTTATTTTAAATAAAAAGCATCATTGAACCCAGGTACCACATTTTTGAGATAAGTACTGTACCACTGAGCTACACTCCTAGCCCTAATTTATGATGTTTGTCAATACATTTTTCCCTTGGTGTCCTCAGAGAATGACTGCATCTCCCAGATGAGAATTAGGAAGGATCCTTGGGTCAGCAAGGATTATTCAGCAACTTGTAATTGGTAAAGTAATGAAGTTGATGAGACTTACATTGGAAGCCTTCCTGCCACCATTATCACACTCTCGAGGGCTGGTCTTCAGCTTCACAGGCTTGATCAGAGACCTCTCTTCCTCAGCGTACATTCATTTCTAAAGGGACAATCCTAAAATGATGCAGCATTCCAGGAAGACTTCTGTCACCACTGGACTTATCATCCCGGTAGGCAGAGCCTATATGGGAAGCCAAATGATAAGTAGATTTCTTGGCAAGGAATCAAGAATTCCTTGTGAAAATGTCCTTGGCTATGAATAGCTGGAGGTCCCGCTGAGGATAACCATAATTTTGCTGGATTCTCCATGTTCAAGTTGTTAAGTCACCACCTCCTTTCTCTGAGCCAGGATTTTTCTTGAAGAGATCTATTTTTTATGCCCTACTGGCCCCCACTTTTCCAGAGCACTTTCTTAACTGTCCTTAGGAACTATTCTGTCTCTGTATGCATATCTTTCTTTTGATACATTCATCATTGATTTGTTGGTGACTTCCTGAGAGCATCCTCATGTCTTTGTTTCAGAGGCGACTAGAGTTTCCCCCATGCCCAGCCAGCAGCAGGCATGCAAAATGTCACACTAGCTACTTGAGGTGGTAGATTAAGAGACGTGACCATTTCCCCACTCTTCATGGCTAACAGGAAATTATGAAAGGAAATACTATGGGAAACTTGAGTCAGAAACTATTGCAAAACAGGAAGTGCTGTCTTTGGAATTCTGATTAAAATCAGCTTCATTCTTATTCCTCTCACTTCTGGAAATGTTAATTTCTTAGAGAGCCCTTTAATAACGTTGTTCTAAGTCATAATAAGCAGATTTGTGATTTAGTCTTAGATTTCTACAGTGTCTGGGGCCTCTGTGGTTCCACAAAGCTTTTTTATCCTTATTTGTGTTCAATCCTTATAGCAACACTAGAAACTTGCCCAGACACCACAAAAGAGTGTTTAATGAAAAGTGTCTTTTTGGCCCTCAGTCCCCAGAGATCACCACAATGACTGGAAATTTAAACCTTGATCTTGATGGAATTTTGTTAATTGCTTCCTTTCAGTTTGCTTTCAGAGAGTTGATGCTGGCTAGCATGGTAGACTTCAAAGTAAATTGTATGATAGTTGTACTTTTAAATGTGGGGATTTCTTTTTTTTTTTTTTTTTTTTTTTGGTTTTTCGAGACAGGGTTTCTCTGTGTAGCTTTGCGCCTTTCCTGGAACTCACTTGGTAGCCCAGGCTGGCCTCGAACTCACAGAGATCCGCCTGGCTCTGCCTCCCGAGTGCTGGGATTAAAGGCGTGTGCTACCACCGCCCGGCTAAATGTGGGGATTTCTTTATCTAGAGTTTTTCAGTGGCGGGTGGTACTACTAGTGCCTGCTGCAGGCTTATTATTTATTGTAGGAGAAGGGTGGGCTAACCTGTTCATTATAGGATGTCAGTTATCATTCCTGGCCTCCATCTAGTATGTCTACAGGCATGGCAGAATAACTCTTTGACAACCACTCACCCGCTCACTTCATTTAAGAACTTATTTTTTTTTCTTATACACTTGGGTCTGCTAAGACTTTGTTATTTAAGTGTCTTTTTTGTGTGTTTGCTGTAGAAGTTACTTTTTTTTTTAAACTTTCTCATCTCAGAAAATTGCTCCCAAAACCCATCGTTCTGAGGAAGTACCACTAAATGAAAAGATCTGTCTGCAAGTGGCATCCCAATGCAGTGCCAATGAGAGTGAGAAGCCTAGTGCTTTGACGACAAAGTGCATCTCACCCCCTGAAGGTAACAGATAAAAATTTCAGAGTGTATCCCATTGCTCAGTGTGCTCACATTCATTGTTGATGGGCTCATTTCATTCTCAAAGTTTTGCTTAATCAAATAAGTGTCAGGCCCTGTATTAGATGCTGATAAGTTTGAGGGTGTCGCTGCTTCGAGTAGCGCAGACAGTTTTAATAATAATCCTGTCTACATAGTTAGAATGCTTGCTTGTATAATTTGAAAAATGAACACACACACACACACACACACACACACACACACACACACACACACACACACACACACACTCACACACTCTATTCCTCTCTAAAATTTGCTTTACAATTTATCTAAAGTAAGTAAGGCATTCATTGTTATCTTGATGTGTTCCACAATGTAGAAGAGGATGGAGTGAGTTCCTGTAGGTCTTCAGGCTCAGCGCTTTTAGGGAGGCTATAGAACTGTCTCTTCCATGGCATATGGAAATCAGTTTGCTATGCAGAATACATATGGGGGACGTGCTAAAGGGAAATAAGTATGCTGGCCTAGCTTTACTACATGCCTAGTCAAAGGAAAAGCTCTTGGGTGGTGAGGATCATTGTCCCCACAGTCCTTCTGCCTCTTATATTATGTACAGGGAGGAGCCTACATTAATTAAAAGAAAGGCTACCAGACACCAGCTACCGACATTTAAATCCCAGCTCTGCCCATTACTATTTGTGTGACCTTGGCTAGATTACTGCCCCCATCTGTATTCCTCATCTATAAGATGGGAGCACCTACCTCCTAACGTCATTGAGAGGGTTACAATAAATACTTTGCACATTCTGTCTTTTCATATTATCCTGGTCCTTTGTTAGGCAGGTCCAGGTCTCATCTCCAGCTTCCAAACCTTAGAAGTACATGGATGGTTGTTTAAGTCACTCTCTGATTTGTGATAATCAAAAATACCCATGAGGCACTGCTTTTAAAGGTCTAAAATTTAGGACTTCCAGGTAACTGAGATCATGATTTAAATGGATTTGGCAATGCTGGGCAGTGGTGCCACTTGGGAGGCAGAGGCAGATGGATCTCTGAGTTCGAGGCCAGCCTGGTCTACAGAGTGAGTCCCAGGGCAGCCAGGGCTACACAGAGAAACCCTGTCTCAAAAAAAAAAAACCCAAAAAACCCAGCTTAGCCTACTGTATTTGTATTTTTCGGAGTATAATAATTTGAAAAGCAATTATATTGTGACATAAAATGGTTCATGATGGCTCAGTAAAGTGTTCCTTCGAGGAGCATGAGGGTTAAAGGCTGACATTTTAAACCTAGGCATTGAATTAATGTAGAGACATGATAACTGAAACCTCTTTATCAAGAGAGATGTCACATCAGAATGATTTCAGGCCAGGTGTGGTGGCATGTGCTGATAGTCACATTACTTGGGAGGCTGAGACAGGAAGAATTGTTTGGACCCAGGAGATTGAGCCAGTATCTTAAAAACCAGCCAGAATAACAAAGAGTAACACATCAAAGAATACCAAAAGATAAAGACAGCCATCTTGGTGATACACACCTCTAATTCCAGTACTCGGGGATGACGCAGGAAGATTACAGTTTGTGCTCCATGACAAGTTCCAGGTCATCCTAGGCTACTTAGAAAACCATGTCCAAAAAGAGGGGAGTTAGGAAGAAAACACCTAAAACCACAGCATACAACAAACAACTATTAAAGCTTAGTTATGCTTATGTTTCCCTAGAACTTCCCCAGATGTCAGTACTGATGAGAAGAAAGGTAGGTTAATTGTGTCTTTATAAAAGGCTTGCCTCTTCCAGAGGACCCTAGTTAGGTTCTGAGCATCCATGTCAGGTTGCTCACAGCCACCTCTAACTCCAGCTCCAGGATACTGGATGCTTCTGACTTGTGCAGGTACCTACTCTCACATGCACATACATATATGCAGACAAACAACACCAGCCGGTTAGCCCTGAAATCATATACACACAAGCAACCAAAACAGACTTAGCTGGTTGTATTTATATATTTATGCACACATATGCCAGCTTAACAATAATAATCAAAGAAAAAGAGGCCATCAATTTGAGGGCAACAAGGGGGAGATGGGGGTGTTGGAGGAAGACAAGGGAAGGGGCAAGTGATATGATAATATTTTAATTAAAAACAAATATTAAAAATGGTAAAATATAGGGGTCATTTGTATTTTTATATTCATTTAGTTATTCTATAGTCAGGGCATATGGTTGAAATATTATTTGACTTAACCAATTTCTATAGTTAGAAGAAGAGTAAGGTTCCTTTAGAGATACAAAAGATGCTTTCTTCGTATAAAGTGGTGAGAAAGAAAGCTGTGAACCAGTCATATTTGTATTTTTCCTGTCCTGAGTGACCTCTGAATAAAATGGGTGTGAGATTAGGGGTTAAGCTGTTACCTACTTTCCATGACAAGGACTCTTGCCTGAATGTTCTAGGTGATCCTGAGTCTGCCGCTACTGAGCTCCAGTGCATTTGGCACAACCTAAGCTATATGAAGTGTTCCTGGCTCCCTGGAAAGAACGCAAGCCCTGACACAAACTATACTCTTTACTACTGGTGAGTATGTATCACAGGTACAGCAGATTAACTGGAACACTGATTGTGGTTGTGCTGGGAGCCTTTGGAGTCAATCTTATTTTTAAAAAAGAATAGCCTGGTTTTTTATATGTGATGGTAGGGATAAAACTCAGGGCCTTGGCTGGATAGTGGTGGTGCATGCCTTTAAATACAGCATTCGGGAGGCAGAGGCAGGCAGGTCTCTGTGAGTTCGAGGCCAGCCTGGTCTACAATGCTATTTCCAGGACAGCCAGGGCTACACAGAAAAACCCTGTCTCAAAAACAACCAACCAACTAAACAAACAAAACAAAACAAACTAATCAACAAACCAAAGAACTACCAAAGCCTTGCAAATGTCATGGCTTACTGGGCCTCTTATTTTCTATAAGGGCAGTAGTGTAACACAAATCTTAAAAGGTCATATTAATAAAAACAAACCTGGAGCCAGGTATTGGGGTGAATGCTGAAAGATCAGAAAAGCAGAACAAGCCACAGCCAACCTCACCTCGACAACTCCTCATCAGATCCTGTTTCCTCAGACTGAAAGTCCTCACCCGAATGGATCTCAGCTGAACTGCTGCTAAAAGCCTAAAAACGTAAAAGCCTGCAGTTCTGGTCCTCACGCCTTACATACCTTTCTGCTTCCTGCCATCACTTCCTGGGATTAAAGGTGTGTGTCACCATGCCTGGTTGTTTCCAGTGTAGCCTTGAACTCACAGAGACCCTATGAATCTCTGCCTCCCAAGTGATAGGATTAAAGGTGTGTGTGCCACCATTTTCTGGCCTCTATGTCTATCTCATGGCTGTTCTGTTCCGTGACCCCAGATAAGTTTATTAGGGTGCACAATATATTAGGGGGACACAATATCACCACACAGTGGGTTGGTAATTCATAATGAAACCCATTACTTGGTATGGTAACTTAAAAACTAATCTGAAAAAATTTAAAAAAAAAAAAAGGAAAGGGCCATTATTAAGATGGCCCAGCAGGTAAAAGGCACTTGCCGCCAAGCCTGGGGACCTGAATTTGATCTCTGGAATCCACATGGTGACTCCTGTCAGTTGTTCTCTGACCTCCTCACGTGCTCCATAACATGTGTACCTCCCACTAAATAAATAAATACCTATAAATAAATGTATTAAGAAATTTAAAAAAATATAAAAAGGAAAAAAAGATTCCACTCTTAAAAAACAAGAAACAAATGACCAAAAGCACCACAAGAAGAATAGACAGTTGAGTAGAAAATACATCTACTTAAAAAGACTTCCTGTTTTACAGTGCCCATCCACACAGTACTGCAGCATGTATATGGGAAGACCCCAGTATTCCTTTCACTCCTTTTCTCTCAGTGGTAAACTCTAAAGCAATATCAAAACCAGAAAATTAGTGTTGACACGATCTACAGTCTTGCCACATGACAGCAGTTTCATATGTACGTGTGTGTCCTATGCAAGTTTATCACATAGTTCCACCACTACAAAGTTCCCTCCAGTTGCTTTTTCATAGCCACACCCATCTCCTGCATCCCATCTTCCTTTTCCTTCCCCTCTCCCAAGTCTCTGGCAACCACTCGCTAATCTGTCCTCCATCTATATAATTTTGTTATTTCAAGAATGTCACTAGAATGAAATTCTACAGCAAATATCATATAAAATGGACTTCTAAAATAGCAGCACAGTTCTCCTGAGAGCCATATAGTATATATCCTCACATACATACATATTACATACATACACATATTGCATTCCTTTCTTTGTTTTTGAAACAGTTTCTCATTCTGTAGCTTAGGCTGGCTCACTGTGTATCCCAGGCTGGCCTCAAACTGTGGCAATACTTTTGTGTCCTCATGCCTGGCTGAAATTGGAGGATGTTTTAAAGCAGGTTTATTTACTCTTTATAAAGGCCTGGAAGACTTTTATTGATTGATATTTGTACATATTTGTGGAATATTGTATTATAATTTGGCTCATATATACTATGTGCAGTGATCAAGTCATGCTAATTACCACATCTCTCTCCTCAAATATTTTTTTTAAGATTTATTTATTATGTATACAGCATGCCTGTGTGCCAGAAGACGGCACCAGATCTCATTATTGATGGTTGTGAGCCACCATGTGGTTGCTGGGAATTGAACTCAGGACCTCTGGAAGAGCAGCCAGTGCTCTTAACCTCTGAGCCATCTCTCCAGCCCATCAAATATTGTTATTTCTGTGTGCTGAAAGCCTTCAAACTCATTTCCTATCTTTGAAATGTGTAATTAGCTGTTGTGGGCTCTAATAGCCCTACTGGTTTTAGAACTGTAGTTACTGTACGTACTACCCACCATCTTCTATCTCCTTATCAGTTGTGAGGATTGTATTAGTCGGGGTTCTATTTCTGTATAAAAATGATGAAAGGGTTTATTTTAACCTACAGTTTAGCTGGGCAGTGGTGACAAATGCCTTTAATCCCGGTACTCAGGAGGCAGAGGCAGGTGGATCTCTGTGAATTCAAGGCTAGCCTGGTTTACAGAGTGAGATCTAGGACAGGCACCAAAACTACACAGAGCAACCCTGTCTCAAAAAACCAAAAAAAAGCCGGGCGGTGGTGGCGCACGCCTTTAATCCCAGCACTCGGGAGGCAGAGGCAGGTGGATCTTTGTGAGTTCGAGGCCAGCCTGGTCTACAGAGCGAGATCCAGGAAAGGCGCAAAGCTACACAGAGAAACCCTGTCTCGAAAAACCAAAAAAAAAAAAACAAAAAAAAAAAACAAAAAAAAGGGGGGGCATTTTAATCTACACTTTATAGTCCATCTTGGAGGAAACTCAGGGCTGGAACTCAAGCAGGAACCTGGTAGAGACCATGGGGGAGTGCTGCTTACTGGCTTGCTCCCCCTGCCACACTCAGTTTGTTTTCTTACACAGGCCAGGACCACTGCCCAGGGGTGTTACCACTCACAGTGGGCTGGGCTCTCCCTCACCAGTCACTAATGAAGAAAATGCTTCGCAGCCTTGTCCACAGACCAATCTGACGGAAGCGATTCTTCAGTTGAGATTCCCTCTTTCCAGATATGGCTAGGTTTATGTCGAGTTGACAAAAACAGAATCTAACCAGGGCAAGGATATTAGGCACTGTTACAGCTGGATGGAGAGAAGAGTCTGGCCTTGGGGAATCTGTCCTCTACTTGGCCTCGCTCTACTCACTCGTTTGATAAAACAGCTCTGAGAGAAAGGCATGGGTGGGACCCTGTCTCAGACTTCTGAAGATAAATGCCCTGGAATATCACATTGTGGCCGTGACTCAGTGGTAGAGCACTTGCCCAACATGCATGAGACCTTCGGAAAAGGGAACAAAATCATCTTGGAGTGACCATTTTGCCTGACTACATCGTGGAAAATATTTGTATATTAAAACACTCATGGGTATAGATAATGAAACAGAGTGCAAAAGCCCCATATGGTGTTTTCATTTAAATTTATTTTTAAATGATACATAAAAATTATTATTCATATTTATGGGCTACCATGTGATATTTCAATATACATACATATATATATATATATATATATATATATATACACACACACACACATAGTGTGTGTGCTCTACAAACCAGGCTCGGCATATCAGCCTCCTCAAATCCCATGAATTGTTGAATGAAATCCCCCTAAATGTCCTGGGGAGTTGCACTCACTCTCCTCCCCTTTGGGTGGGAGGGTCAGCCCGATAAGATTGAGACACACCACAGGTAAAGGCAGGCGGTCCGAAGATCATGTGCTCCATTCTGTAGGTTTGTTTTCCCCAAACCCCTATCTCTGTGTAAAAGTTCTCATTGGAGGTTTTGCAGTTTCACTTGCTCATTCTTGGTACCTATTGAAATTCTCTTTTCGTAAGACTCGTGTGGCTCTCTTGTACCTTTATGGTAAAGTCCATCTTCTTCAACATGACAGACAAAGCCCCTTATCACCTGGCTACTGTCAACCTGTCTAGCCTGTTTCATCCCCCTCCTTGGACCTCTGCCCCTCTTACAGCCTACATTGAATTTATTTCCATTCTTCACACTGACTCTTCAATACACAGAATAGTGATATTCAAACAGGGATATTTAAAGAGAATAATGGGAACATTCTACCTTTTCTCATAGTCTGCACCTTCCCCTTTGACCTAATGCCTCCTGTTTGTCCTCAGCTCAGCTAAGAGGCAATTTCCTCTTCAGAAAGTCTTCCTTGACCTCTCAAGTCTGAAGACATAGCCCCAGTAGTACTTTTGCATGTCATAGTGCTCTGCACAGTGCATCGTCATTTCCTGTTTACTTAGTGGTAGTTCCCTTCTCCAGGCTGCAGTCTCCTTTGAGAGCAGGGGCTGTGTTGTGTTTTTCCCAGTACTTGACACATAACGTAGGTGTTCCATAAATCACTTGTGCATTCGTGGTGCAATCCAAAAGCAGAGAACATTCAGGGATAGGGTGAGGACTTAGACGTATAAGCACTGCAGGATCTCTATAGTTCGGGAGTGAAAAAAGGACTGAATACATCTGGCTCCCCAAGAGGTGCTAAAAGGAAAACAAACGGAATTAAGCTTCTAGGAGTCTCCTGATTCTGTGCTGCAGTGAAAGCCATAGAGAGCTGTTAATACAGGCTTTAAAGATGCCTTAGGAATTGGTAGATCCCTATGTTTCTTGTGCTATTAACCCCAGAGTTATTAGATTGGAACCACAGGGAAATCCTTTAGAAATGTGTCTATAGGAGGGGATTAGAAAGAGGGTTGGGAGGGTCTTAAACTTACCTTATTTCATGACAGACTGTGAAGGAAAGCAATCCAGCTTTTACAGTTGGGGCAAACTAGTTCTTGGAGATCTAGGAAGAGAAAAAGGGAGAAATAGGGAGGTGCCCATGCCCTGGAGATATGCTAGCAAAACACAAGACTCAGTGCAGACCATACAGTGTTCCTGTGGTGGTTTGAAAGAAAATGCCTGCCCCCCCATAGATAGTGGCACTATTAGGAGGTGTGGATTTGTTGGAGTAGGTGTGGCCTTGTTGGAGGAAGTATGTCATTGTGGGAGTGGGCTTTGAGGTCTCCTTTGCTCAAGCTACGCTCAGTGTGACACAGTTGCTTCTGCTACCTGTGGATCAAGATGTAGGAGTCTCAGCTCCTTCTCCGGCACCATGTCAGTCTGCATGCCACTATGTCCTGCCATGATGATAAAGGACTAAACCTCTGAACTGTAGCTAGCCCCAATGAAATGTTTTCCTTTATAAGAGTTGCCGTGGTGTCTCTTTATAGCAATAGAAACCCTAAGACAGTCTTCTTGGGATTAATTTGGAAAAGCATTCTTCTTCTCTTGGATGATGCAGGCTCTTGTCTAGGTTGACAGCAGATAGTGTTTCTGTTGGTATTCAGCCCCACGTTGATACCTTTTGGCAAGGCACAATCTATAACTGGACATGGCTCAAGAAGTGATCTGGAAAGTGGTAGTTTACTGATACCATAGTGGCCAGGTATCAAAGATACTACTACTTGTCAGTGTATTTCTGGAGCTGGTAATTTGACAGAGGCTCTCTCCATAGTATATGTAGTGTGTCCTTGGTCTGCTCAATACAGGAGATGCTAGTTATGTATGACTGTGTCTTAGTTACTTTTCTACTGCTGTGCTAAGACTCTATGACCAAGACAATTGATAAAATAAAGTGTTTAATTTGGGGCTAACAGTTCCAGAGGGTTAGAGTTCATGACTATCATGGTATCATGGTGGGACAGCAGCCAGACAGGCATGGCACTAGAATAGTAGCTGAGAGCTCACATCTTGATCCTCAACTCCAAGACAGAAAGAAAGCCAACTGGGAATGGCATGGGTAATCAAAACCTCAAAATCTACCCCCAGTGACACACCTCCTCCAGCAGGGCCACACCTCCTAACCCTTCCCAAACTGTTCCACCAAGTGGGGACCAAGCATTCAAATATATGAGCCTTTGGGGGACATTCTCATTTAAACCACCACAGGCTGTTTACAATTTAATTAAATGAAGTGAAAACCTTAGTAACTCAATATCACTAGCCAATTCCAGTGGTCACAAGTGACTGCTGCATTGGATGGTGCTTTTCTGTTTTACAGTGTTGCCCCATGTCTTCTGCTCTCTCCATCCAACAACTTCTTCATTCTAGTGTTAGACTATGTGTGTATTCCAATCCTTACTTACAATGATCCTTTCTTATCTCTGAGCCTTGGTTTTATCATCTGTAAAGTGGGGAAAGTGATAATAACTACTTCCAAAGATTGTTGAGGGCTGTTATATGAAAAGTGCTTGCAACAGTGACTGATGGTCAGCATGGCATTTTGTGAGGGCTGCACATACTAGTGTTTGCTAGTTATTTGCATTCTCTTGGAGGTATGGTCAGCACTCAGTGCTGCCCATGCCTCCTCCTCTTCATCCCCCCATATTGATACTTTTCAATCAAAACCCCAAAGTCAAGGGAGTCCAGACATGTTATTGATTAGCAAACATAAACAATGGCTTACGTACCCATGTAGACCACACATTGCACAAATTGCCAGACTGTTTCCCCTAGCCCGTTAAGTCCCCTATTGGGGAGTTGTTTTTTGAGTTCAAAATCATTGTTTGCAACCCCAGAGCAGTGACTTGTGTTCCAACAGGGTACTTTGGTATTGGAAAGAGCCTGACCTAAAACAGCTCCAGTTTAGCCAGCTTGATCAATTTTAGGGATTCCCCCCCCCCCTGCATTAATCACTTTCAGAGTCCACGAGTATCTATGAACTGTTGAGGGAACAAAATGAAAGATGAACCTAAAAGACTATACATCACAGGAGTTCCTTTCATTATATTTTAAAAGTCACATTTATCACTAGCTTTTGTAATGCAAGAAAAATGTCATTAGTAGCTTTAGTTTCTGTTGTGGTTGGAAAACATTCCAAGACTGTCTAATCCCCAAACAACTCATGACCACAACTTATTTTTAAAAGTTTTCTTTTATAATCCATAGAGATTTCTAACTAAGAGGAAAGATTTTGTGCTTTTAGGTGATCATAGTGGCACATGCTTATAATCCCAGAACTTTGGTAGTGGAGGCTGGAGGACCCTAGGAGTGCAAGTTTGTCTTTGACTGCAGAGGGAGTTTGAGGCCAGCCTGGCCTTCAAGACCCTGTGTCTCAATAAGAACAGCAACATGAAGAGATGAACTGACTCTTGAAAGACATGTTCTGTATCAAAACACTTCCTTGTAGTGTTTGTAGGAGTAAATATATTACATTTTCATTATTTTAAAAAACCCCTGATTTGCAGTAGGATTTGCGTTTCTGTCAGAGTTCTGATTGCTGAGCTCAGGAAAAACTACAGATAAGTTTGAGGTTACAGGTCAAGGGTTTGAGACTGTCTGTTCTTTGTTCATTTTTTAAAAATGATCTTCCTTTTCTACAGAACCTTTGCATAACTCCTACTGTGGCAGATGATGTAAGACTTGACCCTGTCTTGTACCAGTTCCTAAAAAAACAGAGTTCTCTGATAGCTGATGCTGGAGAGAGAGAGAGAGAGAGAGAGAGAGAGAGAGAGAGAGAGAGAGAGAGAGAGAGAAAGAGAGAGAGAGACAGAGAGGGGGCGAGAGAGACAGAGACAGAGACACAGAGAGAGACAGAGAGACAGAGAGAGACACAGAGACACACAGAGAGACACAGAGAGAGAGAGACAGAGAGAGAGACAGAGAGGAGGGAGAGAATGTAATGAATACACTATCCATTGTCTAGGTGCTCATGGTCACTTGGGAAGGTATGTGGAGAGATGAAATGTTATTTAGGATGCCAACAGTACCACTTATGAAAGCCTAATGGTAGAGTGGACACTCAGAAAGCCCTTGTGTGCTCAAATGTTGATCTGGCAGTAATGGGAGGGCATTAATAATGAAGGTCATAGAGGCCAAATATGATCTGAAACAGTGAGATCATGAATTAGGGGGTGGCCAGTGGGAATATCAGAGATGAGACTCCAAGAAAATTGGCAAACAGAACTTGGTGATAGGATATAGAGAAAAAGGAAAAAACATCATTTCAAAGTATCTAAGGAACATAGAGAAAATGAGCTCAGAGTGGAAGAAATGGAAAGATTGGCATAAATGGCAATTTGGTGGAGGAGAGGGTACATATGGTGTCTTCAGACAGTGACTCTGAGGCAAGAGGGAAGAATGAAACACTCAAATGGAATGGTTAAAGTCTGGGATGATCAGGGTGGTGATGCATGCCTTTAATCCCAGCACTCAGTAGACTTGAGACAGGTCTCTGTGATTTCCAGGCAAGCATGGTGAATTCCAGGCCACCTAGACCTATACAACAAGACCCTGTGTGAAACAAACAAACAAACAAACAAAACATGAAATCTTAGAAGAATTCCGAGGTGAATGGTCAGATTTAGGAATTCCCCAGAATGAGTAGATAGGGAAATTGGAAGTAGAGAAGGTGAAGTGCTGAGTTTTGGTATACTGCTTACCTTGTAAACATGAGGATTTGCATTCACATCCTTAGCACCAACATTTAAAAAAAAAGCTAGGTGTAGTGGT
Source organism: Peromyscus californicus insignis (assembly GCF_007827085.1). Classification (NCBI taxonomy): domain Eukaryota; kingdom Metazoa; phylum Chordata; class Mammalia; order Rodentia; family Cricetidae; genus Peromyscus; species Peromyscus californicus. The sequence goes on from NW_026294391.1 coordinate 100,091,256, forward strand.
GTATGCTTTTAATTCTAGTACTGAGGTAGAGAAGATGGAAGGACCCCTGGAGCTTGCTAGTCAGTAAATGTAACCAAAACTCCTGGTTCAGTGAGAGACCCTGTCTCAAAATACAAAGTGGAGAGCAATAGAGGAAACCACCCAACATTGCCCTCTCACCTCCACATGCGTTTGTGAGCACACACGGGTACATACATACACACATAAAACAGAAGTAGAGAAGAATGTTATTATGACTCCCCACCCCTGGGAGCAGGGAAGAAGGAGGGGAACCATCTAAGAAAGCAAGGAAGGAAGAGGCAGAGTGGACAGAGGGGAACCGTTGGGGTTCAGTATATTTGCATTTTCAGAAGGGGTAAAACTTCTCATCCTGGCTTCAGAACTTCTTCCCTCATATAGAAGAGGAAGGTCAGGATTCCAGTGCCCATGGCTATTGTGAATACCAATGTCTGTCATCAGAGGACAATCTTTTCTAGAATATGAAATGAGCCACATTAGAAAATAGGCGTTTAAAAAACACTCATGCCTTATTGCATATATTGCTTTTCATGGACATTTCTTTCAGCTATTTTAAAAAAATGACTACCCTTGTCTCTTGACCCTGTGTTCAAAATAACACAGAGCATTGTCTCATTTTATCTGTAGGTACAAGAGCCTGGGAAAAATTCTTCAGTGTGAAAACATCTATAGAGAAGGTCAACGCATTGGCTGTTCCTTTAAACTAACTAAAGTAGATTCCAATTTTGAACAGCACAGAATTCAAATAATGGTCAAGGATAATGCTGGGAAAATTAGGCCATCCTACAAAATAGTGTCTTTAACTTCCTATGGTAAGTTTTCAAAGCCCTCTTGGACAACATGGATAAAAGGTTGTCCCATATTTTGAACAGTTAAAACAAATAATTAAAGATGATAATTTTCAGTCTGAAGATCTTCCTGAAACAAGAGACTGCATTTATATAAGCTTTTTTTTGATAGATGTTTTCAAGAAGCAAATTGGAAATGGTGAGTACCACATACTTTTCTTCTTGTTGACTTAGAAACAGGCAGAGACTTAGGACAAACAATTGTACAGCCAAGATTGGAACCTGGGCTGTCTAACTCAAAGATCTTGTTTCACTTTGATCCTCTGGAGGAGATGCTCATCTGATCATATAGTCCCTGAATAATATTTTGGCTAGAAAAACTCCTCAGGAGTATTACTAGAATACTTCTCATAATCCTGGGGATTGAGTTCAGGACTTTGCGAATACTAAGCAATGCTCTACCACTGAACTATACACTCACCAGCATATTCAAAATATTTAACTTCATGTGGCACCTGTATTGATCAGTTATAATGTGTAGGCCAACCATATCTGACTGTATTGCCTAACAGGCCAGTAGTAGTTTGCCTCTCTGTTACTTTCATAAAACAGTGGTCAAAACCAACTTGGAAGGGAAAGGGTTTATTTGTCTTACATTTCCATGTCACAGACCACTATTGAAGGAAGCTGAGGCAGGAGCTCAAGGCAGGAAACTGGAGGAAGGACTGAAGCAGAGACCATGGATGAAGGCTGATTACTGGCTTGCTCCCTTTGGCTTGCTCAGCCTACTCAGAGGTGGGACTGCTCACAGTGAGCTAGATCCTGCCACATCAATCAGCAATCTACAAAGTGTCCTTACAGATGTGCCTGCAGGTCTATCTGATAGAGACAGTCCCTCTTCAAGCCATGTTACAGCCTACAATGGTGACTCCAGTTTGTTTCAACTTGACAAAATTAACCAGCACAAGGCTTGAACAACACGTATTTGGTTGAGGACTTAGCACCTCCTTTTGCCAAGGCAAATAGACCCTTTTTGAGTGTTTCCTTATTTGTAAAATGGAATATATCGTTCCCTTAAGAGCCAAAAGACATGAGGCATCTAAAGGCATTTTGTAAATCTCCAAAGTAAAATAATGTCAGTATATTGGTTTGCTTGTTGTAGTAACCTACAAGGGAGCTCAGATTCTGGCTAAATGAGAAGTGGATGATTAATAGAAAGAAATAGGCACAATTTGACAAAGACTTGTCTAAATCTGTAAGCAGAACACTACTTCCCACTCCTCCAGAGAGTCTTGGAAGTCAACTGTAGCAGGGGACCAAAGGCAGCCTAGTTTGTAGGCCAAGAGAGTGAGGTCAGGCTAGTTTATCACATGGGGGTGACTGAAGTAAAGCTGTCCTTCCTCTTGTTTGGCAGACTGTCTTAGGAAGGGTTTTAAAGTTTTACTGTTCTTTCTGGAATTAATGGTGACATAAAAATTCTTCTTGACAAGAAGTTGGCCTCTATGTTTTCTGTTAATTACTCATTATTTTCTGTTCGTTATTCTTTTTTTTTTTTTTTTTTTTTTTTTTTTTTTTTTTTTTTTTGGTTTTTCGAGACAGGGTTTCTCTGTGTAGCTTTGCGCCTTTCCTGGGACTCACTTGGTAGCCCGGGCTGGCCTCGAACTCACAGAGATCCGCCTGGCTCTGCCTCCCGAGTGCTGGGATTAAAGGCGTGCGCCACCACCGCCCGGCTCTGTTCCTTATTCTTAACCATAGTTCACACCTGCAAAAGTAATCTGAACTTGCTAATGCTTTCAAAAAATGTAATTGGGATTGTAATCATACAATGCTAAGTTTACCACCATCATCTTACATACACAGTAGTGTTAAGTATATTCATATTGCTGTACAGCAGATCTCTACAAGAGATTCTTTTTCTTTTCTTTTTTTTCATTTTGAGACGGGGTTTCTCTGTGTAACAGCCCTGGCTATCCTGGAACTCACTCTGTAGACCAGGCTAGCCTCAAACACACAGAGATCCACCTGCCTGTGCCTCCCAAGTGCTGGGATTAAAGGTGTGTACCACCACTGCCCAGCATCTGTAAGTTTTTCATCATGCAAAGGTGCTATTATACTATTAAACATTAATTCTGCTTCCCCACAGCTCTTAGCAGCACTCTTCTGCTTTCTGTCTCTTTGACTATAGCTACTTTAGCATTTCACATGAATACAGTCGTAGCACTTGTCTTTTCTAGATCGGCTTGTTTTGCTTAACAAAATGTTCTCAAAGTGCAGCCATGTTACAGCCTACAATGGAGAGCAGAGTATTTTTGAAATTGTGGTCTTGGATTGGCATCAGTGAGGGAGAGCTAGAGAAGCCTCTTGTACCAGTATTTTCTTACCCATGTAGTGGAAGCACATCTGCACCAAGAACTCCTTTTCTTTATTCCGTGTGGTGGCTAGATGTCCTGATTCTACCTTGACTGTTTGCTGACTAGACTCAGATCAGAGTTCATGTCATTTACCAGATAACCCCAAAGGCTATCCTTAAATCCATTTTACTGGGCAGTTTTAAATACACTTCCTCTGCTAATTGTGGCTAATCAGAAATTCTCAAACTCTATATCAGATCATGTGAAGCCATTAAAAGCTATCAGCCCTATTTTGATTTCACTTTGTGAACCTTCATTATCCAGTTTACATATATAATCATATCTTATATACATGTAATTTAATAAACTTGTAGAAACTAATTTTCTTTCTTCTATCTTTCAGTGAAACCTGGTCCTCCACATATTAAACATCTTTTCTTCAAAAAGGATGCCTTATTCGTGCAGTGGAAGAATCCACAGAATTTTAGTAGCAGATGCTTATCTTCTGAAGTAGAAGTCAATAGCAGTCAGACTGAACTCCAGTCTCCTTTCTCTGTGAGTTTTCGTAGATTATATCACTCAAATCATAATGAAATGTAGCTCTTAACATTTGTCAACAGATAATGATGATAATAAAAATAAAAAAGAAGGCATATTGCAAGTTTTGAAGGTTTACAGTAGTATTGACTACAGAGTTTAAGTTGCTTAAAGCATTGCTATTGGCTGTCATGTACCAGATACCTTTGCTTTCTACAGCTGTAAGACAAGCATGTTTCTCTCTTTCTTTTTCTTCTTCATGGAGATTGCTGATTGGAAAATGTATGTGAATTAGTAAGCTAATTTCACAGTGTGAGTATTATGAAAAAAAAAAAGAAAGAAAGGAGAATAAGTAGAATGACTAGATGGGCCTGAGGAAGTATTAGGCAGGGAAGTCACATAAAATAATGACATTTGATATGAGAGCAGAATGCTTAGCAGGAGCTAGATATATGAGGAATTGGGGTTAGAAAGGACAGCAGATTTAAAAAAAACTGAGTCAATAAAGAGCTTGACATGTGGTTGAAAACAGAGGGGGCAGGTGTGGCCAAAACATGATAGGAAAGATGTCTAAGTAATAGGCAGAGATAAAAATAACGCAGGTGTGTAGATGCCTTGGAAAAGACATTCTGTTTTCTTGGAGTTTGGGGCAGCCATGTGTCAAATTGGAATGGTCAATGTTTGTTGGATTACACACATGTCTGCTGTCCAAAAACCAATGTAAGACATACAAATTAGAAGTCTCTGTGGGGCCTTCAGCAGAATATGGTGTAACCCTAGGGCATCAGTCCCATTATTTGATTTAAAGTTTTATAGAGTCTTGGGAGATTTTGTTTCTTTGCCTATTAAATTTTAATCAGAGGGGGAGGCTGGTGTGATAGCCCAATGGTTTGCTGCTAAGTCTAATGACCTGTGTTCAGTCTTTGGGATCCACATGGGTAGAAAGAGAGAACCAATTCCTGCAAAGTTTTCCTCTGACCTCCACATGTATGCCATAGCAGTCATACACCTACATGCACATGTGTGCACATCCGTGGGCACACACTACATATAATATCTAAAAAACCTCTTTTGGGTCCAGATTTAAAATCAGACTACTCTAGGTGTGTATTTCCATAAGGTGGCGCCTCAAGACCACGGAGAGTGTACCATTCACTCTCTTGTTTGCTACCTGCCTGGGTCGTTTGTACATTTGCGTTTTAGAAGTTCTGTATTAAAGTGTGTTTTTTAACCAGGCTTTTAAAGGAGCCTGGTATCTTGCACATGGGTAAAATTTCTGGGTCCAGTTGTTTTAGCTTATGATGGAACCCTCAAAATGCTTTCTAAAGTAAGTCAGTGTTGATATTCTCTAACGCCACAGAGAGTGCCCAGCTCCACAGCAGAACAGGGTCCTTCAGGGTGTTTGCAGATGGAACTGTGTAGTGATATGAAGTGACTGTTAGTGTTAGAAAGCATGGTGTCCCCATACGAAAAGCAATGATCTCTGTATGGGGGAGAAGAGGATGTTTAGTCAACAAAGTGAGTATTTTGATCACTCCAACCTTTCCCCTCCCCGGATGCTTCTGTGTGAGATGCTGAGACATGTCCTGCTTCTCTGAACTCATTTAGCCTCTCAGTTATGCCCTGCTGTTTAAAACCTGATCACACTTATGCCTCTTGTCTCCACTGAAAGTATACAGCAGGCATCGGATAGTGTCGACTTTGTTCTGTTCTTGATACTAACAGCAGCTTCTATGCACCGAATGCTGACTACTTAGTAGGTATATTAGTGAGTACTTTCTCCTAATACTCTCATTTAGAAATCACACTAAGCACAGGGACCTATGTCCTGTTATTTGAGCCCCCTTCCCCTTTTTTTTTTTTTGGTTTTTAGAGACAAGCGTTTCTTTGTGTAGCTTTAGAGTCTGTCCTGGAACTCACTCTGTAGACCAGGCTGGCCTCGAACTCACAGAGATCCGCCTGGCTCTGCCTCCTGAGTGCTGGGATTAAAGGTGTGCACCACCACTGCCTGGCCTTGAGCCCTGGTTTACATTGGGAAAGTTTAGTTACACCTAAGGCCATATTTCTAGTAAAGGATAGAGTCACGATTAAGCAAAAGGGACTAGAGAGATGGTCCAGTGGTTAAGAGCACTGGCTGCTTTTCTGGAAGGCTCGGGTTTGATTCTCAGCACCCACGTAGTGGCTCCAGACTGGCTGTAACTCCAGTTCCAGGAATTTGATGCCATCTTCTGGCTTCTGCAGGCACCATGTGGCATACATGCAGGCAAAATGCTCATGTGTAAAATAAAAACTGAAAAAGATGGAAGCAAAAGTCTTAACCCCAAGTGTGTGTTTTTAACCACTGGAGATCACCTTACTACTTCTCATAATAGTACTAACTACCATTTATCAACTGTCTAGAATATGCGACAAAGATACTCATCTAAGGGCTTCTGACGTAGTAGCTCATAATAACTCATGAAATTATTATTATTGGAACACACTTTTTTGATAAGCTAAGGCTGAAGGAAAGATTAAGTAACTTTCACACAGCTTTTAAGTCAATATGACCTCAGAGGTTAGTCTCTGTGTCTTCAACTTGGAGTAAGATTACTTGATACAATACTATGTACAAATCATCATTAAGTAAGGGCTAAGTCTATAGCTCAGCGGAAAAATCCTTGCCTAGGTTCAATCCCTAGTCCTTAAAAAAAACCACACTAATTAAAGTCTTGTTGAATTTATATATACATATATGTATGGATGTACAGAACTTCTGAACTAAGGAAAACATGTACACCATGGACATTATATACATAGACCGACTACAGTCTATTTGGAATTACTCTGTTTATGTGCTTGAGTTTAATGCTTTTCTTTAAGCAGATGTTCACCAGCTGCTTCCTCCCTAAAATGTCATCAGCTCCTTGTGTGCTAATTTTGAGCTTTGCTGATTAGCCCCTTCTTTTTCTTTCCGAAAGATTACTTGAGGAGTTGTTTGTTGGGTTTGCAGGCCGGGGGAATGGGTAAACTGGATCATGAACTCCTACCATCATATGGGGGTGGGTGGGTTATAGTCAGAGGTAGCTTAGAACAGAATCCTGAAATAAGGTAGGAATTGTTTTCCATGCCCACCCCTTCCCTGGAAACAGTCTACTGGGTACTCTGTGCCCTTGTTTTCCCCCTCTCAGAGGTAAGAGCAGCTGCTGACCCATACATGAGGATTTACAGTGGAACAAGAGCCCAGACTTAATCTACACAGTGATTTGCTGGCTTTGGCATTCGTATGTTTGGGAAATAGTCCAGGAAAGAAGTGACATCAGTCTACAGCTTGATCTCTCAAGTGGCACTTGACACTTGTGATTTCCCAGAAGGCCAGTGGTTCCAGAAATAGGACACTGAGGCCACCTGCTTTTTCTCTGCCTGTGTATGAACTACTGAAATAATAGTCTTTCCTCATCCTGGTGGCCTTCTAGCTCTTCAGAAATGCTGCTATGGACTATTTAGTGAATGGCATTGAGTGCCAAATTAATAGTGGTGTGTTGTGGTCTTTGCTCCATGTTTAAAAGTTTCTTTGACAGGGGCTGGAGAGATCGCTCAGCGGTCAAGAGTACTGGCTGCTCTTCCAGAGGACTGGGGTTCAATTCCCAACACCTACATGGCGACTCACAGCTGTCTGTAACTCTTGTTCCAGGAGATCCAACATCCTCACATAGGCACACATGTAGCCAGAACACAAGGGCACACAAAATAAAACTAAATTATTAAAAGTTTTTAAAATGTTTCTTAGAAGTTTGACTATTAAGACTAAGCAACAGATTTTCATGCTTGATTTTTTGGACTGTTTTTGAAAAAATTCAAATTTATTTCTTAGGCTCTCAACAAGGGAGACTAGTTTCTCTTAAAAATTTGTAAAGGAGGGTAAAGAAATGGCTCAGTGGTTAAGCTCTTGTAGAGGACCTGTGTTCAATTCCCAACCCCTACATGGTAGGATCAGAACTGTCAGAAACTTCTAGAGAATCCAACACTCTCTTCTGACCTCTGCTGGCTCTGCCCATAGATGGTGCACATACATACACTCAGACAAATATATTAAATAAACAGCTTAAAATTTTTGTAATGGAATATAATTCACTCTAGAAAAAAGTATGTAAGTCATGATGTACATGTCAACATTTTTTCCATAAGTTACTTTTATTTATTTGGTTTGTTTGTTTTGTTTTTGTTTTTAGCAAACAGAGTCTCATGTAGCTGGTCCCAAGCTCACTGTGTAGCTGAAGCTGGCCTCGAACTCCTGGCCGTCCTGCCTTTGCCTTCCAAGTGCTGAAATTATAGGCATGTACTTCTCCAAACAGCTTCAGAAATGAATTTTACCTGTGTAGCCCACACCGTAGCAGCCCCCTCATTATCTCTTCTAGGTGCTATACTCCTAAGGGAAAACTATTATCAAGACTTCTAATCTTCTAGATTTGTTTTGTTGTCACCATTTAAGCTTTCTCAGGCATGCCAGCCATGTCTCTAGTCCCAGCTACTCAGAGGCCTGAGAGGAGAATAGCTTGCTCAGGGGATTGAGCTCAACCTAGGCAATGGAGCAAGTTTCTGTCTCTGTATGTCTCTTTCTCTCTCTCAACCAACAAATTCTTTCTATAAATAGAGTTATGGAGAACATATTTGGACAGCAGCTATGCTCACCACTATAACACCAATGCCAGAACATATTTTTGGGCTTGTCTTCTTTCATTCAACATAAAGTTTACAAGATTTTCCCAATAGTTGTAGATGGTTAATTCTCATTATATGCATCCCTTTGTGTGACTGTATCACTTACTACTAATGGATTTTCTCACTGACTTGGCAAGTTTCCAGTTTAAGCTATTATGAATAGAGTTTACAAACATTTGTATGCCTGTCTCCTGGTGCATAAGAGCATAAATCTCTGTGGTCATGCCTCTGTTTATGCGGGGGTGGGGGCTATCAAAAGGTTATGTATGATTGCCTCTAGTAGAAAACGACAATTTTTCCAAATGTTTCTGCCAATCTATACATTTAACAGAAATTGAGAGTTGCAGGCACCTCGTGACCCATCAACACTTGTTATTGTCTAGGAGGTGTGTATATCGTTGTTTCTATTTCATTTGTAGTGCCCTCATGACCAATGAAGTTAAGAACTTTTTCATATTTATTGCCCGTGTGCATACCTTCTTGTGAATTGCCTCTTTGGGTCATTTTCCAGTTCTTCTATTGAGCTGTCTTCCATTAATATGTAGAGGACAAATGTATTCACAGCCTTTGTTAGAGATTGCATATGTTTTCTTCTCTGCATTTCATGCTTGTTTCCTTAATAGGTTGTGGATTTCAGTTTTTTGTTTGTTTGTTTGTTTGTTTGTTTGTTTTGGTTTTTCAAGACAGGGTTTCTTTGTGTAGCTTTGTGCCTTTCCTGGAACTCTCTTTGGAGACCAGGCTGGCCTTGAACTCACAGAGATCTGCCTGGCTCTGCCTCCTGAGTGCTGGGATTAAAGGCGTGCGCCACCACCGCCCGACTGTGGATTTCAGTTTTAACACTTTATAAAATATTTATTTATGGTTCATGGGTGCTGCTTAATGTCTTTTCCTCTTTCAAAGTTATAAAGATGGTTCATCTGGTGGCTTGCTATATTTATGTGTTTATATCTTTTCATTTTTTTCCTGTTCATTTATGTGTGGTGTGGGCGTGTGTTTGCATGTGTATGGAGGTTCGAGGTTGACTTTGGGAATCATCCTTTATTGTGCTTCCACTTTATTCATTGAAAATGATACTCTCTCAGTCAAACCTAGAGCTCACTGATATAGCTAGTCTCCATATTACTAGGGACAATCCTTTTTCTCCATCTTTCTAGAGCTTGAATTATAGGTGGATGCCACACCCACCCAGCCAGAGTTCCATGTGCTTTGCTGATCTGAACTCTAGTCCTTGTGCTTGAATGGTGAGCACTTAACCATTGAGACGTCTACCCAGTCTCTTTGTTCATTTATTGACATCTGCAGCATACTTGAATTTGGTCTCGTGAATAGTGTGAGGTATAGGGAAAGAATTTTTTATTCCCAGGGACATGTAATATACACAGCACTGCTTAATAAAAAGAGCAGCATTTCTCCACTGTATACATTTCTCTTTTATTTCTTTAAATTTTGTATGATTTTTATTTATGTGTGATATGTGTGACTCTGTACAGGTATGTGCATATGAATGAAGGTGCCAGAGGCGTTAGATTTCCTGGAGCTGGAGTTATAGACTGTTGTGACCTGCCTAACATTGGTGTTGGGAACCAAACTTTGGTCCTCTGGAAGAGCAGCAAGTGCTACTAGCTGCTGAGACATCTCTCCAGCCCACATGTTCTTTTCACAGGATGTAAGGAAAGCTTGTTAGAAGTGGCTAAAAAACATAAAACATTTTTTTTTAAATTTTAGAACTCATTTTTTTTCAAGGTTGAAGAAGACAAATGCCAGAATTCAGGATCTGAAAGAAACATGGAGGTCAGTAAATTCATCTTTTGTTATTTGGGCTTGGACACCAAGTAACTGGGGGTGGGAAAGGTCAGGTAAATTTGAAATGCTCAGTGAAAAGCAAACTGTTTTGTTCTGTGGGATATTGCCAATGTTTTTCAGGAGTCAAAGTCAGATAATCTGAATTGTAATCCAAGTCTTAATCACATACAGAATTTTGCCAATTATTATAATTCAACAGCAGAGCTAAAGGGAATAAACTGATAATATTTTTTGTGCATTTCTACTTTATATCGAAGGGTACAAGTTGTTTCATGCTCCCTGGTGTTCTTCCTGACACTGTCTACACAGTCAGAGTAAGAATCAAAACAAACAAGTTATGCTTTGATGACAATCACCTGTGGAGTAATTGGAGCGAAGCGCTGAGTATAGGTAAGAGAGCACACTGTTATTACAGTATAAAACAGTGAGGGCTGGACACTAAGTGGAAGCACAAAATCGATCGCGAAAGGGGCTGCCATTCTTTCTTGATGACAGAGAGTATTTACAATGCACATTTCCTTTCCATTTAATTGCTGTCAAATCACCCAGGGTTAATGGACAACCTACAGTTCTTTGGGAGACCACAATCCACAGGGTGTTATCCTCACCTCTGCCCCATCTCTATCTTTATCAGCAACTGGAACAAAACCACAGAAGGCAGGCACCATCAAATCTTCAGGTTGTACCATGCCAGAGAACTCTCCTGGATGCTAGTTGATAGACTCAGGAGTGTCTTGGTGGTATTTAATAAAGATAAACCGTGTTAGTAGCTATGCTGAGCAGGCCATGCTCAAATAAAGGATGAGAAAGACCTGTTTGAATTGTGGAGTTGAATTCCAGAGGAAATGCATGTGCAGTCTTGGATCATAGTGCTGGTGTAGCTCCCAGGTCATATGGATAGTGTTGTAGGGTGGGGCGTCAGTGGTCCGTCCCCATTAGAAGTATGAAGTAGGGCTGAGGACATGGCTCATTTGGTAAAGTAAGCATGAGGACCTGAGTTCAATCCCTAGCACCCACTTCCAAAAAGCTTAGGATGGTGGTACACACTTGTAATCCCAGTACTCAGGAGATAGGGGCAGGAGGATTCCTGGGCTTGCTGGCTAATCTAGCTGAATTGGTGAACTCCAGGTTTAGTGAGGGACTCTGTCTTTAAAAATAAGGTACAGAGCAATAGAGGAAGACACCTGACATTAACTCTAGTTCCTACCTACTTAAACATATGCACTTGACATGCAAACACACACACACACACACACACACACACACACACACACACACACGCACACGCACACGCACACACACAGAATATGTGGGAACACCTTTCCCACTCTGTGTGTGCAGCATCACATTGTAGGAGATACAATGACTGACTGGCATCTATCATTGAAAGGGTAATGAGGATGTTGAAGAACCTCAAAATGGCTAAGGAACTGTACATGAAGTAACTTTGAGAAGGCATAGCTGTTGAATTCCTATATTTAAATCATTGCTAGGTGGAAGAGGAACTTGTCTTTTCTTTTGGTGGCCACTAGGGGCAATATAGAACCAAAATGAGACTTTTTAAACAGGAATGGGTTTTTGAAGAATGTCGTTCTGTATTCATTGAGAGACTGAACAAGCTGTATGTCAGATATGGTTGTATTAGTTATCTGTTGTTACAGAACAAAGTACACCAACCCTATCTAAGAATGGTGGCTAATACCTGTAATTCCAGTACTCAAGGGGTTGAGACAGGGAGATTGGCATGAGTTTGAGGCCAGCCATGGCTGCATGGTGAATCATAAATCAGCCTGAGCTACAGTGTGAGACTCAGTCTCAAGAATAAAATAAAAAAAACCCAGAAACAAAACAAATTGACACCAAACTTTAATAGTTTACAATAGCAGACACCTCCCACATTCCAGTTTCTCTAGGTCAGGAGACTAGTGTAGTTTAGCTAGCGGCTACACACAGTTGCATTAGGACTGCAGGTGGGACTGTAATCTCATCCAAAGGCTTGACAGAGACTGGAGAGTATCCCAGTATCCCGTTTCAGTATCCCACTTCTAGGCATACTGAAGGGGAAGAAAAGAAGAAGAGAAGGTTTCACAGAGAGACACTAAGGGGAAAGTCGTGTGAAGATGGAGGAGGATACTGGAGTAAGGTAGCCATAACCAAGAAACTCCAAAGATTGTGGGAGCTAGCTACCAGAAGCTGGAGGAAAGTGGGAGATTATTTTCCAGAGCCTTCAGAAGGAGCATGGCCTTGCCAGTATCTTGATTTTGAACTTTTTACCTCCAGGACTGTGAAAGAAAAGTTTTGTTGTTTTTTTTTTTCAAGCATCTAGCTTTCTATAATCTGCTGCAGTAGGAAACTAATAGAAATATATTTTTTTTAGTTCCCTGTCCCCTTAGGCCTCTCTACAGGGCTTCCTTCTGACATAGAAATCAGCTTCCCCAGGTGAACATTCCTAGCAAGAAAGGGTATGTAAGAGAACAGCTTTGTGAAAATCATGGTCCACCATCACTTATACTGGAAATAAGAGACCAGCACTGGTGCTGTTCTGTTATTTCAGCCCATGTCAAAAAGGAGGATTATACAAGTATACAAGAGTGTGATCACTGGGAGGCAGAAATCATTTGGGGTCATTTTAGGAAGTTCCCTAAAACAAAGACATTAGGTCCTGATGATGCTTTCTAGATCCCCTATGCCCTTGTGGGAAAGATGAACCTAGAAATAGATAAGTCGCCTTCCATGTGTTAGGTGTAGAAAAACAGAGTTTGGAATTGGACAGGTCTATATTTGAAGCCTGCCTGAGCCGTATCTCCTGCACAGATCTGAGATAATATTGTCTAGCAGATAGAATAGCTAAGAGATAAACATGTCAGAGCACCTGATATGGTACCAGACACAGAGGAGAGACAATCTTTAAGAATCATAATGGTGGTAGTTGTTAGAATTTAAGTATTCAGTAGTGGGCAGTAGGAAAGTACGATAGTAAGTCTTTAAGTAAACAGTAAGAAAGGACAGTCAAGCTGGGCAGTGGTGGTGCATGCCTTTTCCTACCAGTTGGGAGGCAGAGGCAGGCAGATCTTTGTGAGTTCAAGGTTGGCCTGATCTACAGAACGAGTTCCAGGACAGAGCTGTTACACAGAGAAACCCTGTTTTGTCTTGAAAAACAAAAACAAAACAAAAAACAAACAAAAAAGGAAAGAAAGGACAGTCACTGTGAATAGAGTTAATAGATATGGAATTTTTATTTAATACTGTCTAAAACAAGTTAGGATGCCCTGGTTGCAAACAATCCTTAAGGTCTTTACTCATCTAGAAAGCTCAGGCACCAGAGCAGGATAATTGTTCAAACTATTATAAGATAATTGAAGAATTTGAGGAAAATGGGTTGAGGCATAGGAAAGAAATATCTGCTCTCACTAGCAAATAGAATTGTCGCCTGCTTCATTACGAAAAAGAGCTTGTAGATCTCATGTCTTCGCGCTTGCTTTCTTTCTATTGCGTAGGTAAGGAGCCGAACTCCACATTCTACATAACTATGTTACTCATCATTCCAGTCATTGTTGCAGGGGCAATCACTGTCCTTCTTCTTTACCTGAAAAGGTAAGTCACTTGCCCAGGCAGGTTTGACAGTTCCCGCTAGCCTGGGTTCTATGCTTATTACTCTTTATGCTGGCGGATTGTTTGCCTTGTATTTTTTGCACAATTGCAATCACGTGTGACTTTTGCCGAAATGACAGGCAAATCATTGTGCCCATTTTAGTGGTAAAGGAAACATCAAGTGAATTTCCCATAGCACTGCTCTGGCATGGCCCTGACACCTCCAGCAGCCTTGAGGCAGTGGGGAAGGGCTTGAACTTGCCTCTACTGGATGTGTCTACCCATGGGAGGCCTTGCCTTCATGTGGGGAGGAGTGGGGGCTGTGTTGGGAGGGGGAGACTGGGGGCACGGGAGGAGGGAAGAGGGGGATTTTCGATTGGTGTGTAAAATGAATGGAAAATTTTTCTTAATAAAAAAGGAGGAAAAAAAGCATTGCTAAATAGTCCCTGTGCTATGTACATTGACTCTTTTCAGTACCTGATTTATCCACAGTTAGTTGACAACTCTTGGAATGAGCTTTTAGAAATAGGTGATTAAGGGGGCTAACAAGACATCTCACTGGGTAAAGGCACTTACTGAATAAGCTTGGTGATGTAAGTTTGACCCCTGGAACCCATGTAAATGTTTGAGGAAAGAACCATTTCTACAACGTTGTTTTCTGACCTTTATATGTGCACAGTGGCATGTTCACATATGTGTGCTCCCCCCAGACCTCATGCACAATTAAAAATAAAAAGAAATTGGGTCCAGGAGTGGAGCACAGTGGTAGGACATTCAGTTAGTATGTTTGAGACTCTGGTTCAATTTCCATCACCAACAAAGAAACAGAAAATAAGAAATGAAATCTATTGCTAATAAAATGACTTATCAAGTGTTAGTGCAAAGCGGGCTGCTACTTGATGCCACAGGAAAGAAAACTCTGCCAGATTATCCCTAATATATGCTATTCATTCCTTAAGAGTGCTTTTATTGCTGAGCATGGTGGTGCACACTTGTAATCCCAACACTTGGGAGGTGGGGGAAAGGAAAAGCAGGAGTTTACGTACTCTTAGCTACACACTGAACTCAAGGCCACCATCAGTTCTGTAGACCATGTGTCAATAAAGAGAAAGGATGTTTTATTTCTCTTTACCAGTATAGAGGTGGTTGCTGTTCTTATAGTTAACACTCAAGATTGGTATGAAAGTATTGATCTGGGCCCAGAACCAAAGCTTTAGCCTTATTTCAACATTATATGTTAGATATCCATTTATATGCTAACTGCTATTCAAAGTGCCAGGCTTATGGCAGTGAATAGAACACAGGCCATATCTATATTTTTATAGTGGATAGTACACATACATAGTAGGAAATCAGGTCGGCAGGAGGTAGAGGTAGGCAGTGATAGGAGACTCATTTCAATAAGGTGACCAGTGACGTCCTCTCCAAGAAGATGATCATTTAATGAGAGACTCATAAAATACAGGCATGAGCCATTCAAATATTTGTCCAGACCAAGGGAAAAACAAGTACCGAGACTCAGGGCCTGAAGTGAAGCTTGTCCTGTGTGGCTGGAAGAGACAGGGTGAGGGAGAGTGGCCAGAGATGAGGCTGGAGAAGTTTTCAGATCGGACCAGGTAGGTATGGTAAGCAGCCCACTTGCCTGGCATGTGTATCACTAGGATTGAAAAAATGGGAGCAGTAAAAATACGATCAGATTTTGGCTGTGTGAAGTGGTGCATGCCTGTAATGCTAGCACTTGGGAGGTAGAGACAAAAGAATCAGGAGTTCAAGGCCAGCCTGAGCTGTATATCAATTTTGTGGACAGCTTGAGTAACATGAGATGCTGTTTAAAGGCAAAAAACAACAAGAAACAAGAGATTTTTTTCACAGTGCTGAGCATTGAACCTAAGCTCTTGCATGTGCTGTAAGCAAGCACTATAACCACTAAGTCATATCCCCAACCCACTTCTTATTAAGACAGGCTCTAAGTTATTTAGGCTGGCCTTAAACTTACTCTATAGCTCAGGCAGGCTTTGAACTTAACGACCCTCCTGCCTCAAGCTCCTGAGTAGCTGAGGTTACAGGTCTGTGCCATTAGACTAATATATATACTCTCAAAATTATAAAAAGAAAACTTCTTATCTGCTGAAATTATGCCCCATTATTTTATTTTAATTTGAGACAGGATCTCACAATGTAGCCATAGCTGGTCTGGAAATCTCTATGTAGACCAGACTGGCCTTGAACTCACAGAGACCCACCCACTTCTGCCTTCTGAGTGCTGGGAGTAAAGATGTGTATCACCATGCCCAGCCCTCATTATTTTTAAGTGATGTAAGTAATTTAAGTTGGTGCCTTATTTCCTCTATGCAGATTTGGTGCTCTTAGGACACTGATTTCCCATAGCCATTTAAACATGTTTTTCACAATTCCCTCATTACTAAAGGTGACTTACTAAAAGTGACTTGTGTACTGTGACTTTGGCATGCCTATTTTTAATATAGCTGTCTTTTATGTGAGAGACTCATGCACTAGAAGGTCTGATCCAAAAAAAAAAAAAATCTCTTTTCTTAAAGGCTCAAGATCATTATATTTCCTCCAATTCCTGATCCTGGCAAGATTTTTAAAGAAATGTTTGGAGACCAGAATGATGACACCCTGGTAAGTACTGCCTCCATGGGGAATTGCAATGGGGTATGAAGTTTGGAAAACATATGGCACATATAACGTGAAATTGGTTATTCCAACCATTTTACGAATATAGTTCAGTACCCTCCAATCCATTTTCTGTGTTTTACAACCACCATCAGTATCTACTTCTAGATCTTGCTCATCATCCTCGGCGGAAACTGTACCTCACCAAACGCTAGCTTCCTGTTCTCTTCTCCTTTTCCCCCAGCAACTACTCTTCTATGTTCTGCTCTGTGTATCTGTCTATTCTAGGTTATCTAATACATATGGAATCATGCAATATTTGTGTCACTGGGTTTGGTTTGTTTTATTTAGCATCATGTTTTCAAGGTTTAACATTTTGTATCATGTATCAGAATTCTTCAGATTGGTTATTGTATGTATGCATGCATGTGTTGGGGGAGTTACAAATGTTGAGGCCAGAGGAGGGTTTTTTTGGAGGGGGACTTACTCTATCAATCTCTGCCTTATTCCTTTGCAAAAGGGATCACCAGTGAACCTGAAGTGAGGCTGGTGGGCAACAGGTGATCGCCCTGTCTCTGTTCTCCATAGCACTGGGGTTACACACATCAGCAGCCATGGCCATTTTTTTAAATGGATGTTTATATTTCAAACTCAGATCCTCATGTT
This sequence comes from Peromyscus californicus insignis, assembly GCF_007827085.1. Taxonomy (NCBI): domain Eukaryota; kingdom Metazoa; phylum Chordata; class Mammalia; order Rodentia; family Cricetidae; genus Peromyscus; species Peromyscus californicus. Next base: position 100,108,348 of record NW_026294391.1, read on the forward strand.
TACTTAGCAAATGGTCTCATCTAATGAGCCACCTCCCCAGACCAAACTTGGTTATTTTAGACTACACTTGATCTAAACGATGAAAGAGTTGATTTAAAATATTGGATATCTGGCCAAGCATACAAGCTAAGAAATTTCCAGAACACCCTGTCTGTCTCAGGTCACTGGACTCTGTTGTCTTTTTGAGGAATGAGGTATTTTATCTAAACACACAGGAGGAAGAGCCTTCTTTGGGAAACTAAACTAATGGACAGGCCTTCAACTTTTAGATACTTTTGAAATGTTGATGAGGTAAATATAGATAGGATTAACAGTTACGATGCACTTGATTCATACAGTTTCATTAGAAAGCTGGACTCTAAGCACATAGAAAGAGAACAGACCCACCCCAACTGTTGGTTTCCTGCAGACTTTTGTGCTATACCCTGTGGGTGGAGACTTAAGACATGGGAACACAAGAGTTTGAGGTTTCTGTGATAAATACATTTACTCTAATGAGATAATGAAGAACATGTATGAAATAAATATTAATAGCATTGTAGATAGCTTAAATTAGTAATAACAGGCATAGGGCAGTTCATTTAGAAGAGCACTGTAGTATACTAGATAATAGCCTGGGTTCTGGAGTCACAATGTCTGGATTCAGATATCCACTGTGTCATTTACTGTCTTTTTGACCTTAGGTCACTTGCTTAGTCTTTCTGTAACTTGGTTTTCCCATTTATAAAGTGGTAGTAGGAGTAGCACCTGTCTCATGTGGATTAAATCCATATAGAGCACAATAACAATAAAAACTAGTTGGCATGCCTCACACTTTAGACATGCTTAATGCATGTTAGCAATGAGCAGTGCTTTTGACAATAATATGAATTTATTGTTGACTCTCATAATAACAGATTACTCATACTGGCAATGATGCTATTCGGCTAGGGACAGGAAGTAGGGAGGCTGACACTTTAATTTTTAAAAGGAGATCACTTTTGTAGAGAGTGGTAATGCCCAGGCCAGGGTACCACTGGGGAGGTAGGTCCAGCAGTCTACAAGAGAGATTGTATAGCATAGGTAAGGTTAGTGTGGCAGCTAGTTGTCCTTTAACTCTAGTTGAATCATAGCCAACTAGAATTCTTGTAAGAAGTACAGGTTCCTGGGCTCTGTCTCCAGAAATCCTGGCAACAAGTTGGGAGTGAATCCTACAAATCTGCATATTTAAAAAGAGGCAGTAGGTGATTACTGTCCTGGTAAAACAACCTGTATACCATATTGTTCTTCATTTCAACAACTGCTCTAATAGATGCTGCAAGCAGTTATTGAGCATCTACTGTACGTCAGGGAGGGCAGCGAGTGCTTGGCCTATGTTACCTTATTGAATCCTTAGAACCACCCTATGGTATAGGTGTTTGTGATGGTTTGTGCTGTCGACCTGATGGAATCTAGGATCACCTGAGAGCTAGGCCTTTGGACATGGTTGTGGGGTTTTATCGTGATTATATTAATTGATTCAAGAAGGCTCGTTTTAACTGTGGATGAGACCATTTCCTAGGCAGTGGATCCTGTACTGTATAAGGTAGAGAAAGCAAGCTGAGCATTAGCATGCATTCATCTGTTTCTGTTTGCAGATGTGAGGTGATCAGCTGCTTCAAGCTCCTATTGCCTTTATTTCTCTGCTATGATGTACTTTGAGCTGTGAGCTAGAATAACACTTTCTCCATTAAGTTGCTTTTGTCTGGAGAATTTTATCACAGCAGTGAGAAAACAATTAGACAGTACTGTTAGTATCATTTTTCCAGATGAGGAACTAGAGACTCAGTGAGGTCTAGAAACGTGGCCATAGTCACACAGCTGGTTGGAAGTGAGATTGTAGAGGTCCCTTGCTTTTTTCCCTGTGCTTCATTAGTTCTTGTATGATAGAATGCTTGTCCTCAAGTACCTCATTGCCTTCTACAAGTTGGCTTGACAGGAGAGGAGTTATGAGAAAAAGACTCGGGATCGTATTATGAATAGCATGCAGTAAGAAGGTATCAGGTATGAGGAACATCATTCTCATTCTAGGGGGATGGATTAGAGAAAGGAAGTACATGCATGGCATCAAACTGGAAGTAGGCCTGCTTTGCAACAGCGGATGTTTTGGTTTGCCCTGTGTGACCTACTTAAAATCTTTCCATTTGGAATAGGAGCAGAGCATGCACTCTCCCATTCACCCCCACTCTGCCATTTCCAGTTCCACTGTGCTGTCACACATTGGCCTCAATGCCAGGTCATGGAAAGACATTTGAGTTTGCTCCTCTTCTCAGAAGGATGGAGACTAGCTAAAATGCCACAATGCAAATTCCCAGTGTCTGTGGGCAAACACCAAATGCACAGCACATGCCAACCAAAGCATTGATGAGTCATGTGGTAGTTCGAATGAAAATGGTCTCTATAGGCTCATATGTTTGAATACTCAGTCCCTAGATGGTGGAACTGTTTGAGAACAATTGTGAGGTGTGGCCTTGTTGTGGAGGTTGTATTCGGGTTTCCCAAGCCCACACCAGGCTCAGTTAACTCTGCCTCATGCTTGTGATATGAGCTCTTAGCTACTGCTCCAATGCCGGGCCTGCCTGCCTGTCTGCTGTTGTGCTCCCCCACATGATGGTCAGTGACTCTAACCCTCTGGAACCGTAAGCCTCCTCTAAACTCTTTCTTCTGTAAGTTGCTTTGGTTATGGTGTCTCTTTGCAGCAATAGAAAAGCCACTAAGACACGGTATAAACTGCTAGCCTAATGCATTTCTAAAAAGAAACAATATCTGGTTCTTAACAAGTCGGTAAGAAAGTGGCACTTGTCATGTAGTGCTAGTGGCCCTACATACAGGTTGAGTGTCCCTTGTCTAAAGTGCTTGAGAACAAAAGTATTTTTTCAGACTTTAGAATATTACATAGACTTTACTGTTTGATATGAAAATTGGAAATCCAAACTTCAGAACTTTTTTTTGACAGGGTCTCACTATGTGGCCTTGACTAGCCTGGAACTCTCTAGGTAGACCAGGCTAGCCTTGAACTCATGGAGATCCATCTGCCCTACTTCCTTAGTGTTAGGATTAAAGGCATATAATACCACACCCAGACAAAATCCAGAAACTTTAAAGCATCATATCACTGTGCAAACAGTTTCAGGTTTTGGCACATTTCAGAATTTGGGTTTTTGGATCAGGGGTGTTTAACCTGTGTGTTCTTTCTTGACAACAACAATATAATAAGCATCTTTGCTTATGTAAATTATGCTCTTGGAAATACATATTCAGGGAATAACCAAACAAGAGCACAAGAATGACCCATGCATCATTTTGTTCTGATATGAAAACCTAGAACCCAGTGAGTTGCCAACAATTAAGAATTGATTTTATTTTCTAGAACAAAAATATACTATAAGGAAAATAGTAAGGGAATTAGTAGATAAATTGAGTTGAATTAACATATAAATAATGACTTATTAAAATTTAACAGATAAATGAGAAGCAAAATTAATGAAATAATAGAATTTCCAATGAACAGATGAAATATTTGATTCTCATGTATGGCTGCCCAAGTGTCAGAAAAGTTTGATAAAGCATCTAAAGTGAACTGGGAGTGTATCCTATCTAAGGATAGTGAAAAGTTAACAGCTTTCAGGCAGAAGAACAGTTTACTTATAAACTAAGATGGCTGCAGTCAGGCTTTCTACCTACAGACAGATATGGAATAACATCTTCATTTTTTTAAAAGTTAAGTTTCAAAGAATAGTATCTCAAAAGAAAAGAAGAAAGAAAACCCCACTTATCAGAGTACAAAACAAATTATAAATATCTAGTAAATCACAATCCTAGTTTTTAGAGAACTATATTAGATACACATAGAACAATGAGTGGAAGGAACTGGGTCAGAGGGATTATGGGTAGCTGATATTCTCTGTCAATCTCCCTGAAATTTTCAAATTGCCTATAATAAGCATGTATTACTTTTACAATGAAAGAAACCATGTACAAGCCATTAATGAGGAGGAAGACTATTGTAGTTATCCAGGTTTGGGAGATAATGGAGACTTGGACTTCCATGGTGGCAGAGGAGACTGATAATAGGACACATTATTAAAGGAATGCACTCTGACTTGGTGACTCTGTGTGGGTGATGAAAGGTAGGGAGAATAGAAAATAATTGTAAGTTTTCAGTTCTGGGTGATAGAGTGAATGATAGCAACACTGACGGCAAAAATCAGATCAATTATCTTTTTCAGAGACAAGAAAATTGCCAGGGATTTTTCAATTTGCTGTCTAGCGGATAATATGTTGTTTTTGTCCCAATGAGTCAGATAATTCTGTAATTTCGTGAGCTAGATACATTGACAAGATGGACCACTGAAAGCGTGTACATTTTCGCCCATGATGGCTGCAGATCATTAAACAAAATCAGGTTTTTCAAACTAAAAGTATAATAAAATAATGCCACATATGGGCATGGGTCAGGGAACAATTTTCTGTCTGCTTTTAAGCAAATAAGTAATCTGCTTTTCTAAAAAAAAATATTATGTCTATGTTGGGGGAGGATGTACATGTGGCAGTTGGACAACTTTGGGAAGTTAGTTCTCTCCTTTTAGTATTATGTGGGTTCTAGGGGTTGAACTCAGGTCTCTGGGCTTGAGTAGCAAGAGCCAGCACCCCCTGAGCCCATCTCATAGGCCCCATAGTCTGCTTTCTTTACACAGAAGTAGTCTTCACGAAGTGATGTATGTGCAATAGAAACACAGCTAGAATCATTTACTCACAGAATAAACATGATTTTAGATGCTGTCTGATGAGACACATGTTTATATGCCTAATTCTTGCCTTTAATTACAACTTTCCAAAATCCTAGATTCTCTTTTAACACCCTGACTTTAGAGATGGGGACTTTGGGGGCCACTGAGAAGTCTCCAAAGGTAGAGGAGTGACTAGAAAACCTGGATGAGACCCAAGTATCCCAAAGATGTCAACCCTAATCTGAAGAAAGAAGCCATATGATTTTAAACACTCGTTACTTCCACACCAATGCCATCGATAATGCTGCTTTAAAAACGTATTTAGATGTGGCCACAAATAAATCTTCAGTGTAGTTTTCCTTAAGGTTTCTAGTGTTTTCATGTTGTTTTGTTCGTCACCGTAGTAACAGTTTGGCCAACAGTGCTTCTTCCTGTTGCTTTGCTATTACCCTTTTCCATGTGACTAATTGGGCTGCTGGCCACATTCGGGGTGGGGGAGGGGACTGCAGAGGCAATTGTTTCTCTTCTGAATCTGTGTTGCTTGTATCTATTAAAAAGAAAAATCACACTGTTCTTCCCACACTTCTCGGCAGGCAACTGTGCTGTGCCAGTTTTCCATGCCCAATCACAAGGTAGCTTTTAAACTTCCAAATATTTAATTTTTTTTACTTCAGTATATGTCTTAAAAAAAACAAAGGATGCTTTCCTCTACAGCCAAGACACCATCATGGTGCTTTAAAGATTAAGAATTCCTAATATGATCTAAGGCTCAGGCTCTGCTTGGGTTTTTCCTGTTGTCCATTTGTTCAGAGATAGATAGCATCCAATTATCCCACCTTTAGTGAGGCTAAGAATGACCACTGTATTTAAGATGATAACAGCATACTGCCTCAGGTTACCTACATCCCCCCACTCTGCCCCTGCATCCCCGACCTGTGCTGTTGGAGATACTTTGTTGGGTATTGTGTAGCACCCTGCCAAACCTTCAGCTAATGCTCTTTACACCAGCACATATTGTTGCCTTACTCAGCCTTTAGGTGTGGTTAAAGGGCACTTTTCGCATTTTGTCCTTTCAGCTACGTGCATCAATCTGCACCTTTCTGTAAAGCATTGCTTTTTGGTTGTCAACTAGTCTCTTGGGCTGTTCGGAAACTCAATTCCTGCTAAAAGGGTAGAATGCATGCTTATTTTTTCCTTTATTGGTTTATAAAATGAGGAGTTGGGTTAATAGCCACCACAAAGGGTTTCAAATTAGCCCCTTTCATGCCACATTCAACAGTGCTCTCAGATGTGGGGATCTCCAATTTGTACTGTTCAGCCTTTTGTCTTTTTACTGTTGCTCTGAAGAAGACTGGGGCATGAAATAGGTTCATTTGTGTCCAAGAGACCAGTGTTTTTATATGGTGCTTAGATGCTTAGAAACTTACTTCACTTCGCTAGACACTGTGGGAAACACTGTAATCAAACTTGAGAATAATGTTGAATTGAGACTTGATGTTCCATAATGCTCCCAAATTTATTGCTTAACAATACAAAAACCCATGTTTTTCCTCTTTGACCACTATTCTATTGTTGATGGCCTGTTTCTTTTATTTTAAATGGTAGATTAAGGATTGAATTGTGGACTGATAATTTTATGGGTTTTAAAATGGGGCTGGCATAAAATTCATAAAAGTGAATACTAGATGAAAGCCTTTGTGTTCATTCTTTCTCCTTTATGTGGGCATATTACATGCTGTGCTAAGAGAAAGGCCATGGTGCTGATAAAGGGTTAAAAAAAGAGAGTATATAATGTATTCTGTATTATAGTCACCCCATGTATTCTGTATTGCAGTTAGCCCCCTACAGCCTCCCACACTCCTTCCCATCTCAATTAACTCCACTCCCTCCTTTCCCCATCATTCCCTTTCCTGGATTCATGAGTTTTGGGTTTGTTTTGTGACCTATTTAGATTAACCAGGGCCATCTGTGTGACCACTGGATTGGGACCATACATTGGAGCATGATAGGGTCACCAGTGAGTGTCCAGTTAAAAAAAATCGATGACTCTCCCTTCTCCATGAATCTATCAGTAGGAAATAGTAAGCAGTGGGAGGGATAAGAACTCCTGAGTCCTTCCTTCGTATATACATGTATGAAACTGTATCACTAGTGGCTTCCAAATTGCTTTTCTTCTCATCCAACACAGCACTGTGTATGTATATATTTTAGGAAGCTTCTCCAGTAGTAGGTTATGACCCTTTCTAAACATCTATAGTGTTAATTTCCCTCCATGTACTCCTTCCTTTAGCCTGTTTTCCCACCCCCTACCCATGGTAACCCTTCCTGTCCCATTATTAGTTTTAAACCCTTTATACTAGTGCATTCTGTCTCCTTTCCCTTTAACGTCATTTCCTATGGGTGGTTAGTAATTTCCTGACCTTTATGGGTATTCCAAATGAAACACACATATGTGAAGATGCAAAGCTAACATCCACAGATGAGGGAAAACATATGATGTGGGTCTTTCTTGGTCTGGACTACCAATGCTCAAGGATCATTGTGGAGGAGTGGGCAGAAAGATTGCAAGAGCTGATGATGGGTGATCTAAAGGGAACTGTCTTCCAGACACAGCAGGGCAGCTGCACACACAAACTCACAGTGCTTGTGACAGCGTGTGTAAGAAATTCTTTAAAAGCAAAACAAAACCCCCAAAGCAACACCACACACACACACACACACACACACACACACACACACACACACACACACACACACATCCTACTTTGACTATCTTAAATGTGTTCCTACCTTATCTTCTGGTATAAATTATTGTTAAAGAATCTTACAGTATAATATTATTTCCATATTAAAATATTTGAGTTTCCCTCCCTGGATTTTCAAAATGTTTCCCCCACAAAATTCAATAATCTTACCAGAACCATTCTTGATATTGGTCATTCTGGGTTGATTTTTCTCAGATACAGGTTGAGCACCTCTAAACTAAAAATCTAAAAGCCAGAATGCTGGAAAATCTGAACTGATTTGACGGTCAATATGATGCCACAAATGGAAAATTCTACTTCCTAGAACTGTGTTTTATGCACAAAACTTTAATGTGCCATGTAACATTATCTTGCGTTATGACTATTTAGTATATGTGAAATACGAAAGAATTTGCGTTAAGACTTGGGTCCCATCCACAGTATATCCCAAACTCCACACCCTTGGACTCTCAAGCGTTTTGTATGAGGGTCTCTAACCTCTTCCACTCTTCCTCTCTTTGGCTCCTGTATCTGTCACACCCTCCTTGATAATTGTATAAATCCCCCATCACACCCTCCATTGCTCTGAAAACATTATCTAATGATTGGTTGTGTTTACTCACCCATGTTCCCTCTAGCTTAGTCTTCATTTCTGAAATGAAATTATTATTTTCCTTTATTTCTAATTCCTTATTGAGTTTTCTCATCTAATTTCTGAATCCCCTCTTGTTCTGAATTTTTATACATTCTTTCACAGGATTTATAATTTCTTATTCTGTGTAAATTTTTCTTCCTAAAATTTGAAACATTAGGGTATAATTTTCACGGGCATATTTCTGACAACTTTTAATTCTGTGAGGGTATTATTCTGTTGTTCATTTTTATGTGAAATTAGTTTCCTAAACTTGAAGAAAGAGGCTTCACTTGGGTCCGTTTTACTAATTTCCTGACTATACAGCCCCCTCTTGTATTGCTTTGAGAAATTTTGGAAGTTATAGTGAGTGGCTTTTGAAAGTCTTGCCTCCTTTTATTTTCTTGCTCTGCAGTGGTGAGAGTCATCTCACTGTGCAGTCCTGAGTTGCCTGCACCTGACTCTGCAGCCCTGGCTCCCTTGAACCTCCACTTTTCCTTCGACCTCTGCTTCCTGCGTGCTGGGATGCCAGGCATGTGCCGCTATACCTGGCCTTTTCTCCTTTTTATAACTTCTTCCTCCATTCCTTCTTCCCTGCCCTCCATCTCTATATTTATCTGGATTTTCTTACTTTTTAGCCATTTCTTTGCCCTGCCCTGCCAATCAGTTGGAGTCTATTCCCATAGTCTTTTCCCGGAGTACAACTTCATCCTGCAAGGGAGCTGTGGAGTCTTAGTTTTGAGAATATGTGTCTTGACCATGGACTTGTTGTGAGTTAGCAGACTCTTTCCATTCTCAGAATATGTCCGAAATTAGCTCACTGGTGTTTGAGTTCCCACCGACTTCTCAGATCTCTTGGATACCATGTTGAGTCTTTCTGTATCTTCTTCTTCCACAGCTGTTTATCATTTTCCCCTCATAACCATCACTTGTTTGTCCCCATCAACCCTTATTTGGGTTCATGACGAATCCTTTTTCATCTAGGTTAGCTGTAAAGTTGATTAGTGAATTTTATTTATTTATTTGTTTGTTTGTTTGTTTTTGCTTTCCTATTTACTCTGCTTGTCTTTCCTACTTTTTTTTAAATGATTGCATTTGGAGAAAGACAAATACCATACCATGCTGCCACAAACCACCTTCCTGCCATCATATCTCTGCAAACTGCAAACTATGAGCCAAATCCTGCCAACTGCCACGTGCTTTTGTATAGCTTTTGATCTGAAAATAGACTTTGGATCTCTCTCTCTCTCTCTCTCTCTCTCTCTCTCTCTCTCTCTCTCTCTCTCTCTCTCTCTCTCTCTCTCTGGCTGGCTCTCTGAATGCTGGGGACGGAACATTGCACAAGCTTGAGGAGTGCTATACTACTGAACTGCTCCTCCAGTAGTTTTTAGTTTGCAAATTTGCAGATTTGAAGCAACAGATTATTGTCCAGGGAGGTCGTATGGTTTGAATGAACAGTGCGTTCATGCGTGAAATTGTTTTTAGAGGTTAAAGAAACTGAAATAGCTCTGTTATGCCAATTTATGAGAACTTATAACATATGTTGCTAAATGAAATATCCGTATTACCTAAGCAAAACATGAGAATTCAAACAATTATATTCACAAGAAGTAGATATTAAAACTAGGGTATACAAATTTCTAGATTTGCTACTAGTAGGATTCAAATACTTGTTTGGACACACTTTTCAACATGTTGTTAAGTAATGTTTTAAAAATCAATGGGTGTTTTGATAGGTGAGGAAATTTTATACAACCAATTTTGTATGTTTCGTTGGTGCATTGGCCTAAGCCATTTGTTTTGTGAAATTCTTGTTCCTTGCCCTTTTATCTGCTACAATATTTCTCTTTTCCTTGGTGGTTTCCAAGGTTCTTTATATATCAGGCTTTGGTTTTGCACCATTGAGGATGGGACCCAGGGCCTGATTCATGCAAGGCAAGCACTCTACCAACTCAACAATTTCTCTAGCCTCATATATAAAATATTAATCTTTTGGCTTGTCAGCCGTTGTTGCCTTTTTATTATATTTATGGTGATTAATTATATATAAATGGTTTTTCCTTTTTTCTGTAGTAAAACCACCTTTCAAATAATCATCTTAGAGGTTGGGGATTTAGCTCAGTGGTAAAGCGCTTGCCTAGCAAGCACAAGGCCCTGGGTTCGGTCCTCAGCTCCAGGAAAATAAAAAATCAAATAATCATCTTTTGTGTGCAGGAAGCCTATATCATGGGAAACTTACATAGCTGTTCCTCTGTGTGTTTGGTTGACTTTGTTTTGTACATTCAGGGCTTTACTCCATCAAGGCTTTATTGATGTAGTCTATGAGAGAGGGATTAACTTTGTTTTTCAAATGCTTAGCCACTTGGCATAGTGCCATTTATTGAGTAAACCGTTGTTTTAAGGTTATCTAATTTTTCAGATTGTTTTTCTTAGAAGTCTGCACATTTCACATTTTTTAAAATATAGAATTTTTGGAAGTGCAACTTACAAATAACAAAATAGATTCTTTTTAAGTGTTCACTTAGGAGAATTTTAGCAAATGGATGCAATTTGGTAGTCACCACTCCAGTAGAAATATAAAATATTTCTGTCATTTCCTGACGTACCCCTTTGGAGTTAGCTCCATCCCTCACTCTAGACCACTGGTTCTCAACCTGTGGAGCTTGACCCCTTTGGGAGTCTAACAACCCTTTCACAGGGGTCACAGATATCCTGCATGTTAGATATTTACATTACAATTCATAACAATAGCAGAATTACAGTTATGAAGTATCAATGGAAATAATTTCATGGTTGGGTGTCATTAGAACATGAGGAGCTGTATTAAAGGGTTGCAGCATTAGGAAGGTTGAGAACCACTGCTGAAGACTATTGCAACCACTGATCTGTTTTCTGTCCCCAGAATTTTTCCCTTTACATAGTATCATATAAATGGAATCCTAGGAAACAGATTTCTGAGTATGGCGTCTCTCACTTACTAATAATGCATTAGGGAAATACTCATATTGTTGCATGTGTCAACAGTTTACTTCTATTGCTAGGAATTACTCCATTTATTTAACGTTTATTTAAACGTTCACTTATGTGAGGACATCAGGGCTATATCTAGTTGTGCTGTTATGAGTTAAGGCACTGTAAATGTTCATGTAGAAGTCTCTGTATGGTCATGTTTTCATTTCTTCTGGGTAAGTACAAAGGAGCAGGACTTTGGGGTCATGTGCGAAGTGTATGTTCAGATTTACACAAAAACACAAGGCTGTTTCACATAGTGACTACTATTTTGCATTCCCACCAACAATATGTGCAAGATCCAAAGTCTATGCATCCACACCAGCACTTGCACTTGGCAATATTTTTAACTGTAGCAATTCTGTTAGATATGTTAGGGTTAAATATTTTATTTAGAAAAAAATGACTATTTTAAGCAGGATCTCTCAGCTTTTAGCTCTATACACTAACGCTACATGGTCCAAATTTTCTCAGTGCCACAGGCTGCCACAGCTGAACAGGCTGTTCTTGTTTCTGTTTTTCTGACTTCCATTTCTTCCCATAAGCTTAAAGAAGTATGGAACACCAAAGGAGAAAGGGAGCCTACACATCATCCTTGTGCAGGGAGTGGTGTGGTTTTATTTCTGCAAAGAATTGTTCTTGTCTTCTAAGTCATTCACTCTCTGTAACAATTTAAACATTACAGCATGAAAACAGCCATAGGCAATACAGAAACAAATGGTTATATTTCAATAAAACTTCACTTCTTCAAACAGGCAGTTAGCTAGATTGGTCCATGCCTCGTAGTTTTCCCACCTAGTTTTCTCTAACAGCTTTACTTTACAGATGAGAGAACTGAGTTTAGATTTCACGTTTTCCCCAGACCGACAAATAAAAAAAAACCATAGGACCAGAATGTTGGCCATGAAAGACATGCTTGATCCCATTCAGGAGACACTATATATAATGAGTCCATTATACATAATGTCTAGCAAACAAGGTCTGTCTGGCAAATGATGTTAAATGAAGGTGTTAGTCTAGAGCCTTTCACAGGTTTTTGAGACTAAGACTTTCTGGACGTCCAGTGTCTTCTTCACTAGATGTTAATTGGCTTTTGTGAGCCTGTGATGTTTCTGGAGCAGTGGTCAAAAACATAAAATCCCAAGTGAAACAGTTAGAAAAGTAGGCTACCCTTTTGTTCATCTCCAAACGACTGTTTGTAGTCTTGAAAATACCTACATTTTTATCTCTTCAGACAGCCATTAACCATTATGTAACAGACCTATGCTTTTCCTGTCTTTAATGTTAGTTCTTGATTGTTTGACTTTGTTAATTGTCCAACTAGATGAGCATTCTTAGATTAAAAAACCCAAACCAGGAAAACATTGCACTTATTGTTCTTGTTCATGCCAACTTCAAAGTGCCCAGGGAGAGACTAGTGTTGAGAAGAGTCACTGTGTGTGTTTGTGTCCTTCCTTGCAGCACTGGAAGAAGTATGACATCCATGAGAAGCAGTCCAGAGAAGAAACGGATTCTGTAGTGCTGATAGAAAACCTGAAGAAAGTGTCTCAGTGATGGGGATAATTGATTGCTTTCTTTCTCTCAATGTGACCCTGTGCGGATTCATTGCATTCTCCACTTCTTAGCCGAGGACTTGTTAAACAGAAACTGAAACTACTAGACCCTTGAAAAGCAGTCAGCTCTTAAGAGCCGCGGATTTGGATGTCAGTCTTGCACTGACAAATCCAAACACATGGAGCTCTTCAAGAAGAAAGCGGAGTCCTTCTTGTCCTCGTTGAATCTTAAAAGCAGACATCCTTTGCCAAGTCTCAGACTAGAGGACAAAGAAAAGGGGGCAATGACCATGGATTCATCTTATTAAGAGTTGTGACGGCTGCCTAAGGAATCTCTGCTTGCTCTGTATTCTTTGTGTGGAATAACATCAAGAAATTTTACTTGTGAGGAAACTCATTTTGGGGTGTGTACACTAATGCTGAACTTGATTCCCAGAGAACAGTTAGCAAACAAAACTGATACAATCTGCTGCTTATTGTTTGGGAACCCACTGAGTAATGTTTGTGGCTATTAAAATGCACTATCATTATCCACTTCAATAGCATTTTCCTCTGCTTTGAAATTCCCAGAAATCATCTTGGCAATGGTGATGACATGTACAAAAAAAGTAGAGGCAACTTCTCCACCAAGGCCGTTTTATGTCATTGCAGGGATTTTTTAGGATAGTGGAGGCAGAACGACCTAGTATTAGAGTCGGAATCAAGAAATCTCTAAAGATGTATGCTCCCCTTAATTTCTGCTACTCAAATCAAGTATTGACTATGTATCTAACTTGTACTACACCTTCACGTATGAGGAGTGGGACCCCACTCCTGGGTTTACATAAATTTGGGACTCCATATTTCTTAGCACTTCCTTTATCTCCAGACTTTTGAACTTCCGGTCTCCTGTTCTTATTCCCTGCTATGCCTACTCCTCCATCCTCTTTCATGTAGCCTTTTGACTTGCAGTGGAATTGAGGATACAACTTTGCTTAGACTGTCTAGTAGAGCAGGGAATAATTTTCATCTCAGGTAAAAGATGAGTCTTCTGAACAACAATGACTAATTCATACAGATTTTGCCACGTCCCGGTGAGCCTGCAATTATTTGAGGTTTTTGAGCAATTGGTGTTTCTTTGTGTGTTCTCTAACAGAGATGATGTCTTTTCTTCGCTTAGAATTTAGGCTCTATTTGCTCAAGGGGGAAAAGAAAAGATTTGTGTCTGTTTTTCTTTGTTTGCAAAATAGGCCTTAGGATGGCTGTTTTCCACGCTGTGAATGGTTCTGTCCATTCTGTGTTTTATTGAGAGGGAGCCAAGTGGGACTCCAACTATGTACTCAGTTTTTGCATATGTTAGGTTTCCATTTTGTCCCATTTCCACAATATATGCATATATATATATATCCCCCCCATTCCGACTACTTCCTGCAAATTTAAAACATTGAGAGGTACCCCACTTCTCTTTCTCATACCTACAGATCACTAGCAAGGACTGAAGAACTTTATATAACAAATTCTTCAGACATTTACCAGTTCATATTAATAAAATGATGCTACTTGCGTCTCCTGTTTTTAAGTAGGGAAGATAAGAGACCCCTGCTCTCCACAGGTTGGGACAAAGGGGAACCTTGCTTCCGTGGTAGTAGTGGTGGTAGAGGAGCACTGTGCCCTGGCATTTCAGGAAATGGGGGTCCATGGTGTGATTGACGCACAGATGTCTCCTCCCGGTGCTTTTATTTTGATTGTCAGGTTGCAGTTGGGCTCCAGGCATCCTAGGTGTTCAGTTTCTAGTCACTGGAAAGAAGACTTGGCTTGTTGTAGAAGAGGGAAATCACTCCTTATGCAGGTTTTCACAAATCTGGGAAGGAAAGCACCTAAATGCATTGCACAGGGCCACTTTTACTGCTGGCCTATTTTGATGGTGATGAAGAGGATGCCTTGAAATGCCCTGGAGACCACCCGTTACGAGAGTTATGCAGCATGGGAACAAGAACATCATATTTTACTTCCATTCTCCTCTGCAATAGCAGAGGGGAAAGAGGATAGTACATTATAGGAATTCCTTTGTTTTAATGGACAAAAGTAATCTCCAGGACTTAGGAACTCTTAAAGACATCAGTACATTGCTTATCGGAAACTTGTAGGTTTGTTATATTATTTTGACTAAGGTATATGGATTGTTTTCACCTACACATATAAGTAAACCCAGTGTAAGGAGGACCATTCCTTTTCTTTCATTCAGATAACCTTTTTCTGAATCTGGGTGTTGAAGGGATACATGAAATAATGTTAATGTTTTTAGTAATGTCTGCTACTAGGAGTCTTTCTGTTTAACTTCTTATAAGAAAGTAAAATAAATATTGTCTTTTTGTATGTCACCTAAATGCTTTCTTTTGATCTTATTTTTGGGAAAGTATTGTCGGGAGTGGGTGGTAGAGAAAATTACAGTTGAAATAATAAACATTATAAAGACAATTCCAAGACAGCTACTTTATCTTAACAAACATGTATTACAGTTTCCCTGTTGTTTGGTTGTGTCAGTTTTCTGAAGAGGACGTACATATAAAATCAGTTTCCTTTAGGGCAGCCATTCCAGGCATCATCTAAAGAGACTGAAGGATTTGACAAATTGTGATTGCAAAAATTAATGGTGGTCCAGCAAGATGCCTCACCAGGTAAAGATGCTTGATGCCAAGCCTGATGACCTGAGTTTGAGTCACAAGACCCACATGAGAGAAGGAGGGAACTGACTCCCTCGAGTTATTCTCTTATCTCCATACATACACTGCACCACATGTACAGCTACATACATGCACCCGTACACAAATAAAAAGCTATCTAAAATTAATGGAAATGGATCTGAACTTTTGCAATATCAAGCAGGAACTAGAACACAGTGTACTTACTGTCGTCATAGACATGATGTGCACATGATATACACAGCTATCATTGCCTTTGTCATGGGAGACCCCTACTTATGTTATTAATATTAGCTTACATGTGAGACTAAGAAAACTATTTTTTTCAATAGGTGTCCTCGTAAGATCTTTCTAGCTACTTATAGCTTCATAGTTTTTTTCAACTTTTATTTGTGTGTGTTGTATGTGTAAGTACATGTTCATTTATGTCTGCATGCTTAGGGCGTGGGTGCACTTGTGTGCATGTGTCTATGGAGACCAGAGGTCAACACTGGGAGTCCTTCTCTACTGCTCTACTCCTTAGTTTTGAGACAAGGTCTCTCATTGAATCTGGAGCTCCCCAATGGGGCAAGACCAACTAGGCAATGAGCTGCAGAGATCCTCCTGTCTCTGCCTCCACATTGCTGGGGTTAGAGGTGTGTGACACCACTCTTCTAGCTTTTTAGCATGAGGGCTGGTGATGTGAAGTTGAGATTGTAAATCTAGATGAGATCTGTGGAAAACATAACTTCCTGTAGCTACAAACATGGTCACCTCATCTCAGGGAGAGAGAAACCAGAATGATCTATGCATGTTTGCTTGTCAGGTTGTTTGCTGCTTCATCATTACCATGGTCTGCTCTTTGAAAAGTGCAACAGCATGTTTACATGAATTGTGTTACTAGGCTTTTGGTTTCATTTTGCTTTGTTTTTATATTTTGGATTTTTTTTAATGAGATGGGGTCTTGTTATGTAACCCAGTGTGGCTTGAACTTGCTACGTAGGCCAGCCTTGTCTAGAGCTCACAATCCTCCTGCCTCAGTCTCCCAAATGCTGGGATTACTGAAATGCAGCATGTCAGACTCTACTAAAGTATTAGCACTTTGAGAAGAAAATAAGAAAACAAACACTTTTGTTTGGCCTGGAGAGACAGCTCAGCATGTAAAATAAAGCTGCTTGCAGATCTGAAGACCTGAGTTCTGTTTCCAGAGCCCAATCAAAGGTGGAAGGAGAAAACTGGCTCCATAAAATTGTTCTGGGACTGCCACACACATATTGTAGTATGCATATCCATATCCATATCACACACATGCATGCACAAACACCAATAATAATAAAATTTATAAACCCTTTTGTTTCAGAAATGTTTTTCTTCCACACTTATGATTAGATAAAACAATCTTCACACACACACACACACACAAACACACACACACACACACACACACACACACACACACATAAAGTTGATATGTATATATCAACTAAAATCTTGGAATGCTTTAGTTTCATTAAGGGAGAAGTTTAATTGATGTTGACATGCTAGATATTTTTTTTTAACATCAACCCTTAAGATGATTTTTTTCCCTAAATTTTCTCTGGCCTCTAACCATCTTTCCAGTGGTTGCATCTTCAGCAACAGGAAACTATCTCACTGCTGGTTTTCAACATTTGTTAGGTAGACTAGTAAATGAAAAGGGAAAATCAATAGTTTCTACTTTGTGTTAAGTTACTAATACATGTGCTATTTCCCTGATTCCCTATACCATGAGATTGGCTGCATTCCATGCCTTTTACAAATGCAGACATTGGAGATACTGGCTGATTGAGTTCTGTGAAACCGTACAGCTATGGAGTCATGAGGCAGAAGTGGAAAACAAGTCCACCTGGCTTTTAATGCAGCCAGCAGTGCATTTGCTTGTCCCTAAGAAGCAGCTACTAAAAGAAGAGACACCTTCTTGCACATTATCGCCAAATTGCTTATTAATGGTAAGACTTTGAGAATTCAAATCACTCCGTTGTGAAGTGATCATTTGCAGCATCTTGAGATTCATTGTGCAATCATTTATCAGTGTGCCAGGTAGGGTGTGTTAAATAAAAGGAATTTGGAAGTGAATAATGTTTGGCTCTGTAGTCCATAGTTGATTAGTCAAGGGGAGGCTGCTTTTTATAAGATAAAATAAGCTGAATTAATTATTTGCAGTTCCAAAGGATGCTGGGCAAGTGCCTCGCCCTGTCTGGATCTGCTTCTTCTCTGAGGGGCCAGTGTTTTCATCTGTAAAATTAAGAGGTTGGATTACATTTACTATATTAATTCTGACACACAATAGGGACTAATATAATTTTGGCCTTATAAATCAAGAAAACATGTTTATCATCATTTACTCTTGCTTGCTATACGCCGCGGTAAATGCCAAAAACAACCAGAGGAGCTGGTTCTTTAATGGAATGTGAAGAACTAAGGAAGTGATACCTTGGAGGAGCTCCGTTGTTCATCCAAGTCAAGATTTTTCACTGGGGCCCAGCCAAGGTTGTGACTAACAAATATTTCTTAAAGCATTCAGATGATTTTAGAGCATATTTCTTGGAAGCACAAAAATGGAGTATATAATACACATTGCTTGCATAATGACTTGATTTGATATATTATCTAAAATAGTCTATTTGAACTCAGTAATAGAAAATTTGGTAGTTGAGCTTAAGTTTTTGTTTGGACAATGCTGGGGATTGAACCCATGGCTTCACACATGCTAGGCAATTAAGTGGTCTACCACTAGGCTACATCTCTAGCTAGCTTAAACATTTTTTTATTTGCACAAAATAATGCATGCATGCACAAAACCTCTAAACTCAAGGAGTATTATAGAGCTTGCTATGGTCTATATTGTTAGTGTTCCTCAAAGGTACATGTGGCGTGATCCCCATCCTGGTATCATCAGGATGTGATGGAAACCTTCTAGGAGCTAGGGCCTAGCTGGAAGCCTTTGGGTTATTGAGGATTACTTTAGGGCATTTCAAAGGGAGCAGTAAGTAGGACCCCAGTCCCTTCCTCCTTTTCTCAGCTCTACACTTCTACAGTGATGTGCCACCACAAGCCTGAAGTAATAGGGCCAGCTGTTCGTGAACTGAAATTTATGAGCCCAAATAAGCTTTTTCTCTTTATAAGTTATCTTAGGCATTTGTTATAATAACAGAAATCTGACTAGCACAAGACCTAACACAAGGCTCATGATGTAGAAACAGCCATTCCTCTGCCCTACCCCTTTACTCCCGATTTCTACTTTCCATACCCTATCCCTGGAACCCATGACAGTGTAACCATGAAAGACATTTATGGATGTGATTAAGGCCACAGGCTTTAGAACAGAGAGGATTTTCCTGGGTTAAATTATTGAGTTTAGCTTAGTAATAAAAGTGCTTACCTAGTGTACATGAGTTCTGGGTTCAATCCTCAGTACTAGAAAAAAATGGGGGTCCAATCTTGAGCTCTCAAAAGTGAGAATTCGCTTTCCTGGAAGCAGAAGAGCAAGAGCGGGTCAAAGTCAAAGAGACTCAAAGTACTGTTGCCAGTGTGAGGATGGAAGGGTCCATGTAGAAAGGGTGGGATGGAACTGATTACTGCCAGTAACATGAACAAGCCAGGAAGCAGCTTCTCCCCAAGAGCCCACACAGAGGAGCAAAGCCTGGCAGATACCATGCTTTGGGTCTCATAGGACTCGGGACAGAGAATTCAGCCACACAATGTTGGATTTCTGACCAACAGAAGTGTGAGCTCATAAATTTTTGTTGGTTTAAATAGCTTTAAAAACATTTTTAGTTCCTTCTTTTGGTATATGGTATAATTACTGTGGAATAACACAGTAACTAATGCTACTTCGTATTTTTAAATTTAGAGATTTATTATAAACTTGTATAAGATAAGGAATTTGCATTTTTTTCTTGAATACTAGTGATTGAACCCATGGCTAAATGTTAGTACTCTCTCTTTCTTTCTCTCTCTCTGTCTCTCTGTCTCTCTCTCTTCCTGTCTTCCTCTGTTTCTCACACACATGCACACACACACTTCCACAAGTATAAAACTTTTAATGACAATATTGACTAGTTGCACTATATCATGTAAGTACTGCTCACAGTAACGATGCATGTAAAGTCCAATTCATTATATTTCTATTTTGTTCTTCCCAAATCACCTCTTTTTTTTAAATTTATTTTTCTCTGTACCATCAATTTTCTGACAAAACCATAAAATTCTACACAGTATGGTCAAACATATTAATTAATTCCTGAGTTCCACTTATTTTTCTTGGAGAATGCTCTCTTGGAGTTTGCTCCCCTCTGATTCATTCTGGAATGGTTATTTTCTAGGCTTGCCACCAAGCTGTCATCCTGGGAATTCCTCTCCTGCATTGGCATTCATTCCGTAGACCCCAGTTTCTTTTGATTTAACCTCTAGCCTTGCCGGACCACACCCTTTGCTAACTTCCTTAGAAAGATGTCATCATCAGAGGTGATTTTTATTTGATTATTTTTCTAACAGTGTGCCCTTCTAGAGGTGATTTTAATAAAACCTTTCTGTGTTTGAATATATCCTTACACATGATTAAGTTTCTGCTAGGTGAATAAGTCTTCATTGGAAACAATCTCCTCTCGGGATGTGGAAAGCATTCTTCAAATTGCACATATTCTTCCAATGTGTTCTTGCTTCTAAAATAGAATCAGCCCTCCATGATTTCCAACTTCCGGCATGTAATTTTTTTCTCTTCAAGACTGTCTTTTGGTCCATAGTGTCTTATAATCTAATAATATGCCTCAGTGCAAATCTTTCATCTAGTAAGCTGGGATTTTGTGAGCATCGTTCAGTGTAAGAAGTAGCTCTTCATTTGTTGCACATCATGTTATTTCTCACCTGTATCTCTTCTTCTATTGTCTGTGTTTCTAGAACTCCAATTAGTTAGCTATTAAATGTACTGGACTGATTTCCTACCTTCCACATTTTTTCTCACATTTTCCATTTATTTTTGGCTTTTGATTTTAGTTTCTGAGAAATCACCTTAATGTGGTTTGAACCTCAATCCTTATTTGTACAATTTTTTTTGGTTTTTTGAGACAGGGTTTCTCTGTGTAGTTAGGTGCCTGTCCTGGAACTCGCTCTATAGACCAGGCTGGCCTCGAACTCACAGAGATCCACCTGGCTCTGCCTCCCGAGTGCTGGGATTAAAGGTGTGTGTCACCACTGCCTGGCCCTTATTAGTACAATTTGACAAAAGGTTCTACATCCTAGGGTTGTTGTTAGGTTCGAAATGACACATAGAGAGTGCTTAGTATGGTGAACTGGCATCAGCAGTGCTTAGGAGCCAGTTCCTGGTCTCTCGACACATGAACATGACAATCCGAGTGGAAACCATATCTTGCTCTCATGGCATCATACTATAGTATTGTCTTCCTTTATGGTACTGAAATTGTAATAACAGTTTTCAATTGCATTGCTTTTAGAAAACTTGAATAGCATAAATCAAATGACCATTATTAGCTCTGTTTCTAAAAACTCTTGAAATCAAAAATTTTTTTTATTCTTTTCTTTCTTTCCAACCTTCCCTCACCCCTGAGATATAGATGTGAACTGGAAAATGGATGTAGGTGCTCTTTGATAAAAAATGAGTCATTTGGAGTGCAAATGCATCCATTTTTCAGGATGAGACGACAGTATAAACCTTTAATATGTGAAAGTTGCCATATACTCTGTCATATAGCCAGTACCTGGGGTGCCAAAGAAGCTAAAAAGCAGCTCACAAACCTCAAGACTCAGAGGAGACCTAGGTTTAGTATAAATGTGGTCCTGCCTGTGTTTAGGGGCCCATGGAGACCAGAATTAAAATCAGAGAAAAGGAAGGTGCAAAATTTAGTCTTGCTATTTCATTCATTCATTTGGATGACGTGGGCACCAACCAATCAGATTGGATTCCAGTTCCAATTTCTTGGTATGCATGTCTCAGTCTTGGATGCAGCAGCTGTTTATTGTGGTGTGAATATAGCCCAGTGATCAAGCTCTTACCTAGTGTGTATACATTCCTGGATTCAATCCCCAGCACCACTCAGAAGCAGATATTTATTGCCTATTATGTACCAAATCTTTGCTAGGCACTGCATGATGCTGGGCATTATTTCATTTCCTCTGAGATTTCCTCACCTGTGATAAGCAGAGTGGAAAACAGGAGCCCCTATAGATCCAATAGTCTCAATATACCAAACGGGTTTTGACTATTTTTAGGAAAGTAATGGAAGCAGCTAATGGAAAAATTGCAAATGACCCAAGACTCATAGATTTCAAAATGTGGAGAGAAAAAAAAACAACAAAACCAATTCCACATGTTATTGTTTGACATAAGAACTGATAGAAGGATGAATTCTACATGACTTAACCCATCACGCTGCCAGAGGCACTAGAGACAGGACAAAGATTGCTCCAATCAAAAGTTGCGTTTGGGACTGGAGTGTTGGCTCTGTTGGTAAAGCATGAGGACCTGAGTTTGATTCCAGAATTCATGAGCATAAGAGTTTGATCTCAAGAATCCACATCAAAAGGCTGGGCATGTTGGTGGTGCCCATTTGTAATCTCAGTGCTGGGGAGGCAGAGACAAGTGGATCCCTGGGGCTCACTGGCCGTCCAGCCTAGCTTGCTTGGAGTGTTCTAGGCCAGTGAGAAACTGTCTCAATTACAAGGTAGGCAACTGCCAAAGAATTGACACTCAAGGTTGTTCTTTGAACCCCACATACACGTGCACCTCCCATGTTTCCTGTCACACACGAGCGTACACACAGATAAGGTAGAATAAGGGACACATTCGAGCCGCACTCCAGTGATGTCCCCATCAGTGTCCATGTACACATACCTCCTCCTTTAGTGTGCTCTACTTTCTTTTAGCATCCTCTCTCCAGCTGCTGCCACCCCAAAGCCTCTTGCTGATTGGCTTACAGGAGATCGGTAACTCTTGCTAGAGTTTACAGTCTATGCTTTCCCTAACTGCCTCATTTCCTGTTCTTTCAGCATCTGCCTCCTCATAATGTGTAAGCTCAGTTCATTCTTGTGTCAAAAAAGACAACAGAAAATTGTGGGTTACCATTCTTGGATAAGATTCATCTTATAAGCAGCCTCCCCTAAACCCTGCTACCACTTTTATGGGGGGATGTTTAATCATCTTTTCTTTGGGAAAAATGGAAATATATATATATATATATATATATATATATATATATATATATATATATATATATATATAGAGAGAGAGAGAGAGAGATTTTATTACAATACATGACCATGTACTTATTATCCAGTGTCAATAACTATCCATATGTTTTATCTTGTATCATATTTACCTTCATCTATTGTCTATTACCCCACAGAATGAGATAGTTTAAGACAAATCCCAGTCATCATACACTGTCATCTGCAAATACTTCACTGCATATCTCTATAAAGTAACATTGTTATTAAAGAAAAAACGCATAAACTTATAACAGTTTATCTCACCTGTAGCCTCATATACTTGGTAGGCTGAAGGGGGAGGGTCACTTGAGCCCAGGAGTTTGGGACCAGCCTGGGCAATATAGACTTTTTGTAAATGCTAAAGTGAATAACCAAATAAAAAATATGTATGTATACCTTCAGTATCATTATAACACTTTTTAAAAATAACAAAAATTCTTAACATTGACAAATATTATGTTAGTGTTCACATTTCTCCAATTGTCTCATGAATGTTTTTCCTACAATTTTCTTAAATCAAGGTCCAGTGAAGATCTTGCTGGCTTAAAAAATACTAATACTTTATGATTTGCAAAGGCAAGAATTTGAGGGAAATAATTATTTGGCTTTGAAAATCATACTATGTCAGCATCTAGTAATGAATATGACCCTCTTGCCACAAAGTCACTCCCTTTTGCCCTTCCAAATGGTTTAATTTCAGGAGTTCTTCACAAACACAATAAGATAGCTGTGGAAGTGGGAAAGACGTGAGAAACCTAAGTATGGCTTTGAAAATTTGAAATTTCTACACACTAAAGACACAGTCTTAAACAAACAAACAAACCTGGGCTGTGGGTATATCTCTGGAGCATGTGTTTAGTGTGTGTGAGACTCTGGGTTCTACCCCCAGCATCAAAACTAAAACCAAGACAAAATGACTCATCGGCACAAGTCTCCGCCCATACACACAAATGCCAACTTCAGTATGTCCAGGGAGTGTTTTGGCAAATAGAAGCAGAGAACACATCTGTTTTTTATCATCACCCCCCATAGGGTAAGGATCAACCTAAGTATGTTTATGTTGGACATGTGATAGTGAAGGATAGCACTTTGGCATGAATTAATTAAGACCAAAGAGTTGCAGCCTTTTAACAAATATTTTGAAGTGCATAAAAAACTTGAAACAAAGTGGAAAAAGAGATTTATGAAGTAGAATATTAGGTTGTCAAGAATGACATATAGTTATGAGAGCACATCTTAAATCTGCTGCATTTACACTTGATAATGAAGTTTGCAGTAAGTCGCTGCCCTGAATGCAGCTGAGAAATACTAATCAAAACCCCGTGACTATCACCAGCAAGGTATGTAGATGTACCAGTGAGAAAACACACAGTCAAATTGAATGTCGGAGTCTGGAGTCACATCCCTGCTGCTAGAGTCTGCTCTATTCCACTTTGCTTTTTATGCATTCATTCAAGAAGCCCTTAGATGAGTATGGACTGTACACAAAATGTTCCGGTAGAGTCCAAGTCATAGGGCATATGTTTTGTACTATAGTTGTTTCAAGTCCAAAGTAGGTTGACATCTATTTTAAATAATAGACTAGTTCTGCCTGGAATATTTTTTTTGAAAAGGGTTTTGAGAGCGTGCTCAGACTCAGTAGGAATCCAGCTAAGATGTATGAATGATGTGTTTTTCTGTGGATACTGGAAAGAGGATGAACTGAAGTATTGTGCCACCTCATTCATTGCTACCTAGGGCTAAGGGCTCAAAAGAGATAGAATATATATATATATGAAAAACTACCAAGAGATAACATTATGAATTAAAACTATGAAAAGAGGAGGGTGGAGATAAGTGCTGTGTACAAGTAATACAAAGAATGATGTGGCTGTTGGGACCAGAAAAAAGACTTAGAAAGTGGTCTTCGGGGAGGAGCTAGTTAAAAATGCACCATAATGCACTAGAATCATTTGAACAGATATATGAAAGGAGGTC
Source organism: Peromyscus californicus insignis (assembly GCF_007827085.1). Lineage (NCBI taxonomy): Eukaryota > Metazoa > Chordata > Mammalia > Rodentia > Cricetidae > Peromyscus > Peromyscus californicus. The sequence continues at coordinate 100,132,933 of NW_026294391.1, forward strand.
CTTGCTGTTTTCAAAAGGAAGAGTTTGTGCAAAGGCCTGGTCTCTGTTGGCAGTATAGACTGTGAAGGGAAGACGGGGAAGATATACAGATAAAGTGGGACATTCAAAAAGAGGTGGTGAGGATCTGCCTTGTGCCTGGCAGAGTGGAGGAGGAGGCACAGCTCTGGGATAGTTTAGAAATGGTGTCTTTGACTTCTAGTGATGTGATAGAACACTCTGACCAAAAGAAACTTGGGGAGGTTTATTTTAGCTTACATATCCCCTTCACAGTCCATCATGAAAGGAAGTCAGGGCAGGAACCTGGATGCAGGAACTGATACAGAGGCCATATGGAGGTGTGCTGCTTACTGGCTTGCTCCTCATTCTCACCATGCTTTTTCATAGAACCCAGGGCCATCAGCCCAGGGATGGTACCACCCACAATAGAATGGGCCCTCCTACACCGATCAGTAATTAAGATGTCCCATAGGCTTGCCCACAGGCCAATCTTGTGGGACCATTTTCTCAACTGAGGTTCCCTCTTCCAAAATGACTCTCAACTTGTGTCAAGTTGACTTTAAAACTAGCCAGCACAGATGGTTTCTTCAGGACTTAATGCACAGAAAGTATGTGCTCAAAATAATAGAACAGGATCTGGAGGCACACACCTGGGGATCCCAGCTCTCTGGAGGATGAGTCAGGAGGGCTGCGTGTTAGAAGCCAATCTGGGCTACATACCGAGACTCTATCTCAAAATTGTATCTATAAAAAGCACAGACTTGAGTTGGGGAGTGGACGAGAACTCTGAATTCGATTTTGGACATGTGGGTTGTGGAGTCCGCGAGAGATCCACCAGGCCATGATTCCCAGCTCCGTTCAGACACTCAAGGATGGCTGTGAGAGGGGCAGCTTCAAATGTCAGGGGTTTAGTTAGCTTATGTTTTCCCTGGCACATGGAATCTAGATTTTAGTGTGAACGTGTGGAGCGTGGAATAGAACAAGAGAGGGAGAAGAGGAGGACAAGAGGGAGTGATAGAATGTGTGCGATATGAAGGCAGAAAGGGGGGACTGAGGGGAGGAGGAGAAATAGCAATGGGCAGAGACAAGTATGAGAACAAATTATAAGTATTTTATATGATTTAATATATACATATATGAAATGCCATAATGTACTCTATTACTTTGTATGCAGATAAAAGTGTGTGTGGGGGTGGGGGTGTTGAGTAAAGGTACTTGCTGACAAACTGGACAACTTTGAGTTCGATCTCCAGGATCCACTTGTTGGAAGGAGAGAACCAACTCCTGGAAGTTGTCCTCTGACATCCGCAGGCATGCCATGGCACCCACTCCCCGCTTCCCAGGATAAATAAATAAATGTAACATTGAAAAAAATAGAGGATCATGGGAGGTATTCGCCGGAGAAAGACTAAGGAAGTCACTAGAGAATTCACTTTGCATGTCTTCTAGCTCAGGGCTAGGAAACCCCAAACCCAAGCTTGCTGTACAGTCTAGGGTGGGAAGTGGGAGAGGGAGGCGCTTAGCCGGCACTTGCTGCTCAAGAGTAACACACTACTGCCACCTGGGGGCTGTGCCTATAAACTGTAATGGCAGCTTTATGAAAAACCATTTGGAAAGGACATAATTTGAGAGGGCATGACCCCTCCACGCAAGAGCCTTTTATAATACTCTTGACTCTTACTTTCGGCTCTTCAAGCACTAGAATGATTTCATGTTTCAATTTTGTTTCCTTTCGCTAACATCTTGCTGTGAAGTGGAACTGGGTCTTTGTTCATTCATTCATTTATTCATATTAATTCATTTATTCATTCAACAAACATTCGTTTAGTAGCTCTAGTGTGCTGAGTACCAGGGATACATAAGTGAGCAAAAACAGATGCATCCCTCTAACAAACTGCATTTCAGTGTAACTGTAGAGGTGTGTGTCGTGGGGAGGGATTGAATGCTCTACCACTGAGCACGTCTCCAACATGCAATCATTTTAGTGCAGAAACTGCCATTAGGGAAAGTTGGGTGATGCAGTGAGAGCCAGTAATGGGGAGCCTCACTGGTTTTGGAGGAGAGCAGAAAGGTTTGTGAGATGTAATTCTTAAACTGAAATGTGAAGGATTGGTGGGAATTGGGCAGAAGCTAACGGTTCTGAAAAAATACAAAGACACAAGTTCAGGAAAAGGAGGACCCACCTTTCTGAGACTTCTGCCTTCTAAGATACAAGGCATTGGAGAGATTAACTATCTTCACACGGGGAGTTCCTCAGAGGATCTCCACTTCTGAATTGTCCTGGAAACTAAAAGGAAAAGTGTATCTCTAAAATAAAGATAACAAAAAAATAAATAAAGTAAAGATAACAATTACAACAACAGCAGCAGTCAGGAAATTAGGGAACCTAGAAACAAGAGACTCCTCATCTCCTAAAAACACATCCTCTATCTACAAATGAGACTGCCGGTTTAGAAGGAAAGAAATGCAAACAGACAAACAAAGAAATGAAGATGGTGTACTCAAAACACCATGCTTTAGTTGATTTATTATTTTAAAGAATCAAAACCAGTTTTGACTTTTTTTTCTCTTCAAAAAGAAACCTCACCTTATATCTTAGGCTGGCCTCAAATTCACGATTCCCCGTCTCAGCTTCCCAAGTGCTGGGATTACAAGCTTGCACGACCATATTTGTTTTCAATTGATTGTTGTCCTACACACGCATTTGAACAGCAGGAACACAGTGCCTTAAGTATTCTAACACAAAACGCTGGATAAAAATCAAGATACCAAGATCTGCCTTTCATATTCCTCACGAGTAAAACAGAGATGAGAAGATTAGACACAGGCCGGGAATGTAGCTCAATGCTAGAGTGTTTCTCTAGTATGCAAAGGACCCTAGGTTCCATCCCCAGTACCAGAAGAAAAAAATAATAGCTACATCCTTAGGGAGTATTTTCACATTTCCACTTGAAAAGCACTTCAATTAGACTCTCGTGTACAGGAAACACATAATATATGCCGCTCACTCTTCTTACCTGCTTACAGGAGCTAGGGAAATTGGTGTCAGGTTGTTTCAAAACAGTGCTGTGGCAAAGGAGTTACTTCAGATGTTCAAGGGCCCACCCTGGCATTAGAAACGGTTAGCAAAATGAGGAATAAAAGAATCGTGCTCCACAGCTCACTTAAAAATCACCTGGTTTGTAGAGTACACACACAGAAAGAAACTGTCTTTGTAGCCCATACATATAAGAGGTCTCCCCATCTCTCTAAGGTTTTGCTATCTAGCCCAGGCTGACCTCAAATTCCTGATCCTTTTACCAAAGCCTCCTCAGAGCTGGGATTTAGGTGTGTGCCACCACACACAAGAAATAATCCAGTCCCTGCTTCAGTGGAAAGGCATCCCCTATTTTTAAATAAAAGCTAATGTATGCAAGTAATAGACAGCTTTAATTTTTTTGACCGTATTCCTCATATGTTTGCCCATTAATCTTCCTTCTGTCCTGGAGGAGCAAACAGAACACCCCCTGCCCATGGCAGCTGTAATTGGAGGAAGGACTGGAGATTGCAATATCTCATCACGGCTAAATTTCCTGGATGTGATCATGGTGCTGGAGTCACCTACAAGCACATCCCTTTACCTAGGAAGTATACAGATCTGCTGAGGACCACAGTGGCATGATTTATGAAACTTGCTGACGAACCGCTCTGAATAAAACCTTGATATGTAAATGGGGGAGATGGAGTGATAAATCTGTCAGCTTGCTCAAAATTGCTTAAGGTCTGGACAGACACATAGAGATTCCTTGTTCTAATCTTGAAGCTCATCAGTAATTTTGAAATTAATTTTTCAGTCAAGAGTTATAAAGACTCCCGCCCCCCATAGGCTGAGGATATTTTGTCACATTTACTCTGTCCTGTTTCTCTCCATGACTCACTTATTCGTCTTGTTCCATTCCTTAACCAATATTGGCTGAGAGTGCTCCATGCCAGGCTCAGAGCTGAGCACCGTGGTCACGGCCCAGAAGAAAGTCGATTCTGTCTATTCTTGTGTCACTTGGAGGTAGTTGGGGACAATCCAATTATTCAAAAAATAGTTCATTCTAATGAAGGAGACGACTATGGACTATGGAGGAAGAATGGGTGTGAGGGAAAGTGGCTTGAGAGTGCTTAGCCAACATTTCTGGACCTGGCAAATGGCCGCACAGTCTACAGTTATAAGGATACAAAGGGCAGTGAGCCAAAGAGATGAACACCCCTTTATGAAAAACCTGTCAGCGGAGAGGCAGGACATGGAAGTCTGCACAAGCACTTGACAAGTTGCTCTGTCTGCTCCCTTAAATGTCACAGAGCGATGGAAAGAGATTGCCTGGATTTGAATGACAGCTGCTGTGTCCCAGAGAAATAATTGTGAACGAAAAATGAATAAACCTGTTGCCTCAGGGGAGGCTGGGATCAATCATCAGACGTCCAGTCAATGCCTCAGACCCAGGGCTCCAGCTCCTGCCCTGCTGTAACACTTACTCTTCATCAGCTCCAGCTATCTGAGCTGACATAGTCATGACAACCCCGTGCTGCATGATTTCAGTCCTGAGAACAGAGACTCCAACAAGAATAGGATTTGCTTTACAGTTTAGATTAGAAAAGCTGAGGAGCTGAGTCACTAACACTCATCCCCTGCTCAAAACAGACATTCAATATGAAGATGGACTTGAAGGTCAAGTTAAGGATGAACTTATGAATCCTAGTACCTAAAATGCAACAAGCCTTCAACAAATTGCTTATTGTTCTTTCCATCATATATGAGTGGACTGGGTAAGAAAACATGTAGCATGCATGAGGACATTGGATAATTTTTCTTCAGGGCATTATCATGTACAGCTACAGGGTTCAAAATAGAAGGGTATAAGTACTGGGGATTTTTTTTTTGCCTATCTCAGAGGTTTGCTAATTTAATAACCTAGTGTTTTAAATACTCAACACTAAAATGTAGTACATGCTAAACTTATTCATTCATCACCTCATAGTTCTGATTATTATGGGACTTTTCATAGTTTTCATCTCTATGATCTTATTTGACCCTTATGATAATCCAATGAAATATCTGCTGTTGTTAATGTCTCTGCTTTGTAAATGAGGGAACTGGTACATCCAGATCTATGGGTAGAGATTTTTGGGAGACATATGTTCTCATATGTGTGCTTTCACATTTGAGAGTTTGTGTGTATGTGTGTACATGTGCACATGGAGGCCAAAGTTGGCATTGTCTTCTTCCATCACTCTCCACTGTATTCTGTTTTAGGCAGTCTCTTGCTGAAGTCAGATTTTGCTGGTTCTGCTAGTTCAGTTAGCCAGTTTTCCCCAGAGATCCCCCACCCCTGTCGCCTAAGTGCTGGGATTACAGGTTGCTGCCACCACTATCTGGCTTTCTGATGGGGTCTGAACACCTCCTCCTCCCAGCACTGTGAATGGGAAGTTTTGAAGTGTCTGGCTCTGTGATTTCATAGTAAATAAATACCTAACTCTATGGATCACTCTGTAGACTTCCATTTTATTAACCTTAGGTCTTCCAACCTCAAAATAGGAAATGTCCATTTCTTTATTTAGACCTTTCATTTCTTTCAACTGTGTTTATGGCTTGATTAAAAAAATTCCATTTATGTATTTATTTGTTGGAGTTGGGGAGCCCGTATGGACCATGGTGTGCATGTGGAGGTCAGAGGACAGCTTGATGGAGTGTTTCCCCTCCACCATGTAGGTTACCAGGCTTGTTATTTTTCATTTCTTTGTGTTTTATTACTTTCTCTTCCTCTTAAATAGGCTTGGGTTTCCCTTTTCCTTTTCTCTCTTTCTTTTTCCTCTTTTTACATGCTGAAATGGAGGCTCAACACTTTGACTTTTGGTAAAGATTTTCTCCATCTAAGCCCCAGTTCAACTGCTTTCCCCAAGTTTTGATTATTGTTCAGTTAAAAATATTTATAATTCTACTGTTATTCTTTGACTCATCAGTTATTTCTGAATGTGTGTCTTGGTTTCCAACTATACCAAGATTTTCCAGTAAACTTTCTGTTGTTAATTTAATTTAAAATTTATTTACATTATGATCACAACTCAATTATTCAAAATTTCTGAGCCTCACTTTTTGGCCTCACAAATGGTCAAGTTTTATAAATGTTCTGCATGTGTGTGTCCTGCTAGTTGGTTACAGTGTTCTGTACATTAGTTGTTAGCTTAAGTTTTGAGTCACGCAGTTCAAAGTATCCGTATCTCTGCTTTTATCCGTCTCCTCCATATTTCTTTCACCTTTCCTATCCTAACCAAAAAAGAAACTAGACTGTGGCTGTAGTTGAGCAGTCGCTTGCATGCTTAGCTTGTGCATGTGTGAGGCCTTGGGTTCAGTCACTAGCACTAAAATAAACAAAGGAATGGCCTAAGGGTTGGCACAATTTGTTGTTAATTTTCTAAAAAATTTCCCGGTCTATTTGTTTGGAAATTTACATCCTTTTGCTATTACGTTAATAGTCATATTCCATTAATGGTTACCTTATCAGACTGTAATGCCTATGAATACCAAAGTCACTTCTGATACAATACAAGGTTCTTAGAAAACTTGAATTCTCTTCATGCCCTTCCTGATGACTTCCTTACTGTATAATAATTTACTTTAACAAAAGCAGATTAGATGGGCGAGAGCCAAAGCTTGGTGGTTAAAGAGTGCTTCCTGCTGTTCCAGGGGACCTGGGTTCGATTTCCAGCAACCACAACTGCCTGGAACTCCAGATCTGGGGTCTCCAACCCCTCTGGCCTTTGAAGACACCTGCACTCGTGTGCATGTACCCACACACAGATAGACACATACACATACTGTTTTTTTTTTAATTTTTCTATTTATTTTTATTTTATGTGCATTGGTGTTTTGCCTACATGTATGTCTGTATCCTCTGGAACTGGAGTTACAGACAGTTGTGAGCTATTATATGGGTGCTGGGAATTGAACCTGGGTCCTTCTGAGAAGCAGTCAGTGCTCTTAACCCCTGAGCCATCTCTCCAGCCCACATACTGTTTTTAACGTCGTAAAATGAATCAGAGTAGAGGTTTGATCTGCGTTCTTAGGTGTCACATTTACTTTTATCAGTATCTGCATATGTCGCCCTACACTACCACTTTCCTTGCTTTTCATTCTTTTGTACATCTTGTTATCCTGAGGTCATTCCCTCCTGAGGACATCTGCAGAATTTTCAACGTGATATATTGGTGAAAACTTCTCTGTTTTTATTTTCTAAAAATATACTGATTTTCTGAATATTAATTGTGACTGACATTGCCCTAAGGGCATCAGATTGCCAAGAGCAGGGTTCCCATGAGCATCCCTGTGCTGGCTTTGACTTGAGAGGAGAAGTGTCCATCAGCACTCAGCTTCTTTGGTGGGCTCATGATGCCTGTCTCAGGAGAGTTGCTGAAATCCTTAAGAAGAGACAACAGATGGAAAAACCCTGCCTCAGAGTGCAAAGGCAGCCAAAGGTAATTATTATTTCTAATGAACACTTCCTCTCCTAACTTTCAGGAAGGCTTTTGTTTGTTTGTTCAGTTTTAGAGACAGAGTTTCTTTGTGTAACAGCTCTGGCTGTCCCTAAACTTGTTTTGTGGACCAGGCTGGCCTCGAACTCACAGAGATCTGCCCCCACTAGTGCTGAGATTAAAGGTGTGCACTACTACCACCCAGCAATGAAGGTTTAATTTCCACAGTTGGAAACTAAATATGGCCCTTTTGAAGTCCTCACAGCTCTTATAATTGGAAGCCCCTTCCTCTTGTTTCCAACCCGGGGCCAGGGATAAGTTATACTTTCTCTAAAGTTTAAGCCCTGGTGTTTTTCTGGGATCTAACCTGGGAATCTTTATATGATCAGCATTTTTTTGATCTGCAGGGAGAGAGAGAGAGAGAGAGAGAGAGAGAGAGAGAGAGAGAGAGAGAGACTAGGACTAGGTCTGGCATGGGTTTTTGAAACCTCAAAGCCCATTCCAAGTGACACACTTCCTCCAGCAAGGCCACACCTCCTAATCCTTCTCAAGTAGCGCCACTCTCTGAAGACCAAGTATTCAAATATATGAGTCTATGAGTGCCATTCTTATTCAAACCACCACAATGATCAATGCAACTTGTAAAACAAAACATTTAATTGGGGGCTTGCTTAGAGTTTCAGAGGGTGCATCCATGACCAGCATGGGGGGGAGCAAGGCAACAGGCAGACAGGCATGGGGCAGTAGCTGAGGGCTTACATCTGATCCATAAGCAGCAGGCAGAGAAAGCAAGCCTGAGCATTGAAACCTCAAAGCCTGCCCCTAGTGACAAACCTCCTCCGACAAGGCCACACCTCCTAATTCTTCCTAAAACTGTTCTAACAGGGACTAAGCATTCAAATATATGAGCCCATGGGGGCATTTTCTTTCAAACCACCATACAACCATATGTCTCCAACAATGAGCTGCTCCTTCTCTGGGGTCAGTGAAGCCGAATACAGAAGAAAGATCTTAGAGGCCAGAGATGAACAACACAGCATCTGAACTGAAACATCTGACTGAGTTCTATGAGTGGCAAAGCTCTAGCACTGTCATCGGACAGCTAGTTAAATTGTGGTCTGTTTCATTTTTAAGACAGATTCTCATACAACTCAGCCTGTCGTTGAACTGACTCTGATGACGAAGATGATCTTGAACTTCTGATATTACTATACCTCTCATCATGCCTAGCCTAGACTGGGTTTTATTTCACATACATGAAGGAGGAAGATAATGCAGGAAGATATCATACATGAATGTTTCATAAGCTCTAGTGACCCAGACCAATTAAAAATTTTATACCTTAGAAAAATATGCAGCCTGTATTAATATTTCTATAGCCCTTCATAGTCTTCGAGTCTCTGACTCCTGGCCATTCTCTAGAGCTCTTCAGCCACCTCTTGGTTTCTGAGTGAGACAAGAGCTCATAGTTCCAGGATTATAGCATCAGGAATCACTCTCCAGCTGCTTTAGCTGCAGCAGCAGTTTGGATGTCTGGGCCCAGAAGCCCATGTTTTATCAGCTCTTGGTGTTAACAGCTCAGCCTGCTGTATCTGTGATAAAGACCACAAGTAGGCAATGAAAGACCATCCGGGGAAGCATTTATTAGGTTTGATGCTGCCAAATCAGGGAAAGCACACCAGAGAAACCCCAGGGGTTAAGCTGACAAAACTGAGAAAAAGCCTGATGATATCAGTAGAAAAGGCACACGACACACTCATGCCTGAATTATAATTCCAGCAACCACAGTCTTGCATATTCAAAGCTCTCAGTTCTACCAGTCATGAGCTTTCATATGCAACGACCACAGGATTTGTTTAGGAACCTACTAAAAACTTCATATTATACCAATCACAGGGAATTTCCCCGAGTTAAGCAACTGCAGGGTGAAGTATTCTTTTGAGGAGGAGGAATGGAGTCTTCCAAATCCCTGCAAGTTGCCCAGAGAAGTTGTGATTAGAGAGCAAAGCCCCTCGAAGCAGGAGTAGTGACTTTCCCCAAAGTACCTATGGTTGCAGGGTCCCTTGCAGCTGGAGTGGGGTTTCCTTGGAGGGACATGGCTGTTTAAAGTAGATGGACTGCCTTGAGTATAGTCTGGCTGTTATCAAAGGGACCAATTAGCTGACAGCTGCCACGTCAAGGCAGACAGGTAGGTATAAGGGAAGGGTCTGAGAGCAGTCATCCCAGGGAACTGATGGTCCACTCCCAGCAGTTTGCTCATCCACAGAAACAACAACAAGCAAACTTGAAAAGATGTTTATAAAAAGATCAAAGAAATTAACATTCTTTGTAGTAATATTCAACGGTGTTTAAACTGGACATGGTGGCTCAAGCCTGTAACAGCAATAGCTGGGAGGCTGAGACAGGAGGATTGCCACTAGCTCTAGGTCAGCCTGGGCTACATTGGCAGTTCCAGACCAGTCTGGGATATAGTGTGAGACCCTGTCTCAAAACAACAATAACAACGAAGCAAAGAAACAAAATAAAAATAAAACAATAATTAACCCCTAACCATGTGCCCTTCGGGAGAGTTGGGCCCTTCTGATTATTTACACCTTAGCATCAACTACATCACTGGTTAAAATTATAAAACATAAAATCATGCCCTAAACTCCTAAGTAAACCAGAATCCCCCAGAAATGGGATCTAAGAATCTGCCTGCATTCCTAACAAGATTCCAAAGATGTTTTCTTTTCCATATACATTGAACCAGGGCCTCATGTACATCCCAGGCTGGTCTGGAACTCCCTATGTAGCTAAAGCTGGCCCTAAATTCCTGATCCTCCTAGCCACTCCTCCCAAGTGCAGTGATTACCGGCGCAGGCTACCACAGGTAGCTTCAAAATAGCTCTTTCAACAGGATCTTACGTAGCACAGATTTGGCATCGAATGTCTGACTCACTTGCTGCTACCTCCCTAGAGAGCTGGACTACAGATGTTCATCACCCTGCCCAATTCCCCAAACAGTTCTGAGGTAGCCGGCTAAGGAGCCTAATATCGACCTCCTTTTACTGTCGTGAACCTGATTTGGGTTCCACCTTGTCATACACACTCATCTGGCCTCAAGGCACAGTACTGAGGCTAGGGAGAAAAGGAGAGGCAGAAGGGAAGAGTGGAGGGGCAGAGTCACAAACCCAGGGGTACAATGCAAATTAGCTTTCTAAACCAGCCTAGCGTCACTGGCTATGGCTGGTGAGGCCTGTTGCGTCTTTTTCTCCTTCTTCCCTCCCTGCTTCCCCCTCCCGACTCGGACCCTTGGACTAGGAACCGCCCCCGCACTCCACTGATTGGCTCCGCTAGCCCGCTCGTCAAACTCTTTTGTGTGGGTGGGCAGCTGATAAAAGCTCTGCCGCAGCCCTGGGAACTGCGCTGCTGGGATCCGGTTACCTCTGGGTAGGTGGCTGGGTGAAGCAGTTCTTTCTGGTAGCTTCGGGTCGCCTAGCGCCTCAGGAAGCGCCAGCCCTTTTTTTCCCTGCAGGGCGACGGGACTGAAAGGCAGACTCTGTAGCTGAAGACGTCGCAACAGCTGCTGTCCACCAGCGGATCGCAGGTTAAAAAAAAAAAAAAAAAGGTGGGGGTGGGGTGGGGGAGGGGGACGCGATTCCTTGGTGAGGAAAGGGGAAAAGGGGAGGGGGCGGGGAAGCCCGAGGGTACTAGGTGGCTCCGGTCTTGGAGAATCAGCAATTGAGAAGCTGGCAGCGTTTGCATGGCCTGACTGCATTGGGATTCACCTGGAAGATGACACTTGGTAGGATTTGCCTGGCCAGGGAAGGGGTTGGGGTAAGAGGCCACCTGGAGGATGAGGGAGAAGGAATTCTGTTTGCCTGGAACCCCCTATGCATCTCCTCTAATTTCATCAGGCACTGTGGGGGTGGGTGTGTCCAATTTATGTTTCCTTTCTCAGTAGCGGCCCATCAAAGCGGAAATCTGAACTTGAATTCGGTGCAGCTGATTGTTAGAGCTGGGTAGGCTGATGGCGTCTCGGGGTGCAATGCGTTTTTTTTGGGGGGGGTTATCATTTTGGATTGTGTTCAGAAGGTGCGAGAGGGAATTTTCTGCCTGGTGACAGCAGAAGAGGCGGGAGAAGAGGGGGAGGGGGAGGGAGTATCGGGATGACGATGACGATGGAGTCTGTTTCTGACCCTTCCCTCCTCTATTGTGGCGCAGTCTTGAAATCCTGAGCACCAGGATCTGCGACACCCTGTGGACTGAGATCTACGTACTCTGAAGGCGAGCTTTCTCACGGGAGGACACAGGTTGCAGAGGCTGGAAATAAAGACTTACTCCAGTTTCCTAGCTAGTGTAAGAATCTGAGAAATCACGGGCTGGAGGGCGGGGGTGGTGGTCTGGGAGCTTTGAGATGGGCAGTGTGGTTGAGACCAGAGATCGTGAGATCTCTTTTTAACCCTTGCGAATTTTGTGACCACTGTGCTTTATTTTGAGAGCCCGACATCAGTTCCACACACCGTTAAATCTAGAATCGAAGCAACAGTTGCCCTCCCTCTCACAGGACTGGTGGGAGGGTATGGATGACGTGACTGTAAAAAGCACTCTGTTAGTACAGAGACATCAGCTAGCTCCAGGAGGCTGCAACTGGTCTCCTTCCCAGTATTTTTAGGACAGTGGATGGATATGGGCTATTGAGGTACGATAATCACAACTGTAGCCTGTTCCCTTATTAATCCCCCCTCCCGTTTTATTTTTTGCAGCCCCTGCTGAGATTGGAGACTACTGCGTGACTGAAGAGAAAGCAATTTTTTTTTTTCTAAAACGCCCTGAGCATCTTGTATTAAGATATCCTATTGCCATTGTCAGGCATGGCTAGCATCCTTGCACGTATGGGTAACAGCCGGGGGCAGAACTCACCCTTGCCACCTTGGGCTCATTCCATGCTGAGGTCCCTGGGGAGGAGTCTTGGTCCTTTAATGGCCAACATGGCAGATAGAAACATGAGGTTGTTCTCTGGGAGGGCAGAACCAGCCCAGGGGGAAGAAACCTTTGAAAACTGGCTGAGCCAGGTCACTGGGGTCCTGCCTGAGTGGCATATGCCTGAGGAGGAAAAGGTCAGGCGTCTAATGAGAACCCTTAGGGGCCCTGCCCGGGAGGTCATGCGTTTGCTCCATGCTGCCAATCCCACCCTAAATGTGGCAGAATTTTTGCGGGCAATGAAACTGGTCTTTGGGGAGTCTGAGAGCAGTGTGGCAGCCCATGGTAAATTTTATAACACTGTGCAGACCCCTGGAGAGAAACCATCGCTGTATGTGATCCGTTTAGAGGTGCAGCTGCAGAATGCCATCCAGGCAGGGGTCTTTGCCGAGAGAGAGGCAAACAAGGCTCGCCTGCATCAGCTCCTTGTTGGAGCTGAGCTGAGTAGAGACCTTCGATTCCGGCTTAAGGGGCTTCTCAGAATGTATGGAAATGAGCCAGAGCACCTTCCCGATTTCCTGGAGTTGATCAGGATGATAAGGGAGGAGGAGGATTGGGATGACACTTTCAATCAGCGAAAGCGGCCCAGAAGATCTGAGTCAATGATGGAGGGGGTGTTCAGTCCTATGGCATTTCAGGGCTCCCCACCAATCATGGTCAGCAGTACTGACTGCAACGTGATAGAGATAGATGACTCTCCGGATGACTCAGATGAGGATGTGATCTTGGTGGAGTCCGAGGACCCACCACTGCCATCCACTAGTGCCCCTCCCTTCCTAGGCAGGGCTATATCCGAGGACCAAGTGCTGGTCATTGAGTCCCCCAACATTTCTGAGATTCAGGCTCCTTCCACCAGCAGCGGTGCTGGGCGTAAGAACAATAGTTTGGGGGAGCTGCGTAGAACCAGGAAGCGAAAGCTCTCAGTCAACTGCGCCCATTGTGGTGAGGATGGTCACTCCAAAGAAACCTGTGACAATGAGACCGATAAGACGGAGGTTTTTGAGAATCTGATCATCACCCTACAGGAGCTGACTCATTCAGAGGAGGAGAGGGCAAGAGAGGCCTTTGGGGAACACTTTGGCTTCTATGAACTACAGTAGATGCCATCCTCCAGGCTGGAATTAACCCTTACCTGTACTCAGAGTCCAATGATGGAAAAGTTGGGGAGACAGACTTCTAATTGCATGAACAAATCCACAAAGTGGCTTTCTTTTGGGGTGGAGAAAGGGTTGTGAACACCAGTACAGTAGAGAGCAATGGCCTGACCTATGGTCTCCTTCCCTTTCCCCACTGCCCGAATCTACTTTCTGTGTGCACCTATCTTCTTGGTGGCTTTATTCTCTTTGTGAAAGTGCTATTGTCCATTGTTCAAGCTTCAAGTAAGAAAGAAAAAAAGTAAAAATTACCCAATACTCTCTACCCCGTGTAACAATTATAAGCCCTTTGGTGACTATCCTTCTAAATATTTCTCTGTACCTATGTTCCTAGATAGATATGTGTATAGACAAAAGTGATCAAATATTCGTGTTGTTCTATATGCTGTATTTTTTCACCAAAATGTATGTTGTGGCTTTGTTTGTCAATAAATAGATAGATATGTGTCAGCATCTACTTTAATGTCTTGTGGTATTATTTTAGGAAGCAAAGGAAAAGGAACAATATGGTGAGAAGGTATAAAGGGGTGGAATTACATTCTGAAGTGTTTTGTTTTTAATAAACATTGATTTGCAGATGAGAAAAAAGCCAGGCCCGGTGATCTAGTTCTGTAACACCAGCTACCTGGGAGACTGAGGCAGGAGGATCTTGAGTTCGAGGTCTGCTTGAGCAACAAAGTTAGCTCAAAGCCAGACTGGGAAAGTTACTTAGACCTGTCTTAAAATTAAAATAAAAGAATTAGCTTAATGACAGAACACTTGTTTAGCATGCATAAAGCTCCAGGCCCAAACCCCACCACACACACACACACACACACACACACACACACACACACACACACACATACACACACACACACACACACACACACACACACACACACACACACACAGAGAGAGAGAGAGAGAGAGAGAGAGAGAGAGAGAGAGAGAGAGAGAGAGAAAGAGAACACTTGTTTAGCATGTATAAAGCTCTAGGCTTAATCTCCATCACACACAGACACACGAAAGATAAATAAATAAATGAGTGAATAAATAAATAAAATACAGAGCACTTGTTTAGCATGCATAAAGCTCTAGGCTTAATACCCACCACACACACACACACACACACCCCACACCACACCATATATACACACATCACACTATACACACACACACACACACACACACACACACACACACACACACCACACCACACACACACCCACACCACACACACACCACACCATACACACGCACCACGTTATATATATACACACACACCACACCACACAAACACACACACACCACACCATAACCCCCCCCCCCCCCACACACACACACACGAAGAAAGAAAGAAAAAAAGGAAGGAAGGAAGGAAGGAAGAAAATAGGCTTAATAAATCTCCTAAAGCAAAGGATCCCTTTGCCACAACTGACTGACTCCCTGCCTGTAGAGCCAAATTATGACCTACACTGACTGACAAATCTCCATGGCTTTCTTCTCTAATATTCCAGAGCAGTCTGCTAGAGGAGCAGCCCAGTGCTGAGGTAGGAGCCCAACATAGGAATTGCAGTGATTCAATTCCTGCTCATGTTAGGAAGGGCATTTCTCCCTTTGGGTAGCATCTTTACATTTCTGCTGGTGCTGCTGGGCATCCTGCTCTCTTCTGTGGGCCGATACTACCCTCTGCTGCCTCCATGATTAAGGAAATAAGAGAGCATTTCCTTTTAGTTAGCATCAGCAAGCTCTCTGCTCCTGACAGTGGCCCAATCCTCAGCCGGTAAATGATAGGCCACAGGAGCCCAAGGACCCCAAACCCCAAATCAACGTAAGATCACTTCCAATTCAATCCACTCATACAGAGGCAAAGGACAGCAGTCTGCTTGTCAGGGCAAGGCAGTGTGGAGAGAGTGAAATGGATTCAGACGTCTGAGTCCCTGAGAACGTTTATCATGTAGGAAATAGAGGCCCCACAGAACTGAGAGAATAAGAGTATGCAGCAGTGGGAGTTGGTGTGTCAGGGGAGAAGCGTGGTGCTTTATGGGTCAGGGGACAGGGATGAGGGAACGAGGGCTAGGAAGACTCACATGGAGATTGGCAGGGACAGAAATCCTGGTAGGAATAACAGACATAGGGTTTCCTGCAGAAACCTGACCTTTGCTGAACCAAGAGTGACCCAGGTTTGTCTCTGAGGCAGGTATTAGGAGTGTCATTTTGCTGGGATTTGATGGTCCACTTAGAAGTAGCAAGAGACCTCAGGCTGAGACCTGGAGGAGGTAGCAGACACCAAGGGCTACCTACAAGAGGTTTTGTCCAGAACCTGACTTCAAGTTTTTTTTCTAGAACAACCACCTCAGCTCCTCCTAGCTTCTCACTCTTGCTCAATTCCATGACCCCACAATCTGTCCTGACAACCGCCACCACCCCTGTCTCTTCGAGCCACATTCCCCAGCATTCATTTATGTGTTAAACCTCAGCCACTGAACACTCATGGCCAGAGGGACACTGGGAGGGATCGCTGCTGCTTCTGACCCTTTAGTTTAGAATTCAGGTCTGAACAAAGACCCAAGAGGGCCAGCCTTCTCATCCCTCCAAAGCCCCTGTGTATCTCTGGCAGCCACTGCACTCTCCAGAGCCAGAGAGGTGACTTCCTGTGCTTCTAGGAGGAAGCTGCTCTGGCTTCTCAGGCTCCTCAAGCCACTGGAGCGTCCAATACCCTCCAGTTCGCACACGTTGTAACTTACTCTCCACCTGCCCCCTGGACACTTGCTGGATGGGTTACTTTTGCTCAGTGATGCGACAAGATACTTGACCAAAGAAACTTATGGAAGGGTCTGTTTTCTCTCCCAGTTCGGGAGTGCAGTCCATCAAGGTGGCAAACACACGGCCGAAGGAGTGTGAGGCGGTTGGTCACACTGGGCCTTCAGTCAGGAAGCAGAGAGAGGCAACGGCTGATGCTTGGCTTTTTCCATCTTAATTTGGGACTTCAGCCCCCCGGGATGGATGGTGCTGCCCACATGCAGGATGGGTCTTCCCTCTGCATCTGAGCTTTTCTGGAAACCCAGAGACATCCCGAGAGATGTTCCCATGGGGATTCTAAATCCAGTCAGGTTGACAATGGAGACTTAAGGATCACATTATCCTTTGCTGAATACCTGTCCCCAGTGTCTGGTACAGTTAAAAAAAAAAGTTCCATGTTCCAGATGAACTTTATTCAACTCCACCCTTCAAATACTTGTTGAATGATTGATCCAAAGACATAGATTATGCTGCCAGCATTGTTTTCTGGCCCCAGGCAGGGTAGAAACACAGAAAGGAAAAGAAACAAATCCTGGCTGTCCAAGACCCCCCTCACTGGAGCTAGAGCAGTGCTTAGAAAATCCATTCTGGGATCCTTTGGCCTTTCTCATGCCCCCCCCCACCCTCTGTTGTGCACGTTCAAAATGCTTAATTAATTTTTTTTATTTTGCTGACCTGAAATTCTCCCCCGCCTCTCTTCCTTCCTTCATTTTATGAGACAGCATCTTTTCCTTTATGCGAGAAAAATCCATTTTTCTCCGATTGGATACCTGGGTATCCAGCTCAGACCAGTGAGACTGCTAAACAAAGGTGACTTGGGAGGACATTTGTGCTACAATACCCTTCCTTTCAAGCTATGACCTTGTTCTCTCTCTTCTGCCTCCACCCTCACTGGTCACGATGGGCTGAAAATGGCTTTTTGTCTCGTCAGAAGCACCTGGCCTCTAAGTGGCCTTTTATATTGTCTCCCTTTTTCCTGGCATCTTTTCCCTTGGTTTCCATGACACCCTTCTCTCATGGCTCCCCCGTCTCTGGCCTTTTTGGTACTCTCTTCTCTGTTTCTTTTGTATCTTTTTCCTCTTTCTGGCCCTTGTATAATTGTAATAAAAATTGAATAAATATCACCACTAAAAATTTAACTATTAACTATATCAGCTCAGTTACCATCACACCAATCTTATAAAATAGGCAAGCCCATGATCTTATTTCTGGAATGAGGAAACAGACTGAACATCTCAGAAACTCACCTGGAATTGTGAGGCTTGTAAGCTGAGCAACTTGGGGGTCGAATGACCCTTTCACAGGGGTCTCCTAAGACCATTGGAAAACACAGACATTTACATTACAATTCATAACAGTAGCAAAATTATAGTCATGAAGTAGTAATGAAAATAATTTTATGGTTGGGGGTCCCCCCAACATGAGGGGCTGTACTAAGTGGTCACAGCATTAAGAAGGTTGAGAACCACTGCTCTAGGGTTACTGACTCCCAAGCCTCAACCTTTTCCCTGCCTCATGGGTTCATAGCACCCTGGCATGTGATGTGTCTTTTTACACACAAGGGCTGCTGGTAGTAGATGTGCTTTGAATATGAAATTAAGACAGGGCTAACCCACTGTAGGCTCTTGAGAAATGACAACTGCTGGGTTAGAATGTGTTTTAATCTGCTCTAGGAGGAAGGACAGAAGAAATGAAGTGCTGTCCCTGAGCTGCACCCTGTGCTTCCTTAGCTCATTTGAGGATGTAATAATAGTCACGCTCCTTGAGCTCCACTGAGCCTGGTCCCTGGCAGCCATGATAAGACTGTCATGTTCAGGAATGCCTGAGATTTGTTAAGGATGGTAGGAAGGTAAGAGAGGATTTATTGAATACTACAGTGGATTTCCTAGGCCAGCCCAATGCCACCCCCACTACCCATGCATGGCAGGGGGTGTGGTTTGTGCATCCCGGGGGAGGGGCGATTGCTCCTTTTTTTACATCTTAAAGGCTTCCCGTGTCTTTTTAGACTGCTCAGAACCATCAAAGCCATTATCCCCAGTAATATGTGACAGGCATTTGGGGTGGGGGGTGGATCTTGGAGTAACACAGAACTTCCCCAGTGCATGGCAGGAAGGAGGCGTGATTGATGTCTGAGAAGTCCTTACTATCCAATTAAGTATGTGTTGCCACAACCAGGGATCCCAGGGACAGGACAAAAGAGGGGTGGGGTGGGACAGAGAGTGTAGGTCTGGGTCTTGAGGCTTCATCCTGAAAGGATATATGGATCGCCTCCTGCAGCAGTTCATCTCAGATCAGGCCTGACAGCTTGGCTGACAACAGTCTCCCACAACTGTGCCCTTAGATAGCTACTCTGTTCACGAGCTCTACTTTAGAGTCAAGGACATCAAGGTGCGATGAATTCAGTCACTCTTCGAACATCACACAGCCAGTATGGGCTACAGATAGAACTGAACTTCCGATCTGCCTCTCCAGAGTCAAAACTCATTACAGGACATGGTTCAGTGATGAGGAGCAGTGGATCCTCTTCTAGAGCACCCAGATTTGTTTCCAAGCACCTACATGACAGCTCACAGTCATTTGTAACTCCAACTTTAGGATCTGATGGCCTCTTCTGACCCCCAAGGTCTCCAGGTATATATAAGGTGAACAGACACACTTGCAGGCAAGACATCCATACACATTTTCAAAATGGTCATTGCTGATGTTTCTTCTAGGACAATGAGCTCAAATATATAATCATCCCATTGGTCATATTATCACTGTGCTAATTGTTACTTACCAAGCCAGTCGGTAGCATGGTCCTAGTCTCATGTCTGTCATTAAACATGACAGAGAAAAATGATCTGTTCAGGAAAGTCCTTTCTCAGAGTCTGAAAGAATCTTCATCTCATATTCATTCTTAAATGTGATTTCTGGGAAAAGATAATAAAAATAAAAACCTAATGAGGAGAAGAAGGGCAAATAGTCTCTCTCCCATTCCACTGGTAAGACTGGGTGGGCACTGACACACTCTTGCTGATAGGTCAATTAAGGAATGCAGCAATGGTTTAAAACAGAAAAATCTCTGGATCCAGCAATGTAAGTCCTAAAATTGATGCAGATAAACTAATTGAACAAAATAATTTATGAACAAAGATATCCACCCACACTTGTGTGTGTGTACATGTTTATGTCTTGGGTGCATGTGTGTGTGTGTATGTGTGTGTTGTGTGTGTGTGTGTGTGTGTGTGTGTGTGTGTGTGCATGTGCTGCATGTATATATGTAAACCAAATATAACCTTGGACATTGTTCCTCAGGTAACTTCCACATTGTTTTTGAGACAGGATCTCTTCCTTGACTGGAGCTTATCAGTAGGTTACACTGGCTGTCCAGTGAGTACTAGGGATCTGTCTGTCTTACCTCTTCAACACTAGAATTACAAGTATGATGTACTTCAGCCTTTATATGTGGGTTCTGGGGACCCACACACAGCTGTTCATGCATGCATGGCAAGTACTTTACCAACTGAGCTATGTTCCCAGCTACCAGTCTTGTGTTTTCACTGGTAGCAATGAAAAACTGGAATTGACTTAAAATACCATGAATATTTGTCTCAATGGGCAAAAATATAATAAAAAGTAGACTGCTTAGTAGCATCGATTCTTGAAAGTAAATAACTGATATATAGGGTTGGAGATATAGCTCAGTCAATAGAGTGCTTGGCTAACATGAATGCAGCCCTGGGTCCTCTGATGCCAGCATCATACAAACTGGGAATACTGGCACACACCTGTAATCTCAACACTCATGAGGCAGCAGGATCAGAAACCCAGTTCATTCTTAGCTACATAGTAAGTTTGAGGTCAACCTGGTCTATATAAGATATTGTGGGAAAAAAAGTAAGGAGATGGAGAGATGGCTCAGTAGTTAAGAGCAGTGCACACATCAGATATCTGGTTCCAGAGGACCTAATGTCCCCTTCTGTCCTCTTCAAGCACTTGCAGACATATGGTACACATTACAGATAAGCAGGAACACACATATACATAAATACTTTTTTAAAAAAGTGATAAATAAATTTTTCCTTCTTTGCTAGAGTATTTTGTAAAACCTCTATTTACTAAATAAAATTATTTGCTAAATAAAATTAGTTGTTACATAAGCAGTAGTTTGAAAGGTCACAAAGCTAGAAAATATTATATAGTCAACATTTAAATAGAAAAGCATGCAGAAATAGAAAAAACAAGCTGTAGGTAAATGGTGGATACTTTAACACATTTCTTTTAAAATGTATTTCTAACTATGAGTGTAGGTACGTGCATTATTTGCTTTGTTGAGAATGTACTCTCTATACAGCTTTTTTTGCATATGAAAAATTGTTTTTGTTCTTTTTCTAAAAAGTGTAATCATTGCTAGAACAAAATGAAAAGCTGATTTGGCAAAAAGAGGCACAAGGTTAAAGCTGGAGGAAATATAGAAGCATGTCAACAAAAACTACAAGAAATAAACTGTCATTTGTAGGCACACACACACTGGTCATAAATTATATTTTTGTTTTCCTAGAAAAAGCAAGAGAACGGATGGAAACACATCTGAAAATACAAGAATAAGAGACATTCGGATGAAATCTGAATGACTTGGGAAAAGAAAATAGAAAAAAAAACCTTTTGAAATGTACACAGATGATTGCCACGAATAGAAAAAAAACAGCTTAATTGGAAGCTATGGGTGTGATAGCCAGAACAGAGAGGATAACATCGCTATAGATTCTCCATGGCTCTAGCCAATCTCACAATGACAGTTCAGGGATCCCTTCCCCATGAGGCTTACCGTTGTGTGCAGTAGCCAAGGGATTAAAACAAGTATGTTAAGAGCCCCGGAGCAGGTGAGCCACTGGGACAGTGGAACACAGAGGGCTGGAAACTAGGGAGTCTCGCTTTCCATATGTGGGTCATGGCATAATTGCTATGGTCCTTAGCAACCGGGGGCTGCAAGAAAGAGATCTGAGCTCAACTCATAGAGAAACACGCATTGTCTCTGTGGCCGAGAAACTCACGTAGGAAGGTCAAGAGGCCTGATAGGAGACAGGCTCAGAGTAGAGCACACATGTTTTCAGGAGCATCACTACTACCAAAACAATCCAACAAAATGCTTTATTCTCCCCAGAAAGGAGCTGCAATCCAGGTTCAAAATGGTTCGCTGTGCTTGGCTGGACTCTGTCAGATTCAGCGGCTCACCTAGTTCTGCTAAGCTCAGGCTGGACTCAGGAAAGCTTCCCTGGGCTGGGCTGAGCTCACCAGGAATCAGTTGGACTAGGTTAGACTTGGTAGAATTTGGCTGAGCTCCTTTATGTCTCAGCTTGTTTTGAAGGAAAGCTCTAGGTGTGTTTGGTTAGATTTGGCTTGGCTCAGCTAGGCTTGGCAAAACTTGGCTAGCTTCATCTGGCCTTGACTCAGCTTGTCTGGGACTTGGCTACATTCAGCTAGTCTCAGCAAAGCTCAGCTAGCCTACTTTGGACTCACCTGGGTTTGGCTTGGCTGGGCTGGGACTTAGCTGAGTTCGGCTAGAATCGGTTGTACTAGGAAACTCAATTAAGTTCGGTTATGCTCAGCAAAGCTCCGCTTGGTTTGTCTGGGTGGATCAGGGCTGAGACTTGCCTTGTCTCTGAAGGGACTCGACTGGGTTTAGCTTTGCTCGGCCGGACTGAGTGCCTAGGCTGCATTCGACAGGGCTCTGATAGGTTCAGCTGAGTTCAGAAAGGCTCTGCTGTACTGGATTGGACTCGGCTATACGGGGCTAGACAGGTGGCTAGGATCAGTGTGCTCAGCTCAGTCATCCTCAGCTCGGCTGTGGTGGTGGCACGTGACCAGTGTATCACGCTGAGGATCATGGAGTAAGATTTGAGAGTATCTAGAGCTGTGATCAGAGAGAGTGACCAGGCACTGTGCAGCTGACTCGGGTGGCTTTTTGTCCTCCACTGTAGGTCGTTGTAGCTCTGTGATGGCTGGAGGGTGACCGTGCTGGGGGAATAAAAGCAACAAAAGTCCCAGGAGTGACTGCGTGAGTTTCCAGGCACCAGGAAGGAGACACCTACCCTAGAGGTTGTAGCAGCTTTGGCCCTTCCTGGAAGACAAAGAAAGTCTCTCTCTGCCTTCCCCCTAGGTCAGAGAGCTGGCAGCTTTTGGTGCCTCCTCATTTCCCTCAAAGTGCACGGCTTTCCTCTGTCGAGGACTCGAAGGGAATAGGTGTTAGGTGTGGGCTTTGTCTCAACTTTGCCACACTAGAATAAGATACCCAGTTCTGAAGAGAGCTTCAGTGTTTCCAAAATTAATTGCCTGACTAGGGGCTTTGCACAGCCGCAGACATGAACTGGCAGGGAGACCCTTCATCTCTCCTCCCTCATTTCCTCCCTTCCCCTCTTACTTTTCCTTCTCCTTCTCCTCCTTCCCCCCATATCCCTTTCTGTTCCCCTTCCTCCCTGTTCCTTTCTTGACAGGGTCTCATATAGCTCAGACTGGCCTGAAAACACTATGTGGTTGAGGGTGACCTTGCTGCCTCTACCTCCCAATTGCTAAAGTTACTGGCATGTGTCACCATGCCTGGCTTATTTTCAGATTTTCTAAAATAAACATTGTGGTAGTTTGAAGAAAAATGGCCTCCAGATGGAGTGGCACTATTAGAAGTTATGGCCTTGTTGGACTAGGTGTGTGGTGGTGTTGGAGGAAGTGTGTCACTGTGGGAGAAAGCTTTGAGGTCTCATATATGCTCAAGCCATGCCCAGTCAGACAGACCACTTCTGCTGCCTTCAGGATCAAGATGTAAGAACCCTTGCTGTGAGATGTTGTTCTGTATGCTGTGAATATGTGTTGCTCTCATTGGTTGATAAATAAAATGCTGACTGGCCAGTAGCCAGGCAGGAAGTATAGGTGGGATAAGCAGACAAGGAGAATTCTGGGAAGAGGAAGGCTGATTCAGGAGACGCCAGCCCACTGTCCAGGGAGCAGCACATAGGTAAAGCCACGGAACATATAGATTAACAGAAATGGGCTGAGTTCAAGTGTAAGAGCTAGTCAGTAGTAAGTCTGAGCTAATGGCCGAGCAGTTCATAATTAATATAAGCCTCTGTGTGTTTTCTTGGGTCTGAGTGGATGTGGGACCAAGGGGCGGGGCCAGGAAAACTTCAGCTCCAAACCCTCCGCTCCTTCTTCAGCACCATGTCTACTTGCACACTGCCTTGCTTCCTGCCATGACCAATAATGGACTAAACCTCTGAACCTGTAAGCCAGCCCCAATTCAATGTTTTCCTTTAGAAGAGTTGCTGTGGTCACGGTGTCTCTTCACAGCAATAGAAACTCTAACTGCGACAAACTTATATTGGTTTTGTAAATGAGTAAGTAAGTAAATAAACAAATAAGTAAATAAATAGTTATTTCCAATTAAAAGCAGCCTCTCATCATAAACTTACACACCAGTGACTTCTGTAAGTATTTTTTAATTTAAAATATAATTACATCATTTCTCCCCTCGCTCTTCCCTCTCCTACCCTCTCAGGTTCTACCTCTTCTCAGCTCCTCAATTCAGGTAGTGAAGGGTCAAGGAGGTGTAAAGGAGCTATAGACTATTTGCTCTGCTGCTGGTGCTGCTGGTGGTACAGGTGGTGTTGGTGGTGCTGGTGATGCTGGTAGTGGTGGTGGTACTGGGGGTGCTGCTGGTGCTGGTTATGCCGGTAGTGGTGGTGGTGGCGGTGGTGGTGGTGCTGGTGGTACTACGGCTGGTGGTTGTGGTCGTGGTAGTGCTGATGCTGCTGATACTTGTGGTGCTGCAGGTGCTGGTGCTAGTGCGGGTGGTGCCAGTACTGATGGGGCTGGTGGTGGTGGTGGTGCTGCTGCTGCTGCTGGTGGTGGTGGTGCTAGTGGTGGTAGTCCTGGTGCTAGTGCTGCTGCTAGTGATGGTGTTGCTGCTACTGGTAGTGGTGGTGCTACTGCTGGCGCTGGCGGTGGCCTTGCCGCTGCTGTTGATGGTGGTGCTTGATGGTGGTGGTCCTGCTGGTAGCGATGGTGGTGGTGATGCTGCTGTTGCTGGTTCTTGTGCTGCTGCAGGTGATGGTGATGATCTTGATGGTGGTGCTGGTGCTGGTGGTGGTGGTTCTGATAGTTCTGGTGGTTCTACTGCTGTTGCTGGTGCTGGTGCTGCTGCTGGTGGTGCTGATGCTGATGGTGCTGGTGGTACTGTGGTACTGGTGCTGCTTCTGGTGATGGTGGTAGTCCTGCTGGTGGCGATGATGATGGTCCTGCTGCTGTTGATTGTGGGTTTGGTGGTGCTGGTACTGGTGCTGCTGCTGGTGATGGTGGTGGTGCTGCTGGTGGTGGTACTGGTGGTGCTGGTGCCGGTGCTTGTCCTGCTGTTGGTGATGGTACTGCTGATGCTGCTGGTGGTGGTGGTAATGGTGGTGATCCTGCTGGTGGTGATAGTGGTCCTGGTGCTGGTCCTGGTGATGGTGATGGTAATGGTAGTACTGCTCCTGGTAGTGGTGGTGCTGATGGTGGCACTGGTGGTGCTGGTGCTTCTGGTCCTGTTGGTGGTAGTAGTGGTGGTGTTGCTGCTGGTGCTGCTGCTGGTGGTGGTGGTGCTTGTGGTGGTGATGGGGCTGCTGGTGGAGGTGCTGCTGCTGGTGATGGTGGTGGTGCTGCAGTATTTTGGTAAGCAGAACTTTAACTTGGGTGTGTTTTTGAAGGGGCCAGCAGTCACAGAAGAGGACCATAGAGGCCATTGCCAATAGTGTGCATCTAAAGCAATGCTGAGGAAGAGGATCCTCTGCTTGAGAGTGACCTGATCTCTACTGGAGTTATGTATCTCTGTGTTGCCTTGGTGATACATCGGGCTTCCAATGCCTGATGTAATTAATCACGGGAGCCATGTACCCACTACTCTCGTTCCTTCTTTTCTTCTGTGTTGTGAGTGTGTAGTATGGCAGTGGGCATGTAGGCATGTGGGTATATACGCTTGTATGTGTGTTATCTTGTGTGTGAGTGTGGTATATGTACTTGTTAGTGTGAGTGTAGGCATGGAGGTATCAACATGCACAAGCATTTGTGCTTGCGCGTATGCATGTGTGTATGTAGGACAGAGACCAGACTGTTCGATGTCTTCCTCAGTTGCTCTCCACCTTTCTTTTCGAGGTAAGGTCTCTCACTGAATCTGAAGCACAGAGACTTTTGTAGACTGGCTGGCCAGTGAGCTCTGGGGATACACCCGTCTTTGCCTCCCTTGTGGGTATGTGGCACCATTCCTGGCCTTTTATGTTGGTTCTAAAGATCCAAGTTAGGTCCTCATGCTTGCCTAGCAGGTACTGACTGAGCCATCTTCCAAGCTTCTACTCTTCCCATTCTTTTTATATACTTTTTGTTTTCAAAAACTGTTTTTGATACAGGGTTTCTCTGTGTAGCCCTGGCTGGCCTGGAACTCATTCTGTAGCCCAGGCTGGCTTCAAACTCAGAGAGGTCTGCCTGCATCTGCCTCCAGAATGCTGGGATTAAAGGTGTGTGTCACCACCACCCAGCTTACTTTTCTCATTCTTTTCTAGGCCATGGATCAATAAACTACAGTATGGACCACACTGGTTCAGCATCAGTCTTTGTAAATCATTTGGTTGGGACACAGCTACATTTACTAACTTGCATATTGTCTGTCACTGATTTTGTAGGGTTCAATCACTATGATGCAGATCATATTAAACCTACAAAGCACAAAATATCTACTATGTGACTTTAAAGAAAAGGTTTGCAGATCCATGTTCTAGACTCAGCAGAAAACTGTGTCAATGGGCACTCTCAAAGAGAGTGACTGCCCACCTTTGTTTCTCTGAGCAAATTGATGCTCTGATTTCTAAGCTTCATTCTTTCCTGTTCTGTATTCTCATTGCAGTTTGCATTTATTGCCCTGCAAGGCTCAGGAGAAGGCTAGACTATGGCAAATGTTAAAAACCCATCAAGGTGTATATTACCTCATGGGCCTTATTAGTAACTAACAATTTGATGCTTCTTTCATCTAGCTAAAATCTACTCATGCTTTTAAAACATTTACTATTTATGTGTTGTGTGTGTGTATGCATGTATGCATCTGGATGAGTGCACGTGTGCCACTGTGTGTGAGTGTGTGTGTGTGTGTGTGTGTGTGTGTGTGTGTGTGTGTGTGTGCGCACGCGCGTGCGTGCACATGTGCGTGGTTGTCACAGGGCAGCTTGTGAGAGTTGGTTTTCTCCTTCTGCTACATGAGCTATGAAGATCAACCTCTGGTCTTCCGGTTTGGCAGCAAGTGTATTTACTTAGTGAGCCTTAGTGATGCTTCTAATTTAGTGCAGAGACCACCTCCTTTGAGAAGCCTCGTCAGACTCATTACCCTGATTTTTGCTTCCTGGATCATGCTTCCACTGTACCTTTCCAAGACCTCCATCATCATAGAATACTGGTAAATTTCTGAATTACTGATTGATTCTCTTTCCACTACAGAAGACAAAGGACATTGTCTTGGTCAGGGTTACTATTTCTGTGACAAAACACCACGACCAAAAAGCAAGTTGGAGAGGAAAGGGTTTATTTGGCTTACACTTCAACATTGCTGTTCATCACTGAAGGAAGCCAGAACAGGAACTTAAACAGGGCAGGAACCTGGAGGCTGGAGCTGATGTAGAGGCCATGGAAGGTGCTGTTTCCTGGCTTGCTTCCCCTGGCTTTCTCAGCCTGCTTTCTTTCTTCTTCTTTTAATTTTTGATTTATTTATTTATTTATTTATTTATTTATTTATTTATTTATTTATTTACTTACTTACTTACTTACTTACTTACTTACTTACTTACTTACTTATTTATTTATTTATTTATTTATTTATTTATTTATTTATTTATTTATTTATTTATTTTTATGGGTACTTTGTCAGCATGTACATCTGCACACCGGAAGAGGGCATCAGGCAGTTGTGAGTTGCCATGTGGGTGCTGGGAATTGAACTCAGGCCCTTTGGAACAACAGTGACTGCTCCTAACCACTGAACCATCTCCCCAGCCCCGTCAGCCTGCTTTCTTATAGAACCCAGGACCAGCAGCCCAGGGATGGCACCACCCACCATGGACTGGGCCCTCCCTTGTTGATCACTAATTTAGAAAATGCCTCACAGCTGGATCTCACGGAGACATTTCCTCAGCTGAGACTCCTTCCTCTCTGATGACTCTAGTTGTGTCAAGTGGACACACAAAACCAGCCAGTCCAGATGTATTCACTAGTACCATGGTAGCTTACTAGGTGTGCAGCCTTAACCATGCCACCTCTGTTATCTCACATAGAAAATGGGAATGATAACAACAGTAACTACATAACAGAGTTTTTGTGAGGATTAGAGACTCCATTAGCTGTTTTGTAAATACTCATTAAACAATCACATATGGGAAGCTGTTTAGATGGTACTGGGACTTAAGTCTACACCGGCACTACGTAAGGTAATGTGGGACTGTTTAGTTGCCTATATTTGGGCCAGCAATACTTTCTCATGTTCTCTACTCAGAGTGGAGTATCATATATTATTATTATTATTATCATCATCATCATCATCATCATCATCATCATCATCATTCTTTTCCTCCCCATTCTTCCTCCTCCTCCCTCCCCTTTCCTCTCCCTTCCCCAGGGTCTATGCTCTACCACTGAAATGCACCCACAGGCCACCCTACGTTTATTTAATCAACACTTATTAAGGGCCTGTTGTGTGCTTGGTAGTATGCTGGATGTCTTGGATATAACAAGATAGACACAATCTCTCTGTCCTTCTGGAGTTTTCATGTTTGTGATAAAAGGGCTCAATAAAAAGTCAACTGGCATATAACACAGTATGCTGCACACTCTGATAAATGATAAAGAGCCAGATTAGAGCAGTTGAGGAGTATGATCACACACAGCTTCTTTGAAGAAGTGATATTTTGGGATGTGGCTAGAAGAATGAGCCAGCCATTCAAGGAGCTTGGAGAAGGATATTTTAGAACGATGGAGTGTAGAAGCCTTGGAGTCAGGAAGGATTTGCCATGCTCAACGGATGAAGGAAGACAAGGCAAGCTCAAAGACTAGAGCAGCTGGATTTGTTCTAGATGTAGTGGGGATCCAGTTACAAGTTTTAACCAGGAGGGTGATAGGCGTATCACTGTGGACTTTTGTGGTATTGTTTAGTTATTTTGAGCCAGGGTCTCACTATGTAGCCATGCCTGGTCTAGAACTGGCTATGTAAACCAGATTGCCCCCAAATTTGTTGTGATCCTGTTGTCTCTGCTCCTAGGTATTGGTTTATGTGTCTGTGACACTATATCTGGCTACAATATTTATAAAAAAATAGAAATGTACAGCTATGATTGTAGTACTATGAAGGCCAGGGTCTGAGTACTGTGAGCTGAAGGCCAGCCTGTACTGCGTAGGAAGTGATAGGTAGACCAAGGGCCACAAAAGATGTCCATTTGAGACAAATTTGGAGGTGCTATGCTGCAGCCTAGAAGGTACACGAAGGCTATAAGTTGGGGAGTATACTTAGCCCCTCGAGAATGGAAAAGTCAAGAAGCGACATTCCCCACTGCAGCCCTCAGAAGGCATGCAGCCCTGCCGACATCTTGGTGTTAGTACTGTGAAACCCATTTAAATCTGACCCTCTGGGCTTTAACAGTCTATGCTCTTTTGAGTCGCTAACCTCGTGGCAATTTGTTACAGAAGCTCAGTGTGGAAAGATTAATCAAAACCTGATGCGATTAGCAACCTGAAGGGCAAATGAGAAGAATGGAAAGGTGAGGGGCAGGGTACAAGTGGAATAGAAGGGATAGAAAACAACAATTAAAATTATTTATTTTTATTAATTTTGTGTGCGTATAACATGATCATGGAGACTAGGTGCATGTGTGTGTACATATATTAGCATGATCATGGAGGCTTGGTGCATTACTTTTATTAATTTTAAGTGTGTGTTTGTGTGTGCATGCATGCATGTTTGTATGTGTGTGCACGTATGCATTAACAGGGGCTAGGTGCACTGGATCCCCTGGAGTTAGAGCTACAGCAATTGTGAGCTGCCTGATTTGGTTACTGGGAAGCACACTATGGTTCTCTCGAAGAACAATATGTGCTCTTAACTGCTGAGCTAGCTCTCTAGCACCCACCAGTGACAGTTAAGAACATTTTTTTTATTATTTTAAATTATGTGTGTGTGTGTGTGTGTGTGTGTGTGTGTGTGTGTGTGTGTGTGTGTGTGCAGGTGCTCTTGGAGGCCAGTGGTATTGGATCCTTTGGAGCTGGAGTTACAGGCAGTTGTGAGTTACAAGGCAGTTGGAGTTACAAGAGCAGTACATGCTCTTAACCACTGAGCCATCTCTCCAGTTCCCCAATGACAGCTTTTGGGAGTATATATTTTGAATAAACATTTTTGTGTATTGTTCTGACTTTTTAGAGCCATATTGTTATGGTTTGAATCTGATCTGTTCTCTACAGACTTATGTTTTGAATGCTTGCTTCCCCAGCTTGTGGTAGTGTTTTGAAGGCTGTAGTACTTAGGGTTTCTGTTGCTAGATGTTATCACCACAACACCATGACCAAAAGCAAGTTGGGGAGGAAAGGGTTTATTCGGCTTACACTTCCACATTTCATTTCATCATTGAAGGAAGTCAGGACAGGAACTCAAACAGGGCAGGATCCTGGAGGCAGGAGCTGATGCAGAAGCCATGAAGGAATGCTGCTTACTGGCTTGCTTCCCCTGGCTTGCTCAGCCAGTTTTCTTATAGAACCCAGGACCACCAGCCCAGGAATTATACCACACACAGTGGACTGGGCCCTCCCCTCCATATCACTAATTAAGAAATACCCTACAGTCATGCTTACAGCCGGATCTCATGGAGGCACATTTTATTAATTGAGGTTCCCTCTTCTCAGATGACTTCAGCTGGGGTCAAGTTGGCATAAAACTAGCCAGCACAAAAGCCGTACAGCCTTTAGGAAAAGATCCCAGCTGGTGGTAGTAGGTCAGCAGAGGCAGGTCTTTGAAGGTTCCACCCACCCCTTTTTCTGTTCTCTAGTTCTAGCCATTGTCTACCATATTGAAGGGACCTCTGCCACTCAATCTGATTGCCACAGGATGAGTTCCCACCACTGTGGACTTGGATCTATTCAACCATGAGCCAAAAGAACTCTTCTTCCCTTAAGTAGCTTCCTTGGGGTATTACATGTTATCAGAAGGATAACAAAATGAAAGAATATGCATGTTTCACCAGCACAGATTAATATGGACAAAGAGATCTCAAATGGAATTCAGATAGGCACAAAGGAACTTTAAATACTTTCTGTATTTATTGATGTATTATTGCATTTCTGATTACAGCCACATGAAAGGGTGGAAGGAAATAATATGGGTGCTATGGGCTGAATTGTGTTCCTTTGAAAATTCGTATCCTGAAGTCCTTATCACCAATGTAACTATAGTTGAAGGCAGAACCTTCAAGGAGTTAATTAAGATTAAATGAGTCCATAAGTGTTGAGCCTTATAAGAACAGGAAGAAATATTATGAGTGTATGTGTACAGAAAAGGTCATCTCCTGCTGGGGGGTTGTGGCACACACCTTTAATCCCAGCGCTTGGGAGGCAGAGGCAGGCAATCATGAGTTCGAGGCCAGCCTTGTCTACAAAGCAATTTTCAGGACATCCAGGACTACACAGAGAAACCCTGTCTCAAAAAAAAAAAAGCGGGGGGTGGGGGGGAAGCTCATATCCGGGGAAGCTCATATCCGGGGAAGCTCATATCCAGGAGACAGAGACCAATGTTGCTGACAATTTGCTCGTTGTTTTTCAGCCTCCAGAACTATGAGTAATAAATTTCTGTTGTGTGAGCCACCATTGGTGACATTATTATTATTATTAAAACATTTCATTTTCTCTTATTTTGTGTGTATGGGTCTTTTGCCTGCTTGTCTATCTGTACACCGTAAGCATGCTGGAACCCCATAGAGACCAGAAGAGGGCGCCAGATGCCCTGGAACTGAAGTTACCGATGATTGTGAGCAGCCATGTCGTTCTAGGAACTGAACCTGGGTCCTCTGGAAGAGCGACCAGTGCTCCTAACTGCTGAACCATCTCTTCAGTCCCGTAGCATTATTCTACTTTGGTACTCCTAATGAACCAAAACTCTGAGTTACTTCAGCAAGTAGTACCTGGACTGTATTTTAAGATAGTGGGTCTCAAACTTCAGTCATCTAGAGAGACTGCTAGAATTCAGATGCCAACCTGTAATCCTAGAATTTCTAATTTACTGGGTCTGGGCTGAGGCCTGAGGATTTGCATTTCTAACAAGTTCCCAAGTGATGCTGATGCTGCTGGGCCCACACCTTTGAATTAAAGATGAATTACCTGCTTTGCTTAGTATTGTTTTCCAAAGTAGTATGGGTTCATAGTTCCTGAATCTGTGTATATTCCTATGTGGAGCAAAGAAGTAATATACTGTGAACGATAAAAGCTAGATTTTACTCTGTTGGTTAAAAGTAACAGCAACTTTAGAATGTGCCTTGTGGTTATCAAGGGTACCAGTATGAATGCATTTTTTAACATGTACACATCCCATTTCTTCTCTAATACAATGATTATTGCTCCAAGCAAGAGTGGAGGCAAACTTTTATGAAAAAGTATGAGAAACTGAATACTTACACAGTCTCTGAGCATCTCTCCCACAAACTACTTATCATTTGTAAGCGGTAGTGGATTGAGTTCAGTCTGGAGAAACCTCGAAGGTGTCACCTGCCTGACTGATGAAAGTAGATGCTGCCGTTGGTGAAACAGACTGGCATCACATGCCTCTTGATATGATAGCAAGAAGGATACAGCTCATGTGTCTGTAGTCCTTTTGCGGAGCACACAGCCTGAAGTTAAGACAAGCTATCAGACAAATCTGAAATTCACAATGGTCAGTCATTTAAAAAACTTTAATGATGAAAAAAATCTATTGGTGGGCCAATCGAAGAAGGTTACATATCACCTATAGATCATACTATAATATTGTTAGAATGTTAATTTCTTTCATTTTGTCTTTTCAGACAGGGTCTCATGTAGCCTAGTCAGTCTGGCCTTGGGCTCACTACAGAGCTGAGGATGGCCTGGAACATCTGATCCTCTTGCCTCTACCTCCTAACGGCTGAGATTGTGGGCATGCACCAGTTCATCCATCTGGAATGTTAGTTTCTTATTTATTAAAACTGTGTTGTGGTTTAAATTGCTTTTGAGATTATAAGTATGTCATCCACCCTATCATTCCCCCTTTTCCTTTCTTCCCTCCAAACCTTCCCATATATTCCCCTTGCTCTTTTTCAAAATCACAGGCTCTTTTTTATTATTTGTTGTTATAGATGTACATGCATATGTATGTAGCTCCTGAGTTGGAACTGACCCAAAAGCCTCCTCCCCGAGGATTAACTTTCATGGTACCAGAAGGCACCATGCAAGCTTCCAAAGGAGGGAAGAGACCAGCAGTCCTACTGGGCTACGACACCTATGAACCACAGCAATGATCATCATGGCATGATAACCCGAAGGATGCATTAGTGGTACGCGTACCTTGGTAGTAACCAACAGCTTTCTCATTGGTTTTGTGGGATGCTAACATTCAGAGAATTCATGGATGGTGCTGAGATTCTTTGTGCTGATTTTACAATGTCTTTTCAACTGTTTGAAATGAACTGTTTCAAAATGAAAACTTGCAAAAAAAAAAAAAAAAACACCATGACTTATTTACTTTTTACAGGAACAACCCTGGGTGATTTGTTTGGTTTGTGCAGGAGGGTTGAAAGTGGGTCCCCAGAGTGAGTGGGGAGACCAATAAGAAGGCTTAGGCACTGCACCAGGGGACTGAGGAAGGTGGTTTGCCCAAGAAAGACAATGATAGTAGAGATGGAGAGAAGTGGATGGATTCGAGAGGTGTCTTGACCTCTCCTTTAGACAGGAGAGAAAGGAAGAGAAAGCCTTATTTGAAAAGAGTGTTCTCTGGATATTCCCTTTTGATAACATGTTGGACAGAATAGATCTCATACGCCCTACCTGCCTGACTGGTGTTTTCATTGTGGGTTCATAATCCTCTGTCTATTAATGTAACTTTGACTGTTTATTTGGGTATTTTTAATTTTCTTTATCTCCCCCCCCCTAGTTTTTACACATATTCCTCTGATATAAGAGAAAATAAGGTAAGAGTCTTTCATTTCCTCCTGTGTTTGCCTCTGCCAGGGACCTTTCTCTAGATAATCCCTCTGTGTTCTTTTCACCCACATTGTGTAGCCACTCAAATGGTGACCTTTATAAAGCCCTGCTGGTCTCTCGGGATTCCATGTGCTATGCCCTTTCCCATATTTAAGTCTCTCCACAGAATACTCTTTTGTTAACAATTTCCTTGTTTCAAGACTCAGCTGGAGAGTCATCCCGCTTCAAATTTACCCAGCCTAAAGTAATTCTTCCCTTTCCTGGGCAATTTAGAGTTCCTTATTCCTCTTCTCTGGCTCATGTTCACACGTTCAATCATGCTCATTGCGTTGTACTTGTTTGTAAAATTGACTAGATTTTAATTTCTTTGACTGTGAGTTACTAACTTTAAGTCAGTTATTTTTCACCTTATCATCCTATGCCAAAGAAGTTTAACTGTAATATAAGTTGATAGATCTGGCCATGTGTTTTGTGTTCACTCTTGACTTTCCCGTGTTCCTATGAGTACTTTTCCAGTGAAATGTTGGAGTTGCTTCTGTGAAGACTTTGGAGTTGCTTCCACCAGATGGCGATCTAGGACTTGACTTGATCCAGCACTAACTTTTTTTTTTTTCGAGACAGGGTTTCTCTGTGTAGCTTTGCGCCTTTCCTGGAACTCACTCTGTAGCTCAGGCTGGCCTTGAACTCACAAAGATCCGCCTGCCTCTGCCTCCTGAGTGCTGGGATTAAAGGGGTGCGACACCACCGCCCGGCTCCAGCACTAACTCTTAAACCTTGCTGTTAAACCGTGTTTTGATGTGATTATGGCTTTGTGTCAAGATTCTCCTTCCCAAATCTACTTCATTTCATCTGCAAATATATTTTCAGGACAAAGAAAACACCAGGTGAGGGCTTGCAGGCCATTGTAACAGCTTGAACTTTTATGCAGGGTGAGCTGTTTCCTGAAGCATATTGCTATCTCAGCCTTTTTTCCCTCTTTGTTTTTCAGTCATAAGCTGGACAGGTCTTTCTATCATCCCACCACAGGCTGAGGACAAAAGGTCCATGTGATCATGAACTGAAACCTCTGAAATCAGGTGCTCAATATTTTCTTCTTTTTTGTTTCTTGAACATTTTATTTATTTATTTATTTATTTATTTATTTATTTATTTATTTATTTATTTATTTATTTATTTATTTATTTATTTATTTATTTATTATTTTTATGCATATGGGTGTTTTGCCTGCATGTACATGCATCTGCATGTAGGCCAGATGCATGCAGTGTCCGTGGAGGCCAGAAGAGGGCATCAGATTCCCTGGGCGTGGTGTTACAGACCTTTGTCAGCTGCCACTTAGGTACTAGGAATGGAACCTGGGTCCTCAACAACCTGAGTCTTTTCTTCCTTGAAATGGAAGTGACAAGTGTTGTCACTGTGAAAATGGATGAACACAGGTGCTGCATTTGAATGCTGTTGAGGACAGGTTTCTTAACCTCCCCAGGCCTTGATTCCCCACCTGTCTCTTCTCAAGTTTACTAATAACAGCACTCGCTGTGGGTTTGTATTGAAAATGTGTCATGATAAGGAATACATGTGAAACACTTAAAACCATGCCTAGCACACAGTAAATACACTTCTGTTATGTGTCTCTCTTCTCTTTCGGTAATGAAATCATATTTTAACGTTATCACTACTACTTAAAGGCTTGGTACTGAGCACTTACTAGATGCTTAATCAGTCACATAGGAAGAGTAACCAGATTTCCTAACCAAACCAGTTTAATTCTGCACTGAGAGAGAGAGAGAGAGAGAGAGAGAGAGAGAGAGAGAGAGAGAGAGAGAGAGAGGTCATTTATTCATTCCTGTGTACCACTTGGTGTGGTGGTTAAGAGTAAAAGTTCTAGGGTGGGGAAATGGCTCAGTGGGTAAGAACACTTGATGTGTAAGCATGGAGACTTAAGTTCCATTTCCCAGCACCTGTGGGAAAGTTGTGCATAGTTATCCAGACAGTAACCGTAGCATTGGAGGGTAGAGACAGGCAGATCCTAGGACCTTGTTGGCCAGCCAGCCAAGATGAAATGGCAAGCTTCTGCTTCAGTGAGAGACCATGTTGCATAAAATAAGGTGGGAAGCCAGAGTGGAAGACGGTCTGACAGCCTTTTCTGGTTCCTGCTTGTGCATTCATGGGCATGCACACTACCCACCTCTCATATACACATTCTCCCACCACACACACAGGGAGGAAGGTTCTAGACCCTTATAGCCTAGTTGGCACAACTATCATTCCTCTTACTAGAATGAGACTGGGGATGATATCTAATCTCTTAGTGCCTCAATTTTGTCACTTGGAAAATGAGAAAAGATACAGGAAGTTAAACATAGAATTACTGCCTACTCAAGTATTAGCTATAAACACTGATCTTGTCCGTAGTTAAATGGTTTAACGCACACCCTTGGTATTCCAGGGGCTGATAGAGACTGTGGACATGTAAGAAAGAATGAAGTTCGGTCTCTGCTCTCAGAAAACCCATAAACTGGTAATGAAGACAAGGGTGAGCATGTATAGACAGAACCTGGCAGAGGAAAGGACTCAGTTTGTGGGTGGGAACAGTGAGAGGAAGAGGAAGAGAAGAAGTAAGGTTTTCCAGGAAATGCAATGCATGAGCTGGGCATTTGTGTGTAGCTGGAGATTTCTCCAGTCCCACTGGGGCCCGCAGCCATTCAGACCCAAGTAAACACACAGAGACTTATATTACTCATAAACTGTATGGCCATGGCAGGCTTCTTGTTATCTAGTTTTTATATTTTAAATTAACTCATTTCTATTAAGCATCAGCTGGCAGCATCTCCTGACTCAGCCTTTCCTTCCCAGAATTCTCCTCTCTTTTCATCCCACCTATACTATACTTTCTGCCTGGCTACTGGCCAATCAGCGTTTTATTTATCAATCAATCAGAGCAACACATTCACAGCACACAAAAAGACATCCCCAGCTTTTGTGCACTGGCAGTCATAGGATATTGATAGATAGTAAACATCAAAATCCCACTTGTGGTTCATCAGAAATGAGTTTTCAACCAAATTTTTCCCATCAGATTTCTTTAACAAGACCAGTTAACTGCAGCCCCTGTTCTGTAATTTGAAAGCCAGAATAGTTCCAGGCTAACATTTCACACCCAGGCTCTCACAAGTGTAGTAAACATGACTTTGAATATTTTTCCTTAGGAAATTCCACCTTCCTTTTGGGATTAAGTCAGAGGGGTATCAAAGGCAGGAGACTACATTTCCCACATCTTTGCCCTGTTCTCTCCCTCCCTCCAAATACACATTTTCAGAAAAGCCTGGTATTTCCATTCTTCCTATTCATTAGATGAGAAGTAGAGAGTGACTTTTTTTTCTAGAAATGTCCAGGACTAGGGATTTAGTTCAGTGATAGGATGCTTGCTCAGCATGTGCAAGGTCCTGGATTCAAACTCTAGTAACACAAACACACACACACACACACACACACACACACACACACACACACACACACCAAAAAAAAAAAAAAAAACCAACAACAACCAAGGCTGGGCCTTTTTCCTAGCTCACACCTTAAGCAGGGGTTTCCCAGAGATGGGAGGACTCACTGTGTATTTAAATTATTGAGATCAGGGACAGGGTGTGGGTAAGGGGAAAGCTTTCTCCCTCTGTCTCTCAGAAAACCAGAGAAGCCACTGAAGCTTGTCTGGTTCCCCCAAGTAGTTAAAAAGAACAATAGAATCAAGAGTTCCTGGTGTTCTCTGGAGCTGATTTTGGCAGATGATAAGCAGCTTGTAAAAGGGCTTATTATTTGAGTAGAGCTTTGGCTGCCTGACTTTTAAGGTTGATTATTTATTTTTCATGTTGTATAACAGGAGCATTGGGCAATGCTCAGAAGAGGCCTTCTGGGTCAGCGACGTAAGGGCTCCTGACTCCTGTCCCCTCCCAGTAGAACTGGCTTCCAGCCACAGAGTAAGGGAACCAGGCTGTGGCTCTCAGCTAGCCTCTGTCCACCAGACAGGCTTTCTCACTGCTTTCCTTAGATGTTGAAAACATCAGCATTTCCCTCCAGTCCCTAGCCCAAGAAAAACATTTTTCTGTGTGTATAAGTTCGCAGACCTTTACTGATAGCATGACCTGCTTTGGAAAGATATTTTAAAAATACAGAGCTTGGTCATTTGCAATAAGCAGCCATTATGGGGCCTCTGCATCTCAGGGAGCAAGAGCTTTCAAACTGGGTAGAGTGAAAAATAGGCAAGAAGTCTTCTGTCTGCAGAGGGGACAAAGCCAAAGTTGTCACTGGCCTTTTTGTTTGGAGCTGGAAGGCATTGTGCCTCCTTTCTAAGGCTTGATTCCGTAGCTTGCTGAGACGTCCAGAGCTAACTTTAGACATTGCAGTGGAAGGAAGTCCTTTTTCCCCCTATGCTAAACTTTAAAAATGGGTTGGGCCTCGACCCACAAGCAATTGAATGGTTTCAATAGTGGGAAACTTAGTTCCCTCCCTCCCTCCCTCTCTCTCTCTCTCCTTTTTTCTTTTTCTTTTGTCTGCTTTTTTTTTTTTAACAAGAACCTGTGTTTTGGAAGCAGTCCTGCATATAGACGCTAGAAATCATCATTTCTATCAGGGCTATCAGTGACATGGGAAAGAGCAGTAGGAGGTGATGGGGCCCAGGAGATTTGGGAGCTACTCAAATGAATTTTGGACGCTGTCTGATAGGAAGGTGTGTATCTCTGAGAGAGGTGGCCTTCCCCTTGGAGTAGTAACTTCAATTTCAGTACTCCAAATTCAGTAATTTCCATTTCAGGAAGAACCTTCCATTCTCCCTCAGAGACAGTGTTTTATTGAAGAGAGTTTCAGGGATGTCAAAGGCAACCATCCAGGTAGAATTTACTTCTTTAAAAGAAATCGTATCTTGAGCGTATGACTAGCTTTATTTCTTACACTGAAGTTTCTCACATTCTAGATTGAAGGCTATTTTGGCTCCTACATTAGCCAAGAGAGGTTAGACTCTGATACGGAAATGAACACATCAATCTGTCTGGAACACGTGACCTCCAAGAACACCACTGTAAAGAAAGAGACAGCTGAAAGTGCGCATGCTTACAGGCAACACATGCAACTTTCACATCGACTTCATTGACAGGAACTAGTTCCTTCCATCTAACTGCGAGGGATGTGAGCTCTGAAGAGATAGAGGTGGTAGATTTGCTGACTGTTGGTAGTTTGCTGCATTCCCTGGGTACCGACTCCCCATTGATTTCGAGCCTGCTTACAGGGAGTGAACGAGTGAGGCTGACTTTCTCGTTCTGGAAAGAGACAGGACTGTGCACACCAAGTCACCTCTTCAGTTCTACAGCCAGCGCTTGCTTCACTTAAGGAGAGGGGACAGAAGTGGCATCACCCATCTATTTTTCATAGTCCATTTCCTTTCCCCCCTTCATTACTCGCCATCACACTGCATTTCTCCTGCTGCTTCTCTCGCAATAATCACACTAATAACAGAACTGCCCCAGGTCAAACACTTTGGTCATACTAGTGCCAAGTTCCAGATGACTCCAGCAACAGGAGCCTTTGATAAGATGGAGGTTCTTTCCAAGGTCACTACGACAAGGTTGGCACAAGCCCTGCGCCATATCTCTAGGGGCCCCAATGCCTCAGGCTTGTTTCACTGACAATAAGTTTGTCCCTTTGACAGAGTTGAGTGAACAGAATTCCTCCTTAGCCTTAAGTACACAGAGAGAGGGCAAGGTAATTAGTTCTCCTAGGAGAAGAATATCCAGTGGAGAGTTTTCCAAATTTCTTACGAGTAGTAAAGATCACATCCTAGAAGGAATGTAAGGGGTTAAAAAATGTCACCATGTACATATGTACAAACACACACACAGTAGTATGTACATATGCACACACATTAGTATGTATATATGTACACACATGCACACACATATGTATATATAAACACATTACTATGTACATATGCACACACACACACACACACACACACTAGTATGTATATACATACACACACACCTGCACACATGCAGGAAATCCAGGAATGCTTGTTGACTTCGGTTGCAACAGTCTTCCGTTCTTTTTGTTTTCACTCACAGAGATAAACTAAATACATTTTTTTTCTGATGCTTTTAGAGATGGGATGGTTGGTGCCAGTGTAGATCAAACCTCAAAGAACTGATCTGCTGGAATTGCTTATGTACCTTTCTCAAGGGCAGGCTCTTAAACCAGGTGCATGTAAGTTGTTTGCTCTATGGATAATGGATCGGCTACTTAGCTGGGTAGCTTGGGGCGGGGGCAGAGGGACAGAATTGTAGGGAGGTGGAGATAAGAGCTGTGTCTGAAAAAAGAGCCCCACTGATTAGTTTACATTTCCCTTTTCTGAGCCTCCGTACTATGTTCTATGTGGTGCTTGATATTGCAAGTCTATATGAGACAAGTTCAATTAGTCAGTTCCTGAATATGAATCATATCCTCTTAGAGAATCAATGCCAATCTCATTATAATATATATATATACATACACACTATATATATATATATATATCTTCACAGATTTAAAAGTTTACTAAAAATCAAAGATACAAAAAAAAATGGAAAAACTGAAGATTTGGTGAGGAAGAAGGTAAGGACATTTAGCAAGGTGAGTGACAATCCCAAGCAGCGCTATGGAAGAGGAGAGGACAGATGTGAACATGGGAAATGGAGGAATTGAAATGTGGCCACTGGGAAAGAAGGGAAAACATATAAACAGCAACAGCTTGATAAAGAAATCTTAGAAAGGATTCAATCTGGAAAAACTGAGAAACAATTAGAAGCGCATTATCTATGACATGACATATACATGAAAGAAATTTAAATTGTAAACTACAACCAAAGGGAATAATGCATCTGATCCTAAAAATTCTTTTAACCAGGGGCTGGGGATATAGCTCAGTCAGTAAAGAGTGTGCCACACAAATATGAGGACCCAAGTTCAAATCCCAGAGGGTACAGTGAAAAGCCAGGTGTAGTAGTGTGTATTTGTAAACCCAGCACTAGGCAGGCAGAGACAGGTGGATCCCTGGGGCTCAATAACCATCCAGCACACCCAATAGGGAGCCAATGAAAAACAAGGTGAATGGTGCTTCGGCTGGAATCACATCCATGGTTGAGCTCTAGCTTCTCATGCATGCACTTACACGCACACACACACACACACACACACACACTATATATATATATATATATATATATATATATATATATATATATATATATATATATACTTTATTAAGTATATTAAGGTCCCACAGCCACTTGTACAATAATCACTCAGAGGCTTAATATTATTTACAAACTGTATGACCTATGGTACGCCTCTTGCTAGATAGCTCTTATAGTTTAACTCTATCCATAACTATTAAACCATATATCATCACGTGTTCCCTGGCTTTACCTCCATCCCATTACATGTTGCTCCTAGGATGGCAATCTGGCATCTCTCCCACTCCACCTTTCTCTTTCCTGTCTCTCTCCTTGGATTTCCCACCTGCCTCTAAACTGCCTTGCCATAGACCAAAGCAGCTTATTTATTAACTAACCAATGGGAACAACATCTATTCACAGTGTACAGAA
This sequence comes from Peromyscus californicus insignis, assembly GCF_007827085.1. NCBI lineage: Eukaryota > Metazoa > Chordata > Mammalia > Rodentia > Cricetidae > Peromyscus > Peromyscus californicus. Next base: position 100,174,187 of record NW_026294391.1, read on the forward strand.
AGACATCCCCTAGCAAATAAGATTTCAAACATGTGGACAAATCAAGGTTCAGAAATGATGAATAAGTTTTTCATCACCAGCCTTTGATGACCTGTGAATTCTGCATTATGACCTCCTTCCTGTCTAAAAACGATGTGAGACAGGCTGATAACAACTGCTATGCATTGTGTATAGGTGCATGACCTCACACAGGCAGAACTCTGGTAGAGGTCTCTCAAGGGCAAGGATTCTAGTATCTAAACAACTTCTTTATAGATCCTATGATAGCTAGATTTGAGGTCTGGTCCAGCTCTCCCAGTGGAATCCTTCAGGGGATGTGGACCTGGTGGCCATTTAGCTGATAAGATGGTACAGACAATAGAAATACAGTTTTCAAGTGTTGCTCCTTAATGTAGTGACTGATGTCTGTGGATAGGAGGAAAAATGGTTTTTTGTATAGATGATCAGATGAGTCAAGCAGTTAGGAAAATACTTCTAACTTGCAAAAGTTTGGCACATATGATGCATACCACATTGACATGGCAAATTGCATATGTTGCCTTGCCCCTTAGAAGCCCTCCCCCTCCCGAGGATTTTAAAGATGACCTCTTACCAGCTGAAATACAGTTGTTGAAAATCCACCCAATTTAGCTTACTTCTGATTAGTGGGTTTTTCTTTTTCATGTCATTAGGTTTCCCTCAGGGTCTGCCTAAACTGAAGCTGCCTTTCTAATTCCTTCAGTATGTATAGTTCCCCTGGGAGCAACCTAGAGAAGTTCCTCTGTCAGCACTTAAGCATTTTCTCAAAGAAGAGTCTGGCCTGGCCTCAGGTTTATTCTTAATTGTCCTTTCCAGCTTTCTGTCACTCAGAGATTTGAGCCAGGGAGCTGGGTGGAAAAGGCCTGGAGGCACAGCCTGATGTCAGGCAGACATTCAGTAGCGAAGAAAGCACTTAGCCCTAGGCCAGGCTCCTGGCACACCCTTGCTCTGAAAATTTGATCCCAACTTGGAAAGAAAAGACTTGCAAACCGCCCCCCCCCCCACGCCATGCACAAATATTACCAAAACTGCAAACTTTCTTCTCCAGACCTTTTCTTAATGACGTATTTGTAACAGCTCCACATAAGTTTGTAATCTACTTTCCTAGCACTGTAAATTAGAAGCAACAGGAAGAGATACCGCAGGCTGGGGCGGGGGAGAGGGGACGGGATAGAGGGAATAGGGGTTGTACTCAGACCAACTAATGGGGGATGTTTCCATTGAAAGCCTGTTAACATGGGAAGAAATAAGAAAATAGCATAATATAGCATAAAAGAGGGTGTGATTGTGGTTCCCTGGAGCCCTCTGGACAAGAATTCAAAAGGGCAAAGAAACGTGGGAGACAAGTACTATAGAAGTCCCTGCTCTGTAATCTTAGCACTTGAGAGATAGAGGCAGGGGAACTGTGAGTTTGAGGACAGCCTTGGTGCATTGTAAGATCCTGACTCAAAAAAAAAAACAAAAAAACCTAAAGCAAACGAATCAAATTAGACACAAAAGAAACATGAGAGGCAAGCAATATAAAGATGCACATTTTGTATATTATAAAAATATTGCTAAAATTTCCATACTTTTACCATTTGGCTGGGATTGTGTCTCACTGGTAGAGTGCTCTCCTAGCACTCATGGAGACGAGGGTTTGACTACCAATGTGCCCCCCAAAAATAGTGTTCAGAAAGTCCTCACTTAGTCCAAACCCAAGCATTTCTAAGTCTACTATAGCTCATCTGTGCTTGAAGTTTTAGAGTTTTCTGTAATGAGAATATGGTGCTTTTTATTGTAAGAATGTAAAGCCTGGGGTTGGTGAGAGCGATTCAGATATTGCATCAGTTATGATCTGCACGCAAGAGTCATTGACTCTCTGATTTGCCATCCATAGAGGGGCTGCATTTTGGATTGTGTTATGGACCCCATCAACCACTCATAGGATTTTCCTCATCCCCACTCCATTGGCCTCAGGAGCTACCTCTGCGGAAGCCTGAGCTGTGGAGAGGGGCAGGTCAGGCTTGGAGGTCCCTAACAGGAAGTGACTTCAGTTCTCACGCATGTCCCTGCCAGGTTGTCGCAGTGCTTACTGATGAAATAGTCTACCCATTTGTCCATGCTTCTGGGTCAGAAACCTGGGCAAGGCACACACACCGTTGCTCAAAGTGGACTCTTGTATCCTGTTCTATTCACATGACCATGAGCTCTGTTGCCAGCTTCTGTGAACTGGCTGGCCCTGGGTGCGAGACAAATGCTGCTTAGGCCAGAACTTTCTGCTGCTGTCACATGCATTCGCAATTACCTTATTTCACTTGCTGGCCGATTAACAGTCTAGCCACGTTACTACTGCCAGCAAGGCCTGCTTTCTTCACTGTGCTCACTGGCCTCCTACCTCTACCTCGTGACAAAGGGTATGACTGACTTGGCTCAAGGCAAAGAAGCGTTGAGGCTGCAGAGCCCATAAAGCAGCCAGAAACATGTCTCCCTCAGACCATGCCATTATTATTCCTTTGCTCAGCCTTCTGCTATGCTTCCTTTTTCTAGCCCTGACCACTCACCACTGAGAGATGGTTTCTGATTAGGAAATCCACTATATCTAATATTGTGTAAGGATGCTTCTTAGAGATGCAGAACTACTCTGTACAGTGCTAAAATACTGTAGAGAGTGAGACTGGTGATCAAGAGACCTGGCTTCGGTCCCTGGATCAGCTGAACAGTGCTGTGTGATCTTGGATGAATCTCTTAGTCATCTGCCCACGGGATGGTGCAGTAATGAGTGTACTCTGAGGTCTAAGCATTAAACTTTCCATTTTTGCTCATCTGTTTTCTAGAAGGTACTCTTCTTTCTTCTCTGTCTATATCTCTTTTCACCTGAACCTCTCTGTTCCAGAAATAGTCACTTAGCTATTTTGTTTGTAAGCTGCTCTGGGAATATGGTAAGATTTTGGAATCACAAGACAGATCTGTGAGTTTTTATTTGGGAGTTGACATATGGAATTCAGGCTTTAATAAAGTGACTGGAGTCCCATCTGGAATTTTAAACCCAGGGAGAACGTCCAACTTAACCATCAGTCGCGCAGTGAGATCGATGACCAGACGTTTCCATTTACTCTCTTGCAAGTGTCCTGGCTGGGAGCAGGGAATATGCTGCTCCTCCATTAGCACTGTCCAGGAAAAGCAGGGGAGAGACAGAAAAGCATGTGCCATGAACTTGGACAGAGCTCCTGGGCGGTAGCAGCCCAGTAAACGTCCACTGTGTGGCAAAAGGAGTCAGCCATTGTGGAGCGGGGAGACGCAGAGGGCAGCGTTCTACAGAGAAACCCTGCCTGTGCCTGCAGTTCGGCCTATCCCGACTTGTTGCTCTGATTGCCAAGCCTTATTTCTCCTTGGATTCAGAACCCTCCCTCTCTAGCTAGCCCCACCTCTTCTGCTAAGTTCAGCAATTTAATAAACTTGTAGAAACTACTTTTCTTTCTTCTATCTTTCAGTGAGACCTGGTCCTCCACATAGTAAACATCTTTTCTTCAAAAATGATGCCTTATTCGTGCAGTGGAAGAATCCACAGAATTTTAGTAGCAGATGCTTATCTTCTGAAGTAGAAGTCAATAGCAGTCAGACTGAACTCCAGTCTCCTTTCTCCGTGAGTTTTCGTAGATTATATCACTCAAATCATAATGAAATGTAGCTCTTAACATTTGTCAACAGATAATGATGATAATAAAAATAAAAAAGAAGGCATATTGCAAGTTTTGAAGGTTTACAGTAGTATTGACTACGGAGTTTAAGTTGCTTAAAGCATTGCTATTGGCTGTCATGTACCAGATACCTTTGCTTGCTACAGCTGTAAGACAAGCATGTTTCTCTCTTTCTTTTTCTTCTTCATGGAGATTGCTGATTGGAAAATGTATGTGAATTAGTAAACTAATTTCACAGTGTGAGTATTATGAAAAAAAAAAAGAAAGAAAGGAGAATAAGTAGAATGACTAGATGGGCCTGAGGAAATATTAGGCAGGGAAGTCACATAAAATAATGACATTTGATATGAGAGCAGAATGCTTAGCAGGAGCTAGATATATGAGGAATTGGGGTTAGAAAGGACAGCAGATTTTTAAAAAACTGAGTCAATAAAGAGCTTGACATGTGGTTGAAAACAGAGGGGGCAGGTGTGGCCAAAACATGATAGGAAAGATGTCTAAGTAATAGGCAGAGATAAAAATAACGCAGGTGTGTAGATGCCTTGGAAAAGACATTCTGTTTTCTTGGAGTTTGGGGCAGCCATGTAGTCAAATTGGAATGGTCAATGTTTGTTGGATTACACACATGTCTGCTGTCCAAAAACCAATGTAAGACATACAAATTAGAAGTCTCTGTGGGGCCTTCGCCAGAATATGGTGTAACCCTAGGGCATCAGTCCCTTCCTTCCCTTTGCTTTTCCCTTCTTCCCCACACTAGTCCCTTTTCGGATTTCATGTCACAGATATTCTGTTACTCTCTCTACTCCTCTCCCCACCCCCACCTTAACATCTCCTCTTCTGTTGGGTATGGTGGTATACACCTTTTTTAAAATAAATATTTTTTAAATTTTACATATCAGCCATGGATTCCCCTGTCCTCCCTCCTCCCACCCCCCAGCCCTCCCCTCCCAACCTATCCCCCATTCCCACCTCCTCCAAGGCAAGGTCTCCCCTGGGGATTCAGCTCGGCCTGGTAGATTCAGTTGAGGCAGGTCCAGTCCCCTCCTCCCTGCACCAAGGCTGAGCAAAGTGTCCCTGCATAGGCCCTAGGTTCCAAACACCCAGCTCATGCACCAAGGACAGTTCCTGGTCCCACTGCCTGCGGGCCTCCTAAACAGTTCAAACTAATCAACTGTCTCACTTATCCAGAGGGCCTGGTCCAGTTCCATGGGGGCTCCTCAGCTATTGGTTCATAGTTCATGTGTTTCCACTAGTTTGGCTATTTGTCCCTGTGCTTTTTCCAATCATGGTCTCAACATCTCTTGCTCATATAATCCCTCCTCTCTCAGAGGCAAAGGTAAGCAAGTATCTGTGAGTTTAAGGCCAGCCAGGATCACATAGTGAATTTGAGGCCAGCCAGGACTACATACAGAGACATTGTCTAAAAAACAAAACAAAACAAAACAAAAACAAAAAACAAACAAAAACCCCAATCCTCTCTCCCCACAAAATTCAAAACCAAAACACCAACAACAGCACTTCTTCCGCTATCATGGTCCCGCTTTCCCCCTTGAAATTTCATTTCTTCACACATTATTTCTTGACTGATATGGAAACTAGAAAGGTATTTATTTATTATTAATTTTTTATTTATTTTACATACTAACCACAGTTCCCCCTCCCTCTTCTCCTCCTCTTCCCTCCCTCCACCTCCTTTCTACCCCCTCCCCCATCCACTCCTCAGAACAAGTAAGGCCTCTGTGGGAGTCAACAAAGCATGGCATACCAAGTTGAAGCAGGACCAAGCTTCTTCCCCCTGCATCAAGGCTGAGCAAGGCATCCCACCATAGGGAATGTGTTCCAAAAAGCCAGCTCATGTGCCAGGGACAGATCCTGGTCCCACTGCTAGGGGCCCCACAAACAGACCAAACTACACAACTGTCACTCACATGCAGAGGGCCTAGGTTGGTCCCATGCAGTCTCCCTAGCTGTCTGTGAGCTCCCACGAGTTCGGGTCAGCTCTCTCCTCTCCTCTCCTCTCCTCTCCTCTCCTCTCCTCTCCTGTCCTCCCCTCCCCTCCCCTCCCCTCCTCTCCTCTCCCCTCCCCTCCCCTCCCCTCCCCTCCCCTCCCCTCCCCTCCCCTCCCCTCCCCTCCCCTCCTCTCCTCTCCTCTCCTCTCCTCTCCTCTCACCAAGCAGCATCAGGCAGGAGAATATGGGACGTGTGAAGAGAAGATGACATTTGTATTTAACTTCTATCCTGGGAGACTGTGTTTCCATGACTCTGTGGCTTACACATATTTTTGATAACTTACATTCCCCCAATAAGATTAAAACTGATGATTTATCAATAAGCTGCATCTGAATATTTGCACAGAAGAATAAAATTCTCACCAAGTGTAGTGGCTCACATCTTCAGTCCTAGCACTCTGGAGGCTGAGGTGGGGGAATGCCATGACTTCAAATCCATCTGGGCCTACAGAAGTAAGGCCCTGTCTCAAAAACAGCTGAACAAAAATAAATGAAAATTTTGATTAGGGGTGTGAGGAAGTTTGTTATTTTAATGTCTTTTGAAGACTACATTGAAAGAAACGGGTATTCGAGCAGGGTATGGTGGCCCATAAAAATGCTAAGCTAAAATCTATAATCCACATGCAAAGGACCTGGTGCGGACATGCGCAGGCCCTGTGCTTGCTGGTTCAGTCTCTTTGAGTTCATATGAGCTTTGCTCTCTTGTTTTAGGGGGCCTTCTTCTCCTGTTCCCTCTGTCTCCCCTACTCCTTTTGCCTCCTCTTCTGAGGGGTTCCCTAAGCTCTGAAGGGAGCGATTTGATAGAGACATCTTGTTTAGGACTGAGTACCGCAGTGTCTCTCTCTCTGCCCAACGTCTGCCTATGGGTCTTTGTATTTGTTGTCAGCTGCTGCAGGAGGACATAGTGGAAGGAGAGAAGTGACTTCTGCAAGTTGTCCTCTGACCTCCTACTGCACGATGCAGAAGGCATGTGCACGCCACATAAATGATAAATAAATAAATAAAGGAATAAATGCAATTAAAATTTTAATGAATTAATTTATTTATACAATTTTTTTTCATTTTACGTACCAGCCACAGTTCCCCCTCCCTCCCCTTCTCCTGCTCCCCACACCTCCCCCCATCCCCTCCCTTGGGGAATCAACACAGGCTGGCATACCAAGTTGGAGCTGGACCAAGCCCCTCCCCACTGCATCAAGGTTGAGTAAGGCATCGCACCATAGGGAATGGGCTCTAAAAAGCCAGTTCATGTACCTAGGATAAGTACTGGTCCTATTGCCAGGGGCCCCACAAGCCGATCAAACCACACAACTGTCATCCTCATTCAGAGAGCCTAGTGTGGTACCATGCAGACTCCCCTGTAATTAAAACTTTTAAAGAAGATATGCACTCTAACAGTGCTTTTTCTCTTTTCAGGGATTTTGAAGCAGACATAATGGTTTCAGACCTTTGGAGATTATTTCTTTGGAATTATGCAACAATTACAATATACATGGAGAGCCGGGCGGTGGTGGTGGTGCATCCTTGCAAAATGTAGAGCCCAGAAAATGATGTCTGCTGTTCTGCTCTATCACTAGCCACCTTATTCCCTGGAGACACTAAACCTGGAGCTGCACGGGCAGTCAGCAAGCTCTGATGGTCCTCCTGTCTTCAGCCCCTCCCCAGCACTGGGGTTACAGACGTGTAGGCAGCAATCCCTGGCTGTTTATGTGAGTGCTTAGGATTTGAACTCAAGTCCTGTTGCTAGGGGAGCAAGTGCTCTTACCCACTGAGACATCTCCCCAGCTCTCATTCTTGAATAATACCTTAAGGTAAACACTATATTTGGTTTGAATTGCTTTAAGTTGTTAAAATATGTTTTTATTCTTTGAGAGTTTTGTACAATGTGATTTTGGTTATATTCACTTCTCCCTTCTCCAACTCCTCCAAATCCATCCCCTTCCCTTCTCATCCAACTCTGTATCCTGTTTTCCCCATCAAGGCCAATTTTGGCTGGCTAAATATTCTTGGATATGCGGCCTGCCAGAACATGGTTGATTTATCAGGGCCTACTTCTTAGAGAAAACTGATTCTTCCTCTTCTGACACCTAAGAATTGCCCATAGCTCCTCAGTCAAGGGTGGGACTTGGTGCCCATCTCCCAGCTCCACATTAGGATTTGGTCCTGTTCATGCTGGCACACTGCTGTACATGTGCAGTTGCCTTGCTGTGTTCTGAAAATGCTTTTTCTTTGTAGACATCCACTGCCTCTGGCTCTTACATTCTTTTTGAGTTCTTTTCCTCACAGATCCCTGAGCCTTGGGAGGAGGGGGTGCAGTTATAAGTTCTATTTAGGGCTGGGCATTCTGCAATCTCTTATTCTCTGCACCTTGGCCAGTTGTGAGTCTCAGCTGCTTTTAGTCTTCAGGTAAGAAAACAGAAAGCTCAGAAAGGCTGTCTTGACCAGTGTCACACTGGGAATAAGCCACATTGCCCGGCCTGAACACTATGCTGTCACTTGTGATCTTTAGGTGACGGGGTTATAGTGATTTATTGTCTACTTTATATGTTTCTTTATGCTCTTGATTTTATATAATAACCACTTACTTTATAATCAGAAAATAAAACCAGTAGCTCCTCTCAGATATTTTGCCACAGCAAGATATGTTGACTTGTGGGAGAAATGTGCAGGGATGAGAACAGAGTCGAAGGTCTTGAAACAAGAAAAATGAAATAGTTTCCTTGGGCTTGGCCGTCCCTACACAGAGAGTAGTTCATTTTTGTCCTAAGAGTGAGTACTGGCCCCCCCTAACTGCGGACTTGAGAAGTGGCTGCCTTGTTTTTGATCTTCACTTCTCAGAAGATAAAGGCTTGCAGAGGCAGGGAACGGTATGTGGACTAGTGGCAAAGGGCAGGAATCAGCTACTCTTTGAATTTCCTACTAAAATTGCCTGCTTCCATTTCTGTATCCCACACTGCCTGCCACATAGCCACTTTGTGGATCCGAAGTTCTGATTTGGCCTCTCTGCCATCTCTGCCTGGACCCTAGGGGTCAGGTAGCCTCTTTTTTGCTTTGGCTGGACAGCCACCCCGACTAATCCAGGAAGGCTCCTGACCCCCCAGTGGATCTTCACAACTTCGTACTAGTCTGTAAGAGTTAGCTACTCCAACCGCTACCAGATTACAGTCAGTCTTTCCCCAACTTGGACTTTTTGAGAAAAGATGAGACAAGGAAATGGAGCAGAGTCTATGCCAACCATCAATAGGCTTGGAGAAACAGACTCAGTATTCTTCTTGCCTTTCTAAGAGTAAATTAGTATAGGGAGTAAAGATACCCAGGGAGTTTGCTAGAAGGTGAACTCAGCGACTCAGAAAAGAACTCGGGAAAGCAACCTACCTCTCCTGCTTTCTATCTCCCTGTACTGTCTATATTCAGCCAAGCTGCCTCGAGACTTGTCCACTTTATCTGAAAGCCAAATTAGGCAGTTTTCTCAGAAACAGTTCTGTTCTTGCTAGCTCATACCAGCTAACCATTCAGATACTGATTTGGAAACATTGAGCCTCCCTATTACCCACTTCCCTGGACCTACAGGAGATGTACACTGGGGATGAGCAGCTTATGTTTTCCCAAGACTTTATGACCTCAGTCAAAGGCCTTAAAATGAGATGCATATTTCTTCCTGCTTCATCTTGGCAGGGCTCAGTGAAAGACTCCTTCTCAGACTCAAGTTCCTGGTCACAGTTCATTAAGGAAGTTGAACTACTTTTATTTTTTTTTTAGAGAAAAAAATAGAAACCAATAATGTCTCCAGCAAATACAATAATATATATGTGTGTTATGTGTGTGAGTGCATGCGTGTGCTTGTGTGTGTGTGTGTGTGTGTGTGTGTGTGTGTGTGTGTGTGTGTGTGTGTGTGTGTGTGTGGTGTGGGGTATACACATGTGAGTGTGGATGTATAGGCCAGAAGAGAACCCCAGGAGTCTTACTCTCCCATTCTCCATATTCTTTTTTGGACAGGATCTTTCACTGAATCCATTTGGCATTTCAGCTGGGATGGTTGGCTGACCAGATTTGCCACTCTCTGTTCCTCTCAGATGTTATGGTTACAAGCATGGGCAGCCATGCTCATCTTTTATGTAGGTGATGGGAATTTAAACTCAGGCCTGGCTGATTTCACAGTAAGCTTGCCCACCCACTGATCCACCTTCCCAGCTCTCAAGTACTGTTCATTTCAGAAACATTGACTCCCATCTTCTGGCCCTTTAGTTCTTCATTACTCTGTTCTCACACTGCTATGAACCCTTTCAAGCATGACCAAACCAGAATGCTGTTGTTTACTGCCCCATCCCAATGCTGTGTTTTGGGAGCTAACAAGGCCCACACATCACAGAGATGGGGCAGAACCCTTTCCAGCTTTCCCACTGCAAAGTGGTACACTGCACTGAACTTGCTCCCGAAGGAGCCTGTTTTGGGAATCAACAGAATATTTCTGATCTGGGTCACATGATACCATGCGGCTGACAGCATTAGGGACTAAGAGACAGCTAGCTTGACACTCTTGAGTTGACATCATATACTTTTCTGATGTGCACCTCCAAGAAGAGCAAGAAGCATTTTAGGCAGTTCATTTCTTAGGTACCCTAACAGGCAGCATCCTTGGAGAGCCTGTACAGACAACTCTCAAGATGCCTGGGCTTGAGAGACTCAGTGGGCTAGTAATCATTTTAGGTCGTCATTACCCTTCCCATTCTGCACATTAGTGCTTTCTTCCTTTTGATATATTTGGATTCAGCTTTAAAAATATATGTCCATTTAATATTACTCTGATAAAAGATCGTTAGAGGAATAAATCTGCCAGGATTTAGAAGTCAGGTGTGGGAGGGCCTTATGTTCTGGAGTGCCTTTTAGATAATAATATAGTACACTTCTTCATGACCGGGAATAAATGTGTACATCTCATGTCTCTGGGTGCAATGTGTCCTTTCTGTCTTACCTGTCCCTGTGTATTGAGAAAATTATGTGTCACCTTCTAGACTCCTATGCAATTTCATCACCATTGGAGGTGCTACTATGGGATGCAGAAAACATTCCATGTCATTTTTTCCCTAGCTCTGAAGTCCCATTGATGTTGGAGTTGCTATAAGCTGCTGCACCTCATCAGCTGTTTGTTCTCAGCCAGGTGGGCCAGGGTAAGGGTGGATGTGCCCTTTGGAGAGCTAAGCAAGTACCAGGTGGTAAAACAGGGTGTGGCAGCAGGCAACAGCCAGAGATCTCCAATTCTAGGAGACCATTTGTACTTGAGGCTGTAAAATGTTCTCTGGGTTGGCAGAAACATGCACATGAGTGGCACCCCTGTCTCTGAATTCAGAAAACTGGAGAGAGGACATGGCAGATGAATTGCAGCTGTGGCAGAAGTGGGGGAATGGAGTGGTGGGAGAATGGGTGTTATTGTTGACAAATTGATGGAGGAGCAAAGATTAAATTTCTTAGATTTATAACCACCTGAAAATTTCCCCAACACTCCAAAATAAGAAGAGGCAGACTAGTAGAAGGAAAAGGAGGCTTTTAGCACCTTGAGGAAGCTAACAGCCTACCATATCTTAGAGCACACACTCTAGTGCCATAGTGTGTGGTGATAGATTGTGTACCCTAATAAAATTTGCATGAAGATCAGAAAACAGAACAAGCCGCTAGATTAAACATAGAGGCCAGGCAGTGGTGGCACACACCTTTAATCCTAGCACTCAGAATTCAGAGATCTGTCTGGATCTCCGTGAGTTCAAAGCCACCCTGGACTACATGAGATTGACTCAGTCCAGGAGAGAAACAGAGCCATGCAGTGGTGGCACACACTTATAATCCTAGCACTAGGAAGTCACACACCTTTAATCCCAGCATTAGGAAGTTTGAGACAGGAAGTGATGGCTGGGTGGAGAAAGGTATATAAGGCGTGAGGAGACAGGAACTAGAGCCCTTGTGGCTAGAGGCTTTCAAACAGGATTCGTGGAGTTGGCGAGGTGAGACGCGGCAGTGGCTTGTTCCTTTGTCTCTCCAATCTCTCAGCATTTACCCCAATATCTGATTCCAGGTTTTTTTTTTATTAAAAGACCTATTTTAGAATTCAAGCAACACTATTGTCCTCTAAGCTGTCTGGTGAAGATGTAAATATTCTCTCCTGCACTCCATAGTGTGCTACCCACCAGTGCCTGTTGCTCTCCCTCCCCCATATTTTAATCAGTTCTTTCAGAATTTTGCACAGTGTATTTTGATCATAGTCACCCTCCTCCAACTCCTCTCAGATCCACGCCTTCTGCACCCAATCAACTTCGTATTCTCTTTATAAAAAAAAAAACTATTAAGTACAGTTTGTATTGCCTATGTACTCTCGGATGTGTGGTCTTTTACTGAAGCATGGACAACCTACCAGGGGCCGTACCTTTAAGAAGACTGGCTTGTCTTCTCCAGGCAGTTATCAATTGCCAGTAGTTCCCTAACTAAGGGTGGGACTTTATGCTCACCTCTCCTTTCTGTGCTGGGATTTTGTCTGGTTTGACCTTTGCAGGTCTTGTGCATGCTGTCGTAACTTCTGTGAGTTCTTATGTGCAACTTCCCTGCTGTGTCTGAAAGACAATTTCTTTGTAATCATCCTCCACCTCTGATTCTTACAATATCTCTGCCCCTTCTTCCAAAATGGTCCCTGGGCCTTGGGAGGGGAGAGTGTGATAAAGATGTCCGATTTGGGGCTGTGCGTTCTGCAGTCTCTCATTCTCTTCACTATGACCAGTTGTGAGTCTCTGTGTTAGTCGCCATCTACTGCAAAAAGAAGTTTCTTTGGTGAAGTTGGAGGGATTTGCTAATCTATGTGTATAACAGTAAGACATTAGGATTCAGTTTAAAACTATGCCTATTTAACAAAGCAATAGAAATAGTTAGTTTCTTTCCTAGGGACTATGACCTGTCTAGCCACAGGTTCTTGGTCCTGATAACAGTGCCGGGTATAGGTTTCATCTTGTAGAGTGGGCCTTAAATCTAATTAGAAAATGATTGGTTACACCCATGAGATTCATACCACTATTATACCAGTGGGCATGTCTTGAGAGGCTGATTGTTACTGTAGTTTTCAAGGTTCACAACAGGGTAAGACTGATGATTGCTTTTCTCCTCTGCTCACATGCATAGAACCTTCCAGAATTATGAAACTATCCATTAAGGATAAGGCTTCCAGATGAGTACAAGCTTGCTTTCTTTGTGTTCTGTGACTCACATATATGGTTTCTTCAGCAATGGGATCTTAAACAAGTTCTGGAGGGTAACCAAGAACATAGACAATATCCTGTAATATTTTGGGGTCTATGGGTTCTCACTGGCCACCAACTCCAATGCACCAACTGCAAGAAGCTGCTTCTCTGATGAGAGTCAATATATGGTAATATATTGTAATATGTCATTAGGAGTCATTTGAGTGCTATGCTTCCTTAAAAGAATAGTAGTAGTAGGTTTTTGAGTCAGAGGTGGTCAATGACTTCAAAGAAACTGTGTCTCAGACAAAACAGGGCTGATACACGTAGGAACTCACAAAGACTGTGGTAGCATGCACAGGGCATGCACAGGTTCAAACCAGAAAAAGTCACAGCCCTGAGAAGGGGAAGTAGACACAAACTTATACCCCCACCCAAGCAGCTGTTTACAGTTGATACCTGATGGCAATGGGAAGCTCAGTCTTCTCCAAGAGTGTCACTGGGTATATCAACCACACTCCAGGACAGGCCCCATGCTAGAAGTAATTGGCTAACACAAAATGAATTCTGTGGATTTTTTGTTGTTCATTTAATTTGGGCACTTTTTTTCTTACTGGGTTTTTGTTCGTTTTGATTTTGAGATAGGGAGGGAGAGGAAGAAAACATAAAATTGGGTGTGTAGGATTTGGGAGAAGATGTAGGAGGAGAAAACATGATAACAATATTTTGTGTATGAAAAGAAAATTTAAAAAAAAAAGAAATCCCTCTATTAACCCCTTACTAGTTTCCTGACCTCTGTGGGTATTACCAATGGAACACAGGTATCTTAGAATTCATTGTGAGCACTTGACACATAGCTAGTGTGAGTGAGTGAGGCATTTTTTTCTAATTTTGTTATTTAAATTTACCTAGCCACATGTGGCTAGTAGCTGTCCTTGGGGTGGAATAGCTCTGGAGTCTCAGGTGACAGTGTTGCTGAGAACTAATCTACCGTGGTTCAGAACAAGCATCTTCACGTAGGAAGTCCCCAGCATAAATCCTAGTTTGACTCCTACTGACTCGGAAACCTTGAACGAGGCACCAAATCTCTTTGAGAACTTTTTCCCTTGCCAAAAAAAAAAATGGCGATCATGACATTGTCTATATCACAAGACTGTTGGAAAGATTAAATCTGATAATTCATGTAAAATTCTTAACAAAATGTCTGGCATCAATGCAGCTTTCTGTAAATGGTTACTGTTATGAATTTAGATGTTAGAATTTTTAATCCCATCTTATTTTCTGTACTTCTGTAGTCACTGAACATCAATAAATCAGCCCATCCTGTTTGTGCCATGGGTATGAGGATAGTGACATTAGCCCTCACTGAGTTTCATAACAAAGGATTTCTAAAAAAAAATTGCAGTCTTATTGTGTTCTGAACTCTGAAACAAATGAGATTTTGAAATTAAAGAAAAGATGAAATTCCAAAGTCAGAATATTACCATGAAAAAAATTGCATGCTTCACCTTCCCCATATCCTATTTATTGAGCAGACTGTTTTTGAGACAAGATCTCACACATACCCTAAGCTTGCTAAGAATTCACTAGCCAAGGCTGACCTTGAACTCCTAATTATCCTGCATGTACTTACTGAGTGCTGGGATCCCAGGCCAGTAACACCAAGCCTGGTTTCATTTACTGTTTCTTTATTGCGAAACTGGTGATGGTTACATGCATGGACTCTGGAATTACATCTGGGCTTGTAAACCCTATTTACTAGCTCTGTGACCATGAGCACATTACATAGCATCTCTTTTCTTTATTCACCAACTTGGCATAACAAAAGTATATACTTCATACATAGGGTTATTGTAAAGATTAAGTGGATAAATACTTGTAAACACTTAGAGACGGACTTGGAACTGGTACACAGTTGATATATGTTGGACGTGTGAAGACTGTGTACTATGTTAGGTGCCAGAAAGCTTGAGTGCTCTCATTAAGCTAATACTGGGAGAAAGAGACATAAACGTGAAAATACAGTGAAGTGTTACAGACAATAAAGATGGAAGCATGTGAGACTATCAAGAGGCATTAAGAAAGATCAAGCTCATTGGTTGGAAGGCAGTCTAGGCATTTTCTGTAGAGGTGGAGGAAAACAAGATGTGAGGGCGCTGCATTGCAGGTGAATGTTTGCAAATATGAATGAGGGTTGAGTCCAAAGGACTAAAATACTAAATGAAAAATTGGTTTGTCTACTACGCGAGGGGGAGGGTGTAGACGGAAGCTGAGGTTGGAGAGGTCAGCAGGAAGCAGTACTTGAAAGATCTTATCAATTAGGTTGAAGAATTTGTACTTTGAGTAGTGTGAAACCACCAGAGCAATTGTTGTTGTTGTTGATCTTGCTTGGGGATGGCTCTCATGCAGACCAGGTTAACTTCAAATTAGCTGTGTAGCTAAGGATTATTTTTAACTCTTTATCCTCTTGCCTCGACTTCCTAAATCCTGGGATTATACTTTTTTTTTATCACTTACTGTGCCTAACTCACTGAAGGATTTTAAGTAGGGTAGTACTATGAGCTAGGCATTTGAGAAGGATGGCTCTGAGGACAGTATAGGGCAAGGCTGGAGGTAAGAACATCAGTTAGGAAGGCATTGTAGTAATCCAGGGACAAGTTGATAAGAGTTATAGCTAAGTGTGTATTGCCATGAAACAATGAGATGGTGGTGTTACGAACTAACTTTCATGGAGATGAAACAATATAAAATAGACCTGAAAATATTATTCAGTTGACTGATGAATAGGTAATAGGAAAATGAAGAAAAAGGAGCAGTTTTGGAAAGAAGTGCATAAAGTCACTTTGGGGCATGTTAGGCCTATGCAAGGCACTTAGGCATGTGTTTCTAGAACTCATATGAGAAGTAGGATAGAAGACAAATAAGAGACTTCAGAGTTCTGTGCCAGGTCTCTCTCAAGTCTCCACTGTCATCTTACGCCATCCATTTGCAGGGTTTTTAAAAATGTTCAGTTCCTAAACTTCCAGGTCTAGCCCTAACCTTCCCCTGAAGTATAGATTTCTATAGCCAGCCATGTACATAGGATCTCCAGTTGGATAACTAATACACATCTTGCACTTAAGAGGCCATCCATCCAGCCTCTCCTGACTTTCTCTCACTCTCTCTCCCAGGGATTGATCCAGCCGCTCACACACATGCCTGGCAGGTACTATAACATCAAGCTTATTCTCGGTCTCAAACTTACTTCTTGAAACCATTCCACTCGCTCTTCTCCTTTACTTCCAGTCATAGGGAATGACATCCCCCGTCTATCTAACAATCAGAATTCCTGGGAGTCATCTTCAAGTGAAACTGAGTCTTGCCGTGCAGCCCACAGTGGCCTCAGACTCCCTTTCCTCTTGCTCCAGCCTCCTGAGTGCTGAGCTTGGAGGCATATGCCACCATATCCAGCTTGCTGGGGAGATCATTTTTGATTCTTTCTCTCCTTCATCCTCTACATCCAACCCATCAGCAAACCCTGCCCTATCTCCAGTGAGCATATTTCATCTTTCTCCAGTCCATCCCCTTAGTCACCACCATCATCTCTTTTCCTCACTACAGGAGTCTCCTCCCTGGCCTCTTTATTTCCTGTCTTCACACACCACCCAGAACCAACTTTTAAATATGTAAATCTGCACATATTATTCTCCCTGTACCAGAAGCCTCTAAGAGCTTCCAGTTATACTTTATGTGACAGCCAAGCTTTTGACTTGAACCTAATAAGACACAATCCTTACTGAAATCCCTGACATCTTCCATAGGATGTTCCTCGATCACTACGCTCTCAGCTATAAGTTGTTTTCACTGGGGTTCTCAAACCTTCTTTCTCATTGTCTACATCTCAGCTTTAATGGTGGCTCCCTCAGAGAGGCTTTCTCGGATAGTCCCAATGATGTAACCCTACTTTGGTCAGTGTCTCATGCCCTGTTTTATTATATCCCTATCATTTAATATTATATGCAATGTTGTAGCATTGATCCAAGTGTTCTTTATTATATCTCTTGGCCACCACCAGATTGTAAGCTCCATGGGACTGCTGGAGTTATTTGCTTTGCTCCTGTTATGTATCTAGTTGGTTTTTAATGGATATTTGTTGAATGAATGAGTCAGAATGTAGATGAGATTTCTGGAGAGCCAGGAGAATCAAATGTGGCTTCTAAAGGGGTGAATGGAGGAAGGAAGGCCTACAAAGAAACTTGGGAAACAAGCAGAGTAGGAGGAGAGAAGGACGCCACAGAAGGCAGTCCCACTTCCCTCTCCAGAAGTAACCAGTGCTAACAGATGGGTGGCTTTCCTTCCAAATCATGTTCTATATATTTGCATACACTGACAAATGTTTATATTACATGCATATGTACTTGTGGCTTTTCTATAAATGAGCTCTTACTATATGCATTATTCTGGCACTCACTTTCAAAAACAGCTTTATTGAGGTACAGTTCACATACTACAATTCACACATTCAAAGTTTATAGTTCAATTTGTTAATATACTCATGAATATGTAAAAATATAGCCATGGTAAGAACATTTCATCAACTCAAAAAAGAAACTTGTACACTTTAGCTATCACCTCTAAAGACATTTTCCCAGCCTAACCCTAAGCAACTACTAACCTACTTTCTGTCTTTATTGATATTCTTATTCTGGGTTTTTGTGGTTTATTTTTAAAAAGACAGGAATTACAATACAGTCCAGGATGGTCCAAAACTCACTATGTAGCCTAGGCTGGTTTCAAACTCACGATCCTCCTGCCTCAGTGTCCTAAATACCAGGATTAGAGTGTGCCATTGTGTGTTATTTTCTGATTCTCTTATTTCACTTTGTACCATTCTTTCAAAGTCCATGTTGTAGTAGGAACCAGAACTTCATCATTTTTATTGCTGAATAATATATTCTCTCTCTCCCTCACCCTGTCCCCCCACACACACCATACCATGTTTGGTTGTTCATTCTTCAGTTGGTGGTCATTTTCACATTTGGACTATTATGAAATAGCATTACTGTACATGTGCTAAGCTTTTGTGAGCTGTGAGTTTTCATATTTCTTGAGCATTTCCTTAGCAGTGGAATTGTTGGGTTATGTAGCCCTATATTAAACAATATGAAGAACTTATAGACTGTTTTTTTCAAAGTAGCCGAACCATTATGCCCTAATTCATTAAAGTTCTAATTTCTTTTTCTTCTCATCAACATTTGTTACTGTCTTTGGGTATGTATAAGGACACATAAGTGTTCGTATGTGTATGTGTGTGTGTGCATGTATGTATGTCTGTGTGCATGCATGAGTACATGTGTGTGTGTCTGTTTGTGTACGTCAAAGGACAACCTTAGATATTGTTCCTTAGATGCTGTTAACCTTGTTTTCTGAGACAGGGACTTTCCCTGGGATCTGGGTGTCAGTGATTAGGCTAGGCGGGCTGGCCAGTGAGCCTCAGGAATACACCTGGCTTTGCCTCCCCAGTGCTGTATCATAAGCATGTGACACTATGCCTTGCTGGGGCTCATATTCAGGGCCCCATGCTTGTGTGGCAAGCACTTTACAGACTGAGCCATCTCCCACTATGTGTTTACTGTAGCCATCCCAGGGGATGTGATCACTTGCTTTTTTGTTTAGTGCAACTTGAAATTTTTTCATAGAGCACATACAGGTTTCTTGCCTGTTCAACTCCTGTGCAGCGTTCCTGACAGGCTATGCTTTTCAGGATCTCCCTTTATTTATCATTGTTTTATTTCTTCCATCGAGAGTCAACAGTGGTCGTGAACGCTTGAATGTCTTCAGATCCAGAAGTTGTGTGGAAGGTAAGACAGAGGGATAAAATGAGCTTACGTGCTAAGAAGGTACTGGGTTTGAGTCATCAACCTGGTGACTGTCAGTGTTAGCATGTGATGGTGGTGAGGAGCTGGAGCGTACAGTAGACCATAGCTGGTGTAACCCTAGAAGAAGAGGGTTCGTATGAAAGAGAGAGAGCTTTCCACTTCGTTCATCTACCCATTTCTCCTCTTGAGCTTTTAAACTACCATTTACTGCTCTGCATATAAGCAGATAATTCATAATATTGTATAATTTTGTATTGTGACTCAAGGGACTAGTATGATCATCTACTTTTACCCTGGACACTGAGGTGTGTAGAAATATATATGTCTTTACTAACTAAGCAGGTCTCAGATTTCTGGAAGAGCTATGTCCTTCAACTTTTAGCTTTTTCTTTATGGTGGTAAAGGCCTATATAAATGCATTCTTGGCTCTTCTAACATACAGTTGGTTTTCCAGTGTGAAGTCTATGCATCTCTTATAAAATAACTCAGGTTTTTACAATAGCAATTCTGTAAGCTCATAGATTTATTTTCTCTATCCTAGGTTTGTAGAAATCTAATCTGCATTGAAGTACAGGTGCATTTCTGCATTAATTTTAGATAAGGTATTTTGAACAAGATAATTCTCTTATTTTGAAGAATTTAATGAATACATTTGTGTTCACTTTATCCACATTCTTTTTAACTTTAGAGGTGTGTTATATCCAATATAGTAGCTACAGGCTACATGTACATTAAAACAATTAAATATAAATTAAGAATAAATAAAATGAAAATTCACTTCCTCAGTTATTGTATCCATATTCAAATGTCCAGTAATCACACAAGGCTAGTGACTCCCATATTGGAGACTAAAAATGCAGAACATTTTCATTTTCACTACAGAAAGTTTTGTTGGACAGCATTGATCTAGGCAGGCATGTCCAACATTTTGATATTATGACAGAACATTGTCATATCCAGTATTTATGCTTGAGAACCATGTAATCAAGTTACCAAAAATGGCAAAAAAAATCCCTCATAATTTTTAAGTAACTTTTAAATAACTTAAAGGAAATAGATTGTTTTTCATACAATATATTCTGTTTATGGTTTCCCCTTCCCCAACTCCTCCCAGATCCACCCCCTAAATCCACACCTTTCTTTCTCTCATCTAAAAGGAAATAATAATGATGTTAAAATAAAATAAGATGATATAAAAACAAACAAACTAGAATAGCATAATACATACAAACAGAAAAGAAGAACCAAAGAAAAAGCACAGGAAACACACACACACACACACACACACACACACACACGGACACACACACACACACGGACACACACACACGGACACATAGAAATCCCATAAAAACACAAAACCAGAAACCATAATAAATAAGACTTATAATGAGAAAAAGAAAACCTCCAAAAATACCACTGAATTTGTTTTGTGTTATGCATCTATTGCTGAGTATGGGGCCTGCCCTTAAGCATGATTTGTATACCCAGTGAGACTCCAGTGGAGAGAACTAAGTTTTCTTTAGGAGTGCTTATCAACTGGAGTTGGTTTCTGGGATAGGGATGGGCCATATGTCCACTTACCCTCTTGATGCTGGGACCCCATCTGGTGCAGACCTGTGCAGGCCCTGTGCGTGCTGCCACAGTCTCTGAGAGTTCCTATGTGCACCGGCACTGTTGTGTTTAGAAGGCCTTGTTTCCTTGGTGTCTTCCATCCCCCACTCTTACAGTCTTTCCACTTCCTTTTCTGAAGAGTTCCCTGAGCTCTGAAGGGAGGGATTTGATGA
Organism: Peromyscus californicus insignis; assembly: GCF_007827085.1. NCBI lineage: Eukaryota > Metazoa > Chordata > Mammalia > Rodentia > Cricetidae > Peromyscus > Peromyscus californicus. Next base: position 100,194,756 of record NW_026294391.1, read on the forward strand.
AGCAATCCTATTTAAGAATGAATATTCCATGGTCTCTCACTCTCTGCACTTTGTGTAGTCGTGGGTCTCTGTATTTTTTCCCATCTATTCCAGAAGGAATCTTCTCTGTTGGGTTCCATTTGTAGCTTTCCTGGGACACACACAGTCCACAGGCCTCAAGTTGGACATGCCTGGAAGATACTGAGCCCCTGTTAGACTTCATGTTTGCAGATTAGTCTCCTAATTTACTGTGTCTCTGTAGAGCACACATGAATGTCCTTCTAAACTTCAACACTCTCTGACCTCCAACTTCCTCCACCATGTGCGTGCTCCCTGTGAGTGTATTCATTCCCCATTGCTGCGATAAGAAATGACTATGAAAGTAGTTACTTAAGACAGCACAATTGTCATAGAAATATGAAGGTCAGAAATCCTAAGTCAGCTACTTACTTGCTCCTAGATACTACTTGCATTCTTTGTCCCATGGAGCCAGAAGTACGGTATCTTCATTTCTCCCTTTCTGACTCTCAGATTCCTAAGTCACATCATTTTATAGCACTTTGACTACCCTGCCTCTCTTTGATAGGAAATCTGTAATTAGATTAAGCTCCTTTAATTAAAAGACACTTACAAAGATTCCTTGTTTCATGTAAGGCGATACAATGCCATCAATTAGGGTGTGGCCAGTTTTCGGAGACCATTGTTCAGCCTGCTAAGGCACTCCTCTTTAATGACATCTCATTTTCCTGGAGGACCAGTGCTTCACAGAGTATGCCATGTACTGATATTCCAAGATTTTAGATTAAGATAAGAGAATGTCTTAAAATCTCATTATCTGCTTCAAGCCTGTCTAGAAATATCAAGAATTGGTTATTCCGACTCCTTAAAATATGGGGATTCTGTGAACATAGTAACACAAGTATCTCATAGGCAGGACAAATTAACAGTTAATTCAGTGTCTTGTCAGTGTTTTCCCATTGTAATACAGTTATTTCAAGGCTAGACGCTTCCAGGATTTCTTCTCCAAAGTGCATACACACTGGAACACATGCACAGCCACCTACTCCTGGAACTTTGCTATATTAACCAAAGCAAAACGTCCTGAGCTTATTCGTGCCTAAGAAATGGTGACACTTGAAAGTATGAGTCATCCGTTGGAGACTCAGCAGCAGAAACCAATACAAAATTAGCCCTCCATCTCCAGTCTAAATCAGACGACGTAGACTCATTTTCCTCTGCTCCTTCCAGATGAGTAAAACCATCAACCCAGGAAGTAATGCAAGAGATGATGAAAGGAGAATTTTGAAAACTGTAAAGGGGGAGCCAGAGTGGTTAAGATCTCCAAGATCGGATGATCTTCATTGTAGCAGGAAACTGTTATTATTCCCTAACCTAAAGATGAAGGGCACAAGCCAGCATTTCCCAGCTTCCAGCCTAGCAACAGAATGTGGGTTAGAGAAATTCTTTCTTCTTCTGGATTGAATGGGACCCTGGATCCAATGCCAGGTGAGCGTGGCAGCTGCAACAAAGGGGGTCTAGCAGGGATCTCCACTGACAATCAGCAAAGAGAACTGGCTCTTTTTTTTTTCAATCCCACCGGAGGAGATTCCTCCTACCTGTCCTAAAGATACTGTACAAACAAGGAGAAGAAATACCACCCTAAGTAGCCTGACCCAGAACTTTCTGCCACCATGCTCTTGAGAGTCCGAGCTTCCCCTTGTACATATTAAAAGCGCAGGCAGCATAGGTGAGGAGAATCTCACCAGCACAAGCAGAGACGACAGAACCTACAGGCCCCTACAATCCCTGCTCCCCATACACATAGAAGCCTGGGAAGGCTCTACATCCTCAGACAGTACCAGCAGGGGCCAGTTGACCCAGCAGCACATTAATCAAGCAGACCAAAAATATTGTGATGGAGCCTCTGAAAAGTAAATTGTCACTGAATCACAGCCAATAAAAGCAAGCTTGGACCTGTGCGGTAAACCTAGGCAAAGTAGCTGCCTGCTAAGCTGAAGTTCTTTTAATTAGGAGTCAGAATCTCCTAATAGTCAGCATATTCAGAAGTTAATAAAATCACTGAAGATAATCAACTAATATTAAACCTTGATGAACTGGATGGTAGAATTGTTGGATGAGGACTTTAAAGTAGCAATTACAAAACTACTTTAATAAGTAAAATTGGAAAGTCTATTGAAGCAAATAGAAAGTCTTAGCAAAGAAAAATAAGATATAAAAAAGATCTAGATATTTAGGGACATTGAGAAGGGCATTGTTGGTAATGTCTATTTCCCATATTTCTGTTAAAGATTTTTGAAACATTTTTTAAATGTCTCTGTGTCTATAGGTGCACTTATATGTATGTGCCCTTGGAGGCCAGAAAAGGGTGTCAGAACCCCTGAAGCTACAGTCACAGGTGGTTTTAGACCATCTGATTTGGGTGTTGTGAATGTGGACACGCAGTTTTCCCAGCACCACTTGTTGAAGATGCTGTCTTTTCTCCAGTGTATGTTTTTGGAATCTTTGTCAAATAGTAGATGGATATAATTGCATGCATTCATGTTTGAGTCTCCTATTTATTCCATTGACCTATGTGTCTGCTTTTTTTGTGCTAGTACCATGCTGTTTTTTTAATTAATTTTTTTCATTAATTTTACACACCAATCAAAGATCCCCCTCTTCCCTCCTCCTGCCCCCCAGCCTCCCCTCCCAACCCACCTCCCACTCCCACCCACAAGAAGGCAAGGCCTCCCATGTAGAGGCACATTCAGTAGAGGCAAGTCCAAGCCCTTCCCTCTGCTTCAAGGTTGCACAAGGTGTCCCATCATAGGTAGTAGGCTCTACAAGGCCCACTCATGCACCACGAGATGGATTCTGATCCTACCAGCAGGGGGCCTCCCAAGCAGATCAAGCTACACAACTGTTTCACCATGCAAAGGGCCTAGTCCAATCCCATGTAGGCTCCACAGCCATTGATCCAACTTTCATGAATTCCCTCTAGTTTGGTTTGGTTGTCCCTGCATGCTTCCCCATCATGATCCTGATGCACTTGCTCATAGAATCCCTCTTCTCTCTCTTTGACTGGACTCCTGGAGTTCTGTCTATTGATTGGTTGTGGATCTCTGCATCTGCTTCCATCAGACATTGGAGAAAAGCTCTGTGATGACAATTAGGGTATTCACTGGTCTGATCTCTGGGGCAAGCCAGTTCATTTCAGGTACCCTCTCCACTATTGCTAGTAGCCCAGGATGGGGTCATCCTTGGGGATTCCCGGCAACTTCCCTAGCACTGGGTTTCTCTCTATCCCCATGATGTGTTTCACTATCATGGCATCTCTTTCATTGCTTTCCCCCTCCCTCCCTGTTGCAGCTCAACCATTCCATCCCCTTATGCTCTCATCCCTTATCCCCTACTCTCCATTGCCTACCCCTCATCCCCAGTTTAGATCTCATCTATTTCCCCTTCTCAGGGTGATCCATGTATCCCTCTTTGGGTCTTCGCTGTTAGTTAGCTTATCTGGAGTTGTGGGTTGTTGCCTGATTACCCTTTGCTTTATAAATAAAATCCACTTATGAGTGGGTACATACCATGTTTGTCCTTCTGAGTCTGGGTTACCTCACTCAGGATGATATTTTCTAGTTCCATCCATTTGCCTGCAAATTTCATGATGTCATTGTTGACCATGCTGTTTTAATTACCATAGTTCCATAATATAGCTGAAAACTGGTATGTTAACCTTTCCACCATTGGTTTTGTTTTGTTTTGTTTTTATCAGATTGCTTTGGCTATTTTGGGTCTTTTGTACTTCCATATGAATTTTAAGTTTCTTTTTCATATTTCTGTGAAGAATGTCACAAAATTGGGATTTTGATTGGTACTGCATTGAATCTGTAAACTGCTTTTGGTAGCCTGTTCATTTCACAACAGTGATTCTAACCAGTCCACCAGCATGGGGTGTCTTTTCATCTCCCAGTATCTTCTTCAATCTCTTCAGAGATGCAAAGTTTTTAACTGTGAAAGCCTTTTACCTCCTTGGTTAGGCCTATTCCTGGATGGCTTTTTTTTTTTGAGACCATTGTGAATTGGAATGTTTTCCTGATCTCTTTTTCAGTATGCTTGTTATGGGTATATTGGAAGGCTACTAAGTTTTCTAAGTTGATTTGGTAGCCTGTCACATTGCTGAGTTTATTGTTTCTAAAAGTTTTCTGGTAGAACTTTTGGGATCTCTAGAGTCATGCCATTTGCAAAGAGGGATAGTTGGCGTCTTTCCTGATTTCTATCCCTTTAATTTCTTTCTCTTGGCCTACTGCTCCAGCTAGTACTTTGAGTACAATTGTATCCGGCTTTTTCTTTTTAGGCCACCAACCAGCTCCCAAATTGTGACACGGAGATTTCTTATTAGTTATGAATACTTGGCCTAGCTTAAGCTTGTTTCTGGCTAACTCTTTTAACTTAAATTAACCCATTTCTCTCTATCTACCTTTTGCCTTGGGGCTTTTTACTTTTTCTTTCCTTCTGTCTGTCTTACTTCTGCTGCTTCTCACATCTGTCTGTTTGTCTGGCAGCTGACTGACTTCTTGCCCCGGGTGTGTCCCTCTCTTTCTCCTCGTTCTCTTCTCTCTTCTTCTTTTTCCTCCTATTTATCCTCTCTGCCTGCCAGTCCCGCCTATCCTTTCTCCTGCCTACTTATTGGCCATTCAGCTCTTTATTAGACCAATCAGATGCCTTAGGCAGGCGAGGTGAAACAAATGTAACACAACTTTGCATAATTAAACAAATGCAGCATAAACAAAAGTAACACATCTTTACACAGTTAAAGTAATATTCTACAACATACAATATTGCAAAGGAGTGGGGATAGTGGACAGCCCTGTCTTGTTCCTGACTCATATTGGGATTGCTTCAAGCTTTTCAACGTTTAGGGTATGATGTTGGCTGTGGGGTTTTATATATACCCTTTATTATGTTGACATATACAGTCATACTCTTTAGGAATTTTATCATAAAGGCATGTTGGATTTTGAAAAAAATATTTTGTTCTGCATCTATTGAGATGGTCTTTAAGTCTATTTATATGATGTGTTATATTTTTGACTTATGTATGTTGAACCATCTCTGTAACTTGACCGTGGTCAATGATTCATGCAAATTTGCTCAACTGCCTTTTTTTTGACACAGGTGTAAAGAGGGACATGAAGTTGATTTGTCTGTGACATCTGTCACACCATTGATCACCAGGCTTGATTCAGCTGATGTGAATGGCTAGGCAGGTGTCCACTTCCTCCCTCATTCCGCCATCTGTATTCTTTCTGAAGCTGTGTGCTTGGTTGAAAAGAAACCCTACCCTGAATTGAGGAAGACTGGTATTTGGTTAAGGGTATACAAGAAGCTGAGCTCCCTGCTAGAACCTCCAAACAGGCTCTCAGTGGAGAAAGGATAGCCTTCAAAGCAGTACAGAAGCAACTGTAAAACACCCAGATGCAAAACAATTTTTTTAATTTGTATTTTTATTTTGCAATACAATTCAGTTCTACATATCAGCCACGGATTCCCTTGTTCTCCCCCCTATGGACCCCCTCACCTTCCCCCCAGCCCACCCCCCATTCCCACCTCCTCCAGGACAAAGCTTTGATCATTCAACTTATTGAAACTTAACTCAAAACGGATAACAGACATGACTGTGGATTCTACACTGTAGAACATTAAACTGTAAATCTTTTTGAAAAAGCCATAGGTGAAAATTTCATGTTCTAGGGCTTAGAAAAGAGTTCTTAGGTTTAACATCATGCTCCAAAAATGAAAAAAAAAATTAAATTGGACTCCATCAAAATTTTAAAAAGATTCACAATATCAAAAGTCCTGTTATTTGAGTGAGTATGTTAGAAGTCAGGGAACTAGAAAGAGGAACAGAGAAGCTTTAAGGAAGGGGTTGGGGAGGGTAATAGAACATTTGTTGTATGAAAGTGGAAAGGGAATACTGAGATCAAAAGTGTTCAAGCAGAGAGTAAGTAAGGGTAAGGAGATGGGGGAGAGGAGTGAATGGGAGCATCAGCTAAATCTAAGTAGGTATGAAAATACCACAAGAAAATCTGTTCCTTTGTATGCTGATAAAACATTAAATGCATTTTGTAAAGCATAAAGAGACAAACCGCAGGCAGGCAAAAAATATTTTCAAACCACACCCCCAGCAAAGGACTCAAGAATTCTCAAAACTCTAACTATCCACTTAGGAACAGATAAAATGTATGAACAGCTATTTCTTCAAAGAAGATGTACAAACAGGAAATAACAAATGAAGAGATTGTCAGTATCATTAGCCATCAAGGACTAAAAATATGCTGGGTGTGGTGGCTCATGCTTCTAATTCCAGCCTTGAGAGGCTAAGGCAGGAGGATTGATGTAAGTTTGAGAGAAGCATGGGCTATGTAGATAAAGAGTAAGACCTTATCTTAGCAAAAGAAAACAAACATATTTAAAAGGTAAAATAAAATAGTGGCAATACCAAGTGTTGGCAAGGATACAAAGCAACTGGATAAATCATGCATTGTTGGTTTGCTTCAAGAGATTAATGATTAAACAAACTAATATATTCATGCCATGGAATGCTACTAAGCAATAAAAGGAAAAGGGGTATAGGCTCTCCTAATGATTTTCATGAATCTCTTAGGAATTTTGCTGTGTAAAAAAGCCGATCTTAAAAGAGTATATATTTTGTATATATATATGAAGTTCGTGAATACTTTAGAGGTGGGGTGAAGATTAGCTGGCATTAACCAGTGCATGGGGTAGATAGGAAGTTGGATAAGACTACAAAGGATAGCAAGAAGGATGTGGATGCATGTGATTGCTGAGCTCTCATTGTGTTAGTGAATACAGGAAACTACACATAGACAATAAAGTTACATAGAGCTAAATATAGAGATATACACAGAAATGATTAAAAGAAGTAAAAAGATGAATGTAGCAATGTCTAGTTATTTCCTAGTAGCAATGTCCTAGTTATTTCATTATAGTATGGTTTTGTATATTATGATCAATCCACATGAGTCTATTAAATGGGTAACAGAATTTATTAAGATACAAATTGAGGAAATACACTCACAATTACAGAGTAGACAGCAGAAGTCATCCTCTGATCTGACTGGGAGCGAATCCACCTCACAGGCAGGAGCAGGGAGAAGGGTCATGTACAATGGCAGGAAGCTTCACCTCCTTTGGGCAGTACAGCCCAAGGTCATGGGTGGAGCAAATACTACTGCATCTATAAGCTGTTTTCACTGGGGGAAACTGAGGACAGGACACATAGGTATGGCACTGCACCATTAATTGCTTATGATCTAAAGTTATTTCAAAGTTTTGACATATTTAGCTTGAAAGAAAGATAATGACAAAATTTAGGTTTTTCACATCTTACTAGATACTGAGCTAATGGATCTGGCCTATAGGACAGGTAGAAAATTAAATTGGCCATCTACCTCCCAGATTGGATAGTTAAAAAAAAAAGTGACTCCCCAAGCCTGGGTACACAACACCTTAGCATGGCTCTGGTGACACAGAAATGCATTGTTCACTTTCTGGAAATTCTTGGCAAACTTGACTGAAATTTGCATTAGTGTAAAAACCAAACATTTACTATATAAATTTCCATACTTAAGGGTAGACTTGGAGTTAAAATAGGATATTGTAATTCTTCTTTTTCCCATCCCTTCTTTGCTTGTCCATTGGTCATGAGGTTAAGATCAAAAAAGCCTTCATGGGCTTGTTAACTCTAAATGGTGAAAATATGTTGCCCTAACCCTGGGTCCTCGGTCAGCTGGCTCTTACCCCTGGAGAAAATAGGAGGGGAGCAGGTTCTGTGGGTGACTGGCTACAGACACCACATGCCATTGCTGGGCCGAGGCCTTAGAACATGATTTCTACCCTCTTCAGATGACTCCTTACTTCCCAGGAGCTTAGAGAGGTTTTTGTAAGATATTCTTCAAAACCCTTTTCATAGTTGTTCTTTAGAGAGGATGCATCTTGACTTGTAACTGTTTTTAGAAAGTTTGATTTTTTTCACACCACTAAATGATATGGAAAGTGCATTTCCCCAGCTTGATTTAAAGCATAAAGAAAAATTTACTGTTGGCATATATTTCTATGAGCTTTAACACATAGATGCACACTGTTATCACCGCTTTAGGGTTACAGACCAGTTCCCTCATCTCCAAACTTCCTCCCTCCACCTCCAAAATTTGGAGCCACTGATGCAGTTACTCATTATATACTCATTATAGTCTTTCTGAGGCGGGCATAGAAACAACTCCACACAGCATGTGACTTCCTTCCTTCCTCCCTTCCTTTCTTTTCTTCTTCCTCCTCCTCTTCCTCTTTCTATTCTTTTGGGTTTTTGAGAAAGGGTTTCTTTGGGCAGAGCCTAGCTGTCCTGGAACTCAATCTGTAGACCAGGCTGGCCTTGAACTCATAGAGGTCTGCTTGTGTCTGCCTCTACGTGCACCATCACCACCCAGCTGGCACAGGCTTCTTTCATTCAGCACAGTGTCTGTGAGAATCATCATGCCATCTGTGATGGTTTGTTGAAGCACAGTAACTACTTAAAAGTTGCTCCCCAGTTTTTCTGTGATGAATTCTGTAAGCAGGGCTTTTGATGGCATAACAACAGTATAATTTATGTAAAAAGAAATAACATTTGGTCAAATGACTATTACTTACATTTTAAAATCTATATCCTGATTTCGTCTTCTACTAAAAATGAGACATGAAGTAGATAGTAATTCCTAAAACTGTTATTGCATTATAAAGTCAAAACGCAGGACCTCTGCCCCCCTCAACTCTTCCACCACATCTCTGCTCACTAGGGAACCAAGTAGGACAGCTTCAGCCAGAGGTCTTGTGTACTCACATGAGGCTCCTGCTAAAGGAGCCATCTGTGGAATCGAGAGTCACTCTTACCTAGAGGTACAGGTACAGTGGCTGCAGGACGCAATGTTTTTAAGATGTTCTTCAACTGCCCTTTTGAGGACCTCACAAGGTCTCCTGCTAAGGCTTAACAAGCCAGAACTTCCCACCGTTCTCACACATTTGGGTTAAGGGATTCCAGATCTCTTTGAACAATTCAGGGGTATCACTTATGAAGGATCCCATTAGAAAGCTGGGCCTTGGGAGATTAGGAAGATACATTTTGATTTGAGTTGTAGGAAAAATCTCAGCATGGTGTTCAGGACTAAGCAATGGGAACCCCAGCTGAATTATTAAAGGTTGATTTGGGGAACAGGCTTCATCTGGTGTCAGCTGGAGATACTGGGTGCAAGGAAAGTGGAATACAGTCAGAAAAAAGTGACAAAATTTGAGTATGCTGAGAACAAATTTTGTCTATTTCATAAGTATGCCTAGGTTATATCCTGGAAGGCTCGAGTATGAAATTGTATAGGTACCTGCCACATTTGTTCTTGTCTTGTTTTAATAGTTAACCTCAACTTTCAAATTGATGAGCTCTCCAATCCCCTGGGAGAAGGGCCCCTGGGCATGCCTGTAGGGAATTCTCTTGATTTGATTAATTGAAGTAGGAAGAGTCACTCACTGTGAGTGGCTTCATTCCCTTGACTAGGATCTTGAACTATACAGAAAGGAGAAAGTGGTGTCAAGCATCCCTTGTCCTCTGTTTCTTGACTGTGGGTGCAGAGTGACCATTTATTCCAAGCTCCTGTGCCTGTGATTTCTCCAAAATGAAGAACTATAACTTCCACCTTTGTGCCAAAACAAACCCTTCCTAAGATTTTTTGTGTTTTTTCTTTAAATCACAGAAATAGAAACTAACTGTAATGCATTCATATTTCTTTCAAATTCACACTAAGTAAAAGCCTTGAAATCCAGTTCAATAAAAAGACTGTTTATGAATTCACTGCACTTAGCTAAAACTAGGGATAAGGGTCCCCTTCCATTGCAAGAGAGTTTTTCCTTATTTAGTTTCCTCCCTTTTTGTGTTAAAAGCCTTTTCCTTCTTTCCTTAGTAGCAAGCCATCCTTGAAGTCCTACTTGTAAAAGGAACTTGACTGCTAAGTGTTGGAGACTGCCATTTTATATAAGGGAAGGCATCTGCCACCAAGCCTGACGACCTGAGTTTGATACCCAGACTCCACACAGTGGAAAGAGAGAGCTGACCTTTAAGTTGCCCTTTGACCTCCACATATGCACCATGAAGACACACACACACACACACACACACACACACACACACACACACACACACACACACACTTAAAATTTTTGAAGAGAAGGGATTTAGAGCGTGGGACAGGATTTATCATGGAACTGAGTGTGCTAGGGAATCCTCGCATGCTCTGTGCAGGAATAGAGCACCTCTCTTGATTAGGGACAACCAGAGTCTTAGCCCTTTGCACTAGTATTACTTTACAATTTCCCCCAACATAAGTGCATGAAACTTGTGCCATATGTGGTATCAGTGCTAGCGTAGCTGCCTTTCTGCCAATTAGCCAGGGCCCAGCAATTATTAGACTATGCTTTAGTTGATGCTTCTTCAATCGAATGGTTCAGGAAACAGATGGTTGCCTGTTTTTCTTCATATGTAACCGACCCTCAGAGCATCAAAAGGATGATTAAAACATCAAAAGAATAATCAAAAGCACAATTGTTTATCATGGTTATCACCCCAAGCTACATAATAACAGCAGCCCATGGTTAAATAAGAGCAGCAACAGATCAACAGCAGCAGCAGTACTGAGGCAGGCAGTCTCGTTCCCAAAGAGTTTGGGCCATGACAGGGGTGTATCAGGCAGATGTGCTTAGGTATGGTCCAGGAAGTGGGGGAGCTGAGAAACTAGAGTTCTAACCTCTTCAAATTAATAGTCATAAAGCAAGTAATATTTGCTATAGAGTACAAATAAAGTACATGTAGGAAGCTAGTAAGGCATTTTGGAGACTCAAATGAGAGTGGGAAAGAGGTGTATATTTAGAGCTAGTACATTCACAGCCCTTTCCTGTTGAGGCACAAACACCTTCGAGTGGAACAGCAACTTCCCCTCCATTTTCGTCGGCCTCATTTTCCATTTCAGTTTGTGTCATTCTCATCCAGGGTCCTGTGGGGCTACACACTAATTATTTCATGATGGTGAGACCATCTGCTGAAAAAGCTGGCACCCAAGCAATCCCCAGATTCCAGAACTGTGGCCTGTATCTACCTGTCCTGGTACAAGGACCAGAAAGCAATGTGGCATCCCGCGTGCCCTGCTCAAGGGACTGAATCAGCTTCGCAGGCTGAAACAGAAACCCAGAACTTAACCAATGATCCAGGGTGAAGCCTCAGTACTGGTTGTGAGACTCAGCTCATGTCTACACATTGTCTAGGTGGTAGACTAGATGCCATAGTCAGTTTAGTCAAAGTGGGTACTGAGATTGCCAGGCATATGAGGTCCATGGTCCCCCACATCTGAAGTGAAGGAACTAGATAATAACTTGGCCCACTGCATTTAGAGCAGTCACTTCCCACGTGGACACTTATAAGAGCTTTTTGTTCACAAGAAGAGATTGTAGAGATCTCCTCGCCCCTGGGAAAGGACAAGGGTTACTCATAGATCAGATGTACCAGCGTTTCATAAAAAGGGCAATGTGCTTTTCGTCACAGTCCTCTTGAATTATTTTTAACCTTTAGAATGATGTTAGGAACATCGATGTTGAATTGTTATTTAACAGCATGGAAGAAAATGGGCAGCCTAATATCCCCAGCGAAGCTCTGCAAGTTTGGGGAGAAGAGTTGGTGTGTTGAGACAGTAATTGAACACACTTTATTTTATATATACTGAAATATCCTTGGGGCTGGAGAGATGACTTGGCAGTTCAGAGCATTTGCTGTGCGAGCATGGGGACCAGAGTTCAGGTCCTTGCTGAATCTAGAACTATCTTTCCCTGTTAGACTGGCAGGCAGTAGCCCCCGGAAAGCCTCCTATCGCTGTCACAGGTGCTGGGGACTGTGCTCAGCTTTCACGTGGGTGCAAGGAAAAGATAGTTCTAGGTTCAGGAGACCCTTTGTCTGAAAGGAACAAGATGGAAAGTGACAGAGGTGGACACCTGGTGCCTTCTATACATTCTGGCCTCTATACATTCACACAATAACACTATCTGTACATATGATACAATTCTTAATGTCAACTGTGGAGAAAGTTAGAATGAGAAGGATTTCATCATCTCCTCTACAGTAAGCAGGATCGAGGAGTAGGAAAGTAAGGCAGTCTGAGATTTCCCCATTTGCTCTCAGGACACGGCACCACTACTACACAGCTAAGCACTGGCCTGAGGATCTAGAGATCAGTCATAGTTTCCCCTTCGACTCTCATTCCCTTATTCTTGCTGTGTTTTATAATTATCTGGAATCTTTGGGTTATTTCCTGTTTCCATGAGCTTATAAAAAGAATATGATCATCTTCAACTCATTTGTACCAAGGAGAGCAACTGACATAGCTAGAAAAAGTCTAGACGAACCATAAATCAAAGAATCAGGCTGCTGCTATGCTGCTATGAAGAAGCTATAGACACCACAGAGGCCAGTCCCTTCATTTTCTCATAGAGCCAGGCAGAGCCATAGAGAGAATTGCTACATTACAGTTCCCATTCCTCTTATCCCCCTTGCCCCCCAGAATATGGTACATGACCTTGTCGCTACATGCCCTCCTTTCTAATTGTGATCTGTAAAGGTTATTCATCAGCATTCTGGGAACGTAGCCATTCAGGGGTTAAGGACAACGGATCCAGAGTCAAGCAAATACTAGAGACAGCTCCACCCAGAATAAACTTTCACCCCGAGTGCTCAGATCTGGACTGCATTATACCTTCCTCGGAAGTGTTGACATTTTCCTGGGTTCTGTCCTTACCCTTCCTAGCTCCTCTTAAGAGTAGCTCATGTTCATGGTTGGCTTATCTAGCAAATAAAAGAATGATGAGGAATTGGAAAGTTTTCACTGCTGTTGTGATATTTTTCTGCTTGTCATGAGAATTAATGCCTTTCTTCCCAGTACAGTGCCAACTTCTCCATCTGTCCATTTGACATCATTTTTTGTGCTTCTGTTACACTGTCTACCATGTTTGTAACTTCAATAAAATCTCTGTGTCATTTAAATGAAAAACAAAACCTTTTTAAAAACCTGGTGTATCCTCTTGATTACCTCATCAGCTAGTATCTTGACAGAAGATGGTCTAGCGATGCCTCCAACATTGTTCTCCATTCTTTCTTTTTCTTTCGTTCTTTTTAGACAGGGTTTCTCTGTGTAGTCCTGGCTGTCTTGGAACTCACAGAGATCTGCCTGCCTCTGCCTCCAAAGTGCTGGGATTAAAGGCGTGCACCACCACCCGGCTTGTTCTCTGTTCTTAAGATTGCTTTGGCTGCTTTATAGTCTCCTGTGGTTCTGTATGAATTTCAGGAGTTTTCCCTATTTCCATAAGAAGTGCCATTGGGATTTTTTTTTAGACATTACATTTAATGTGTGACTTGTTTGGCATAATATGGACTTTTTAACAGCATTAATTTGCCCTACCAATGAGCATAGGTTACATGTTTAAATTCACTTCAGTATTTTGAGAATGTCTAGTGCCTTCTATCTGTTTGGTTAATTTTGAAGTAATTTGTTGCTAGAGTTTTCCTGCCTGGCCCACAGTCAGGACAAATCTCTCTCACCTGCCAGTCCCACAGCCGTCAGACCCAACCAAGTAAACACAGAGACTTATATTGGTTACAAACTGTATGGCTGTGGCAGGCTTCTTGCTAACTGTTCTTACAGTTTAAATTAATCCATTTCCATTAATCTATACCTTGCCACATGGCTCGTGGCTTACCGGCATCTTCACATGCGGCTTGTCATCATGGCGGCTGGCTGTGTCTCTCTGACTCAGCCTTCCACTTCCCAGTTTTTTCTCCTCCTTGTCCCGCCTACACTTCCTGCCTAGCCAATGGCCAATCAGTGTTTTATTTATTGACTAATCAGCAACACATTTGCCATACAGAACATCCCACAGCAGTAATTATTTCTTAATTTTCTTCTTGTTGTTAGTGTGTAAAAATTTACTTATTTTTATGTTGGCTTTATTCCATATAACCATACATTCTAGCAATTTTTTGTGGTGAATTTAAAGTTCTTTACGTAAAGATCATCAAACCTCCAAACAGATAGCTGTCCTTACTCCCCCTTTTGAACTACAGGTTCTCACAAATGCTAGCTAAGTGTTCCATCTACCGTTGTGGCACACACACCCAACCTTTCCCCTTCAATTGTTAAGCTTTTCAATTTTCCTTGCCACTTGAAATGCCTAGGACTTGTATTGCTGTGCTCAACAGCCATGGCCAGAGCTGATATTCCTCCGTGCGCCATGTCTTAGGGGAAGGGCTGTCAGTCTGTTCTTGTTAGCTGTGATGTTCGTAACAGGGTTTCACATATGGCCTTTGTCCTGTGCAGCTCCTTCTCTACCTATCTTGGTGAAACATTTTATTTCTTAAAGGATGTTAACTTTTTCAAATTCCTCTTCTCTACCTATTGAGATACCTGCACGGTTACGATCTTCCGTTCTTATTAATGCAATCTGTCATATTGATTTATTTTCCTCTGATGAAACAGTCTTTGTATCTCAGAGATAGACCCCACTTGGCTGAGTTATTTGATCTTTTTAATGTGCTGGTGAATTTAGTTTGCTAGCACTTCACTGAGAGTTTTGAAAAGCATCCTTTGGTTTAACAGGAGTATTGCTCTGCAGCTTTCTTGAATGATTTCTGGCCTTGGAACCACTCTGCTGCGGGCCCTGTAAAATAGCCTTCGAGAGTGTTCCATCCTCTAGTTTTTTGAAAAGGTGAAGAAAAATTGGTCTTAGTTGTTTGACTGTTTTGCAGCCTTCACCTGTGAAGCCGTCTGCTTCCGGGCTCTTCACTGGTGGAAGCATTTTGGTTAGTGATTCACTTGGTTTGTTACTGGCCTGTTGAAGGTCTCTGTTTCTTTCTCATTCAGTCTTAGTCAATTGCGTAGACGCCATCAATGCGTCTGTATCTTCAAGGTTACTCAGCGTGTCAGTGTGCAGTTTATAGTCTTTTGCATTTTGCCATCCAATATAATGACTTCAATCTCTTTTCTGATTTCTGAGGTTTTTTTTCCCTTAGTTTTGCAAGGTTTGTTGATTTTTCCTATCATTTTTTTATTCTCTATTCTGCATACAATGTTTTCAACTTCATTTATTTTGGCACTACTCTTTGGTACTCCCTTCCGCTAATAAATTTGGATTTACTTTATTCTTATTTTATTTTAATTTTTAGTTTTGCAAGTTGTAGTGTTAGCTTGTGTAGTTGAGATCTTTCTTCTTTTATTGATGTAGCTGTTTATCAGTCTAAGCTTCTCTCTCAGTATTACTCTTAATATATTGCATGAGTTTTGCATGTAGTATATGTATGATTGTATATTCATGTGTGGGTGCAGGTACATGCCCATGTATGTGTACATGTTTGTGGAAGCCAGAGGTAGAACACAGATCTCCTCCACTATCACTCTCCACCTTATCTTTTGAAATAGGGTCTCTCATTTATCTCAGCACTCACCAATTAACTGCACTGGCTGTCAGGTGAGCTCTAGGGATGCACCTATCTCCACTCCATGGATGCAAGGGTTACCAGTACACACAACTACGCCTGGCTTTTATGTGGGTTCTGGGAATCTTAATTTGAGTCCTCATGCTTATGAAGCAAGGACTTTACAGATTGAGCCGTCTCCCTGACCCCTCAAGGTATTTCCCAGCACTAAGGAGGCAGAGGCAGGTGGATCTCTGAGTTAAAAAAAAAAGAATGGCTATTTCTCTATTTTGTAAATCTCCCTTTTTTCTGCTGTTGACATTTAGTTTCTGTTGTGGTCTAAGAAGGCACTTTTATGATTTCAGTCTTCTTAGATTTGTAGTCTTTTTTTTCAATGACCTGATATGCAATCTATGCTGGAAACTTTTCTGTGGATTCTTGAGAAGGATGCATAGTCCACACTGCCCTTAAATTCCAAATCATCCTTCTGTCTTAGCCTCCTGAGTGCTGAGTTACTGGCATGCAACATGTGTGTTCTTCCATTTAAAGTATGTCTGTACACAACACATTAATTCACGTTTGGTTTAGTTCTTTTTATTCTTTATGCATATTTTATTTTTAATCCATTCAGGTATGTCCAAACCTTTGTTTTGGGAATTTAAGCATTTATACTTAATTACAGGTAAATAAGGATCTACTATTGGCATTTTGATAATTTCTCTCTCTCTCTCTCTCTCTCTCTCTCTCTCTCTCTCTCTCTCTCTCTCTCTCTCTCTCTGTGTGTGTGTGTGTGTGTGTGTGTGTGTGTGTGTGTGTGTGTGTGTGTGTGTGTATGCTGTTGTTGTTGTTGTTGAGAATTGAACTCAGGACAATGCTGGAGCAATGTTGTGCCACTAAGCTAAATCTCCAGCTTTTGCATGTGTTCCTCTCTTACCAACTTTTGGATTTTTATTTTTGCTATTTTACAATTTAGTGATAGAAGCAAGTACTGAAACCTCCTCCCACCCAAGTTGTCTTCTTGTCTTTATGATTATCTTCCTTCTATAACCTTGCAAACTGACCAAAGCCTGTTACAGGATCCTCCTGTAACCAGAGGTAGCTGCTGTGGACTTGAATTTTCATCCCTGTGGTCTCTCTAACAGGTTTTATGTTCTTATGAAAACACAACTTTAACCCAGTTCTATCAGCCATACCTTTTCAACAGGTAAACATAGTCCTACAGGGCTGAAGAGATGGCTCAGCTGTTAGAGGCTAGGCTCACAACCAAAACTATAAACATAGTCCTACAATTTGCTTTTGTAAACTCCATTAGGCAGGAAACTTCACTAAGTGTGTACAGGAGTTCTCCAACGGTAGTTGTGTAATTAAATGTCTAGTCAGTTCAGATGACAGACTCTTCATGTGTCAGAATGTGGAACCATATGGGTTCTTCAGTCTGTATACAACTTTGGGGTTGCTGTTTCCTTAGGGCTCATTCATATGAGAGTAAACAGAGTGTCTATAGTTAGAGGTTAGAGTCCTGTAGTTTTTTTTTTTTTCTCTTTGCTCTTTGGGAGGCCTGGCCACCCAGTTCTCAAATAATCACACAGAGACTTGCTCTTTTTTATGAATGCCCAGCCCTAGCCAAGCTTATGTCTAGCCAGCTTTTCTTAACTTAAATGATTCCATCTACCTTTTGCCTCTGGGCTTTTATCTTTCTCTATTCTATATACCTTTCTTTACCTCTTACTCCATGGTTTGCTGCGTAGCTGGATGGCTGGCCTCTGGTGTCCTCTCTCCCTTTCCTTCCCCTTTTTCTTTTTTCTTTTTTTTCTTTTTTTTGGTTTTTCATGACAGGGTTACTCTGTGTAGCTTTGCGCCTTTCCCGGGACTCACTTGGTAGCCCAGGCTGTCCTCGAACTCACAGAGATCCGCCTGGCTCTGCCTCCTGAGTGCTGGGATTAAAGGTGTGCGCCACCATCGCCCAGCTCCTTCCCCTTTTTCATTCCTCTTCTCTTTTTCTCCTTCTGTTTATCCTCTCTGCCTGCCAGCCCCGCCTATCCTTTCTCCTGCCTCACTATTGGCTGTTCAGCTCTTTATTAGACCATCAGGTGTTTTAGACAGACACAGTAACACAGCTTCACAGAGTTTTAAACAAATGCAACATAAAAGATTTAAACATATCTTTGCATCATTAAACAAATGTTCCACAGCATAAACAAATGTAACACATCTTAAATTAATATTCCACAACAGACTACTTTTATTTCACCAATAAAAGACCCCTGAATGCTAATGAGTGTACCCTCTTAGGCATATATAGACTTGGGTAGATTGATGGAAGCTTTTCTGCAGATGTCTTAGAAATGTGATTTGCCGGGCAGTGGTGGCACACGCCTTTAATCCCAGCACTCGGGAGGCAGAGCCAGGCGGATCTCTGTGAGTTCGAAGCCAGCCTGGACTACCAAGTGAGTTCCAGGAAAGGCGGTAAGCTACACAGAGAAACCCTGTCTCGAAAAGCCAAAACCAAAACAAAACAAAACAAAAAAACAGTGAGCCCTTTCAGAGGTGAACTACATGCTATCGCAATATATTCCTTCTTGGGACACTTTAGATAGTAACTTCCTCTAGGATGTTAGCATGTTTATGCATACATGCACGTGTATAGGAGTGTATATGTATCTTTTACTGTCTGTGTTATTTGTTAGGTAAACTGTAGAACATCTGACACATCTATCTTACCATGTATATTTGTCTACGTTGTTTCATGCATAAACATTCCTTCTCTCCCATAGGTCTCTATTGCCTACAAAATAAAATTTAAATGATTTAAAGTGATGTATGGGACTTCTCAGACCTGCCTCTTACCTCTTAGCTCTTTATACTGTAGTCAAGGATTACCAAACTACTTGTAGTTAGTTTCTACTGGTGATGCTATTGTACTGCTCTGTGTGGAGCTTATGCTTTGCTCCTGCCTGGGGCATCTTTCCTGCTTTTCTTCACCTGGCTCACTCTTACTCACTTTCTGGGACTCAAGTCTGGCATCAACATTTTCATAAAGCCTTTCCTGTAATCTCTCCGAGTTAAGCTTGTTTATTGATCACTTGTATAGTGCTGCCTCTGTGCCAGAAACCATTCTAAGCACACCAAATCTTTATAATTTTACAAATTAGGTTCTGTTGTTGTCCCACTTTCCAGATGAGGAAGCAGAGGCATTAGAGTTTTAAGTCACTCATGTTCAAGTAACTTTCATGCAGCAAATGTTCACAGATTTAAATGGCAAATCCACACTTCAAGCATGGGCCACATGACTTTGGAGTCTATACCTACATACTGTTTTGTTTGTTCTGGAGATAGGATTTTTCACTGTTTCCCACAACCTGTTTAGAATCTGTGGGCACAAGCAATGCCCCTGCCTTAGTCTCTTGGTGTGTATCATCTTAATTCATATGCTATGGTGCTTCCCAATGTCCTTTCTATGCTCTCTCAAAGCACCTTAGGAACACATCTACCTTAGTGTTTTAGTGCAATAGTTTGAAAACATCTTTTGTGTATATTTCTACTGCTCCACATAAGTCCCTCAAAGTCCATTAGCGTCTGAGACAACATAGTACACTGGTTAATAGTTAAGATTATGAATTTAGAAGCAGATAATAGTTAGGTTTCAGTCCTGTCTCATTTACTAGCTATATAATCTTTTATGTGTTATACAACCTTTTTGTGGCTTGTTTTGCTCATTTTTCAAGTAGGACTAAGAATACCGAGTATTTGAAAGAACAGAATCGTAAGGCGTATCAAAATTTCTGTCAGAAAATATTGCATAGTAGGAAACTCTTATTAATGCATGACAATTGCAACTAGTTAACATCCCTGTATCTCCAGAAAACAGAGTGGTGTCTTAGAAATAGACACTTGAAAACTATTTGTTGAACCTGAATCATTACAGAAAATTTTAGGCCAATACAGATATGTGAAGTGTTTCTTAGCAGGTACGAGTTCAAAAGTGATGACCTGTAGTTAAATATAACATACACTCAGCTAGTACACCTGTAGCAGTTTTACCCCACATGTTAGTTAGCCATGTAATTCTGTACTTCTGCAACTAATATGCACTCTGTTCCTTGCAGCCATAAGTTTTAATGCAGTGGAGCCCAGCTGGGATAGATAGCACATTACTTTGAACTGAGTTTCATTCTCCCATGTCATCTCATCACCCTTTAAGAAGAAAGAGAATGCTGTTGCTGTTATTTCCTTTTCTTAGAACAAGGACTTCAGAATACCACAGTGCTGTCCATTTTTCTTTCCTCTGAAAATTCTGAGACATGGTCGTTGATGGAAATGAGATTAACTTAGAGGTGCTGAAAGATTCTCAAGGCAGAGAAAAACCAAGGGCCATTAGAACATCCTCCTGAGTGGAAGTCAGTAGATTCAGAGAGTGCAGACAAATGTGTTAGCTGAGGGTTTTTTCGCTGCATGCTCACACCTAAATTCTGACTTAGGACTTCCATTCCCCTAATATCCTCAGGAACTGTATTGTTCTCAGATATGACAAGTGTATCTATTTTGAGATTTTTCTCTTGATCTTGGGTACAAGAAGATGGGTATTTAAGTTATACCTGTGATATTTTCCTTATTGTTATAATTTTCTTTATTCTTGTCTTTACATTCTACTTTTTATTAAGAAATTTTTTATTCATTTTACATACCAACCACAGATCCCCCTCTCTTCCCTCCTCCAGCTCCCCTCCCCAACCCATCTCCCATTCCCTTCTCTAAAAACATAAGGCCTCCCATGTGGAGTCAGCAAAGCCTGGGACATTCTGTTGAGGCAGGACCAAGCCAATTTTCTTTCACACAATGAAATTCTATGAAATATGATCATGTCTACACCCTCATTTCCCTCCACCTTCCTTCCACCTTCCCCCAGTATCTCCCTCCTAACTTTATGTTTTCTTATTTGTTTCCTAACTAAGTCAATTAGTACCGCCCATATATGTGCACGGGTGTGGGGACAGCCACTTGAGCAAGAGCAACCTAGCAGTGGGAATACCCTTGAAACAGAATGACTCCTTTTCCCCTAGCAGCTGTAAACTGCCAATAGCTCCCTGGGAAGGGGTGGGGCCTGGAAAGCACCTCCTTCAGCTATTTCATACTTTTGCCTGGCTTGATCTTGTGCACATCTTGTGCTGGTAGCCACAGCTATTCTGAGTTCACTGGCTACATTATGTCTAGAAGACAGTATTTTGAGGCACTCCTCCCTATACATTAGTTCTTATGTTCTTCCAGCTTCCTTTTTCATGATGTGTACATGGAGTATTTTCTCACTGCAATATTCTCCGAAGTGACTAAGGTAAGTCTGAAAAGTACATTTTTTCATCCTTTTGCCAAATGAAATTTATAGAAGTAATTGAACCAAGCATTGAGTAATCCCTGTTCTCACCTAAAATCTGGCAATTTGGTTAAACTTCTCATGGTTAATGTTGCCATTTTTCCCACATAAGCTAGTGTATAAAACTTCATGATCACAACCAAAAATAAGTCTAGAGAAAGGCTCCGGCTTCTTAGGTGCTGAGGGAGTTTAATTGTAGGGAATGCCATGGTGTGGATTTGGGCAGGAAAGTTTGGTCTTTTAGCTGGGTGATGAAGGGCTGGCAGGGTGTACCCAGAGAGTGTGGCTAGACATAAGCATGGACATAGTGAACTAAGGTAATGTCTCTGATTTTACGCTCAGGTTAAAGCTGGAATTGCCATCTGTCTTTCTCTCCAAATGGTAGAAACAAATGATGGTGGATTCAGAAAAAAAAGTTCATCCCTAAAAAAGATGACTAGCTAAAAGTAAAATGTATTTACTGAGCCAAGTTCTATGACTGACGGGTTCTATAATAGTGACCAGGTCTTCCAGACCATTTCCTCATTAGCAAGATAGAGCTATCTGGGTAGCACTCAAAGCCAGGGGGAAGGTTTGGTGAAAGCTTGCAAATGTGCACTAGATGTGTTACTGTTACTAAAATGTAGGTGCCCAAGGAAGAAAGACCACCCACAGCCTATCCAGCCCCTATCTTACCAGATAATAAGTGTTAGCTGCTCACAGACCCCAAGACACATGTGTTAGGTACAGAGAAGAGAAAGGGTGTTTCCTGTGGTGCTGGGAGTGGGACCCATGGCCAAACACATGCTAGGCAAGTACTCTCCTCCTGATTTACAACCCCGATTAAGAAAGGGCCGCATTTAAATGAAGAAAGCACAGCTCAGCGATCTTCAGTCACTCATCAATGGTGGAAGAGGAGTAGTGCCAAAGCTCAATGTGAATTACTTCACTGTTTTTCACAAAGGCCTTGGAAACCTATTTGTATCCTTTTGGAAAGTGTGAGTGACTATTGGTGATAGTTCCAAGAGTATGAGAAAGCAGCTGATGGGAGTATTTTAGAGGCTGCCAGATGGTTTCTGATCCTAGTAGTTTAGTCTCTGTGCGTCTTAACCTACATTGACTTCTGAGTGACTTGATCGCTTTTAAACTTCCAGTAGGTAAATCTTTTCACTTTCCTGAAAATGTTTATTCTTCTACTGATACTGAATTCTAATAAAAATAATTCCATTTTATGTACTTTTGAAAAATCCTGTAAATTTTTGTTCTATTCTATGTGAGCTACATGTCATTCTTTTGAGGATGTCATAGAAGAGAGAGAGAGAGAGAGAGAGAGAGAGAGAGAGAGAGAGAGAGAGAGAGAGTTCATACCCTGATATGGAGACTATGTCAGATAATTAGGTAGCAACTATTTGTGTAGTGACATCGAGAGAGATAGAGATAGAGATAGAGATAGAGATAGATAGATAGATAGATAGAGAGAGAGAGAGAGAGAGAGAGAGAGAGAGAGAGAGAGAGCTGTTGCAAAGAACTACAATTGGTAAGACCAGTGTTCTGAGTTTAGATTTAAAGGAGGGTCACGAGCATGGGCCTGGAATGGGGGAGGAGGATGGAGAGGTAGAAAATAAGAAAGAAGGATGGAGAGGGATGAATCGAGGGAGCACATCTGTGGAAACCTGCTGCTCCTGGTACCTACTGACTAGAAATCCCCCAATGCTGATATCTGGTCATCAAGGCCATACTAATCCTCTTTTTAGACTTTGTCAGCCACCACTGTCTTCAACTCTTGGACCAAAAGGAAGAGAAAGATGTATTCAAATTCCTCTCTAAGGTGACTTTACTGGTCTTCTAGACTCTGCCCTCTGGGAAGGCACATTCTAATATTGCAGAATGTCTTCCTGCCACTCCACCAGCTTGTTGCTACTATTCATCCATCCTTCCTCAGTCTCGTTAGCCAACACCTAGCATGATCTTTGGAACAGTTTTCTTGATACCTTTTTCTAAAAATATATTTGACCAGCTTTGCCACAAGTTTTCAAATATTAAAGGCTAAAAAACCCTTGAATTTAAGCATTCCAAACAGGAATTTAGCTCTTTTGTTTTCTTATATTGTTTTGTTTGGATTTGTGACAGCATCTCATGAACTTGCTATGTAGTTCAAGGTGATCTTGCACTAACTATGTCTTTTCATCCATCTCCTGAGTTCTGGGATAATGGACAGTCATGCACCAGCACTCCCAGCCTAAAAGGGAATTTAAGTAAATCTTACAGCTTTGCTGCAGAGATTACAGCCTTCCTCCCTCAAAGGATGGGGGTTTTATTACTTTCTTTTTCTTTATTTATTTTCTGTGTCTGTGCGTGCCCATGTGTGTATGTGAATGCAAGCATGTGTGCTTGCCATGGCACTTGTGTGGAGTCAGTCTCTCCTTCCATCTTGCTTTCAAGGCAGAGTCTCTTTTGTTTCTGTCACAATGAGTGCTCCAGACTAGCTGTCCAGTGACCTTCAAGCTGATTCTCCTGCCTCTGTCTCCCATATTCCTATAGGAATGCTGTGATTACGGATGCTGGCTACCAAAACCCATCTTTTTGTGTGGGCACTGAGGATCCAAACAGAGATCTGCGGGCATGTGAGGCTTGGGAAAGCATTTTCATCTGCTAAGCCATTGCCCTGGCCCAGGACAGCACAATTTAGGTGACATTTTCTTTTTGACTAAACTAGAAAAATCTTTCTTCCTGCAAGTTCTTGACCATAGCCCGTATTTGGAAGAATTTTGAATACAGTTTCCTGTAAAACTGTTGCTTAAGGCCATTCATTTAGCAAATGCTCACCTTTTATACCTTTGTCAAGTAAAGAAACTGAATTCAACTGTTGAATTTCAAATTTGTGTGTTATCGTATAATTTTAACAAGTGTCTGAAGATGGATCATGGAGGTGAACGGAGAAGCTTTAAAGTTCATCATAATCTTGCACTCCCCACCCAGCGTATTTTACATGAAATGACACCGATTTTCTTAATAACTTTAATGGTGTGCTATTATAATATAGCTGCAACATTAAACCAGTAGTATTATCAGTGCTAAGTACTCTCCAATTTAGAATACATGAATAAATTCTCTAAAATGCTTAAGAGCATCCATTTCCTCAGCTAAATGAGCTGAAAGTTCAAAAGGTAAAAGGAACATTTCTTCTTACATGAAAAGTAGAAATTTATTATTATTTGTGTGTGTGTGTGTGTGTGTGTGTGTGTGTGTGTGTGTGTGGTGTGTGTGGCACTGGAGACTGAAACGAGAACATCTCTGCCACTGAGCTACACAGTCTCCCCCAGCCTTTCCTTTTTATTTGGAGACAGAGTATCACTAACTCATGGCTGCCTGGAAGGCTCTGAATTCACTCAACCTCCTGAGTAGCTGGGAACAAAGGCCTGGGCCAATAGCTTCGACTCAGCATAGAGCTCTCTCCTCTCTCTTCTCTTTACCTCTCCTCCTTCCTCCCTCTCTTCCTTCTCTTTTCTGGGTTCTTGGAAACAGATTTTCATGTACAACAGCATTTCTTGTCATTGTTTCTAGATGATAGTCCTGCTGACTGGGGTGAAATGGACTCTTAAAATATTTTTTTGAGACAGAGTCTCATGTATCCCAGGCTGACCTAAGAGTTGCTTATAGCCAAGAGGACCTCCGACCCCTGCTCCTCCTTTCTTTCTCTCCCAACAGCTGGGCTTACAGGTATGCACTATCATGTCTGACTTCAGAATACAGTCTGGATAATCACTTGTGAGCTCCTTGCTGACACGTTTTAAAATCTTCTGTGACATTTTCATGGCAACTATAAATGTTGTGTCCCCTTTCATGTGGGGGGTCACAACAGTGTCTGGAGATTCACCTTTGAGGTACTGGGTAGCTCTGTTACTCCCACATTCCACTACTACTCCACTGGGAAGAACTTGCCATAAGGTCACATGATATGTACGAGAGACTGACAAATAATGTTTAAGATGATAAAAGGGGGATTATAGGAGATTTGGGGATGGCTAAGTACCTTTGCTCCAACTAGGTTTTGCCAGTTAGTAAGTTACTGTCTCAGTCCTAAACCTCCTCTTCTCTATCCTGCTTTGTATTCGCAGTAGCACACAGCCAGCCAAGTGAATTCCTGCCTTGTCGACGGTCTCTGTTTAGGTTTTCCCACTGGGGATCACCAGAGAGGGAGACCGAACAACTGAAGGACTTGTTCCTTCCTGTTTGCTGACTACGGGTTTCCTGTCTGCTCAGGCTTCCTGTGAGTATCACTTCAGCCTTGCTTCTTCACTCTGAAAATAGCAAATCTTCCTTCCCTAAAGCACCAGCTGGTTCACTTCTTAGCTTTTCAGTCCATTTGGAAGAACTGGCGTCATTCCACTTCCCTCCCAAACACTAACTGAGGTCTGGACCCCTCCTTGGACCTCTCTAGCTTATGCTCACAGGCTGAGGAAAGTCAGTCGACACAAGATACTAACTAGGTTACATGGCTTACACAGGTTTTTATCAGTGTCAGCACACACACATGTCATTTTTGAATGTCCTCATGATTATATGGCATTTTCCAGAAGGTACTGATTTCTGTAACCACCACTGCCACCACAACCAAGAGGAAGTTTCTCCGCGTCCCTTTTATTTCCACTTCCGCTCTTCCCATCACCTCTTTTTTGACAGGCTACTTAGATGTTCTGCATATCTCTAGTTTCTGATTTGGAGAATGTTGTATAAATAGAAGCATATGATGTGTAACCTTTTTGGAATTGGCTATTTACTGAGCACAGTGTCCTTCAGAGTCATCCAAGTTGTTGGATGTGTCAAGGGTTGGTTTATTTTGTTGTTAAGTAGCATTCCATGGTATAAATGTAGAATATGTTTAACCATTCACAAGATGAAGAATATTTAGTTTGCTTTTAATTTGGGGGTATTAAAAATGGCTGTGAACATTTGAGTAAGATTTCTTTTTTTTTTTTTTTGCACAGAATCTCTCTCTCTCTCTCTCTCTCCTCTCTCTCTCTCTCTCTCTCTCTGTAGCTCAGCCCTAGCCTTGATCTTGTGTTATTACGAGGCCACATAGTATCTGTATGGTTAACTTTTTGAAAAATTACCAGAATCATTCCCAGAGTAGCTATACTCGTTTGCATTTCTGCTATCAGTGTGCATGAGGTCCCATTTCTTGTCATCATCAGCATTTGATTCATTCTCTGTGTTAGTTATTTAGATAGGTGCATAGTAGCATTTCACTGTGGTTTTAATTTGGATTTCTCCCTTGACTGGTGATGTCGAACATCTTTTGTGAATATGTCATGTGTAACATCACTGATGGTGTGTTTGTTCAAGTCTTTTGACCATTTAAAAATTGGGTGGTTAGTTATCTAGAGTTTAAAGAACTTTTAAAAATACATTTTGGTAGTTTATAAATATGTTCTGTCTGTGGGATATTTTTAATCCTTTTCACATAATCTTTCAGAGAACAAAAATTACATGAACATTTCACTCATGTTGATTTTTCCCTTTTTTGCATCATGCATTTGCCTCGTGTTTACAGACCCTTCACTAAACCTCAGTTCATGACACTTTCTCTTGTGTTCTCTTCTAAAAGTTCTATAGCCACATAGACAATCCAATTTGAGTTAATCAACAATCCAGTTCGAGTTAATTTTTTACATAGTCAGGGAGATTTAGGCTTAGGTTTATCAGTATTGTCTTGCCCATAGATCTCTAATTTTGGCAGCACAATTGTTGACAGACAACAACAATTTCATGCTTCTAGGGGGTCTCATAATGATTTCTGGAAGTTGCAAGACTCGGTAGTAAGTTTACTTAGTGCTAATGTTTATTACAGCAGAGGAATCAGAGCAGGGTTAGGCACAGACTTCCCTCTTTCCTTCTCTGTTTGATGTGCCGAATTTCCACCACATATGGCCTTTAGGGATTTTCCATTTTGATATATTAGTTGTGCAAAGGGATTTAATTTCTACACATGCATATCCTGTGTCGTGATCGCATGTGTGCTCTACTGCTTTTCTGTATCCCTCCTCCCCTTTCCGTATCCTTTCCTCCTTCCTCATCACTAGCAGTCTCTTTCAGTTTGTGTACTTCTTATTTTCTCCCTAACTTCCATCGATAAGAGATAAAGTATGCTACTTGTCCTTGTGAGTCTGGTTTATCTCCCTTACTATTGGCTATTCACATTGCCTTCTGCTCTGTGTGTCTGTATCTATAATCCTTTCCTATCTCTCCTATAATGACGCATGTGATTGTATTTAGGACTCTCTTGACCAAGCTCCACTCCTCAACATCTACAAATTAGTAACACCTTTTGCCATGTAAGCTAATATGCAAATGTTCTTGAGATTCGAGTATGAACATATCTTTATAAAATCATCGCTTAATCCTCTATACATGTAATATTTTCCCATTCTTTTAATTAGCAAATCTATGTATTCATATTTAATGTGAATTTATTGAAAAAACATATACTTTGAACCCTACTTTTTTCATATATACAAACAGATCCTTTCCTGGCCTCTGGCAGTTTCCTCCTATGTATGCACCAAGGGTTTTCTCTGAAACACTCAAGTGACCTTTGCAGCTCTAAGGAGTTCTCTTCCTGTGCAGCACTCTTGTTTATGCTGTTTTGTCCTCCACAGTCTAGATTCTTTTAGCTTCCTGGACTCTCAGCATTGTCTTCTCAAGTCAGGGAGCCCTCCAGGTCCCAACTCTTCTTCCCTGTGCCACAGTCAAAAATCTCCTAATGATCTGGAGCCATCCTAGAACATGCCAGGGCGATTTCTCTTCTTTTAGGGATTACTATTGTCTGTTTACTAGTGCCTTGAAAAGTTTTCATGGAATGTGTCCAATATTCAGTTATTTTAAGTAGAAGTGTAAATCTAGGCTCTTATCCTATATGGACTAAAATTAGGGCTGCTGAATATGAGTTTTAAAATATAAACTTATCAAGATGCTATAAAATTTAAAATCAAGTTCATTTTCCCTAGATGTATCTCACATATTCAAAAGCTAGTAAACATTGTATTAGGAAGCATGGCTTTATCTGTACTGGTAAAAGTTTGTCTTTTATTCTTTTTATTGCTTATGCATACTAGTAATTATTGACATAAAATTTTCTTTCATGAAATAAGTAATGTAATTTATTTCTTTTGATTAGATTCTGGTTAGTACATTTATTCAAATTGTTTAATTATCCAGACATTAAAGTGATAGGCCATAGAATCTCATGACATGAATACTGCTGTCATATACTAGCTGAACAAAGAAAATAACTGGATTGATAGCTTTAAACCTCAGGGTGTTTCCAGGTAAAATTGGGAATGTAATATATATAGCTACTTCCAGAGTTTTTTTTCAGGGTGTGGTTGAACACTTGACAGAAAATAGGTATTTTTCTCTCTAATAGATGTTCTCTGTATGTGACATATATGTTATATATTATATGTAATATCAAAACAAAACTGGACTCATATTTCTCATTCAAATTTTTTGACAAATTTGTGGTAAATACCATGTGATACCCCTGGGCAGAAAAAGATATAGAGCCCCATAGTAGAGACTAGACAGCCTGGAAATAAATTATCATGTAATCACATATATAATTAATGATTTTTGACAAGGTACCAAGACCATTCATTGGAGGAAAGGACAGTTTTTAAACAAATGTTCTCAAGAAACTGGATATCTAACTGCAGAGGAATGAAGTTCAATCCATAGTCAGAGATGCTCTGTTGTGCTCATATGTGGCTTTTATTACCTGTGAAACTCATTTGAGAAAGAGCTTAGTGGATGAAGAAGAAAAACGTATTTGAATGGAGCTGTTTAATGTAACAAGCAAGTTATTGAAAATTTGAATGGAAATTCATTTCCCTATACACTGGGAACATGTAGGGAGATATTTTGAGAGAATATTCGTGTGTTCTATGTAACAACTTTGTCTTGGATTTCCATGATAATGAAAAGTATATAGAATGAATAGCCTTCCTGGCCTAATGATGCCTATATTTGAGAGAGGCTGAAGATGTAGCTGATTGGCAGATAGCTTACCTAGCATTCATGAGGTCCTGGATTTGATGCCCAGCACTGAAATCTATGCTCTCGTTCTTTGAACTGATTTTAGAGTCAAGGGATTCCCACACTGGGGCTTGGAAACTAATTCTGTGGTCTCTCAAAAGTAGAGTTACAGGGACCAGTGAGTCTGCTAATCAGATAAAAGTACTTGCCACATAAGCCTGGTAACTTGAGTTTGACCCTCGGAGCCAACATAAATGTAGAGTGAGAGAACCAACTCTACAAAGTTGTCCTCTGATCTCATACATGCACTGTGGCCTGTGCATCTATGCAGAAGCATCATGTGCACATTCACAATAACAATAAAAAATCAAGTGAAGAGTTGTAGCTTTGAAAGAGAATGCTCTAAAGAAGACTGGTCTCCCTGCCATCTCTAGGGGTGACTGATGACAGCTTTGGAAGCAGATGTGGTAGATCCGGGGCAGCACATTTTACCATCTCTTTCCCTGTTCTGGATCTTATCACAGGGTGTGGTGGTTTGAAAGAAAACGGCCCCCAAAGGGAGTGGCACTATTAGGAGGTGTGGCCTTGTTGGAGTAGGTGTGGCCTTACTGAAGGAAGTGTGTCACTGTGAAGGCGGGCTTTGAGATCTCTTTTGCTTAAGCTTCCCTCAATGTTACAGTCGACATCCTGTTGCCTTCTGATCAAAATGTAGCCAGCACCAAATCTGCCTGCAGGCCGCCATGCTCCCTACCATGATAATAATGGTCTGAACCTCCGAAACTGTAAGTGAGCCACCACAATTAAATGTTTTCCCTTAAAAGAGTTACCGTGGTCATGGTGTCTCTTCACAGCAATAGAAACCCTGAGACACAGAGACATAACTTTTGCACAACAGATTCCCTCCTGGTTACAAAGTGCTGTAGGGTAGAAATGATATTAGCTTCTTTTCTGTAGCTTCTTTAACTTCCTATCATAGTTATAAAAATATTTCATATGCTAAATAGATAAAAATAAATGGAAGGGAGCCAAGCAGAAAATGACTTTCCTGCCTAAGATCTCTGGGCCCCTGTTCTTTGAGTTCACTGGAGTCACCTCTAGACTGATTTGTAAAACAGATCATTTGTCTCCACTGTCATTTGCTTATATGTTTTTCCTTTCTTTCAAATGTCCAATTTTGTCCTCCTACCCAAGGTCACAAATCTTAAATCCCCAAAATACATGTTCTTCCCAAATAGCATCTCACACCTGAGATACCCTCTGATCTAGACCATCTTGTCATGTGACCTCCTACTTGAGCTCTATAAACATTTCTACTGCCAGGTAGTGTTGGTGAACGCTTTTAATCCCAGGACTCGGGAGGCATAGGCAGGCAGATCTCTGAGTTCGAGGCCAGCCATGTCTACAAAATGTTTTCCATGACAGCTAGGGCTACACAAAGAGACTCTGTCTCTAAAGACCAAAAAAATTCTAGAGTTATGGTTGATATCCAAGGGGCAAGAGTTACAGAAGTGAACTTAATGAACTCTTACTTGGGCAGAGCACTTCTCAGCTTTCAATCATTTCTCATCATACCCATACATTTTTGCTCCACCCATGCTGGATAGTACTTACCCACTTCTAGAGACCTAGTACTTCTATTAATTCTTAGAGAAATTCATGCAATATATTTTGATTATATTCATCACATCACTCAACTTCTCACAAGCTCATCCCCCTCTCCCTACCCATCCAACTTTATGTCCTATTTTTAAAAACAGACTATAATTTGGGCTGTCCCAACATTCTTGAGTGTGGGGGCAACACTTGAAGAGTGTGTAGTCAGCCTTACAGGGGCCACTTCAGTTTTGGGTTCTAGTTTCAATAACTAAGATGTAATTCTGCTCTGATATTGAAAGAATTAAATGATTTGCAATGGTTTTCCATTGTCTCAAGATAATTTAGAGATTTTTATGGGTTAAATAGAATTAAATATTAAGGACATTATTATTTAATGATGCCACACTCTTCATTTTGGAAGTATATGGCTTCTTCCACTATTGCATCACATTTTCATTGTGTAGAAAATATTCTTCAATTAAAATATTGGTTTTCTTTTTTAACTACAGTTTCCTTCTTTCAGAGTGGTTATAAAGGTGGCAGTTTATTTGCAATTGGTTATTTTGTATGATTCATGAAGAAACACTTTAAAAATAACTTTGTAATAACGACAGAAAACTGTTTCTTCGCAATTGTGATTCATCATAATTATTTTTGAACATTTGGTAAATCCTATTTCTGTGAACTTTTAAGAACTTTAAAAGCCTTTCTGCTCGCTGTTCAAGGCTGTCCTTAATGGATTCTCCAAAGGCTTAATTTTGTGAAGAAAATGGGTTTGTTAAGAGGAAAAGATGAGACATAAAATGTGCTGATAATTTATGTGTCCCAACATCATCCTCATCTTTTCATTTTCTCTTCTGATAAGTGCAAATGAGTCATGGCATTAAATTGAGGAACTAAGAATGTGAAAAAGAACTACCATGGACCTTTCCCAAATAGCCTGTCCTATGCTTCTGGGCCCAAGAGGCAAGTGAGAAGTTGACTGAGTATTGAAGTCTTTCTGCGTCACAAGAAAAGGTAAGGTTATCATGCCAAGTTTTAAAAAGAGACCTGAAATGGAGCAATCATGTGTTTCCTTAAGAAGGGGAAAGAGACCGTGTTAGTGGGATCAGGGACTATGTGCTATACTGATGTTTGTTCCAAGTTTATTTAGTTGAACTGAGTTTTCTGCTTAAAGTTTATAATGACTATTTTGTGAACGTTGAAGATACCGCTCTGAATTCTACAGAATGAGCACACAGCTGTTACCTTCATTTCCCCCAAAGGCTATTGACAGTTTGTCCTAACGTGATGGATTTTATTCTACTGCGTGGATCATGAGCAATCATAAAGCATATCAGTTTTATGAGGAAAATCTGCATTCTGGTCATGTATATAATTACCACATTTTCTTCATGTGAACAATGATGCCTAGGGGTTTCCAAATTCAACTGGAAGTCATTCGTGCTGGCCCATGCCTTCAGTCCTGGAATTCATGAGCTTGAAGGCTTTGATGTTTGAGACCACCCTGGCTACATAATGAATTCCAGGAGAGGCTATGATAGAGTGAGACCTTGACAAACCAACCAACCAACCAACAAACAAAGAAAAAGAATTTACGTGGAATGTCATAAAGATTGTGCAAATAAATTTTCTCTGAACTATAACTACTATAATGCCTATTATTTGCTTGGTATCGAGATTAAAAACTAAAAACTCAAATATAGGCTTTAGTGGGAACTTAAATTATGTTCTTGCATAAGCACCCAAGACATCCTAACCCCCATGAACCTCTTGTCTCCTCTGCTTTCCTTTGGGTCTCCTTGATCCAGGTGCTTAAACTCACCATGCTACTTCAGGGTCCTCAGGGATGCCCCACTCCAGCCTCTGCTCTCTAGACAAGTATACCCGTTCCCAGCTGCTATCCCTCCTCTGTGCTCTCTCACTGGGAAATATTTGAGAGTGGACTTGCTTCTGAATGAAAAGAAATAGAACTTTCTCTAGACAGTTTAGAAATTGTCTATCAAAATTGTAAAGTGCCATGCATTTGGAGTGGGTAAGAACTACAGATTTTCCTGATTTTCCCAGAAGGCCATTGTCCTCTAAAGATAAGTGTGTAAGATACTAAGGACTACTGATTGCAAAGCAGTTGATATGGTTTCATTTGAAGAGCATTTATATATTAGCAGAAAGCTCCTGGAAATAATAACCCAAAGAAAGAGTTCTGTACTGAGTGACAGTTAATACTGACTCATAACTGGTCAGTGTGCTAAGAATAAGAGACTAAGACTCAGAGAACATCACAAAAAATGTAAGAATGATGTAAGCATGGGGAGGAGTGCTGTGAAATGCTATCTTTTGGACATGAGATGGCATCACACCCATGAACTCACAACATCAGTATTACCTGCTCATATCTGCACAAGACTGGGCTCGTCAACACTTCATCGTGTTTACGGGAGGAATTCAGAAGGCTCCACCTCTCCCAGAAGAATAAAGAGCTAAAGGTTGTAGGACAGCGGTCCTCAACCTGTGGGTTGCAACCTCTTTGGCAAACCTCTATCTCCAAAAATATATATTGTGATTCATAACAGTAGCAAAATTACAGTTATGAAATAGCAACAAAAATAACTTTATGGTTGGGGGTCCCCACAACATGAGGAACTGTATTAAAGGATTGCAGCATTAGGAAGGTTGATGACCAATGCTGTAGGAGGAGGGAGTCATATTCCTCAGTGGTGTAGGTAGCACTGGTACATTGCTTCCACTTAAGCAAATAACTCAGCACCCAGGTTCATGCAGGCAACTCTAATTAAATATAATGGGTCACCAGGTGTGGTGGTGTACACCTTTAATGCCAGAAGTCCGGAGGTAGAGGCGGGTAGATATGTATGAGCTCCCAGCCAGCCTGTTCTACATAGTGAGTTCCAGGCCAACCAAGGCTATGGAGTCGAGACCCTGTCTGAAAACAAAGAAATGTAATAGGTCACAAAAAATGACATGAAAGTAGGGGGAGTTTTGGAAAGAAGAAAAGATTTGGTGGGATAGGGAAGAGAGAACAATTAGGGTGACTTTGATAAAAGAATATTTGTGCATTAAATTATGAAATAATTAGTCTAAAAATAAAAAATTTATAAAAATAAAAAGCAGGCTCCAATGGGAGGCTACAACATATGGGAGAGGATTTTAGGATACCCCACCATATGGACAACTACTTACCTTTGCTGCTTGTTTTCATTATTTTCAAAGTTATCATAGAAAATGATGGGCTTCATCATGGAATTTTCATACATACATTCGTGTTAGTATACTTTGTTCCTATTCATCCTCCTCCTCCGTTGTTCTCCCCTAGTCCCTCTTCTTGCTCATTCCCCTCCTCACCATCAATAATCCTCCTATCTGATTTTGCATCATATGAAGTCCATTGCTCTCCCACTTAAAATCTCTTCCATTATGGTCCCTTTTCTACTTTCATGACCTGTGTGTGTGTGTGTGTGTGTGTGTGTGTGTGTGTGTGTGTGTGGACTTCAAGTATGAAAGAAGACACACAAGTGCCTGGCTTTCTTTGTTTGCTTTACTAAATGTTCTATTCTATCATTTTGTGTCAGTTGTCATGATTTCAATTGTCTTTATGACTGAAAGGTTCCGTGTGTATGTGTGTGTGTGTGTGTGTGTGTGTGTGTGTGTGTGTGTGTGTGTGTGTGTCCCCATCAGTTCCACAAGTGTTCAAGTATCTGGAGAGGACAAAAGAGAGTGCTAGATCCTCTGGAACTGGGGCTACAGACAGTTGTCAGCCACCATGTTGGTGCTGGGAATGAAACCCAAGTGTTGTAGACCAGCAGCCAGTGCTCTTAACTGATGAACCATCTCTCCAGCCATCTCATCGGAATCTTCATAAGTGTGAAGTAGAAGCTTAAATTGCTTTGAGTAATATAGCCATTTTTTTTTTACCATATTCTTCCAATTCATGATCATGGAAGTCTATCTGTCTTCTGGTGTCTTCTTCAATTTCTTTCTTCAGTGTCTCAGCTTTTATTGTAAAGATTTTTCACCTCCTTGGCTAAGTTTATTCCTAAATATTTTTTTAAAATTTATTTTATTTTTCTTTATCATTATTATTAAGAAATTTTCTATTCATTTTACATACCAACCACAGATTCCCCTGTCCTCCCTCTTCTCACTCTCCAGCCTCCCCTCCCATTCCCACCTCCTCCAAGGCTAGGCCTCCCATGGGGAGTCAGCAGAGCCTGGTACATTCAGTTGAGATAGGTCCAAGCCCCTCCCCTTTTTCTTCTCCTAATATTATTCATTCATTTACTTGTTTGTTTGTTTGTTTATTTTAATCTTCTCTCATATGTTACATTGGGACCACGGTTTCCCCTCTCTTCACTCCTCCAAGTCCCTCCCCCACCTCTCCTGTCCCTGAGATCTACTCCTTCTTCATTTCCCTACAAAAAAAAAGGAACAAAAGCAGGCCTCCTAGGGATATCCACCAAATATGGCCTAATAAGATACAATAAAACTAGGTGCAAACCCTCATAGGAAGGCTGGACAAGGCAACCAGTAGGGGGATTGGCAAAAAAAAAAAAAAGTCAATGAAATGATTCCTGCTATACTCCTAGATCAGTGCCTAGTCCAATTGTCATCAGAGGGACATTATCCAGCAACTGAGGAAAGGAGATGCAGAGACCCACAGTCAAACACTAGGGAGAGTCAGGGAAAGCCCCACCCCCACCCCACAGAAGAGGGGAGGGAGGATTGTAGGGCCAGAGGAGTCTGACACCGTGAGAACTCAGCCCACAGAAGCAACAAAGCAGGGCTCGTAGAGGCTCAGAGAGAGTGAAGCGACAAATATGGACCTTGCATAAAAAGGGCCTGAGCTAGGTCCTCTGCATATACCTTATGGTTATGTTACTTGGTGTTCTCGTGGGACTCCTAACAGTGGGAGTGGGGGATGTCTCTGACTCTTTAGATTGTTTTAAATGTAGGATCATATCATCTGTAAACAGGGATAATGTGATGTAGCATGAATCTTAAAAGGTCTTATTAATAAAAACAAACCCGGAGCCAGGTATTGGGGTGAACGCTGAAAGATCAGAGAAACAGAACAGGCCACAGCCAACCTCACCTCACCAATTCCTCAGCTGATCCTGTTTCCTCAGACTGGAAGTCTTTTAGTCCTCATCCGAATGGATCTCAGCTGAACTGCTGCTCAAAAGCCTAAAAGCTTAACAACCTAGTTCCTGGTCCTCATGTCTTATATACCTTTCTGCTTCCTGCCATCACTTCCTGGGATTAAAGGCATGTGTCACCATACCTGGCTGTTTCCAGTGTGGCTTTGAACTCACAGAAATCCAGATGGATCTCTGCCTCCAGAATACTAGGATTCAGAGTGTGTGTGCCACCATTTTCTGGTGTCTATGTTTATCTAGGGGCTGCTCTGTCCTCTGACCCCAGATAAGTTTATTAAGGTGCACAATATATTGGGGAACACAATATCACCACAATGTAATTTCTTCCTTTCCTATTTATAATCCCTTTTATTTCTTCTTTTTGTCACATTCCTCTTTCAAAGACTTCAAGCATTATATTGAATAAAAGGAATAAGAGTGAACACCTTTAACTCATTCTTTATTGTAGAGAAAATACTTTCAGCTTTTCCTTTATTTCGTATAATGCCGTCTACAGGCTTATTCTGTTCCTAGTTTCTTCAGGATTTTTAAATATTAAATATTTTATTATTTTTCATACAATATATTTTGACCAAATCCTCCTCGCCCTCGTACCACCCAACTCTATATTCTTTCTCTCAAAAATGGCTAAGAAAAACAACAACAATAACAGCAACAAAAAAAAGAGAAAATCATAACAAACTGAAGAAAAAAAACCAGTAAGACAAAAAAGGTACCAACATACACACATACACACACACACACACACACACACACACACACACACACACACACACACAAAAACCATAGATTCCATTTTGTGTTAGCCAGCTGCTCCTGGGCATGTTACCTGCCCTGGAATGTGTTTGATATACAATTCAGGGATTTTATAATGGATGGGTGTGGAACTTGGTCAGTCCTTTCACTGC
Organism: Peromyscus californicus insignis; assembly: GCF_007827085.1. Taxonomy (NCBI): domain Eukaryota; kingdom Metazoa; phylum Chordata; class Mammalia; order Rodentia; family Cricetidae; genus Peromyscus; species Peromyscus californicus. The sequence goes on from NW_026294391.1 coordinate 100,231,344, forward strand.
TTCTATTGAAGTGATCATGGGATTTCTGCCTTTAGCTGGATTTTTGTGTCACTACATTAATTGGTTTGAACATGTTAAACTAGGCTTGCATCTTGGAGATAAAGCCAAATTTGTTGAATTGTATGGTTGTCTAAATGAGTCTCCTGAATTCAACTTGCAAGTATTTTATTGAGTTCTTGTGCATGTGTGTTCGTCTGGGAAATTGGTCTGTAGTTAACCTTTTGTTGTATCCTTACCTGGCTTTGTTATCAGGGTAATGCTGGATTTATAGAATGAGTTATTGGTGAACCTTCACCTTCTATTTTGTGGAACAGTTTTAAGAGTGTCAACGTTAATTCTTCCTTAAAAGTTTGGTATAATTCAGAAGTAAATTGGTCAATCCTTGGACTTCTCTTTTTAGGTACATTTTTTTTTTCTCCAGTCTCATTGCTTGTTACAGATCTGATTTGTTTATATATTTTTCATTTAATTTTAGTAGGTTATATGTGTTTAGGAATTTATCATTCTGTATTTTTTAATTTCTTGAATGCAAGTTTTCAAAGTATTTCCTAGTTTTCTGAATTTCATTCAAACCTGTTGTAGCATCCACTTTTCATTTTTTTTTTTTTTTCAAGACAGGGTTTCTTTGTGTAGCTTTGCGCCTTTCCTGGAACTCGCTTTGGAGACCAGGCTGGCCTCGAACTCACAGAGATCCGCCTGGCTCTGCCTCCCGAGTGCTGGGATTAAAGGCGTGCGCCACCACCGCCCGGCTCCACTTTTCATTTTTATTTGGATTCTTTCGATCAGTTTGTCTAGAGAGGTACTAGTATTGTTAACCTTTTAAAAACTTTTTATTGATTGATTCTATGTAGTTTTCCTTTTTAAAAATTTAATTAGTAAATTCATTTTAACAAAATGAAGTATTTAATAATATACCTTTTTATTAGTCTACAGCAAATTGGCCTAGAGCAGATAAAAGTCCAGAATATCCCCTAGGTCATAGTATTTTAGTTACTATTCTATTGCTATGAAGAGACACCATGATCAAGAGAATTCTTACAGAAGGAAGCATTTAATTGAGGAATTGCTTCCAGTTTTAGAGGGCAAATCCATGATCATCAGGGCAGGAAGCAGATAGACTCACTATAGCAGTGAGATGAGAGCTTTATATCCTGATCCACAGACAGCGGGCAGGGAGACACTGGACCTGGTGTGGGCTCTTGAAACCTCAAAGCCCACCCCCCAGTAACACACCTCCCCTAACAAGGCCACAGACCCTAATCCTTCCCAAACAGTTCTACTCCCTGGTGACAAAGTATTCAAATACATGAGCATATGGGGGCCATTCTCATTCAAACAACCACGCACATTGTATAAAGTATCGTATTTTCAGGATTTCTAAGTGCCAGTTGGGTAGAGCAAAGCAGACTAGACTTATAGTCTTTGTCATTCCTTAGCATATCTACTGAGGGAGTGGTAGGAAAATGAGTTCTCACTTGCACTCACTTTTGGCCACTATCAAGTCCTAAATAAAGATCTAAGCTTCACAAATATATTTAAGTTACTAAGTTACTTTATCTGAATACTGTTTCTTCATGTATCACACACACACACACACATACACCACACACACACACACACACACACACACACACACACACACACACACACACATACTAAGCACTTTCAAGAAAATCGCAGTGACTCTGAGCTTTTAAGATCACTTATAATTGAAAAACTTGAACAAGACTGCACAAGATCAAGCCAGTAGACATTCCAGCATGGATGTGAGAGAGGCTAATGAACCCCTACTCCTAACAGAGGAGCTATTGACAGTTAATGGATGCAGAGAAAGAGGGCAGAGAATTTTCTTTAAGGGCATGACACTTATTTGGTGGACCAAGCTCCAGTGAATAGCAGCACAAATTGAACTTAATGATAACTTTTAAAAAGCAGACATAAAGTTTAGAGAAATGGTAAAGTGTGTGTGCTGAGGTGAGGTGGTTGCTGGATCTGGAAGAAACTTTCTTTTTTACCTCAATTGAGATGATTATGTGATTTATCTCCTTAACTCTGTTTTGTGTAACATTACATTAATTGATTTAGGTAAATTCAACCAACCGTGCATCCCTGAAATGAAAACAATCTTTTTCTTCTTTTTAGAATTTTATACCCCAGCCCTGTATTTATGTCATTTTCTATCTCTCCCTCCTCCAACTACTCCCATGTCCCCCCACTCCCTTTCAAATTTGTGTCATATATATGTACATATATAGTCATATATATATATATATATATATATATATATATATATATATATATATAGAGAGAGAGAGAGAGAGAGAGAGAGAGATATAGAGAGAGAGAGGAAGAGAGAGAGATACAGCCTGCTGAGTTTATTTAGTGTTGTCATGTGTATACTGTTTTAGGGCTGACCACTTGAGATTGGGTAATCTATAAGGGGGCTCATCCCTACTCATCCCTAGAGAAGACTGATTTCCTCTCTCAGTAGCCATTAATTTCCCACAGTTCTTTATTTAGGGGTAGGACCCTGTGCAGTTTCTCCCATTCATATTGGCATGTCAATTGGTGCTGTTGTTATGCAGGTATTGCTTAGTTGTCTTAGTTTCTATTGCTGTGAAGAGACACCATGACCACGGCAACACTTATAAAGGAAAAACATTTAATTGGGGTGGCTTACATTTTCAGAGGTTTAGTCCCTTATCATCATGGTAGGACATGGTGGTGTGCAGGTAGACATGGTGCTGGAGAAGTAGCTGAATGTCCTACATCTTGACTTGCAGGTAACAGGAAGTGGTCTGAGATACTGAGTGGTATCTTGAGCTTACAGGATACCTCAAAGCCTGTCCCTACACTTCCTTCAACAAGATCATACCTACTCCAACAAGGCCACATTTTCTAATAGCATCACTCCATTTGGGGGCCATTTTCTTTCAAACCACCACATTAGGTGAACATATTTCAAAATTTAAAGTTGGCTAAAGCTAGATATAGAAAGTTAAACTTTTCTTGGGTTTTCTACAAATTAATAAATTCAATACTGAAGATAGATTTTTAAAATCCTGCCTATCCCAAAATCTGTAGTAATATTTTTGTAGTATTTGGCATCAGTAACACATACAGAAGACAAGGATAGTTTTTAATTTTATACTTTTCTTAGGATATTTACCTGTATTTGTATTAATACTTAAAACCTAAGAAATTACAAAATAAAACTCAGTTGTCAAAACCCCAGCAGAGATATAGAATGAGTAAAGGTGACTTGTCTTATAAAATATTAAGATAATTATTTTGTCTATTGCTCTTTTTAAAATATAGTATTTTTATTATTTTTTGAGAATTTCATATATGCACACAATACATTTTGGTCATATTTACCCCTCCCACTTCTCCTTTTATGTCTTCCCAAATCCATCACACACTCCCTCACCCATCTCAATTTTATGGCTTTTTAAAATAAACCACCAAATCTCATTTGTGCTACCTATTGTACTTGTAGGTATAAGGCCAGCCACTAGAGTGTGGTTGATCTACCAAGGGTCATACCCTTAATGAAAACTGATTCTCTTTCTCTCTTCTCCTGGAAGTCATCAGCTGTCACTAACTCTTAAGTTAGGGGTGAGGACAAATGTACTGTCCCCAAATCCATGTTGTAATCGTAACTGGCTTGACCTTGTGCAGGTTTTGTGCAGGTCACCAAAGCTCCTGACAGCTCATGAATGCAAGAGTCATGTCATGTTCAGAAAACACTGTTTTATCCCATTTCTCATGATCTCCTCTGGCTTTTACAATCTTTCTACCCCCCTCTTCCATGATAATCCTTGAGTTTTATGAGTGGGAGATATTGCTGTTTCTTTATACCTAGTTTAATACATATAAATAACTTTAAATCTAGTATAAAATAGCAACAGTATAATTTGCTTTGTTTTGTTTAAATACTGAAAAATTTCAGTTAAGATGCAAATTAAACCTAAAGTATATACTAGTCTTACACAATCAAAATGGATTTCTCTCCTTTATTAAGTTCATGTTTAAGACTTACCTATGCATATACTTCATAACAGATATGCCATTAAAAAATCAAAAAGATGAATGCTTACTTCTTCCCTACAATACCCATAGTTATTCTCCATAGATTATCACAAGCAGTGTAAACAAAAATTTAACCTACACAGCACATCATCACATTTTATATTGGAATTTTTTTTCTAACTGGTACTTTTATAAATAAAAGTTCCTACTTAAATCCAGGATTAGTAAATAGTTTGTAAGTGGTGAAGAATTTAAAACTCAAAGCGACTGTATGATTAATCTGACAAGTCTGCTTGGTAGCTCAAACCTCGTACCAAAAAGTCTCAGTGAAAACTTCAAATCGGTATGGTATGTATACATGCATGCATACATACATACATACATACATACATACATTCATACTACATATGTATGTTATAAGTGTAATGACTATTGCTTTTATTTGGGAGCAGTCATCTTTGCCAAGATAATTAAGAGGAAGAATAATAATTCATTTTTTAGTAATTGTGCATACCTTTAAAATGTAAACAGCATATTTGATTTACAGAGTGTTACAATAAGTGCTCTATAAAACTGTTGGCCAAAGCCTAAGATCTATTTTGAGCACATTTATTATTCCTCAAAATAGTTCAAGAAGCATTGCTATTTATGATATATTTGCTTGGACTAGAGAAGATAACTTAAAAAAATGTTCCCCAAGAAGCAGTAATTTTTTTCTCCTCAGTATAAATGGACTTTTCATAATAGAATGCTATTTGTATTTTATATGATTAAGACTTTAGAGTTTACATCAAACATAAATAAAAAGGTTTTTTCATCTTAAAATAATACTTCAATGAGATTCATTTGTAAAATATCTAGCTAATCTTGAACACTGCCAATCTTTTGCCCTGTGGAAAGTATAGCTATTAATAGAATATTTCACTGCCTCATAGCACAATGGTATAGCATATCTAACTACAGTTATCACTAAATGAAATGAAAATATCCCCTGCTTTCTAAGGTACTTGATTAGCTGCTGGGAGTTATTTGTTGAAGTGCAGTAGGGTTTCAGAACATTTGCTGCATCTCAGGGAGAAACAGGCAAGTCTTTAGTCCAGAAGATAGATCAACTAAAATATATCAGTCTTCACATCTAAAATCACTCAGAAATTGCTAATGTAGTGTTTCTGCAGAGATGTTTTAGGCTGACATAAAATTTTCAGTGCTGTAGAGGGATAGGCAAACACAGTTCCTTTTTGTTAACAATGTCTTGCCTCCACTACATGAAATCTGATCTCCAGTCCCATTATCCTGTCTTTCTTCATTGTCACACACACACAGTAATGACATGATATTAAGGCCTCCAGATCACCCTGTTCAAATGTAACAGCTGTTTTCTGTGATGTTCCGGGAGCTAAGGAACATTCCCTAACAATTCTCAATTTGATAGATTTCATTTTACAAGTTCTGCAAAAGGACAGTGGATAAGTTAAAAGATTAGTTCAGTCTGCTCAAACATTTCCTCCATGGACAGTAGCTGCAGTTAAACTGTAACTAATCTGTGAGGTAAAATAGCACACAGAAATCTAGCTGGGGAGAGTGGTGGACTTTTACTAAAGACAGCAAGTGAAAGCTCCCAATTTCTGCTTCATGGTAAGTTTTAGGTGCTGCAATAAAACCAAGCTTCACATTGTACCAGACCTGCTATGGCTCCAGTTCATCTTCAGCTGGTCCCACATTCTGAAAATTGCGGCGGTCAAAGAACCTGTGACAGAATTCTCCTAGGTGACAAAAATCAACATTTTTAATTTAAATTTAATTAAATTTAATCCTTTAAATTTTCTCTCGCCTGATGGCATTGAAAGAACTGGATATTCTGTCTTCGTAGCTGTATCTGGCAGTTCCTTCAGTTTCTGTCATGATTGCTTTTCCTGTAATCTTTCATATGCTGAATAAGATGATGTTCTTAGTAGCAGGAGGCATAACAAGCCCTGTGTTACCAAGTACTTAAATATGGCTTCTCAGTGGACATATTTTTAGATCTCAAAAGTTCTCCACTTTGGCAATACACTAATATCGCATGAGCAGAATTTTGACAGTTCTAAGGCTGCAACAAGTAATGGATACATTACATAGGGCCTGATATCATCATTGTCCAGTATACCAAGCAGGTTATGACAACCTCTCTGTTTAAATGAACTAGCTGAGCCTTAACATCTTACATCAGGGGGCAGGAGGGATATAATGACAACACATGATGTTGAGCTCACAAAGTCCTCTAGGCTGGTACTCTTAACAGCAGACACTTTAAGTAGTACCATTTTGTCTCCATTTTGTCAGTTTATGTCCAAATGTTCCTCATTTCTTTCCACCTACTACTTTTAAGTTTGACTTTTTCTTGTTTTTCTAAGACTTTGAGGTACATGGTTAGGTTATTTTTTCTGAGGTCTCTATGGTATTTTGCATGTAGGCACTCACAGCTTGACTCTTAGAACTGCCTTAGCTCCAACTTAGCAGTTCTGATATATTGTGTTTTCATTTTCTTTTCTGGCATCATTCTAAGTTCCTCCTTTATTCCTTCAGTTACTGTGGTGGTTTGGATGAGAATGGCCCCCATAGACTCATATATTTTAATACACAGTCCCCAGTTGGTAGAACTCTGATGTAGGTTGATCCTTTTGTACACTGTGAAGATTTGTCACTGTGATTGGTTTAATAAACAAGCTGTTGGGCCAATAGCCAGGCAGGATAAGCTTGGGAGGAAAAACCACACTAAGGAGGGGAAGAAGGGCAGAGTCAGAGGGTCACCAGCCAGATGCAGAGAAAGCAAGCTGAGAATGCTGTACTGAGAAAAGGTACCAAGCCATATGTGTGGCTAAACATAGATAAGAATTATGGGTTAATTTAAGTGTAAGAGCTAATTAGTAACAAGCCTGAGCTACCAGCTGAGCATTTATAATTAATATAAGCCTGTGAGTGTAAGAGCTAATTAGTAATAAGCCTGAGCTACCAGCTGAGCATTTATAATTAATCTAAGCCTGTGAGTGATTATTTGGAAGTGGCTGTGGGATGGGGCTGGACAAAGAAAAGCCTCCATTTACAGAACTGTTTGGGAAAGATTAGGAGGTGTGGCCTTGTTGGAGGAGTTGTGTCAATGGAGATGGGCTTGGAGGTTTCAAAACCCCATGTCATTCCCAGTTAGCACTCTTTCTCTCCTCTCTCTCTCTCTCTCTCTCTCTCTCTCTCTCTCTCTCTCTCTCTCTCTCTCCCTCTCTCTCTCTCTCCCTCATGCTTATGGATCAGATGTAAGCTCTTAGCTACTACTCCAGTGCAATGCCTGCCTGCTGCTGGACTCCCTGCCTGATGGTTATGGACTCTACTATCCTCTGGAATTGTGAGCCCCAAATTAAAATCTCTATTTACAGGTTGTCTTGGTCATGGTATCTATTTCAAGCTTAGATGAAAGATGCATTGATTTCTGGTTATAACAATGTCATTGGGGGTTGGTTTAGCACCATAAGTGTTTTTAGCATGTTAGTAATACAAGGTTCTCCTCTAGGACCTATGGCCTGTCTATCCATAGTTTTTGGCCTAATAATGGTGCCACGTATGGGTTTCATCTCATGGAGTGAGACAAATCTGATGAGAAAGCATTTGGTTATTCTGATGACATTCATGCCACTATTGTACTAATGGACATGTCTTGCCAGGTCAGCCAGTCATTTTTGTAGCTTGCAGAGTTCATCTTGGTATGATTGATGATTGCTTTTCTCCTCTGTTAGCATGCTTAAAACAGAGACATGCAACTGGCTGAGATAACTGTGTTTGGCATATGTATGTTTAGAATTGTAATGGCCTCTTGATAGGTCGCTCCTTGAATCAGTATGAAATGACCTCTCCTGTCCCTTCTGACTAGTTTTAAAAATCTGTTTTAGCATATGTTTCAATATTGACTCCTTATTTCCTCCTTCCATTTGCTAGCAATACCTTTGCCTATCCTTTCACCCTAAGGTAGTGGCTATCTTTAATGGTGAACTGTGTTTGCTGAAGACAGCAAGAAGAAACATTTTGTTTTCTGATCCAATCTGTTAGTTTGTGTCTTTTGATCAGGATACTGAGAATATTGATATTCAGAGATTCTTTTGAAAGGTATGTTTTAATTTCTGTCATTTTATTGAATAATGTTGCATTTGGGGTTTTCTTAGTCCTTTTTTTGTGTAACAACTGTCATAGAATCGTTTCTTTTCCCCTGTAGCTTCTTGGATGTTCTCATTCTTCATTTGAGGCTGCAGCAACTGCTGTAGAGCTACCCTGATGGTTATAAAATGATGACACAAAGTTGGGAAGGGAGGAGTTGTGGGAGAAGTCAATATGATCAAAATAATTCTTATGAAATTCTCAAAGAGTTCATTAAAAACGATCACTTTGTCTATTTTGTCATAGACAGATTTTATTTCTCTTTCTTCTATAAGAGATGACTTTCTGGAAATAGTAGTCTGGTTGGTAGCTATGGCCTTTCAGAACTTGAGGTCTCTTTCCAAGATTTAGAGTTTCCATTGAAAACTTGTTATTCTGGTAAGCACTTTATATGTGATTAACCCTTCTTTTTTTAGCCTTCACATGTTTGTTTGGTTTCTGTTGCTGCTCTGTATACTTAGTGTCTAAGGTATAAGGTGATAAGAGACATTTCTTTTCGGTTCTTGTCTATTTGATGCTCTGTATGCCTCTCGTAACTGGATAGGCATCTTTCCTTCTAGATTTGGGGAAATTTCTCCTATGATTTTATTGAAAATATTCTATGTCTTTTGGCATGGGATTCTCTCTCTCTCTCTCTCTCTCTCTCTCTCTCTCTCTCTCTCTCTCTCTCTCTTTATTTAAGAAATTCTTCCACTCATTCTACATATCAACCACAGATCCCCCCCGCATCCCTCCTCCCACTCCCTCCCCAGCTCCCCCTCACAACCAGCTCTCCATCCCCTCCTCCAAAAGTGTAAGGGCTCCCATGAGGAGTCAGCAAAGCCTGGTACATTCAGTTGAGGCAGGACCAAGCCCCTACCTATCTATATCAAGGCTGAACAAGGTGTCCCATGATAGGTAATGGGTTCCAGAAAGCCAGCTCATGCATCAGGGGTAGATCCTGATCCTACTGCCAGGGGCCCCTCAAACAGACCAAGCTACACAACTGTCTCCTGGATGCAGAGGGCCTAGTCTGGTCCCATGCAGGTTCCACAGCTGTCTGTCAAAAGTTCATGAGTTCCTATGAGCTTGGTTCAGGTGTTTCTGTAGATTTCCCGATCATGATCTTAACCCCACTTGTTCATATAATCCCTCTTCCCTCTCTTTGACTGCTCTCCTGGAGCTTGGTCTGGTGCTTGGTAGTAGATCTCTGTATCTGTTTCCATCAGTGACTGGATGAAGGCTCTATGATGACAGTTAGGGCATTCACCAATCTCATTACAGGGGAAGGCCAGTTCAGGCACCCTCTCTGCTATAGCTTGGAGTCTTAGCTGGATTCATCCTTGTGGGTTCCTGGGAATTTCCCTAGTACCAGGTTTCTCCATAACTTGATAATGTCTCTCTCTATTAAGATATCTCTTTCATTGCTCTCCCACTCCATCCTTCCCCAAGCTCAACCATCCCATTCCTTCATGTTCTCATCCCCCATCTCCTCCCCTCTACTACCCCCCTCACTCCCAGTTTACTCATGGAGATCTCATCTATTTTTCCTTCCCAGGGCGATAGGAATGGGATTCTTATCTGTATTCTAAGGCCATGATCCAGAGGTTTTTGTCTTTTCACAGTGTCTCAAAATCTCACATGTTCTGTTCATGCGTTTTTAAAGTTATAATTTTCCTTGATTGAATAATATAATTTCTCTACATTTCTTCAAGACCTGTGTGGTATTTTGAATGTAATTGACCCATAAGATCTTAGAGAGTGGCACTATTAGGAGGTGTGACTTTTGTTGGAGTAGGTATGGCCTTGTTGGAGGAAGTGTGTCACTGTGGGAGTGGACTTTGAGGTCTCATATATGCTTAAGCCATGCCCAGTGTCTCAGACCACTTCCTGTTGCCTGCACAGGATATAGAAATCTCAGTTACTTCTCCAGCATGATGTCTGCCTGCATGCTGCCATGTCCTACCATGATGATAATATACTGAAACTCTGAACTGTAAGCTACCCCAATTAAATGTTTTCCTTTATAAGAGTTGCTGTGATCATGGTGTAGAAACCCTAACTAAGACAAGCAGATATCCTGTCCTCTACATGATACATTCTGTTGGTAAGGCTTTCCACTGGGTACAAAGTTTTCATTTTTAGCTTCATTTTAGTTTGTTTTGTTCTTCAGTATTTCTATCTCTTTATGGATTCTATTTTTGTGTCCTGAATTGATTTCCTCATTTCATTCAGCTGTTTGTTTATATTCCTTAGAATTCATTCAGTAGTTTATTCCTATCCTGTTCAAATTTATTCAGAAGTGTGCTCATGTCCTCTTTTGTTTCCTTGAACATATTTAAAAGTGTTCTTTTGAATTCTTTGTCTGGAATTTCTTCTAAGTGACTTTCATTAGGAATCATTACTAAGGGATTGGCAATTTTGTAGGGATATATATTTCTTTGTTGTTTATTTTGCCTTGGAACATGCACATCTAGGATTAGTTTTTTTTTGTTGTTGTTGTTTGTTTGGGTGCAAGTATTTAGCCTCCTGTGTTGAGTGAATGTTTGAATCTACACTTGGTGTTCATAAGGTTTATCTGGTTTTGGATCTGTTGGTGATACTTGGAATTCATTTGTCAAGAAGTTTGGTGCTGACTGTGGGTGGGAAAGCTGAGGTGATTCTGGCTTGCTTAGCTAACTTGCATACAGAAGATATACAGGTTGTAACTGGAACCCAGAAAAAGGCAGAGGTCTGAGGTCACTGGTGACCTTGGACAGGTGCCTTGGCTGTCTAAGTTCCTGACTGGTATGACAGAAGCCTGTAGATTAGTGGAGGTCTTGGGTTGTGGGTATGCGACCACGTACAGGTACCTTGAGGATCTCAGCAGGAACTTAGAGAAGGGAAGACCTTGAGGTAATGTGTCTGCTAATTGTAAGGGCTAATGAGAACTCATGAAGGTCACAGTGGGAACTCAGGACAGGAAGAATCCTGGGGTCACTCTTCTATAACCACAGACAGTAATCAGGGTCAGTCTGAGTTTACACAGAAATATGGGGATGGGTAAGGATCTAGGGTCATAGCTTTTTTTTAAAATCTCAGACAGGTGCTATGGCTGATTTGAGTTTGCATAGGTCTCAAGAGGAACTGAGAACTGGAGGGAACCTGAGGTCACGTGTCTGTGGCTGCACGTAAGTGCTGGTTTATGCAAGTTTGTGTGGTCCTGGGGGAAGCTAGTGACTGAAAAAAATCCTAAATTCCAATGGTTGTCTGACAGAGCTATAGCAACAAAAACAGCATGGCATAAAAACAGATGTGCAGATCATGGGAACAGACTAGACTACCCACAAAGATGCCCAAAATACTCATTTAACGAATAATGCTGAAAAAGATAGCTATCTACATGTGCAAGAATAAAACTAGATCTTATCACTTGACCCATACACAAATTAAGTCCAGGGGATGGTGAGATAGCTCAGTTTTTTAGAGCACCTTGTTGTTCTTGCAGAGGACCCATGTTCAATTCCCAGTACCCACATGATGTCTCACAAATGTTTGTGGCTCCAGGACCAGGGGATCCTCCATGGGCATACATGCAAAAAAAAAAAAAAAAAAAAAAAAAAAAAAAAAAAAAAAAAAAAAAAAAAGAGCTACGAAACTGAACAAGTTCTCGAAGGAAGAAATAGAAATAACCAATAAGTTTTTTGAAGTGCTCAACATCATTTGTCATCAAGAAAATTCAAATTAAAACTACTTTGAATTTTGAAGTTTCTTTTTTTTATTATTAAGAAATTTTCTATTTACTTTATATACCAACCACAGATCCCTCCCTCTTCCCTCTTCCCACCCCCCAGCCTTCCCCCCCACCCATGCCCCCATCCCCACATTTTCCAAGTCAAGGCCTCCCATGAGGAGTCAGCAGAGTCTGGCACACTCAGCTGAGGCAGGTCCAAGCCCCTCCCCACTGCACCAAGGCTGTGCAAGGTGTCACACTAGGCATTGGGCTCCAAAAAGTCCACCCATGCACCAGGGACAGATCCCGATCCCCCTACCTGGGGGCTCCCCAAACAGTTAAAGCTAAACAACTGTCTCCTGTATCCAGAGGGCCTAGTCTAGTCCTATGGGGGCTCCACAGCTATTAGTCCACAGTTCATGGGTTTCCACTAGTGTGGCTGGTCATCTCTGCATGTTTTCCCACCATGATCTCGACGTTCCCTGCCCACAGATTCCCTCCTTTTTCTCATCCACTGGATTCCTGGAGCTTAGCCTGGCGCCTGGCCATGGATCTCTGCATCTGCTTCCATCAGTCACTGGATGAAGGCTCTATGATGACAGAGTATTCACTAGAGTAGACCAGTCCAGGCAACCTCTTGACCATTGCCTGTAGTCCAAGGTGGGGCCATCCTTGTGGATTCCTGAGAACTTCCCTGGCACCCTGCTTCTTCCTATTCCCATGGGGGTCTTCATTTATCATGGTATCTCTTTCCTTGCTCTCCCACTCTGTCCCTGTTCTAGCTCAACCCTCCCATTTCCTTATGTTCTCATCCCCCATTCTTTGCCTCCATTACCCCCCACTGCTGTGGGATGGTCTGTATGTCAAGTGTGTTGCTGATTGGTCAATAAATAAAACACTGATTGGCCAGTGGCTAGGCAAGAAGTATAGGTGGGACAAGGAGGAGAATAAAGCTGGGAAGTGGAAGGCTGAGTCAGAGAGACACTGCCAGCCACCATGATGAGAAACAGCATGTGAAGATGCTGGTAAGCCACGAGCCATGTGGCAAGGTACAGATTAATGGAAATGGATTAATTTAAGCTGTAAGAACATTTAGCAAGAAGCCTGCCACGGCCATACAGTTTGTAACCAATATAAGTCTCTGTGTTTACTTGGTTGGGTCTGAGGGGCTGTGGGACTGGCAGGTGAGAGAGATTTGCCCTGACCGTGGGTCAGGCAGGAAAACTCTAGCTACCCCCCCCCCCCACACACACTGAATTTTGAAGTTTCATGTTACCTTGGTTAGAATGGCCATTATCAAGAAACAAATGATAACAAGCTCTGGCAAGGTCCTGAGGAAAGGAGAACCCTTAGTCACTGTTGGTGAGAGTGTAAATTGCTGAGGCCACTATGGAAATAAGTATTTAAGTTCCTTCAGAAGCTATAAATAGAACTACCATTCGACCCTGACTTACCACTCTCAGGCATGTATCTGAAAGATGCTGCATTCTACTGTCAAGATACTTGTATATCCATGTTTCTTGCTGCTCTAATCACACTAGTTAGGAAATTATATCAGCTTAGATAATGACCAATCCACAAATGGAAAATGAAAATGTAATAAATATATACAATAGAATTTTATTCAGATGTAAACAAAAACAGAAATTAAGAAGCTTGCAGGAAAGTAGATGGACCTGGAAAACATATTACATTGGTAACTCAGGCTTAGACAAATACCACATGTTCTCTCTCATATGGAGATCTTAGCTATGAGTGTATGTAGAGGCCAGGAAGTGGGAAAGGGACCATAAAAGGTTCGAAAAGAGACAGGCTGGAAAGGGCAGTAGAACATATATGTTATGAAAGTGGTAGGGGTTATGCTAGGAATGGAAAGGTTTAAATTGATATGGAGGAGCAGGGAAATTGTAGGGAGCAGGGCCAACCAAAACTAAGAATGTATGAAAAAGTCATAAGTAAATCTGTTACTTTGTAAACCTATTACAAAACAAACCAAGGAAGATCTTAAACAGATTCACTTTGCCTGAAAAAGAAAACAGCACCTAGAAGTCATACGTTGGTAAATGAAAATCCCAATTCTAGTGTTTGGCTATCTCTTTGTGAGTTGGTAGTCAATGAGGCTCCCAAGGCCCCAAAATCAATACAGGCTATTTCCACTGCTGTTGGTTGTCCAACAGAAATTGGTGGTAAGACTGTTTTGCTGAAGACACCACACACTTTGTTTGCATAGCTGCTAGGGGATGAAAGACATTACCAGTCTCAACCAACTGTGGATCCTGTGCTATAACACTGACCTGACAGGCAAGATGTGCCTATTGATGAAATAGTGGCATGGCTGCCACTTTCCGTGGATTTGAGACCTACTCCTCACAAGGGAATTCATTACTAATACTGTAAACCTGGTCAAAGATAAGCCTGTAAGCCTGTAACTGAATAGGTCATAAATCCTAATGGGGAAGTGGCTACTGTTGTATACTAATTGTATACGTTATGTGCATAGATTAGTGCTGTTGTCACCTTTGGTCAGAGAAGCTTTTTTTTCCCAGTGGGAGTTAGTTATTGTAGTGATTCATAACTGATCAAAGCGATGAGAATAAGTGACTAGTGAATGTTCAACCATAAACAGGACATATGTATCACCAACTATAAGGCTCAAGGAACATTGCAGATGAGGGGACGGAAAGACTGTAAGAGCAAAAGTAAGGTGAGGCATTTTGTGGATGACTGCCATGTGGGCATAACATAGCCATTAATTACACTTGTGAACCTACAGCAGCTATGATTATCTGCAAAATGCCTGCACAATATGGGAACGTTCAGGGTTTCATCATGATTGAGGGAGGGGATCACAGGGTCTCATCCTTCCCTGAGGAGCTGTCGGCCATTAATGGAGAGAGAGAGAGAGAGAGAGAGAGAGAGAGAGAGAGAGAGAGAGAGAGAGAGAGAGAGGGAGAAAGAGGCATTTTCTTCAGTGGTGTAGCCACTGGAAAGTTGCTCACACTCATGGAAGCAACTCTAATTAAACCCAGTAGGTCACCAAGATAAAGAAATAATTTAAAAGATGTGAAAGTAAAAAGGAGGACTATTTGTGAAGAGGATGGTATTCAGTGGGAGTGGGAAGGGGACAAAAGAAGGTAACAGTGAATGTGACCATATACTATAACCATTTGTGACAATGTCATAATGAAACCCATTGTTAAGCATAATTAATGTGATAATAAGAATTTAGATTAATTAAAAATCACTTCAGCAATGAAATTTGAAAGATTTTCCTAGATCCTATATATAGTTACCTGCTGTGGGATGGTCTGTATGTCAAATGTGTTGCTGATTGGTCAATGAATAAATCACTGATTGGTCAGTGGCCAGGTAGGAAGTATAGGCGGGACTAACAGGAGAATTGAGAGAACAGGAAGCTGGGTGAGGGAGACACTGCCAGCCACCATCAGGACAAGGAAGATGTAAAGTACCGGTAAGCCACAAGCCACGTGGCAAGGTATAGATTAATAGAAATGGATTAATTTAAGCTGTAAGAACAGTTAACAAGAAGTCTGCCACGGCCATACAGTTTGTAACCAATATAAATCTCTGTGTTTACTTGGTCGGGTCTGAGTGGCTGTGGGACTGGCAGGTGAGAGAGATTTGTCCTGACTGTGGGTCAGGCAGGAAAACTCTAGTTATAGTTACCACCAGCACACAGGAAGTACAGCTCTACTTTGGGAGCCCATACCCACTCTTTTGTGTGTACTTTATTCTTTACCTATGCTCTTTTCTTTCTGATTTTTTTTTGAGACAGGATTTCTCTGTGTAGCTTTGGAACCTGTCCTGGAACTCACTCTGTAGACCAGGCTGGCCTCGAACTCACAGAAATCCACCTGCTTCTGCCTCCCGAGTGCTGGGATTAAAGGCATATGCCACCACCGCCCGGCTTCTTTCTGATTTTAATGACACAAAACTCTGTTTCAGGAAAAAATAAAAGAGAAGTATTACTTCTTGATTTCAAATTTTACCATAAAACAATGGTAATAAAAATAGTGTGGCAAGGGTATAAGGATAGCTATACAACTCAATAAAACAAAATTAAGAATCTACATATATATGAGTAATTGTTGACAAGAGTATCAAGACCATTCACTGGGGAAAGAATAAGTAAGTCTGAAAAAATTGGATAGCCACATGCTAAAAGGAGCCAGTTGGACTGTGTCTTATACCACATATAAAAATGTGCTGGCTAGTTATTGTCAATTTGACACAAGCTAGAGTTATCTGGGAAAAGGGAGCTATACTTGAAGAACTGCCTCCATATGATTGGCCTGTAGGTAAGCCTGTGGGGCATTATCTTATTAGTGATTGATATGTGAACAGGACGGCACAGCCTACTGTTGGTGGTGCCACTCCTGGGAAGACAATCCTGGATGACATAAGTAAACAGGCTGAGCAAACCATGGAGAACAAGCCACTAAGCAGTGTTCCACTGTGGTCTCTGTTTCATTTCCTGCTTCCAGGCTCCTGCCTTGAGCTCCTACTTAATATAACACCATGATCAAAATGAAACCACAACCCATATAATGGGAGAAAAAATGTCAACTTATCATTAATGTAAGGGAGTGCTAACTATATAAAGGTCACTAAGGATTCAATAATAAAAATATAAAGTGGTCCAGGAATCTGAATAGGCATTCCCTAGGGAAGATAGTTATACAAATAGACAGTGTGGTAGTTGTGGTGATATTTTATTTGTGCTGAAATGTGATATTTTATTTGTATGCTAATAAATAAAGTTGCCTGGAGATCAGAGGTCAAATAGCCATAAACAGAAGTCAGGCGGTGGTAGCCCATGCCCTTTAATCTGATTACATGGCAGCCAGAGTCTCCGTGTGTTCAAGGACACAGCCAAGCATGGTGACACGAGCCTTTAATCCCAGTACCAACCATAGAGACCTGGAGGTCTGTATAAATAGGCAGTGATGAGGAAGTCATGTGGCTGAGCTTAGAGCCAATGAGAAGGTAGAACAGGGAGGCAATAAAAGCACAGGTCAGGCAGGAAGAAGCTCTCTCTGTGGAAGCTACTGCTGGTGGTAAGCTAAGGCTAGTCATGGCTATTGCTCCAATCTCTTTGGCTATTACCTCTGTATTTGGCTCTGTGTTTCTTATTTAATAAGACTGTTTAGAAACTCGTCTACAGGTAGTTTGAATGTAATTGGCCCCCATAGGTTCATAGGGAGTGGCTCTATTAGGAGGTGTGGCCTTGTTGGAGTAGGTGTGACATTGTTGGAGAAAGTGTGTATAAGTTCACTTCCTGCTGCCTGAGGATCAAGATGTAGAACTCTGAGTTCCTTTTCCAGCACCATGTCTGACTGCATGCTGCCATGCTTCCCGCCATGATGATAATGGACTAAACATCTGAAACTAACGTCTGTAAGCCAGCCCCAATTAAATGCTTTCCTTTATAAGAGTTGTTGTGGTCATGGTGTCTCTTCACAGCAATAGAAACCCTAAGACAGACAGTGAACATGTAAAAAGACTCAACATCAACCTGAGCTGGTGGCTCAAGCTCATACTTATAGCTACTTCAGAGGTTGAGGCAAAAGGATCCATGTTCACAGTCAGTCTTGGATAAAGAGTGATTTTAAAAGCAGCCTGGGTCACTTACAAAAACTTTTAGAAGGAGGGGAGCTGTAGATATAACTAAGTAGTAGTCTGTTTGCCTAGAGTGAATGAGGCCTTAGGTTCAAAGCTCTTTGCCAACAATAATAACCCAAAGGTAGAAACAGCCTAAATATCCATCAGCTGATGAATGTATAAACAAATGATGCTTTATTCTTAGAGTGGAATATTATTTGACCATAAGAATGAATAAAGTAATTACATGCCATAACATGGATAGACCTTGAAAACATTATACCGAATATGAAGACCATGTACTATATTATTCTATTTTTTTTTAGATTCCCAGGGGTGGAAAATCTGTAGAGACAGAAAGGATATGAGCAGTAGATTGGAAGTGCAAGTGTCTCCATAGTAGGATACAGAGTCCTTTGGGTATGTGCCCAAGAGTGGTAGAGCTGGATCATGTGGTAGATCTATTTCTAGTTTTTTGAGGAACCTCCACACTGATTTCCATAGTGGCTGCACCAGTTTGTACTCCCACCAGCAGTGAGTAAGTGTTCCTCTTTCCCCACATCCCTGGCAGCATTTGTCGTCATTTGGTTTTGGATCTCAGCCATTTTGACTTGGGTAAGATGAAATCTCAGAGTAGTTTTAATTTGCATTTCCCTGATTGCTAGAGATGTTGAACATTAAAAACAAAACAAAACAAAACCATTTCTCAGCCATTTGTATTTTGTCTCTTGAAAACTCTATTTGGTTCCATTTTTTATTGCGCTTTTTTCTTGATATTTAGGGTCTTTTTTAGTTCTTTGTATATTCTAAATAGTAACGCTCTGTTAGAGGTATAGCTAGTAAAGATTTTTTTCCCATTATGTAGGCAGTCTCTTCATTCAAATTATGGTGTCCTTTGCTATACAGAAGCTTTTTGGTTTCATGGGGTTCTATTTATTAATTGTTGTTCTTAATGCCTGAACTATTGGGGTCCTATTTCAGAAAGTGCTTTTCTGCACCAATGAGTTGAGGCATATTCCCTTTCTATTCCATTGATCAATGGGTCTCTTTTTTATGTCAATAACATGCTGTTTTTATTACTCTAGTTCTGTAGTATAACTTGAAATCTGGGATGGTATCAACTGCTTTTTTATGGTTTAGGATTAGTTTGGATATCCCAAGTCTTCTGTGTTTCCATATGAAATTTAAGATTATTTTTCAATTTCTGTGAAAAATTGTGTTGGAATTTTAATAGGGATGAATATGTAGATTGCTTTTGATAGGATACCCATTTTCACAATATTTATCCTACCAATCTATGAATATGGGAGGTATTTCCATATTCTTAATTTCCTTTTTTGGTGCCTAAAAGTTTTCATTACACAAGTCTTTCAGTTCCTTTGTTAGACTGAGTCCAAGATACATTTGAAGGTATTGTGAATGGAATTATTCATCTGATTTCTTTCTCAGTCTATTTGCCATTTGTATATAGGAAGGCTACAGATTTTTGGTGTATTAATTTTGTATCCTGCTACTTTGCTGAATGTGTTTCAGCTGTAGGAGTTTCCTAGTGGAATCTTTAGGGTCACTTATGTATACTCTCATATCTGTAAATCATGACACTTTGACTTCCTCTTTTCCAATTTGTATCCCCTTGATTTCTTCAGTTGTCTTATTGCTCTAGCTAAGACTTTAAGTACTACATTGAGTAGGTATGAAGAGAGTGGACAACCTTGTATTGTTCCTGGTTTTAGTGGAATTGCTTTGAGTTTCTCTCCATTTAATTTGGTGTTAGCTATAGGCTTTCTGTAAATCACCTTTATTATACTGAGGTATTTTCACTTATATCCCTAGTCTCTCCAAGACTTTGATCATGAAGGGGTGTTGGATTTTGTCAAAGGCCTTTTCTGCATCTAATGATGGTTTCTGTCCTTAAGTCTTTTTACATGGTGGATTACGTTTATTGACTTACATATGTTGAGCCATCCTTGCACCTCTGGGATTAAGCTACTTTGATCACAGTGGAAGATATTTTTAATCAGAATATAATTGCAGCATTCCCCCTTCTATTTTCTTCCTCCAGCCCCTTCCATGTACTCCTTCACCCACTCTGTAGTTCATAGCCTCTTTTTCTTTGTTATTGTGACATACATGTATAAATGTGTAAATATTTAAATAAAATGGAATGAATCTGTTGATTGTATGTATATGATTTCAAGATTGACCACTTGGTACTGGACAGCCAGTTGGTGTGCTTTTCCCTGGGGAAGACTATTTTTTCCACTCTCAACATTCGTTAGTTGCCTGTAGTTCCTTGTGTAGAGGTGAAGTCCTGTGAGATTTCCATTTCCATGACAGCACACTGATTGGTGTTTTCTTGTTTGGTTCCTATTTAAGAGAGTTAGCTTTTTAGTCATACATTTATGTAATCTGTTTTTATCATGGAATGTCTTTATTCCTCCAGTTTTAATAGATAGTTTTGCTGGGATTAATAGCCTGGTTTGACAGTTGTAGTCTTTTAGGGCTTGGAGTATGTCTTTTCAGGCCTTTCTGGCTTTAAAGATTTCTGTTGAATAGTCAGGCATTATTCATAAGTGACTGCACCTTTCTCCCATGCAGCTTTCAATACCCTTTATTCTGTGTTTTTTTTTTTTTTTTTTTTTGGTTTTTCGAGACAGGGTTTCTCTGTGTAGCTTTGCGCCTTTCCTGGAACTCACTTGGTAGTCCAGGCTGGCCTCGAACTCACAGAGATCCGCCTGGCTCTGCCTCCCGAGTGCTGGGATTAAAGGCGTGCGCCACCACCGCCTGGCTTATTCTGTGTTTTTAATGTTTTATTTATGATATGTTGTAGAGAATTTCTTCTTTGACTTGTGTAACCACAGTTACAATCATTCTTTCAAATTCTTTTAAGTTCTTTCAGATCATTTTCATTAAGGGGCCATTACTATGAGACTTGTAGTTTTTAGGTGATGTTGGTTTTTTCCCCCTTGTACTGGGTTTTGTCATCTTGAGTTATTTGGTTGGTTGAGTTTTTCTTCCTTCAGCAAAGGTATTTACAGTATTCAGGATGGGGCTAATTCATACATTCATAGCAAGGTTGTGATCCCAATTTCCTCTATTTATCTAGTATTTGGGGATATAGCCTCTATTCAGTTCTGTTTCTATGCTACAGTTGGATGCCTTCAGCAGTTTGATTAAGGAGCCTGGAGCCAGTTTCCCCTGGCAATGTATACTCAAGACCCTGTAGGATAGGGCAACTGGCGTGTCTCAGTCAGGAAGAGGCATTGTTCTGGGAGTCTGGGTAACATGATAGCTGAAAGGTCCCTAGTGAACACCAGGGGTGGGATATGGTGAGTCCTAGAGGGAGCAGACAGGCTGAGATGAGGAAGCTATCCCTGGCAAGCAGCTGAAGAACTTGAGTGACCCAAATGGTGGGGAATCAAGAGGGAGAGCGTGACTAGTGTACTTGGGTCCTCATTATGAGTGGTGGCTATAAGGCCCAGAGTAACAAGTGATGTTGGGATCAGATGAGTCCCAGAGGAAGGAAGATGGGTGGAGAGGATGTGACTATTCCTGGCAAGCAGCCAAAGGACTTGGGCAACCTGAATGGAGGAGAATGAGGAGAGGGTTCAGGTAACCTACTTGAGTCTACAACACATGTGGTGTCCATAGTTGAAAACTGTTGATTATTTTGTATCTGTTTATTATTTACTTATTTTGAGATAAAATGTCATATAGCTCAGGCTAGACTGAGAGTCACCATCCTCCTGCTTCAGTGGTGTCTTGAGAATTCTTGATTTGTGTCATTTTTCTTTATTTATTTTGCTTGATTGTTTGTTTTCATATAGGATTATAAACCCATTCACTGTTACTCCCTCTTAGCTAGAAGTAGAAGTTTCCCTAATTTTTAAATAGAAGAAATTGAGACCAAAGGCAGCTAACTGGTTTATAGAAAACTCACACAAGTTGTTGGCAAACTCAGGAAAGTAGCTGAAAATTGCCCATTTCTAGTTTTAAATTGAAATAAGTGCTTTATTTTTAAGAAGGAGAATAATTTATTACATTTGTTTGCATGTATGCTTATGCAGGCATACATATGTATGTGTGGGTACTCACATGCCACTGCACATGTGTGGAAGACAGATGACAACTTACAGGAGTCAGTTCTTTCCTCTCACTACGTTGGGCTCTAGGGGTTGAAGCTCAGGTCATCAGGGTTGGTGGCAAGTACCTTTGCTGGCTAAGCCATCTCTCTGGCCCACAAGTTACATCTTATCTTCTGGGGCAAACTGATTGCAGAAAGGTAAGTCAACTATGATTACACAAAATAAACATCTTTGACTTGAGAGTCCCTGAAAGGTTCTGATCAGTTCTCTTGTCATTTCAATCTGCTCACCTATGTGCCAGTGCCTTATTCCTGAGGATAAAGAAGCAGTTGGCACCATCTATTGCTGGGGATGTCTTTCTGTATGCTGTGAATGTGTTGCTCTGATTGATTGATAAATAAAACACTGATTGGCCAGTAGCCAGGCAGGAAGTATAGGTGGGATAAGCAGAGAGGAGAATGCTGGGAATTGGAAGGCTGAGTGAGGAGATGCTGCCAGCTGCCACTGCCATGAGAAGCAATATGTAAAGTACTGGTAAGCCACAAGCCATGTGGCAACTTATAGATTAATAGAAATGGGTTAATTTAAGATATAAGAACTAGATAGTAAGAAGCTTGCCATGGCCATACAGTTTATAAGTAATATAAGTCTCTGTGTGTTTACCTGAGTCTGAGTGGCTTCAGGCCTTAGTGGGACTGGAGAAAACTCCAGATACAATTTATGACAACCAAGGCCTCAGAGTCTATTTGGAAGAAAAATGCACATGAAACCATATCTGTGACTCAAATGACTCAAGCATATTTTCCTGTAATATCATGAGTCACTCAGCTGTGCAGCTAAGGGAGTCAGAAGGGGTCATGGCATGCAAGCTTTTCTCAGGAAGGGCTCCTCAGAAGAGGAAGCAACTGGGTTTGAAAGAAAAGCAGTGTTCCTTAAGGGAGGAAGTAAGGCAGGCCACCATCTCTGCAGGCCCATAGCAAGGTACGCATAGGTCCTTGAAGGGTCTTTGGTTGTAGGGGAAGGATGGATGTATTATCCTAGATAAAAGGCAAACAGAGAATCTGGTGGAAGTTCTATGGTGATGAAAAGAGTGACGAATGGGGAACTGTAGCTAGAGTTTTCCTGCCTGGCCCACAGTCAGGACAAATCTCTCTCACCTGCCAGTCCCATAGCCGCTCAGACCCAACCAAGTAAACACAGAGACTTATATTACTTACAAACTGTATGACCGTGGCAGGCTTCTTGCTAACTGTTCTTATAGCTTAAATTAGTCCATTTCCATTAATCTATACCTTGCCACATGGCTTGTAGCTTACCGGCATCTTCACATGCTGTTTGTCATCATGGTGGCTGGCAGTGTCTCTCTGACTCAGCCTTCCACTTTCCAGCTTTATTCTCCTCCTTGTCCCGCCTATACTTCCTGCCTGGCCACTGACCAATCAGTGATTTATTTATTGACCAATCAGAGCAACACATTTGCCATACAGACCATCCCACAGCAGGGAACTTTCTTAACCTGTCACACAATCTAATCCTCCTGGGAAGATTGCTTTCTATTTGAAAGCAAGTTTCTTTGCAGGTCAGCAAAAGCTCCATTGTCCACTTGAAGCAGTGGGACAGACATTTCAGACACTAGCAATTCAATCATGTGGTGAAACACATATTGAGCACTTACTGTATTCCTGGAGTTTTTCTATGGACCAAGAACTCACTGGTGCCTAAGACTTACTTCTTGTCTTAGTTCACAGTCTCAATGATGTGAACTAAGATGTGAACTAAGGGATACAATACCAGATTTCCCTAGGGAAGGGTATTCTTTCCCATTCCTCTCCCTCTACTACTCATAGGAGTGGCCAAATGTAGACCTACCTTCAGATCAACGTAGGGCAGGGGAGAGAAACCCCCCCCCCCAGAGCATACCACCCGAAGGACTTTCCATATAGAGCCAGGAAAGACGGAACATTTCAAGCCTCTCTTTTATATCCTGCCTGAAAATGAACCATGTTTGTTAGACTTCTTTTCTGCATATGCTCATTCCTCCATGGTATGTTGAACTAAGAAAGATGTGCTTAGGTCAATGTTCAGCTTTTCTGGGAAATCACAGCCTTTTGAAAGGTCATGCCAAAGATTTCATCAGGGTTTTATCACCTGTGGCACCTGTCATGGTATTCTACACAGGATGAGTATTTGAAAAATGTCCCTTTAACAAATCTGGGGCTTTGAAACCCCTATCACACTTCCACCTGCACAGGGCCTGTGTGCACACAGGCCTTCCTGAATCCCTTCTTCTAATTCTTTAGATACCTTCAGGGGCATCAAGTGAGATGACCACCATTGTGGCTAGGTGTGATTGCCCTGGGATGCTAAGACAACGAGGATGTCCTGCTTGATATGTGATCCTGCCTCTACTTCATACACATGGCAGAAAGTCCCTTGGCCTTTTGTTGACTTCCTAGTTACCATGCTGCAGGGAGAGGGTGTTGCTCAAAAAGAAACACCTGTACAGGGGCACCTCCTCCATAGAAAGGGAGTAAAGAGCCGGGGGTTCTCAAACTGCCTCTCCTGCTGCTCATGCAAATCTTGGAAGGGCAGCAGACCATAAGAAACACTGGCCTCTCACAAGACTCAACCTTGACTCTCATATTCCGAGGACATTCACCTTCACGGACTCTTTGACCTACACAACCCAACTGCTGGGATTGTAGTTGCATTCAACCGCTCTGCCCTTCCTGTTGAGTGGGAACTGCTACCCCAGCAGCTTGTAGGCCCATGTGCATTGTATCACCCAAATCTCCTTTTCACTCAGAGACTTTCCTAGCTTTGAAAGAATAATGCTGTCATCATCACCCTCTGCATGGGCAGTGCCTTGCCATTCACTCAGACACTGCTCCATCATCTTGATGCCTCGGGGTAGGTGCATTAGGTGGATGTTCTGTAAGCTGCAACTTCACCTCCCTGTTCATTTTTCTTCTCTCAGTGAATTTTCCATCCTCGCCAAAATAAAATCTTATTAATACAAGTGTCCCAGATAGAAACATACCGATGTATCTTGGTTGACAGTTTGGGTTTGATAACGCCATGCTCAGCAATTCCAGGACGGGGGCATATTCCCAAGTGAACAAACAGTAGAGTTTTGGAGAAAATCCCTATCAACTCCAAGGACATTAGATCAGAAAATCCATTTGCTGAGCATACTGATAGGTGAGTGTTCACTTACTTTGAAAGCACATTTATTTTTAAGAGGTATTCATAAAGTTATTGAATTTGAGTGCGTTTTGTCTATTCTCCCTTGGTTTTCAGATAGGAATTTATAAGATAAATGTGACTAGCTGTATCTCACAGCTATTTGTGGCTGACATTGACTTTTTTAATATAAAATTCTCATTATCACTTCTTGGCCTTTTGGCTACAATCAAGTGATCTTTTGTGTTGGTATCTATTTATTGTACATAGTGATGTATTTCATAAAGACTTTTTCATACATCAAGTACTTTGACTATATTTTCCTCTCTCCCTTCCCTTTCCCCTCTCCCTCCTATTATTCCTAGTCATTTCCTCTAAGCAGTCTCATTTCTGTTTTCAGGTTCTATATGCATATTAAAATCCAGGATATACAAATTGGTGAAAATGTGTTTGCCCGTGTTCAATTGCACTTAATACAATTATTTCCAGTTGCATCCATCTTCCTGCAGATGACATTATTGCACTCTTTCTGAGCCTCCCTGGGATGAAAAGCTTCACTTGTAGGCTTCTTACCCACTCAACACTCTTTTGGATGGAAGGGAAGAGATCTGAAGGTTAGGGGTTTAAAGCCTTAGTGCATTGATAACCAACTGAAAACCGATAAATCACTTCTGAAATGACTTACTATTGCATAGCAGCCACCAGGTAAACAGGGCTTGGGGACTTTAAAGGGATTTATACATGTGGATATAGAAACTTGTCTCCCAGCTTCATCTTATGAAGTGAGTGAGAGATGTCAGTGAGGAATGCCAGAGTCCTATATGACAGAAGGACCTTGTACAATCTGCTTCGCTGTCCTCGACCCCCACTGCTCAGCTTGGAGGAAACCCTGGGAACACCTAAGTCTCTAACTGGCAAAGTGTCAATCAAGGTCATCCATTCAGTCCCCACCTCTGCTCCCTTTTCTTTGTCTCTCAAATGCTGTGCTTCTTCCTTTTCTACATTCTAATCTCTCCACTGTGGCAATTTCCCTCTCTGTTCTAATCCCTCTCTGTCATTTCCAAGATAAAGATTCCAACTCCTGAACCTGAATGTACTAGCTCATGTAGGCTCTTGGGGATTGCCATTAGTTGGAGGGCCAGCCTGAGCTACTGTTATGTTTTAAAGGAAAAGAAAAGATTCCAACCCCTTACTCTAGTCTAAAACACTTTTCATGACTGACAAGTGCTGCACTTTCTAGGTTCTCCCACACCTCTCTTTGCTTAAATTTTAGACTGCAGTCAGAGCAAACTAATGGTTCTTTCCCAAGGCAGTCTCTTTGACCTCTAGCCTTTGTGCTAGTTTCTTGCTGTACCTAGAACACTCAGTCTTTCCAGCTTGCCCTTTCTTTCCCTTAGCTACTGAACTGTGCAGAATTCTGTGCCCTTATTATCTTCACAGGAGGTCCTCCCCCAATCTGAACTGCTTTTCCTCTGTGCTTCCTCCTCTTCATGCTTCTGTCTTCTGAGCATTCATCAGCCTGATTGAAACTGCCCTTTTCCTCGTTTATTTCTCCCACTCAGTTCTGCCCGACTGTGTCTTACTCGTGATCATATTCCCAGCAGAGCCTGTTGAATGAATGATACATGTTTAAAAGTTTTTTGAAACTGCAGCTTGCCATACTAGTATTAAGTGTTGCATAATATTACCGTGTTCAACTTGGCTATTTACTATTGTTGGATAAAACTTTTTGATAGTAACTGATATCACATTTCAGTTCTGTCATTCTTGTTCTTTCTTAAAGCTGATTACTTAATAAGGCTTTCCAGTTAGTGAACATTTAAAGTGGACTAGACTGAGGTAAGATTTGATGTGATGATGTCACTTACTCATTATATCAATCTTATAAATTAGGTTCTCCTATAAGAATCATCCTAATTTTTCAGATTAAAAAAAAAAACTAAGTCTACAAATATAGGTTTAAAAACATTGAGTATCTTACCCAGTGTCTCATAGCTAAGTTTTTATCGTTGTTTTTTCAACAAGATCTGCCCTGCAAGCCAGACTGGCCTGGAACTTACTCTGAAACCCAGGCTGGTTTTGAACTGGCAGTGGTCCTTGTGCCCAGTCTCCCAGATTCTGATTACAAGCACGTTCCACCATGCCTAGCTTCACAGCCAGACTTTGGATGTAGAGATTACAAGTTCAAAATCCTAGTCCTTACAAAGTTTTCAAATGAGGAAATTACTGACAGAGTGAAAAGATGATTCACAAGATGAGAATATCATCTGTTACTTGTGCGTTTGCTGAGTTACCGACAGGTCACAGAACTACTAGAACTCAGTGATTTCAAACAATTCCAACAGGATATTAAAAATGAATACAGAAACTTGAGTAGATATCTCTATAAAGAAGATATACAAGTGTCCAAAAAGCATATGGAAATATGTTGAACATCATTGATCACCACAAAATGCTAATTCAAACGACAATGAAATAACACTTCACACCCATTAGGGTGGCTTCTATTTTTAAAATGTGTTGACAAGGAAGTGGAGAAGTTAGAACCCTTCCTTGTGCATTGCTGGTGGGATGTAAAATGGTTCAGTTGTTGTGAAAGACAGTATGGAGATTCCTTTAAAAATAGAAGTACCCACCACATGATCCAGCAATTCCACCTCTAGGTATATACTTTATGGAGTTAATCACAGAATCTCAAAGGGATATTTGCTTACTGCAATTTATAGATGTACTCTATACAATAGCTCAAAAGTGATACAGTCTAAGTGTCCATTAACGGAGGAATAGATAAATGTGTAGACAGTCAATGGAATATCATTCATCCTTTTAAATGTTAGGGTATCTTGATATATACCATGATATGGATAAAACCAAAAGAGAAAAACATATGAGTCCTCTTATTTGAGCTACTATCATAATGCAGTAGACACAGACAGATAGTAGAATGGCGGTGCCAGCAGTGAGGGGATGGGGACCAGGGAGTTAGCTTTGAATGGTATGTGTAGTACTTTTCACAGTGGGAAAGAAAGAGCTCTAACTATTGATAGTGGCCATGTTTTCTTAGCAGTGTGAATGTACTTAATACCATGCCCTTCCAATGGTTAATGTATAAAACTTTAAATGTTGATTTGAGTACAATTGGAAAAGCTAACCCCTAATTCTAACCATTTCCAAGTCTTGCAATGTCAGAAAATTCACACCTGATGAATCTTTTAATTTGGATTTTATTTCTTCTCTCCTAAGGCCAGAATTCTCCCTGCCAGGGCCTCTAGACCTTCCACATCGGTCATTGACTTAGATGTCTAGTTCATTCTCCTCCTAGGAAGACGACGGTTACTCTGAAGGTGGCACACACACATTTTACTCATAACCATTGGCAGATGGCTGTGGATCCCGTCTGTTCCCAGGAGTGACATCAGGACTAGCTACACTGTGCCTTTTCCATCACTGGGAGCTAATCCTGACAGTGACGTTGGACATCATTATTAATAGGTCAAGAAGAGACATAAAGAGAAGAGGAAAGTGCCTTGGGCTGAGTCACACAGTGAAGTTGAAACAGCATGCTCCCAGTAACAAACCTCACCCTGCCTTTCCGATGTGGCTGCCAGCTCCACAACCTTGCTCTTTTTTTTTTTTTGTACTTTGTACAACAGATTCACTGGCTATGGAAGCAGGTCTGAATTGTCTTGGTGATAAGTAAAGGAAACCTTCCTCTGTTTGGTATTGATGATCTCGCTTTGTTTCCTGCTTGGCAGGAGGCCTCACCATTGAAAATCAGTAGATCTTCAGGTTGCCCTCCATTCAGATGTAGCAAAGAACTCTTGATATCCCTGGGGTCCTTTGGGGATACTGAGGACGAAGTAGGGAAAGAAGGATCTGCTTCATCCTTTCCACAGGTGAACGTCAGGCCAACTGGAGCATGGCAGTCTCCTGGAGAACTTTTAAAACTAGAATGCTTGGGCTAGGAGTGCAGCACAAAGGTAGAGCACCTGCTGAGCATGTGTAAGGCTCTGGGTTCAGTCCCCAGCAACACAAAAAAGATACCCTGGGGCTTGGCCAGCTCAGCTTGGAATGTTCCCTCCCCCCCCCCCCCCCCCCCCCCCCCTCCCCCCCCCCCGCTCTTCCCAGGGAGCCCAGCCCCAATATGGAGCCCCCTTGAGTTTAGAAGCAGCTGTTCAAAGCCCCTGTCACTTAGCTGACAGGCACCTTCTTTGTGAGATGGGAAGTGCCACAGTCTGTTGTGTTTGAGCATTCCCATAAACACAGTGTTCCTCCAGTCTTGGCACTTATTACATACTGCCTGTTGTCTTTACTTAACTGCTTCAGATCTTTGCTTCTCATATCCTCAAGAAGCTACTGGAGAGTAAGGAGTATGTACACCATATCCTATTATTATTGCTCCAAATGCCAGCTTCATTAGCACACAGCGCATATTCGGTGCATATGAGTTGAACTGATGGAAGTCTTGTAGATGGGATATCTGACATAATTTCTTACTTATTTGGACAGAAGCTCCGTGTCCTTTGGAAGCAAAATGATCACATGGGAAAAGTCTCATAGACAGAAGCCCTGGCTTCCGATCCTGGCTGTGTCCTAAACTCCCATTGTGATTTGTAGTAAGTCACTTGCTTTCTCTGGCATTTAATTTCCTCATATGTGAAGCCAGGGCTGAGAAGTAAGCTTCATGTTAGCGCTGGGCTATTCTGCATAGCAATGGACAGTCTTTTTCTCATGTGAAGGTGTGAATGTCTTTTAAAAGTGTAAATCGACTCCAAGTTCTGAAATGAGAAACCTGGGTAGAGAGCAAAGTATGTGATTTGGCCTCGGTTCTATGCATTGTGTGTATGGAGAGGAGAATGTTGCTCACTTCTCATCCATGTTCTTGGTTTTGACCGGACACTTCCATCCTAGGAATGTGAAACGTTCACTATCTTCATGCCTGTTCAGTTCTTTTTATGAATGAGCTGGTGCAGAGGTTCATTCCAGCTGGATTTCTGCTTGTCCCTCTGTTTCTAGTCTGGACTAAAATGTTTGTTATTATGTTTGATAAAACCTGTTCAAGTAATGTGTTCTGAGGAGGACAAGGATGACACAAGACACAAGTATTCTTTTCTTTCATGGAGCATCTGATTTACTCAGAAAGTTGGTACACAGACATGGGGATGTGCTATTGTCCATAAAGAACTACCTGAGAACTAAGGGTTGCTTACAGAAAGCTCCAGTACATAGAATAGAGTCTGCTACTACACAGGTGATACTCACTATAAATATCTGAAAGTGAATGAAAATGTCCGTGACTCTCAAACCTTTTGTTTTAAAGAGACATCTTAAATGCAATCGTGTCTTAAGCTCACTACATGATTGAGTTGGATATGATACTGTCTTGATTGAGGAAAGCTAGGGACCATTTCCTGTTTGCTCACTACATGAATGAGTTGGATATGATACTGTCTTGATTGAGGAAATCTAGGGAGCAGTCCTGTTTGCTCTCCCCTCTGGATCCCAGGAAGGTTCTTCAGAGCCTAACTGGAAAACTTTTCTTGTATCCAGGAGAAATGAGAAATGTTTCAAGTCTTGCTCTTTTCCCAGTTCATTTTGGCCACTTGCAATCTTAACAAAATAAATAGAAGATGATCTTTCAGTGGGGACATGTGTATCTGAAAAGAAAATACTGCCAACTCCCTCCACCCACCCTCACTCCAGGGATCCCGCAGTTATTACTAAGAGCATGGAAGAGGTTGTTTTCAGTAAGAGATTTCCACCTTAATCCACAAATGTATATGAGATTAGTGTTTTTTTAACTTAAATAAGAAGGAAAGGAAACTAGTGTGGTAGTTTCTCCAGCATGCAGTAGAATGCTTGTTGGGTATAGTCAACTACAGTGGATCACAGTATA
This sequence comes from Peromyscus californicus insignis, assembly GCF_007827085.1. Lineage (NCBI taxonomy): Eukaryota > Metazoa > Chordata > Mammalia > Rodentia > Cricetidae > Peromyscus > Peromyscus californicus. Next base: position 100,262,032 of record NW_026294391.1, read on the forward strand.
AAAAGCTCCTCTGTGGAGTCTGCTACGGTCAGCAGCCAGCTAGGTGCAGCTGCCTTTTACATCAGAGCACCCTACATTACCCTGACAATCAGAAATATTCCTAACCAAATTCACGGTCAGCGTCGTGTACATGCAGGTGTCCAAGTCTCCCTAGAGAACACATCTTTCTCCATGTTTGTAGGACTGTGACCCTCTGCCCAACCTGTCCGACATCCTTGTTTCCCCATCACCAACAGGTTGAGAGATAATGCCAAGGAGCTTACTTGACAGAGTGGTCTGAGAAGCAAAGCATACCTCCCCCCCTTCATCTTTGGAAAACAATCTGGGGTAATGTTTTGGAGATGTCAAACATATAATGCTTTTAAATTAAGAGGTTTCAATGTTACTAGTGTCATAGACCTTTCATATGAATCTCTTCATGCCCTACAGATTGTCCTTCCTTATAAGAAAGACAGTTATACATATAACTTCCTTATATGCCAGAATCGGTAGGTATATAACTAGTTCTGGGAATTCCATTTGACAGTAAACTAAGGCATGAAAGGAATGTCCCAGTCCCAGAGAGCAAGCCACCAGAAGCTGCAGCTTCTTCCCTGCTGATTTGTCTCCATCTCTTCCATCTCCTGATGGCTACCTATCTTTAAAATCCAGCTCAGGCTGGACTCTGATAGAGGACAAGCATTTGCTATGGTTGAAGTTCCAAGCATCCTCCTGCCCTCTGCCGCCATAGCATATGGAATAGTTATTTGGGATTCAGTAGTTAACACCTGAAATCTGGTTTTAGGATCAAGAACACTCAAGATTGGGGCTGGAGGAAACCTTAGGACCCCAAAGATTTGTTCAGGGTCTGTCTGACAGCAAATCATGACAGCTAAGACTAGACCAAGTTTTCCTAAGTGGATCCTGCCTTCCTGGTTGGATCCTGAGGCCACTTTGATTTCTTGCTCCTTTTTCGTCTATAAATTGCCTTCCTTCTCTTCTCTGTCGCATGCTTACTGTTCTGTCTGACCAGAGAGAGGGCTCTGGACTGTGCTGCACAGTATCTGTACTTATTCTCTGGGACCTTGGTGTTTGTGGGCTTAAGGCTGGATTAAGGACCTCAGTGCTGGGAGAGAGTCAGACATCCCAGCTCTGAAACAAGATTTCATCCCAGCTAAAACCACCCCAGACATTTGTTTGTTTAGAAGTGAAAATAACAGGTTTAGATGATATTGCCCAAAGTCCCCCAGCTAAATGGCCACAGCAGGAGTCAACTTGGTGGCACTCTGCTGGGACTCTTACTTTGAGCACTGGCCAGGACCTCTAGGCGCTGGAGGGGTAGGCCAACTGAGAGCAAGCCTGAACTCTGCCTTCCTTCTTGGAGCAGCACAACTGTCCCTGAAGTATAGCATTCCTTTATGTATGAAAACCTGTCTGTTCATTTTGTTCATGGCTCTTGTCTGAAATGCAGGGGCTGGCAGTAAACCTCTGTGTGCTCTGTAACCAGTCTGGCATTTTTTAAACTTTGCCTGGTCGAATTCCTACCCCTGCCCGCCCAAGCCAGGCACTACTACTCGAGTCCAACCTAGCCCAAGGGTGCAACCCCTATGGTGAGGCACCACTGTCAGAAGTCAGCTCTTGCGAACCTGGAGGCTGTTAGGTAGCTGGGCTGTGTCTGAATCCTCTGACTTCCTTCTGGATTTGCTCTGCCTTGGGCTGGTGTCCTCCGCCCGCCCGCTACTCTCTCACGCCCCCAGTGTCCACCAAACTCAATAAACTCAGCTCTCCAGGGTGTGCCCATCTGGTCTCTGGGTCCAGGAGCCCGTGAATCTCCAGCTGGGTGCCCACTGCTCGCTCCAGCACTGGTTCCGGAATTAGGAGAGAAAAAGAGGAGGCGGGCCAGAGGGCACCTCTCTGGGGTCCGAGTCAGCAACCCAATCTTCGTGCTTCCCTTGCTGCCCGGCACTGGCTGCCCAACTTTTTTCATCCGTTAGACCCGCTGCTTGGGATTCGCAGTCTAAGTGGGAAACAAAGAGCTCTCCTGAAACTGCCCTAAGTCTCTTTGAGGGGATTCCCCCAGGAAACTCAGGAGCTTCAGTGGAGGCACTTAGGGCTCTTCTAGGGAACAAAGGGTGAGGACTTCTTGGGTGCCCCTCAGCTACCCATTCCGTTTGCATACAGCAGCCATCACCCCCTGGAGGAGAGCGAGCCAGGCATTCCAGCAGATCCTGTGCCTAGAGCCCATTGGGACTGGCCTCTCCGGGGCAGGGGACTCTAGCAAGCGGCTGGCAGAGCGGACCTGTTTGCTGGCTACTTTGGAGGTGGGATGGGATAGAGTTTAGAGATGGAAAAGCGTGGAAGAAGAGGTTGCGTTCCTCTCCCCGGTTCATAAATGATCCAAGTCGCGAGTGGGAAATAAAGAGTAAACACAAACAACCTCAAAAAAGAAGCCAAGAAACCCTAAGCCAAAAGAAGCAAGCACAACGCTGTTACAAAACTGTCTGGTTTTGTAACAATTTCCCCGCTGCCGGCCAATGAGCAGCGTGGTGGGGCGTCACGTGGTGACGTTTTATATAACACTTTGCTGAGACAAGACAGTTATTAGGCGGCGCGGGGCAGCCGGCATGGAGCTCCAGGAGGCGAGGCAGAGCCGGGCGCACTGCGATCCCGCGTTCATGGCAGCGCGGCTCGCTTCCAGCCGTCGCTCCTTCCTCCTAGTTCCCTGTTCCTAGACGCCTCCTCCCCCGCCCCAACCTCCGCAGGTCCCTCTCTCTATGGATTCATTTCAGACTGCACAGATGTTGAGCTTGCCCGCTGAGCTCGGCAGCAACAACTTAGAACTGGCGGAGCTGGCGGAGCCGGAAGAGCGGGCGGCATCAGTGTCCGAAGGAGACTCGGAGGCCCACCCAGACGAGTCTCCCGAGAACTCTGAAGCTCCCCGGACGCAAGAGCTGGAGCAAACACAGCCTCCGGGGACCTCGACGCCGTCAGAGTGCAAAGTCCTGCTCACACAGGCAGATGCCTTGGCATCCGGGGGGCGCCTTCGGGAAGCCCTCGAGGTGTACAGACAGCTCTCCGAGAGGCAGCAGCTCGTGGCTGAGCAGCTGGAGCAGCTGGTGCGCTGTCTGGCTGAGAGCGTCCCGCAAAAGGAGCCGGTGGCGCCAGCTCCCTCGGACCAGAGCGGCACCTCAAGCTGCTGCAAGGTGGCCGTGCAAGAGGCAGGGGAGGCTGCAGCCGTGGCCCCCGAGGTATGGGATGGCTTTAAGTGCCGGAAGTGTCACGGATTTCTCTCAGACCCCGTGTCCTTGTGGTGCGGCCACACCTTTTGTAAACTGTGCCTGGAACGTGGGCGGGCCGCCGATCGGCGCTGTGCGCTGTGCGGGGTCAAGCTCTCGGCTCTCATGATGGCCAGTGGGAGGGCACGCGGGCCGCGGCGGGCTGAGCAGCAGGCGCCACTGCAACTGCGAGTCAACGTGGTACTCAGCGGCCTTCTGGGCAAGTTGTTCCCGGGCCCGGCGCGGGCGTCGCAACTCCGGCACGAGGGCAACCGGCTGTATCGCGAGCGCCAGGTGGAGGCAGCTCTGCTCAAATACAACGAGGCAGTTCGGCTGGGTGAGTCCTCCAGCCGCTACCGGGCCGCGAGGGCTTGGTCACGACGCGAGGGGGCGGGAGAATGAGCCGGGCTGCGAGATGGGGGATGGACCAGGGCAGAGTTGGGTGCGCACGGGGCAGGGGGGGAAGGGAATGGCCTGTGGCCCAAGAGGAGGAGGAGGAGGGACATTTCTAGGAGTTTGTCTTCTCTACTTTAGCTGTGCCTCAGTCTCTCCGGTTCTGTTGCTTTTTTACGGTCTTTCCCGTCTCTCCTGCTTGCTTTTGTGCTTCTACGCCTCCCGGTCCCAGTTTCGTTCTCTTCCTCTCTTTTTGCGCGTTTCTTCTCATCTTTGTCCCTGTTTCTGTCTTGCTGGGTGTCAGCGTCTCTGTTCCTCTATTTTTCCTGGACACTTCAGAGCTCCCTCTTCCACCTGCCGGCACCTTTGCTGCCGGGAGAGGAACTTGGCACTATTTCTCAAACTCCCGCGCGGTCCTCCTGGCTTTTGCCAGCCCGAGGTGGCCCGCCGGCGCCCGCCGGAGTCTGCGGCTCCCGTCTCTGGGAGTTGCCCCTTCCGGGGCCGCGGCTCCCTGTGGGGTGGGTCCGGCCTGGAATTAGGTCAGGAGAGCACTGGTTGCATAAGGACCTCGAGCCGCCCGGGCCGGCGGCCCCTCCTCCGCGCGGGCGGGCGGGCGGGCGGGCAGGCGGGCAGGCGGGGATTGTGTAACGCTGAGGTAACCGAAGTGGGCCACGCTCGCCTCGGAAACCATCCCGCGAGCGTGTGCGGGGGGCGGAAGGGGGGGCTCGCTCCCCGCTGCCCTGTGACTCATTGTCACTGCTTCCTATCACACGATCCTTGGCTGAAATAGATGCACTTGCCCACCCCACCCCCCTCCACCCGCCGGAGTCAGACAGCCTGTGCCCTGACATCGAACCCTTTGACCCCTCTAAGCCAATGGGCGGCAGGACCAGGTAACTTCTCGGGATTCCCGAGGAAACAAGGGCCGGTCTACAAAGGGGATATGCCTCTGTCTACCTTCTCCAAGAGTTGCCTGAAGAGGTAGGGTGGGCTTTGTAGCTTCAAGGGCAACCCGGGCAGTCCCACATCTCTCCTGGACTGGAGCACAGGAGTTCTCCCAGGGACCTGTTTGCTTCACCTGCCTCCTCCCACTCAGATCCAGAAGTGGCCTTGGAACCACAAGCTGGTGCCAGCACCTCTGCAGGCAGGCAGGGCGCAGTGTCCAGAGAAGCTTGCTGGGGAGGAGGCAGTGGGGCTAAGCAGACAGGGCTGTGGGATCCTAGGGTCTCCCAGGTCATCTCTGATGGACGGAGGAGGGATGGGATGGAGTCTCCACATGTTGAATCCCACTCAAACCAGCAACAGGTAATGCTGGAGGGAAGAAAACCAGGGTTGACAGGACGTGAGGACTGAGGGACACAAACCTACTCACAACACATATTCTGTCTGTGCCTATACAAAACAGGCTGTGAGCTGCTGCTGTGCGTTTGAGCAACGTGGCAGAGAAGACTGTAAACTCTATGCTAAAGGCAAGAGCAAATAATGAGCACCCAGGTCATCCCTGAGCCTATGTCTGAGGGATGGAGTAGAGGCAGACGCCAAAGCCTGTTTCAAGCAATAGAAGCTGTAGCCCAGAACCTGAGGAAGAATGCAGCAATATGAATGAAACAGTTTCTGGCCACTTATGCATGGAATTCTAAGGGAGACTGTATTCCTTTCATCCATTCCCCAAGTGCTGGGCAGGAAAGCCCCTTCCCATGCATTCCCCTTCTATCACTGCCACCACTTTCCCCAGGAGCATCTTTCCTATACCTTTGTTAATCTCCTCAGAGCAGTCGGGGCAAAACTGTCAATACCACCTTCACCCTCCTAAGAGGAAAAGGGGCCTCTTCAACTGACTGTATTTATCCTGGGACTGGCTAGTGTTTTCTTGTTCTAAATGCTGTGCCCACACTCAGAAGAAGGAACTTCCCTCTACCGAAGCCTCAAAATGTTAACATCCACTAGCATTGGCTCTAACCAGCCCTGTGACTTCTAGCCCTATCACTTCATCTCGTTGGCCTTGTTTTCCTTATCTAAAGAGTGGGTGGGTTAAAGTCCTGTCTAGGACTGAACTCCAGTGATTCAGTGATGGTGAGAATAAGCCTCCTAAAAGCCTTGTCAAGGTACTTTCTCATTTGGCCATCGATAGCAGGATGGACCTTGTAAATGCATAGCTGCTTCTTCCTGGAAAGCTTCATATTCACTGACCATTGGGAAGAGGGAGAGGTGGTGTTAATACCACAGATAATCCTGCCTAGAATACTAACATGGACTTGTCTTATTGGGGGGGTCCAAATAGGGGTCACATCTGGCTGCCTCTGTTCCCTGGCTTCATTCTTTTTTGATAGTGGCTCATTCAGACACCAGGCTGCTGGACACTAGCAATGTGCATCATCCATCTGGCAGAACAGTGCCGGGATTTCCTCTAGGTGAAAGTTTCTAATGCATTATGGATACCACACTTCCTAGGACCCACTTGAAAAAGGAGGGCAGCATTACCCCTTTGCATGGAGAAGCTAGGGTGTTAAAGTCAGGACAATATTAGGACTGGAAATGACACTTAACCTTTTGGATCCAGTAGAAAGAGCTTAGGTAACTTTTCTTTCCTCAAGATCCATCCTCATACAGGACTTATCACATGCTTGTGCTGGGGGCCATTAATGAGGGCTTTTTTTTTTCTCATTTTGGCAGCTCCAAATGATCATTTGCTTTATAGCAATCGGTCTCAAATTTATTTCACCTTGGAGTCTCATGAGGATGCACTGCATGATGCAGAAATAGCATGTAAACTTCGGCCAATGGGTTTTAAGGTGAGTGTGGGACAGGAGGGATGGGACGGGGCTATACTGCAGACAGGGATTGGCAGGAAGGGCTGTCCCTATGGGGCAGGAGACGCTAGAACTTGTACAGAACAGGGAAAAGCTTTTCTAAATGATTGGACAGTGCAGGGTATCCCTTGGTCAAGGGAGGTCTAAGTCTGCAAAGGGTCTCAATATATCTACCTTCAATTGGTGACCTTCAGGATAGCCTGGTCTTCATATTTTTTTTTTCAAAATATGGGATCAGTAGCCAGACAGCCCGACTTCATGTCTCAGCTCTGCAACTTTTCTTAACTGTACGGTCTTGGGAAAATTACTTAATTTCTCTGTGTCTGATGTCCTCATCTATAACATTCTTACATTCGACGCAACTACTGAATAGGGTTGTTTGTGGGGATCCTACAAGATCATGTAGGGAAGATGCTCGGAACAATGCGTGTAGCATTATGTGTTTGCTGTAACTGCTGCCATCACCATCACTCGTAATTTTCTAGGGACAATAGGCAGAGGAATCTGAGAAAGATATTCCTGCCCTGGTCCTTAAGAATGTCTACTGATAGCCAGGCTTCTTGGGAGCTTGAACAGTTTCTTTAAAGAGATCTTCATATTCGCACAATGGTTGTGCCATTTTGAATCATTAATACAGTCATTTGACATGTCAGTATGTGTATCCTCAACAAATCTAGGTCACAAAGGAGAAGTGAGAAGGAAGACAGGGTAGACATCAAGATAGGAGATACCTGAATACAAAGTACCATTTTCGGCATCTTTGCCTGGCTTCAGGACCAACCTCCTCCACATGTTTGTATTTTGTTTAGAAGATTAGAACTGGGTCTGGAGCTCAATGTTTGCAAAGTGTGATCATAGGGAAGTAGCTACACTCTCTGACACTCGAGTGCTCTTCTTCGTTAAATGACGTTATTGCTATCTGCCATGGTTGTTTCACGGGTATGAATAAGGATCAAAGGTGAGAATGACAAACAGAACATTCTGTAAGCTATCAATGTTACAGGATCTTGGTTTAAGGTCTTCTGTGTCCAGCCTGAGGGTGGGAAAAGCAGTGTCTCCAAGACCGCAGTCACTGTGCCTATCTGAATCTCATGGGAACAGGCGTCCTCTGAATCCAGAATGTTCCTGATGGTAGAAAGACCTAGGATTGGGCAGTACCTTCAGTAATCTCTAGACAGCCTCCGAGTTGGTCTAATTAAACACACTCTCTGCAGCAATTTACATGCAAAATCACACTGAATAGGATAAATACTACGAAAGTTTACATCAGTTTAGTTCAGATGTTGCTGCCTAATGATTTTTTATGTTAATCCTATGAAAACATTGGATAATCAGAAGTTTTTACAGATCTAGGAACTTCAGATAAGGCCTTGTGAAACTGGGCATGGTGGTATGTGTCTGTAATCCAAGCAGGATCGTGAGTTTGAGGCCAGCCTGGAGTATTACAGTAAGCTTGTAATATTCAAGTAAATCTTATTGGTCTTTCATGAGAGAGTTTTCATGGACGGTGATGGATCAGTGTGTTCTCTTTCCCAAGGAACACATTTACAGCTTAATACCAGTCACACCAGTGCCTTAAGTTGCCATGGGGACAGGCTGTCTAACATGCAAGCCAGGGAGCTGCCTTGGGGTAAGAGGGGTTTCTCTTGCAGCCTTTTCCACTAGAAGGAAAACTAACTCTAGATACTGTGGTGGGAAGAGGACTGAGAAACATGTTCTAGATGAGAAAAGGGGTTTCTACAGCGAAGGAAGAATTGGTGTGAGTACTGGGCAGGGGTTTTATTTCCACACAGTTGGGACAAAAGGGAAAGTTCAGAGAATTCTGTTGTCTTGGGGTTCGAAAGGGTCTAATGCATATACCTCTACATTCTGATTCTTGTATTTCCCACTATTTCTGGGTGAAATGCCATAAGAGAGCGAGTCCAGTAGGTAGCCAAATTTCATCCATCTATCCAGGGCTTAATGTCACTCATCACAGCTTGCTGGTAGCACAGCTGTCAGTGGGGTAAACTGGCCACCGTGAGAAAGTGGGCTGTGTGAGTTGCTACTGAGTTGATTATTAGGAACCCAGAGGCCTCTCCAGTTTTCCAGCACTTATCACCCTAAAGCTGCTCTGCAATGTCCTGCTAGCCTTTCTCCAGAAGGCTACTCTTGGCAGGAGCAACAAGGGAATGTGGCAGCCAAGATCAGGATCCAGAAAGAAGTGAGGGTGTGGATAGAGGTCCCCAAGAGGTTTGTGGCTGTGGCCACTGCTTAAGAAAGCAGCTCCTAGCCAGGCCCTGACACCATGCAGACACATGCTAGAAGAGGAAGCAGGGGAAATGCCTGACAAGTAACATCTGGGCCTTTCATTCATACTAGGTACAAAGAGAAAGCAGCCCTTTACTTTTTTTTTTTTCTTGCCCGTTTCAGGTTCTGCTCAGGCCCTTCTACAGAATTTAGTCCAGAGCACTTGGGTTTGAATCCTGGGCCATAAAACTTCCTTATAACTGTAAAATGTGCAGCAACAGAGAAAAAGACAGCCAAGTTCCTAGAAGCAAAAGCATTGGCTCACTCACTGGTCAGACTTCTGGAAGGTGGTCTTCCTTTGAGGGGAAGAGTGCTCTGGAAGTCCTGAGGCCACAGTTCCAGTTCTAGATTGCTGCTAGTGACCTTTGAAATGTTGGAGGAGCCACGGTCTTCCTCTGAGGCCTCTGTAAAAGTGATTGACTGTCTTACAGACCAGTTCAAAGAGAGGCAAGTCATCTCTGGATGAGCAGTGGAAACTGAATTATTGTAGTCTGTAGTTAAATGGAGGCTCTGACTTGTTTGTGATCCTCAGCTGTGGGGTGGAGGGGAGGTGGTAAGCATAGAAGATAAGAGTATGGGCTTTGTATGTAGTCAGTCCTAGGTTTAAACTTGGACTCTACAGCTTTCCGGCTGTTGTACTTTGATCAAGTTATTTCTCTGGATCCCCCTTTTGTTGTCTTTAAAATGGGATTCAGAATAGTTAGCCATTGTTACCGGGATGAAAATCCAAGTCTTTGGACAACACTCCACCCGATAGTGACGGCTCAGGAAGTACTCAGCAATCGCTGTTAGTAGAGGCTACATTAAGAAGATGAAGAAGATGTGACTGACTGCTAATGTTTTCTTCCAGGCACACTTCAGAAAAGCACAAGCGTTAGCCACCCTAGGCAAGGTGGAGGAAGCACTCAGAGAATTTCTCTACTGTGTATCTCTTGACGGAAGAAACAAGAAAGCCAGAGCGGAAGTTCAAAGGGTGAGTTGAGTGCCACAGGGTCAGCTACCTAGTGGACCCCCACCACTCTGTCTACTCTAGGGAGAAGGATGAAGATGTGACCCTCCTCCATATTTGTGATCCTGAGTGGGTGGTTCTCTGGGTTTAAGGGGCATGAGAGAGAGGCCAACTAATTGTCCAGAAGCCCCGCTGTTCTGGTAGGTACTATCAAATTGGCAGGGCCTACTTTTTTTGTAGGAACCAATGATGAATGCTTTGACCTGGAATCAGTGGGAGATAAACCAAACTAAACCAAGTAAGCTAACCTGGGCATGAAGGCTCACTGAGGACAGTCTGCTTGTTGATGAGAGATCAGGGGCCAGGGGTGGGGGCTGCTTACCACTTTATAACTTTTCTTTGGCTGAATCGCACCTTTCACCAGTCACATATGGAGGCTAGCTCCTGGGAAAGGATACTGATGGTCTCCATATTGCTTGCCACATACAGAACTCAAATCTTTACCTCTTCTGCTAGAAAACTAAACCCAGTATCTCCTAAATGCAAAGTCAGAGTCCATTATGAAGCAATCTAATTAGTCCTTCCAAGTCTTGGGTGCCAGGAGATTGTGGTTGTAAAACAAATATCATGAGAAATACCAAGAACTTGATTGAAGGCTCAAGCATCCTGATTTGATGAGTGTTGTCATTTATTCTAATATATTCCTCTGGTGTCTGGAAGTTGGATGCTGACACTCAGTGATTGCATTTGGTTTTCTGTCCCCAAGCAACCATTTAACACCAGGCCACAAGCCCTCCTATCTATGTGTAATGGTTTGACAGGGACAGGGAGGAAGAAAGTGAGACAGAACTGGTCTCTGAAGACTCTAGAATGGAATATTTAGCAAAACTGATAATATTGTCAGAGGCTGGACTCTGGATTTTCTGACTCTGGCATAGAATCTCCTGTCTGGAAAAACATTTGACCTGGTTTGTGTATATGGATAAGGGTTTATTGATAAGGGGCATGACTCAGGCAGAATTATTAGCAATCTATGGACCTTTTCTAAAACTTAAGTATAACATTACCTGAGCATTGCCTATGTGCCAGTCAGTTGGTTTGTACTTTCTGTAGAAGGTTCCATTTAGTCCCCATAACCTCACTTAATTTCTTACCATGTTATAGATGAGACGAATAGACGAGGAATCTAAGGCTCAGTGACTTTCTTGAGGCCACATGCTTCTTTACCTTTCTTTCATTCGCTCCTCAGGTGGCCCAAGAAGTTCTGGTATCATCAGTTGAACTAACCTCTCTCTCCAGTTTGCTTTTAAGGATGGACTATTGTGATTTCTATACCGGCCTGATGAAAGACAAGGAAGGCATTGTGTGAAACTCTGGGGGCACAAGAAGGCCTAAGTTCCTCATGGAACTTGCAATATTTTGTTGGTTAATATGAATGCCAGTCAATACAAGTGAATGTGTGCTTAAGATAAGTCTTACAAAATTCTGAAATTAATGTAGGAATGTGGAGGCAATTTTCTGCTGAGTGTTATAGAGCTACAACAGCCATGTAAACACACTGACAGGCCTCAACTGTGTGTATTCACTGGATTATTCCAGTTTTAGGGCTAAACATTTGACAAATTGTCCAGATGCACTAGACATTAATAAGCCTCCTTAGAACCCACAGCGTTATGTTTTATTTCAAACTACAGATTCTGGACCATCCCCTTCCTTCTTGACCCAGGCCTTTCTATGGATGAAATTACATCAGAACTGATTTGCATTCATGTGGAACGATTATTCTCACTGAAAGCTGCCCCTGACTTATGCTTTCCAAAGCCGTTGAGAAGGCCTACAGAGAGATCTTAGGTGGTAAAGCTAAGAAGGGAACTGCTGTATTATTCCTGCCTTGTTTCTTTTGATTGTAACCTCCTTTTCCTCATGCTACCTTCTGTCTTTCCAACCTTGTACCTGGGTGCTATATGGCCTCTCCAGGGAGACTGTCTCAGAAGTGGATATACCCTTTGGGGTCCCTGAGTAGGATTTCTGAGAACCAACATTGACTCCTGGGGATGAGTGAGCTCTGAAAGATTACACTTATGACCCTGGGCATTGTGTGCCTTCCCACTTTTGTCAACTTAAACCTGGAAAGTAGGGGCTTTAGCAATGCTAGGAAACATAAACAGCTCTCTGAGGATTTGAGACACCTGAGTGCCAGATTTCTTCTTCTTCCTTTTTTTTTTTTTTTTTTTCCGAGACAGGGTTTCTCTGTGTAGCTTTGCGCCTTTCCTGGAACTCACTTTGTAATCCAGGCTGGCCTAGAACTCACAGAGATCCGCCTGCCTCTGCCTCCCAAGTGCTGGGATTAAAGACATGCACCACCACCGCCCCGGCCTAGATTTTTTCTTGATCCCCTCGATATATAAATGCCTTCATCATTTCCATGAGTATGACGTACATTTATTAGGCATTTATCTCTGTCTGGAGAGGAAGACTTATTTTGTGACACAGTGCATAGTAAGATGGTATAGTTTAAGGCTCAGTATCATGGTCTGTAGAGAACATGAAGGGACAGGTGAGGTCAGGGAAATGGAGTATTGAGGTGAGGCAGCACTTGAGCCAAACTTTAAAGGCTGAGTAGGGCTTCTGTGCAGGGAAAGTGCTGATGCAGGAAGGAACATCACGAAGAACCTTCAGAGGACAAGCAAGAAAACAAACCAAATTTTGAGTTTAGCGTTCTTTCAAATTCTCTTGACAAATTAACACTTCCGACTATGTAGATTGAACAACACCGTTGGACATTCTATAGTGGCTCCAAACATGGCAGGGTCTACTAGGTGATAAACATTTCAGTGTGTTTTAGAAGCTGATTAGTAATGCCCTCTCTCGGTGCCGCACGCACGCACGCACATATGCTCACGCACGCACGCACATATGCACACGCACGCACGCACGCAGATGGCTAGGTAGATGCATACTTACGTACAGTCCCTAACCCCTGATGGCATAGAGGAGAGCTGAAGCAAGGATGTGGACAGCTAACGGTGCAGCCTGCACTCAGATGCTTGTCTTTGACTCCTAGAGCATTTTCTTCCACTCCTTTCTCCCTTCTCCGTTTATCCAATTGGAAGTGAACCTACCTGCCCCTAGGTACTTGAACTTAGCCTGACGTTTTCTGTATCGATGACCAGGAAGAAGAAGAGGCTGGAAGGGGAGAGGAAGTCTAAGCTCTGCTTTCTTAACATATAATTACTCAGGTCCCCAGCTCCAAAGGGATTAAAATCCAGGGGTGATGATGGTGCAGGGGAGCGGGGGAGACAAAACAGATAAGCAGAGAAAAGCAGCAGCAAGGAACCCAGTGGAGATTTGTGAGCTTCTCTGCCCATTGAGTTGTTGCAGACTTGACTCTGCATTCTTCAACTGAAGCGTCCTAGTTTGCTTCTCTGTTGCTGTGATGAACACCATGACCAAAAGCAGCTTAGGAAAGGGAGGATTTGTTTTCCTTATGCATCCCAGGGCACAGTCTTATCAGTGAGGGCAGTCAGGGCAGGAACTTAAGGCAGGGACTTGGAGGTAGGAACTCACGCAGAGGCCTTGGAGGCATCTGCTTACTGGCTTGAGTCTGAGGGTCACATTCAGCTACTTTTCTCAGACACACTTGGGAGCACCTGCCTGGGGTGACACCACCCACAGTGTGCTGGTCCCTCCTGCATTAATCATTAATCAAGAAAATACCCACACAAACTTGCCTACAGGCCAATCTGATATAGGCATTTTCTCAATTTAAGCACCCTCTTCTCAGGATGACTTAGTTTGTATCAATTTGACAAAAAACTGACCAGTGCAGGAGGCATCTCTTCTGACTTAATCTCTATGTTTCATTTGGTTCACGTAGATTTTAAAGTCCCATTGCAGGTATTTCTGCAGAGTGATGGCACCACAGAGGTGGCTCTTAACCTTGGCTAAGGAACAAAGGCATCTGTCATGCCTTCTCAAAACTCAGATTCCTGGGTCATACTTTCAGACCTGGGGAGATTGGAGTGGGACCCAGGAACTGACATTTTCATAAGCTCCTAGGTGACTCTTTTTTTAAAAAAAAGATGTATTTTATTTTTTTTAATATGAATGTGTGTTTGAATCTGTGTGTGGGTGTTTGCACATGAGTACTGGCGCCTCTGGAGGTCAGAGGTGTCAGCTATCCCTGGAGCTGAAGTTACAAGTGGTTGTGAGCCACCTTACATGTGTGCTGGGAATCGGACAGTATGTGCTCTTAATAACTAAGCAATCTTTCTGCCCCCGCCCCCGACTCCTAGATGATTCTGATGTGTGTTGATGCAACAACTTCTCCTTAGTGTGTCTAGGGACACTGCTCCAAGGCTTCCTCATTGGAGTTTTGCCTTGCAAGCTGTGTGCTCTCTGGTCCCCGCCCCTCCCCCCTTCACCTTAGTTTAGCACCTGTAGAAACTCGAGTAGTGAAGTCTTCTGTTTTATGTCACAGCTTCTCTTTAGTTTCTTTACACCATCAGTCCCGGGGGATTCTCAGGAACATTCTCCTGATATCCTGCAGCTGTTGGCACCTCACCCTAGATTAAAGGAACACGTAGAGTCAATGGCTACTGAAGGCACCAGTCATAATCTACCAAAGTTGTCACAGGTAAAACTCAACTCACCCAGCTCGCTCATGACACTTCGTTTGGCTCTTTTGTGGGCACACGAGAAGAGAGCCCTACCTCTCCTACTTTGGTTCCTGAGGGAAATAGAAGGATGGAGTTGATAATGGCTGTGTCCTTTGCTTAAAGCTACAACTGGGAATTTCAGGCATGGTCAAAAGTTTATTTAGTTACTAATGTGTTTGTCCTCTTGGTCAGATCCAGAAAACTGAGAGATTTGATAGAAGTAGAAAGAGATTGGCCCACTTCCCCTGAAACCCTGTAATTGGGGTGTGCTTATTGGCTTCAGGTTTGGGGAAGATTCAAGCTGATGGCCTTTGAGCACCAGTGAGAATTTTGTGCAAGGGTAACTCCATTTGGGAAGCAAATGGAGGGGATTTCTTGTTCTTGTTTATACCTGCCACATAAGTAGGCTTCTCATGCAAATTTATAGCAAAGTAGGGGTATGAGAGTTAAGTTGAGAATGAAAACAAATATTTGTGGTTTTCTTTGAAAACAAGGGAACAGAACACAGAGGAATGGGCTTCGGGAGCTGGCCTTTTTGCCACAGGGTAAGTGGGCAGAAGTTGGGGCTCAAAAAGACTAGACTTAAAGCGAGGTGTAACACTGAATTCCTGGGCACCTTTGGGGAGCAGTTTCTTCTCCATTTCTACCTGAAGTTCCTCACTTGCATATAAGCCCTGAATGCTCACATCTTCCCAGTTTTTGTCCCTGTTCTAGAGAAGGAATAAAATGCAAGGCAGCTGATTTTTCTTGATAAAGGCAGAACTTGGAGTATCTCCTGAAATCAGAGAGCCCCTAGTGGTCATTAGTACATGATTAAGACAGCTAACACTCGGAATGGGGACTTCTACTTGAAATTCAGTATGCAATGAAAGAAACAGAACCTCTGTCATTCCAATGTGAGCCAGCTGGGGATCAACGAGTGCCTTTCCACCCACACTTTGTTTTGCAAGGCCTTGGGTTCTTATGTGGACAGTGCTCTGGGCTCAGGAAAAGGCAAGACTATAGGTCTGTTTTATGTAGTCCTCGAAACCCCCTGAACATCCTGGGATATAGACTGTGAAAACCCACATCCTCTGCTTTCCTCTCCAGTTCCTTGTGTCCTCTCGCCTGTGTCCACTAGAAGTTCTGGCAGGGGTAGAGGGAAACAATGAAGGTGAACATTTTGCTGTCAAATATATAAACCCATCTTCGGAATTATTTCTAGTGCCACTTTCCAATATCCTTCTCCTGGATGAAATTCTCTAAAAGGCTAGAGACAAGCTATTACTATTAAGCCAAATTATTTTTGTCTCCTTTTCAGACTTTTCACCCAAAATTGAGGAAAAGGAATGGATTGTCTCCTGTCCCTCTGATGAAAATAGCATATAGCTGTGAAGCATGGGTTGCCTTGGCAGGCCTGTACAGAGCTGGCCCAAAGCCTTACCTAACGCCCTTTGAAAAATGGCTATGAATGACGGGGGGGAGGGGAAGGGGGGAGGAAGTATCCAGTAACAGGATATCCCCTCACAGACTGCTTTGATTTCCTTACAGACCACTGGGGAATGGTTTGGATAGGAGGGCAGAGTGGTGCTTCCCTTGCAGTCAGTCCCTCCTTCACCCCTGCCCAGGGAGCTTTTCCTCCCATGTGCCTTTTGTCCTTGCTTAGGGAAGTCCCCTAACTCTACTTAAGCTAAACATGTCTTTGACATAGATTAGATGTGAGCAATAAGCCTCATGACTGCCCCTCCATTGAGTTGTGTATCCACTGAGTGTTCAGGAGTGAAGATCCGGGTTATGTTGCTTTCTCTTTGTCCCCTCGGGGTAAGACTACTGAAGGACACTATTGGTCTCAAGTAGATTTTGATGTCTGGTTTTTGCTTCATCTAGGAAAATCCAGAGCTTCCACATTGCTCTAGTCAGGAGGAAGCAGCAGCTGGAGGAGACAGCAGCAACACGGAGAGCTCAGCTCAAGTAAAGGTGGGTAGTCAAGAAGACAGTGGGAAAGATCAGGAAGAAGACGAGCAGGATGCTGCCTCCCTCAGGCCTGGCAAACGCCAGGGGAAAAAAAGGAACCATTGCCAAGTTGATGAAATCCAAGAAGATACAGACGTGCCCAATAAAGTCTCCAAACAAGGTACTAATTCTACCCAGGGAGAAAGTAGCTTAATGCAGATGACTGGGCTCACTGACATATATACTTATATACATATATACTTATCCTCTGTCTGGGGGCTCTCCTGGCTCGGAGCTTATAACTTAGCTCTGGCACTTTCCAGCTGTGAAAGCCCAGGGGTTGCTATGAGGTTTTCATGAGCATGTACAGGGTACCCTGATATCACACTGAAAGTGCTGTATGATAATTAGCATTCATAGTCAAGACATTGGTGCAGGCAGCCCATCAAGAATGCCATCCCATGCTTTTCATCATGTCACTTTCTTCCAGGCCAACCGGTTCCTGCCCTCATCCCTGTTCTGGGAATGTAGGATGGAGGGGTGTGGTCAGGTCTCACCTAGTTGTATTCTGAGAGGCAGTAGCTATGGTCTCCTATCTTTCCAAGGGAGATTGGCAGCACCAAGATCCAGTGG
This sequence comes from Peromyscus californicus insignis, assembly GCF_007827085.1. NCBI lineage: Eukaryota > Metazoa > Chordata > Mammalia > Rodentia > Cricetidae > Peromyscus > Peromyscus californicus. The sequence goes on from NW_026294391.1 coordinate 100,278,950, forward strand.
CAGCTCTGAAGGCCTGGCTCAGTCCTTGAAGTTGCCACTGCTGCTACTGCTGAGTGAGGTGCCTTCAGAATTTGAACGTTCCCCAGGAGCTCTAGCCTTGGACTGCTCTGTCTATGGGGACTGCTAAAACACCCCTGGGAGCCTACTTAGGGAATCCCATTGGCAATTGCTCAGGCAGCCACTAAACTAAACTCTGGGGGAAGTTTGAAATTGAAAATCTGAAAAACTTTTTTTTTCCCTTCAGAAGTACTGTCTGTAAAACCAAGTTGATCCAGCTCTGACTTAACTGTTTTCTAAATCACAGATCTTCCTGCTCATCAAGTGGCCAAACCAGATCTCAGTATTCCGCTTGCATCTTTTGATGCCTCTGACCTTGAATGCTCACTGTGTATGAGGTATGTGATGTGGGCCATCACTTACTGCCTGGTACTTCCTTCTCTTTGGTATCTGGGCCTTTCCTCTAGTAACTACTGAGTTAGTTAGTATGTAAAATCATGGCACAGATGAAATGGAAACCCCATTGTCATGAGACCGCTGCTGTCCCCAGCTTACAAATGGTGTTCTTCACATCCTTAAATCCTGACTTAGAAAGACCTAGGGAGTGACAAGGCAACAAAGGTCAAAAACTGATGGACCACAAGTTGAACATGTCTATTTGGTCCTCATTAGATTTGATTTTATTATATATGACTGTGCTGAAACAGGATATATGCTTTCCAGCCTGTCATGATCCTATTAACTTATATCAGCCTGTCTCACATTATTGCTTGAGCCTTAGAGGTATTTGAACTTGCGACCCTGAATCTAAACTACTACATTAAGAACTCAAGGCTCAAGGGTTAATATTAATGCCAAATAGTAGCCTAAATTGGGTTGTGTATGTTGTCTCTCCTTCCTCAAGAACAAATAGACTGATTCCGTGATTGTGGTCTGAAATTGAAGTTTATTTCATTTCATTGCTGTGATTTAGTGGCTGAGAGAAGGGGCGCTGAAGTCAGTGTTTGAACCCTAGCTCTTTCCGCTCACAGACCCTGTCCTAGACATTTGCCACCACTATTTTTTCTTTAGTAAAGTAGAAACCAGTGGTGCGTACTCCATGGGTTGTGATGATTAATTAAGAAAAACCATTTAATGCCTAGAGTAATGCCTGGAAAACAGTAAGTACTCCAAAAATTTCTCTTTTTTCTTCTTACCCAGAAGTCTTTAATGTTAGATCCACAGTCTTCTGGGGAATCTCTATGTATGCATTCAAATAGATCCATGAATTCATTGAAGTAATATGTAAAAGTGTGTGTGTGTGTGTGTGTGTGTGTGTGTGTGTGTGTGTGTGTGTGTTTCTAAGACAGAAGCATATACCTTTCATTAGATTCTCAAATGTGACTTTCTTCAAAAGTATTAAGATGGAACTGAGACACTTGAACAAATGTTGGCCTGTCTTTTGCAAGCTCTTATTTCTCTCCTATTGGTCATGTGAGTTTATGTTCTGAATGACTTTTTTATCATATGAATAAGAATAAGGCAACTATTACCTGAAACATGGACTTTTCTTAGAGAAAATATACTTGGGTCTAGGGCAATAACTCAGTGGCAGAGCACTTGGCTACCATTCATGAGGTCCTGGATTCAATAACCAGTATCGCAATAATAATAATAATAATAACAATAACAGTAAGATAATAATACACAAAAAATCTGTAGTAGCATAAGCAGGTGTGAGCTAGCTCAGCAGATACAGCACAGATGTCGTCAAACCAAGCTTTGAACACACTGTCAGGAGTCTGTTTAAGTGGTGTGGACCAGAGTGGGATGAACTGTAGAAACAGATCCTTTGCACCACTTCATCCAGCCCCTCACAACAGAGAGTCAAGTGCAGCACGCTAAAGCCAAGATATGAGATAGCAAACACCTGCTTTCAAGCAGAGACTGGGCCCCATCGTCACCACAGCAGTGCTGTGACTCGAAAGCCCATGATAGGCACTGTGAAGTAGATTTAATTTAGCTTACTCAGAAAGAGCAGCTCTTTGTTCTGCTTAACCCTCCTTAACACTCCTGCCAAAATCCAGGCGACCCAAAATCAAACATACAGACTCATCCTGTTTGTGTTTTCCCTGCGGAATAAAAATCCTGAGGTTGAAATTCCTTTGTTCCTCTTCCTTTTCTTTTCCTCTTTCATCTTCTTTGTCCCTAATCACAAGGGACTTTGTAGAAGAGTTAGGAATTTGGTCCAAGAAATAAACACACAGAGGATAAGCACCCCCTCTAGTTCACACCCCCTGAGCTTAAAAGCCATTGTGTCCCTCTTCCTGACCCCTTGTTCCATCTTTGCCCAGAGTAGCTGTTATGTAGGCTACTAAATTATAGCTAGACTCTCACTGCCTTGTGGTGTAAGGAACCTGGCTAGCCTAAAGCGCTTTTTGAGCTGAAGCCCTTAACACTTCAGCCCTTGGAAAGAAACATGTAGATTCCCTTCCAACAGGTTTGTCTGTAAGCTGCACATCAGATGCTGACCGAATTGGTTTTGTGTGGATGCCTTTGCCTGTATTTTTCTAGTCGTGAAAAGTTCCTTTTCCCACGTGTAGCCATTGCTATTTTTGTCACGATTGTTGTTGGCTTTTGTTTGGGCCCTCATGTGTCTTTGGAGGAGAGCCTTTGTATTTGGTTACTGTTCTTGTTGCTCTGACTAAATATTTGACCAGAAGCAGTTTGAGGGAGGAAGTGTTTATTCTGGCTTACCACTGGCGGGGATCATTCTCTCATGGTGAGGAAGGCCTAACAGCAGGTGGGCAAAGTGTGGCTGTAAGATCAGGAGTCCTGCTGCTTTCACAATACACAGGAAACAGACAGTGATGAGTGCTAGTGCTCGGCTCTGTCCACAGTTAAGATGGGTCTTTCCACTTCAGACTAATCTAGATAATCTCTCACAAGGGTCCTGGAGATTTGTCTCTTAGGTGAGTCTACATCCTGTCAAGTTGACAGTTAGCATTAATCGTCACAGGTCTAAAATCACAGATAAGTTCAAGCTGCTTGGTCATGAATTAGACATTTGTACCATCTGTATAAGATTCTAGACTGAATTTTAAGCCTGTGGTATTGCCCTGGCAGAGAAAAGTTAGACAAACCATGAATTTATACATTTTGATTTGAGAGAGAAAATTGATCGGGCTTTAAGTTTCACAGGGAAAGGGCAGAAAGTGTGAATGGAAGCCAGGTGTAGTAGTACACTGTAATCCCAGCACTTGGGACCTAGATGTAGGAAGGTGAAGAGTTCAAAGTCATTTTTGGCTACACAGTGAGTTCAAGGCCATCCTGGGCTACATGAGGCCCTATTTTTTTTTTTAATGAAAGAGTAATTAGAGAGTACATAAATGAAATCTTTATCAATCTCCAAGTCTCCATTGCTGAACTGGAAGAACTCCATTAAGGGAAGCCTCCCCCTAGCCCCAACACCTCAATACCCTGCCCTGCAATCATGAGAGGCATGAAATTCTCCTTGAGGTGTACCTGGCACATATCACCCTAGCCATTGGGGCTCATCTCTGGGCTGCTGTAAAGCGATACCTTTGGGATAATACTATATTTTGAGATGTGAAGTGAGAATAATTGCTATCTGACTAGTTCTCTGGTGACCCAGTGGCACTGGTGATAAGCAAAAGGATAGCTTTATATATAATCTAGTTATAGCTCCCTAAGTCACTGAGTATTAAGGTAGTTTACTTTTCTTTCTTTCTCTCTCTCCCTCCCCCTTCTTTTTCTTTCTTTGCTGTAACCTGATAGCAAAAGAACACAATGCAAGGCTGTCACTGGTGGGAAAAGATAGCTCTTTCCAGATAAGTCAGACATTTTATCTGGACGGACATCTAACGGAAGGCATTTTTTTCTTACTATTGTTTACCCCATCACTCCGATAATGTGAAATGCTTTCTTGTGAGACAAGCTGGCCCTGCTCTGATTTAAAACTGTCTCCCTGAAGTGCTTTCAAAATCCTTCTGTTAAATGGAAAAAGGACAGACATCCTCATATATACTTCTGTCTTCTTAGGTAAGAATCTTTGTGTCTCTTTCTAGAGAGCAGAGGAAGGAGGGAGAGTGACCGAAAGGGAAGGAGAAAAGTGCTTGTGGAAGTGTGTATGTATGCAGATGGATCGCCGGCCGGCCGGCTGACTGACTGGGATGTATTTAGTATATTGATGTATGTAGTCCTGGCTGTCTTGTAGACTGAAGGAGGAAGATTAGTTGTGGAGTCAAATTTGATTATACATTCCAAGCTTTCTGTCTACCAACTAGCTGTAAAATCTTCGGCATGTTATTCTGTCTGTTTGAGTTTTCATTTCCTCAGCAGTAAAATAGAGTTAATCATAATTACCACTTATTAATATGTAGTTAATTTTAATGGAAAAAGAGTGTTGCACACAGCCAGAAATATAGCAAGAAAAATATATTTATATTCTTAAAAGGGCAGTAGTCTCAATCATCAAGTTCTCAGGAAAAATAGTTTTGCATATTAGTAGTAGATAGGATTCATCAGTTATTCTCATATGTATAATCAAATGATATATAAAAGTATTCACATATGCTGAGTATGGTGGTATGTGCCTGTAATACCAATAGTCAGAAGTTTGACGCAGGTAAATTAGGAGTTACAGGCCAGCCTGAACTACAGAGTAAGAGCCTACCCCTGAAAAACACCAAGGAATCTGGGGGAGGGAACACATAATTCTAATCCCAGCACTTGAGAAACTGAGGCAAGAGGATTGCCAGGGGTCTAAGGCAAACCAGGGCTATATAACAAGGCCTTATCTTAAAAACAAACAATAAACAAAGAATGGGTAATAGTAGTGTACACCTTTAATTCCAGCACTCAGGAGGCAGAGGCAGGTGGATCTCTGTGAGTTCGAGGCTAGCCTGGTCTACAAAGTGAGTTCCAGGACAGCCAGGGCTACACAGAAAAATCCTGTCTCAAAAAAATTAAAAAATGCAAACAAACAAACAAACAAAAAACCCAAACAAAGTTTTGGAAATGTGATTCAGTGATAGAACAATTTCCTCACACTTATAAGGCCTTAGGTTTTATTTACACACACACACACACACACACACACACACACACACACACACACACCACAAATTCACCTCAGATGCACAGAATTCACCTCAGCAGTTCCTGAACCCTCCCTGAAATCATACTTCAGAAACCCATCTTGTATTGTAAAACATATATGTTCTGAAGAAAACATTTTAAAGACTCATGTAACCCCTTGGTTTAATAATTAAGACATCAGCAAGATCCCAGAAATTGTCCATATGCCTTTTCTCAATCAGGACCATACTTAACCACAACTCCTGTGTGGTTTGAATGAGATGATCCCCATAGCCTCATGCATTTGAATGGTCTACAGTTGGTGGCACTGTTTGGAGAGTCTTAAGAGGTGTGGACTTGCTGGAGCAGGTGTGTCCCTGGGGGCAGGCTTTGAGCCTTCCAAACCTTCTGCCATCCCCAGATTACTCTCTCTGTTGCCTGCTTGAGGTTTGAGGGGTAAGCTCTCAGCTTCCAGCTCCAGCTACTTTGTCACGTGCTGTCCTTGCAGGACCCTAACCTCCGGAACCATAAGCCTCATGTAAACTCTGTCTTCTCTAAAGGTTGCCTTGGTCATGGTGTTCTCTCACAGCAATATAAAAGTAACTAACCCAACCCCCAAGCTACTATCCTGAGTTCTATTCTGTTTCTCCTTATAATTTTGCCATATATATATATATATATATATATATATATATATATATATATGCAGCTGTAAATGGTATCATCTAGTTTGGCCTAAATCTTAAAACTTTGAATTCTAATGTATTTCATCAACCTGGTTGCTTCTTTTGAACTCAGTATCAACATGTAAGTGAAGTTTGTTCGTTTTCATTAGCACAAAGCATCTCATTGTGTGAGTGTGCCACAGTCTCTTTATCCTATTCTAGATGGATGCTTGGGTTGGCTCTAGTTAGGAAATATTATGAATGGTCACTGTTTTTGCATGTGCCACTGTTTGCCCATTTTTCTACTAGATTATTTCTTTTTCCTACTGCTTTAGGTGTGTTTTTCTTACAAGCTGTAGGTATATTTAGATACAAGCTTTTTCTTACCTGTGCATTTCAAACACTTTCTCCTACTATGTATTTTGTCTGCCCTTTAGTTATGCTTTTAAATGAACCTAAAAAGTCTTAATCTTAGCCCCGTCGAAATTAGCAATCTTTTCATTTATATTTAGTGTCTCTGAATTTTCTTGATTTTTTTTAAATCTCTGTGTCATAAAAGATGGTCTTCTATTTTATATGTTCTGAAAACTGTATTGTTTTCCTTTTCAGATTTACTTTTTCGATCACCTGGAATTGATTTTTGTGTATGATGTAAAAGAATCCACTTTCATTTCCCCATACAGATAGCCATTATAGCATTTATAGGGAATGCTATTTGTGCATTAAAAGTCCTCGTGTGGTCCTGTTTTAAAATGTTCCATTTGCCATACGTCAAGAATCCATGCCTGGGTCTATTCCTGAGCTTTCTATTCTGTTCCATGAATCTATTTGTCCTTGTGCTAGTACACACTGTTTTAATCACCATGGCTTTATAATAAGTTCTGATGCTTGGTGGAGCAAGTCCTCCCACATCCTTGTTCTTCAGATGTGTCTTGGCTCTCAGCCCTTTGCATTTCCTTATTGCATTTAGAAAGCAACTTGCCAAGTTTTCTCTCAAACAAATCAACCAATAAAGTAACTCATTGGAATGTATTGAGACTCACCAAATGTTTATAGTTCTTTTTTTAATTGATTTTTTTGAGAATGTCATATCCGAGTATTGTATTTACATCATTTTCACCTCTCCCTTTCCCCGCTACAACTCCTCCTGTGTTCCCTCCTCCTCCTTCTCAAATCATTGACCTCTTCTTCTATTGGCCTCTAATTAAGTATGTGTGATACCATATAATATGAGGCTGACAACCTCTTGCTCTAAATTGAACACTCTTGGGAAGTCAAAAGAAGCTGATCAAGATTTGTCTCCCTTCTTTCTGTGCTCAACATCTTGTTAAATGTGAACCACACTTCTTAATAGTCATCACCAGCTGACCCTAACTCCTGGTCCTGCTTCAGGTGAATCTCTCTTTACACAAAGTAAATCTATGCATCTCTGAATGTGCAGAACACTTTTTATTAAGGGTCCCCAGATTGATTTAGAAACATCCTCCCTTCTGAAAGCAATTAAAATAAGGTCTATTGAAAATATGGTACATGTGAACATATTTTTATACGTGAGAATGTAGATAGATATATGCACATATTATATGTATATGTTAATAGGAGTAAGTGCAGTAACAATATTACTTACTACTGCTAGGAAAATTGTCTATCCACACAAAAGACAGGCACATGTTTGTTACAGTTGTAAGAGCCTTCAGGCACCAAACATTACTTAAGTGAAGAAAAGATTAAAGGTTAGCAAACAAATTGAGTTTTTCCCTATAGTAATATGATGAAATGGGTCTCTGTGTGTGTCTGCATGTGTGTATCTCTCTGTGTGTATCTGTGTGCTTACAATATACTCAGGTAAACAGGTTGGCTAAATACTTTTTAATAATGGAATCTATTCAGACACTCGGAGCACTAATCTGAATTTTTCTTGGACCAAAGAGGAAAAGGCTAGAACCAATGTTACAAAATGATTTAGTTATGCCCTAAATATGAACCTATGCATCTTTCTATATATAGTTCAGAAATGGAAAAGAAAATGCTTTCCTTAGGTGTAATAGTACCAGTGATGAAACAGAAAAAGAGTACCCCTTCCACAGGTTTTGACGAACAGTTCTGTGAAACCTTAACCCTGAATTCCCCTATCTTTTTAAAATCTTTTTACAGTTGTCTCCTATTTCATTTCCTAAATTTCAGATTATTCTATGAGCCAGTCACAACACCTTGTGGGCACACCTTTTGCTTGAAATGTCTTGAGAGATGCCTAGATCATAATGCAAAGTGCCCGCTGTGCAAAGACGTTCTCTTCCAGGTAAACCGCTCCTTCTGCCTTGGTTGCATTAACTTATTTGTACTAACTCAGTACCCAACTGGATCCTAAACCACTGTGTTGTGCTTGACCAAAATCCCCTCCGCATCTGTTTGTTTCTGCTGTCTCCTAGACATCCTTTCTCTCTCCACAAAGTCCTTCAGGAAAATGAGGCAGCACATAGCTTTTCAATAACTGTCAGTAATGAAGCTCATTTATGTTAGAAGCAAAAACACGAAATAGATAATAAACACAAATCTTGGTTCTGGTCCCATTGTGGTACCTCATAAACAATTATCTTGAGTGAATTTTGTTTCCACTATCCTTGAACTAGATAGCTCTGATTTCTGCATACAGTGATGTTTATTTGTGCTTAAAAAGGTCAGCTGCTTAAGGCTCCAGCCACCACCCCACCAAAGAACCCTCTCAGACTGTCAATGTGGTCTTTCTACAACTCCTCAGGAGCCACTGTTCTTATTAGCAGATACTTGGCTGCTTGTAAAGCTCTGAAGACTTCAGATTCTTTAAAATTAACTACATAAGCTTACATCTTCAAGTGGGCCTTATGGACTTTCCTGTGGCAAAATAAAGGAATATGTCTTGCTTTCCTTCCTTTGGATACTTGGGGATCTCAGCTTACAAACAATATTAATATTGCTTCCCCCTTATCATCCTTGAAGAAAGGTTGCAGGTGCTGGGTTATCTCCAGAGAATGATAATGCATGCTGGTAGTTCCAGGATTTGGGAAGCTGAGACAGGAGCATTGTGAGTTCAATGTCTACCTGAGACAGAGTAAGATCTTGTCTCTCAGGAATAAAAGGGACTATTTATATGTTCCTGTAGGTCCAGAGAAGTGTATGTTGAGCTTCCCTTAACTCTGACTTTGACAGTAAGGAGCTAGAGTGAACCCATCATCCAGAGTAGCCTTGAGAATGAGAATGGGAAAGTGCTAAAGTAACGGCTTCCCTTAGATAAAGAGGTGGGATTTGCAACCTGATTGTTGATAAGATTTCCATGGTCCTTCTATTTAAATAAGACACCCATGCTGTGTTAACACTACAGAGTTCACACCAACAGAAGGAAGAAAGTCTACCATATGCTCAGCCTCGAGAGAAAAGCACTGTTACCATTTTAGGGTGTTTGCTTTTTGGAGTTTTGTTTTAGCATCAGCAGAGGGATCACTTTCCCACTTAGACTGGCTATCTCTTGAGTCACTGCTTTCCCCTAAAGCCCTTCACTGGACATTATGTTGCCAGGCAATGACAGTAGCTGATAAGGCATCCAGTAGGCAGAAGCTGTGGGATCTCAGGTTCAGAGGCTAGAAGATATTCTCATCTATCTCTGTATTCATACAAGGCCATACTTCTACCATTTAACAAAGTGATACATATTCCAATCATGTTCGTGGCAGAATAGAGACTCCTGGGGAAGAAACAAAATTGTCTGAAGCCAGCAGTTTGATACTCAGGAGCTCCCTCTGCTGAGTCCCACAGCAATCAATTCTCTGTAGCTGTTTATTTTTTCTTTATTATTATTTGAGAATTTCATATGCGTGCTGTATTTACTTGCCTTTTCCCTCTCACTTTCCACCCAACCCTGCCTGTGTTTTTCCCACTCCTTCTCAATTTTGTGATCTCCTATTCTCTAACTTTTGTTTCATATATGCGTGCATATAAATATAGGAATACAACTTCCCAAGTCCGTTTAGTGTTGCTCTCATGCATATGCTCTTAGGGCTGGCCACTGATACTGGATAACCAATTAGGGGGCTTCTCCCTGGGGAAGACTGATTCTTCCTCCCCCAGCAGCTGTTAATTGCCTGTAGCTCTTCATCTAGGAGCAGGGCTTCATGGGATTTCCTCCTTCCACACTGACAAGTTTTCAGGTGTTGTCCTTTGTTCAGGTCTTGTTTAAAGAACTGTGTTGTTCAGATTTCATGGGTACAAGTTTTCTATCACATAGAGAAGGAAGCACACATCCTGGTCCTCTGGCTCTTACAATCTTCCTGCCCTCTCTTCTGCGATGTCCCGAGTCTTACATGCAGGGGTTGTGTTGTAGTTGTATCAACTGGGGATGAGCACCCCACAGCGACTTGTTAATGTACGTTTTGACCAGTTGTAGCTTTCTGTAGTGGTCTCTGCTGCAAAGAGAAGCTTCTTTGGTGAGGGCTGAGAGCTACACTTATCTGTGAGTATAAGGATAAGTACTTAGAATGCAGTTACAAGTATATTATATTGCTTTAGGAAAGTGGAGGTAATAGATTCTCCTCTAGGTTCCATTGCTTCATGAGCATATATTTTAACATTCATTGTTTGGTCCATATTATTAAATACACACTACTTGTAGATCTCTACATATACATATGGTAGGGATGTTTGGGAAGGACAAACTAGTGACATTTTAACCTAAGTCTGATTCTGAATTTCAGTGATACCTAGATGGTGTCATAAACTGGCAAGTAGACAGTCACCTGTATTTGGCTGTTAGTGTATGTGTGGTTTTTATTTTAACTAAAGTTAAGACATAGAGACTTGGTCTAGGAGCCAGACATTCAATTGGAGTGGAGGCAGGGCAGGGCAGGGCAGGGCAGGATACATGAACATAGCCTTTTGGGTCTCTGAATCCTTTGACCAGAATCTTTCAGCACTTCCCAGATAGGGCTTGTAAGCACAGCAATAAACTGCAAAGGAAGTATGATTCACCCCTCTTTAATTCACTCATGAACATCTCAAATCTAAAGCTTTAGGTTGACTGCGAGATTTTCAAAAGTTTAATGCAATGTTTCTTTGTTAAAATATTTTTAATTATAAATGTTCAATTGCATGTTTTTTTAAGAAAATCAAAACTCTAACATCCAAAAGATACATATATTGTGGCTGTATTAGCTTCCAAATTATGGGTCCAAATTACAACACAAGAGTAATTTCACTAATATCTGGAATACATCAGACTCTGTGTTTTTCTGTGGACTGTACAATATTCTATTACCGTGTTCCCTTTCTAGTGCTTGCCATCAAGAAAGTATAGCAAAAATGTAATAATGGAAGAACTCATAGCTAAATTCCTGCCAGAAGAACTCAAGGAACGAAGGAGGCTTTACGAAGAGGAAATGGAAGAACTCTCTAAGTACGTACATGCATGTTTCTATTTTCCATTTCATGCACTTCAGATCACGGAAACTGACACACTTCGTACCAGCTCCTTGTTCAATGATATCGTGTTCCTAGTTTGAAATGGCCATGGTGAGGTTATTTACATCATGGAAGTCAACAAAGCTACAGATTGCCCCTCCCATCCCTCTCAGAAGCAGTTGTTAAACATTTACCAGCAGGTCTCTGAAGAAGTGCATCAGCCAAACCACAGAGCCACCTGATGCATCTCAGCACTAGTTAGTGCATGTTATGGGAAGGAGTGGATTAAGGAGTAGCTCAATTAGGAGACCTCATGAGACAACTGGAAGATGCCTTTTAGTGGCTTAAACAGTGGTGTGAGCCATACCTGGGGTTAACACCCAGTTCTATCACTGAGTATGTTTCGTGATCATGGGCATGCCATTTCACCTTTCTGGGGGTCGGTTTCCTTGCCAGTGACTTGAAGATGATAGCTCTTACATTATGGACTTGTTCTGAAGACCCCAATGAGTTGGTGCACAGCAAGCAATTAATGAATGGCCATGGTGCCGACACTCGCTGTGTATTTCCTCTGCCACACACGGTGTGAGAGGTGAAGGGGCAGGATGGAGACATAATTGGATCTTCAAGGGCTCTGACTGTTCTGCACTTAGCAGAAAAAGCAGGAAATAATAATAATGAAGTCCTGTACCTCTGACTGCTACCCTCCTCCCTGCCCTCCCAAAGAGTTCTCACAGCATTCTGAAGGCTTCCTGAGGGGAAAATCGCTTCAGTTTATATGCCCTCTGGGGAGAGACCATTTCTGAACTGCGCATCCGTCGGTTTGGATGTGCCTTCACTTGGCATGTTTTTCTCAGAGACTAGAATTCTTTGTTTCTCATTGACTTTTACTTTGAAATTACTCTGCACAGTTCTATCTCTTTCCTGATTCTTCACTTAGTCTTTAACCCAGCGGTCCTCAGCTTTCCTAATGCTGCGACCCTTTGATACGGCTCCTATTGTCATGGTGACCTCCAACCATAAATTATTTTCATTGCTACTTCATAACTGTAATTTTGCTACTGTTAGGAATCATAATGTAAATATCTGATATGCAGGATATCTGATAATGCAACCCCTGTGAAAGGGTTGTTTGGCCCCCGAAGGGGTCATGACCCACAGGTTGAGAATGGCTGCACCTCTCAGAGTCCTTTTCTCACTATCACTTAAGAGTGTACTAATCAATAGGACATACTGAGGGGCTTTCTGTTTAAAGGCATCTCAGGCCTAGCCCCTTTTAAGATTTAGACAAGAGGGCCTTACATTTCTTGGCCCATTTAGGTGCTTTGTCCCTACACTGGCTTTACTAGATGATTCAGAGGACCGGGATCTATGTATGACGAGTTGGCCCAGTTGGGGGATTCCCATAGGGTCATGTCCCTGAGTTTTCAAGGGTATTCATTGAAAAGCAGATTCCTGCATTGCAGTTCCAGAGTGAGTGCATCAGTATCTCTGAAGGTGTATTGGCTGAGTCTCTAGATTTGAGGGTCCCCCATTATTCTCATGTCCATAAGCGTTTGAGCATCAGTGGAACACATTTGTCTTGTTGGCCTCTTGCTGACTGCTCCTCCTAGCTGGGTCTGCTCTGAATAGTCTCTGAGAAGCTTGGCAAATTTGAAATGCATGTAAGGACTTTGCAGGCAGGTTTTACTGCCCCTCTGGAAAGCTGGGTGCATTTATACCACCAGTGCCACTCTTCATGCCTCAAGAAAAGTGCCTGAACTGGTCCATTTGGACAGAGAAAGGGAGGAAGAAAGGGAGGGAGGGAGGGAAGAAAGGAAGGAGCAGCATAGCTGTCACCCACTGTTTATGGTAATAGAGATCTAATCAATAAACTTAGAATGTGTGAAATGCCAGTTTAGGCTTTCAGACTTGGCTAGTCTCCACATTGGATCATGGAACTTGGCCTACAGCATCAAGTGCACCTCAGTGTTTTTGTATCATCCATTAAACTTTGATGACTCCTTGTCTTACTCCAAGGGAATCATATTGTGACATTTGACCAACCGATCTGTGCTCTACCCCGTTGGTTTGAGATCCATCTCGTATTCTCTTCCCGACAGCTTAAATAAGAACGTGCCTATTTTCGTGTGTACCATGGCCTATCCCACCGTTCCTTGTCCCCTGCACATCTTTGAGCCTTGTTACCGCCTGATGATTCGGAGATGTATTGAGACAGGCACGAAACAGTTTGGCATGTGCCTTGGAGATCCTGTCAAAGGGTAAGTGAGGAGACATAGGGAACAGGGAAGTTAGGCAGCGAGGGATTTCTATTTTACTTTGGAGGGTTTCTAGAGGTGGGGTCAACCAAGTTCATGAGGTTAGCCAGCTCAGAACACCAAAACATCTGTGAAGATCACAATCCCTCTGGGGCCTGTTTTACAGTGGGAAAGGCTCCCTATTTAAAATAACCCTAGAAGTCATATTTCATTAAGCAGGTGGCATACATTAAAAAACTTGTCTTGTGGGCTAGGGTTGCAGCTCAGCCTGCCTACCAGTCACAAAGCCTTAGAATCGATCCTCAGCACTATATAAACCTGGAGTGGTGTTGTACACCTACAATCCCAAAAGTGGAGAGTTGAAGGCCAGAGAATACAAAGTATAAGGTCATCCTTGACTACATATGAAGTCCAAGGACAGCCTGAAAAACGTGAGAGCCTGTCTCAAAAACAAAAGCCAGAAACAAATAAAGAAAATTGTTTTGTTAAGAGTGTTAGCCCTAGAGCTAAACTACCCACTTTTATATTTGAGTGCTGACCTTGGAGCACCTTTGATGTTGGGAAAATCATATAGCCTTTTTGTCCCCAATTTCTTTGTCTGTTAAGTGGGCATGATGGTATGCCTACCTAACTGGTCTTCCTTATTGGGAGAACTTATGAGTTATTGGTGCACTCCAAGCACTAAACACAGTTCCTGTCTAAATGCATCCATTTGGGATACTGTAACATAATGCTGTATAGTAAGTAATTTATAAGCAATAGATTTGTATTTGAGACAGGGTTTCATACTGTAGCCTAAGTTGACCTAGAACTCACTGTATAGCCCAGACTGACCTCAAACTCATGGCAATCCTGCTTCAACCTCCCCAGTATTAGAATTACAGGTGTGAACTACCACAGGCAATAGAAATTTATGCCTACTGTGAAGTCTACAGCCAATGTGCCATAATAGTCATTTTTTTTGGCTTTTTTTCTGAATCCAGAGCCTGTACATGCTAGACAGGTGTCTTAGTTGGGGTTTCTATTGCTATTAAGAGACACTATGACCAAGGCAACATTAATAAAGGAAAACAGCCGGGCAGTGGTGGCGCACGCCTTTAATCCCAGCACTCGGGAGGCAGAGCCAGGCGGATCTCTGTGAGTTCGAGGCCAGCCTGGTCTCCAAAGCGAGTTCCAGGAAAGGCGCAAAGCTACACAGAGAAACCCTGTCTCGAAAAACCAAAAAAAAAAAAAAAAAAAAAAAAAAGGAAAACATTTAATTGTGGTCACTCGCTTACAGTTTCAGGGGGTTAGTTCATTTGGTCATGGCAGGACATGGCAGCATGCAGACAGACATCTTGATCAGAAGGCAACAGGAAGTGGACTGAGATACTGGGTGTGGCTTGAGCATATATGAGACCTCAAAGGCCACCTCCACAGTGACACACTTCCTCTAAAAGGGCCATACCTACTCCAGCAAAGACACAATTCCCAATAGTACCACTCCCTATGAGCTTATAGGGGCCAATTACATTCAAACTACCACAGAAGGTATTCTACCATTGAACTATATCCTAAGCCTGTTTGTTTTATTTTGAGACCAGGTGGGTCTAAGTTATCTAAGCAAGCCTCAAAATTGTGATTCACCTGTTAACAGCCTCCTTTATAGCTAAGACTATCATTGTATGCTATCATGTTCAGGGTGTGATAAGGCCTTGTTGTGTTATAACATGGTAGAAAGACAAAGAGAAAGTGAGAGAAGGGAAGTCCCACCTTCCTCTTAATAATGAACACACTCTGGCAGTAATCAATCCACTCACGTGAGCAGACCCTTCATGGCCTGATCACTTCTTAAAGGTCCTGCCTCCTAACAGTGTTAAAATGACAATAAATTTCAACACAAGCTTTGAGAGGGACAAACATTTAAACTATAGCACTGCACATAATATGTGCTCAACAAATGATAGCAGGTGTACCATTATGTTCAGATCTCTTTTCTTTTTCATAGATGCTGCCTGTTGTATAGCTGCAGTTGTAGATCAGGGCACAGAAGTCCTCTAGCAAACAGCACAAGGTGCTAGGAATGGCTGGGGTCTAGGCCATGAACAATAAAACTCATCACCAATCTACTCTTTTGAACTGATTCTCAACATACAGGTTTGCAGAATATGGTTGCATCTTAGAGATCAGAAATGTCCAATTCTTTGCTGATGGCCGATCGGTGGTTGACAGCATAGGCAAGAGGCGCTTCAAGGTGCTCCATCAGGGCCAGCGGGATGGCTACAACACAGCTGATATTGAATACATCGAAGATCAAAAGGTGAGGGTGGCCAGTGCCAACAAACCTAACAGTCAAATTATCAAGGTAGTTTGATATACAAAGATGATTGCAAAGGGGTTTCTCAGAATTGTCTTGGGGCCTTGGCATTTCTCACCCAATTGCTACTGGATGAATGTTGTTGGGACTGCTGCCCAGTTGCATCCATAGTCCTCCCACCCCTTCCCTCTCCCCCTCCCCAAGGGGGCTTGATTTAGAATGGGGTGTACACATAAGTATTTTAACTACGGATTGATTTATATTTTCCAATGTATTTCTCTTGAGATTATGGTAGATTTAAATATAAATTTGCATTTTTAAAATGTGCAACTTGCCCCAGAACACTATTCCTAAATCAGAGTCATTCACCATCCCAAAAAGTAAAAAAAAAAGTCACATGTCCAATTATCGTTTTCTGAGCTAATGGGGAGATGAAGAGGTCAGTAATCCCACGCTCATTTATATTATTTATGTAGTAGATTAATGCATGATTAATGGATAAAACAATTTGACCTTGAAGATACACTGAGGCACAGATATATTCATACCTACCTTCCCAGTGAGTAGGAAAGAAAAAGATGTAAAGATAAAAAGAGAAGAGGGATAAGCCAGCACAATGCACTTTACTCATATGCCTTCACCTGAGCTAGCTCAAGCTTCTGGCTGTCTCTCTGCTTGCTGTTTCAGGCATTTTTCTCAGTTAAACCTTTTGTCTTCCTGCTCTCTCTGCCATATTTGTACTCCACCCAGCACCTGGCTCCTGGGTGTTCCAATCTTACACGGGAGAAAGCCAGATGGGTGAAGGAAAGGCAGGTCAGATTCTCAAAAGAAGGTCAGGTGTCAAAAACAACGCTGAGGTGGATGGAGAAGGTAGAGACTGCTTCACTTTCATTTTGACATTTTCAGGTTCAGGGAGAAGATTGTGCTGAACTCATGGGCTTACATAACTGTGTGTATGAGCAAGCATCCTCATGGTTTCATTCGCTCAAAACATCTCTGAAGAATCGAATACTAAATCATTTCGGTCCAATGCCAGAGAAAGATGAAGATCCCCAGGTATGCAAGAATATCCGTGTAGAATAGTTGGCCCCAGCAGGTGGGAGTGTCCAGGCTTTGTGATTAGGTGGTGTGTGGCTGTCATCCAACAAGTCAGTGCAGAGAAGAGGACAGATCCAATACAGGATTGTGTAGCTAGATAGTGAGCGGCATGGGTAAGACCAAAAGGATCCCAAGTCAGAATTGGGTTAACTGTAGTAAGTAGTAGGGACTTGGAACTAAGACAAATACTGAGAAATAAGCGAGGTGCGAGGAAGACAGCAACAGCAGTGACTGAAGAACCTCCAGGGGGAGCCCAGACCTGCACCTTGGTAATGCTAGGGTGACAGGACACATGCACAGGCCAGGGAGTAAGACACACGGTAACTAAGGCTGCTACTTCCGGCCAGCTTCTCCAGTCCTGCAGGAGCTGGGAGGTAGGATCACCTACACGACAAGAGTCCAGCTGCAGAAACCTTCATATCCAGCCCATCTACGCATAGCCCTGCAAGTCTAGACCCTCACCATTGTTCCTAGCTTGAGCAGGTCCTGAGAAAACTGGCCCCCAGGACATGGTTCATTAGGTTCTACTGGATTGCTCTTCTCCTTGAGGAACAGGTCTCTGTGAGCTCAGGCTGCAGATCCAGAGTCCACTAGGCAAGTGGGGAGAGTTTGCTTTCACCACACTTTGCCTGCCTTATTTCAATCAGGCAGTGTTCGTGGGGAATTCCAGTTTGGAGAACAGAAGGCTGAGCAGCTCTATTCTATTCTATTTTCTTAATGCTACCTTTGCCCATATTCTAAGCTGGCTGTCCCACAGAATCACTCCTGGAACTTCTTTTTTAGTTTATGCTTCCTGATTCTATCACAATAGAAAAATCTGAATATATATATATATATATATATATATATATATATATATATATATATATACATATACATATTCTGACCTTTCTGCCTAAAGACGGTGTTGCCTGCCTTTCTGGCAGTGTGACCTTGGGTAAATCCCTCCCCCCTCTCAATTTTTCTCTAAAATCAGACAGAATCATTAGGAGTCTAAAGTTCCTCCTCCTCCTCCTCCATTCTGAGGTTTCAAAACACCTGTCGGTTTCCAAATGGGCTGAAGTGTCTTGCTTCCTCCAGCCCACAGACTGGCTCTTCTCCCTCCACACAAAGGCAACACTCACATGTTCTAAAGAAGGCAAGGCCAGCAAGTGCTTCCTGGTGACCCAGCTCTTGGCTATGGTGATTCAAGAAGACAGCATAACTCAGAACAAGGTCATGTTCAAGCTTAATGTTCCCCTTCACCTGCTGGGGAACGTTCTCTTCCAGTCAGGCAGAAAGACAGAGATCAACAGTGCTAACCACATCTTCCATAGGAGAAAACACAGATGCCTAGTGTGATTCATAAGGCCTTAATGACATAGCAAGCCCGAATCATTTCCGTTCTTATTAGTTTTGTTACCATGTTGCCTTGGTCATGGCAGCAGCAGCAAAAACTCATCCAGTTTGCTGTGTCTAATTCGGCAGCCCCAAGTAGTAGTTCCACGAACAAGAGGGTCATAACTTGGTGGGAGGTTTCTTAGAAACAGCCACAGTATTAACATCATCAGTTTAAGTATCTGCTGGCGATCTTAGGAAAGAAAGCTCAGAATAACAACCTGATATCCAGAAGTGATTGTAAGAGAAAATACCTTGCACACCACAGTGAGGTGTGTGTGTGTGTATATATCTATATCTATATCTATATCTATATCTATATCTATATCTATATCTATATCTATATCTATATCTATATCTATATCTATATATATATATATATATATATATATATATAGAGAGAGAGAGAGAGAGAGAGAGAGAGAGAGAAGAGGCAGACAGAGACAGATAGAGAGAGACAGGAGAGACGGGGCAGGGGTGTCCAGATGAAGCCAGAGGCACAGAAAAACCAAGCGTCGTTCAGGAACATTCAGGGAGAAACACACAAAGCAGTTTGGAGTCAAATAACCTCAGACCAGCATGGGCTTCTCTACAAGTGGAAAGCTGACTCCTTTTGAAAGTTGTGGGAAGAAAACTCATTTGAGGATTAGTAATAAATGTCTAAAATGTGTGCTCAGGAAGCTGATGACAAAGAGAATTTCAGTGAAGGATTGGTAAGGGATGAGAAGTGTCAAAAAGAAAACCCGAGGGTTAACAGGAATGTGTTTTCTAATTGGAATGTTTGGTTGCTGTTCTTTGAAACTGGAAATCATAGCTCTTGGTTTCAGGGGAGATGATAACTATGGCTCTGTTTGTGACATGGTATATTTAGACTACAGCCTTCCACCAAAGTCAAGAAAATGGTGGGCGTTAAAAGGCATGCCAAGCCCAAAGAGCCGTAGGATTAAAGGCCTGGATTTGAAATGGATCAGTCTAAAGGACCTGACCAGAGCCTTAGAAGTAGAAGAGACAAAAGAATGAATACTCCAGCTTGTAAAAGCACACTGCCTAGGGTGCACAGTGTATGTGTTAAGATGTTGGTTTGCTTGGTTTAACAAGTAGTAAAGATGATTGCGACTCAACTGGAGGACTAAGGCAGTTCTCTTCCAAGAGATCATCCAGGAACCCAGGCTCTTCCATCACAGAGCTCTGTCATCTTTAGAGAGTTCTTTTTTCTTGACTGAAGAAGACTGAGTATCACCATCACTTCAATCTTGTTAGAGAAAGGAGGAGAGGCTGGAGAGATAGCTCAGAGGTTAAGTGCACTGGATGCCCTTCCAGAGGACCCAGGTTAAATTCCCAGCACCCACGTTGTGACTCACAACCACCAGTTCAAGGGAATTAGATACTCACTTCTGTCTTCTGTGGCACACAGACATACTTGCAGACAAAAACACCATACACATAAAACAATTAAAACTACAAAAGAAAAGAAATGGGAGGAAAAAGGAAGGCAGAGGCTGCATACTCTTTTCTCAGAACTTACACATATCACTTCTCTTTATATCTTTTTAGCCAACATTTTGTCTATGGCCTCACCTAGCTGCAAGGGACACTGGGAAATAATAATGTCCCCTACCCCCTACCACCATGTGGCTGTATGCTCAGCTGAAACAAAAGAGGAGAAAAAGTACTGGAGACTCTCAGCAGTCTCTGCCACACACAGAAGCGGTTCCACATGGGGTGTTTACTTTATGCATGTGAACATCTGTACATGGACTGCATGGGAATAGGATTGATGAACTGTGTTTCTCCGTTGCAGGTTAATCCAAATGGTCCAGCCTGGTGCTGGTGGACATTAGCGGTTCTTCCCCTGGAAAGCAGAGCTCAGCTCCCCTTCCTAGCAATGAGGTCCTTAAAGGATAGACTCAACGGTATTCGGCGAATCCTGGCCTTTATATCCAGAAACCAAAATTAGTGGGAGCAGATTGCGGAAGAGGCATTTCCACCCTCTCTACTGCCCTGGGGCGATGTTCTTGTAAATATATCTAACTGCAATAACACCTTAACAGAAGAGAGTATCCTAGAGAGATGTTACTCTGCTTTTTGACCACACAGAAATTGAGTAGGAAGACCAAAAGAATGTCACCTGTTTGACTTTCTGTCTTCAGATGCTTTTTGACACAAACAGCCAGAGGTGTGGAAGAGCCCAGAAAAAGTTGTTTAGCACCAATTTTTCTGAAAGTCAAATGTGACCTGTCTTTCATAGCTGAGTGACTGTGTGGTTGAAATGTGAAGCAGAGATGCTAACATCACTGCATTCTTTCACTGACTTGAGGTCTCGTTTCAAATGGTTCAGGTTTTATAGAGCATTGTGTAAAATAATGTTCATACTTCTTTCTGTTTTAATAATTTATTTTTTGCACTACTGTATCCTTTTTCTACATGTACGTTTGTAACTATTTAAGTGTACATTACTGAAAAGTCCATTGCTTTATTTATTGATGTGGTTGACTATGTATGTAGGGGAAATAACAGTACTAAACATGTGCAATGTTCTTTACGTTTTTTCTGAATTGATCCCAATTCTTGGGCCATTTTTATATAGTTCGTGTCTATCCTAGTGGACTAAGTTTCAAGGAATTTTGGAAGGCTTCTAAGGTAATTTGTCTTCACAGATTCCACTCTTTCAGTTTGAATTAAGTGATAGAAACTACTTAATTGATTTGGCATAAGTTGTGGTGTGTGCAAGAGTAAAGTGAAATAACCCATTTTCTGTGTGTAATACAGGATAAGGCTGAAAAAATTCCTTAGGAATGGAGAGATGAATTAGAAGTGTCTTTTATTACAATCTATTAGAGGTATTTGTTTCGGGCAATCTAGTTAGAAGTGTATTAATTTCTCTCCAGTGCAGTGAAGGGTAAGATTAATAGTTACCTGGTTTTTCAGAGAGAATGGCGTCAAGACCTGTACCAGCATCTGCTGAAATACTCGAGTGACTATTCCTTCTTAAAAGTGTAAAGAAATCAGAAAGGTTAGACTCTCCTTAAATCTCTATAAAAGAACCAGAGACTGCATCCATGATTTCATGTAAACACTGCCTTCCCTCCTGCTAACAATGGGCCAAAGATTCCAGTGCAGGGGGAGAAAGAGAAGGGGCAGCAGTGGCTGCTTAGCTTGCTTAGTGCTAGTCTGAGGCCTTTGGCGTCAGAGAAAGCTGAAAAATAGATTGTGGGAGTGTTATAATGGCAGAGGAAAATTCAAGCCGGGAAAAGTCAATGGTCGTATTTGTTTCTTACTCAAACTATTCCCAGGTGGTTTTGGACAGCTATGGTGTGTTAGTCACATGTAGCCCCTCCACTCTGAGAATGAGAGAGAGAGAGAGAGAGAGAGAGAGAGAGAGAGAGAGAGAGAGAGAGAGAGAGAGAGAGAGAGAGAGATATTGATTCAAGGTTTAGTCTGGGTTCTTCTGTAACCACAAGAAACGTGAAAGAGGTGGGGTTTTTGTGTTAGACAGAGGTGATCTCCAGATGCTGTAAAAGAGACTCATGTAAGCAGAAAGTAAATGATCATCTGCACTTGCTTATGTAGGCTGTGCTGTCAGAGCATTACCAGCTTTGAAGTTTGGAATAATCTGGGCAGGTGAAGAATGCAAGTGTATGGAATGGATATATAGGATGGAGTACTATCTGAGTTAAGTCTAGAGGGCTCAGAGAGCAGGAAATGAAGATGCTTTCCTCTCCCACCTGACACCCAGCCATATGATCATGACAAAGTTCTAGTATGATTGTTTCCTATTCTATAGTGCAAACACAACACAGAAAAGGGTCCAAAGCTTCTCCACTTGTTACATGTGTTACTTTGGCATTAATTTAACTTGCGTTGAGCTCCAGGTTCTTCATGTATGAAATGGTAGTGGTGCTCACTTCAGCAGCACATATACTAAAATTGGAATGACACAGAGAAGATTAGCAAGGATGGTATGCAAATTTGGATAGCATTCTAGATTTTTATTAAAAGATGGAATAGTGGTGATATTAATAGCATATAGGCTTCCTGGGAATGTTAAATGGGACATGTCAGAAATTACTTAGCACAGTACCTTGATGATGGGAGATATAAACTGTAACTATTGTCAGCCACGTTGTAGAATATTATCAATGGCCTACAGTTACATGAAGCGCTGCCTTTACTTTCAATACTCATTTGTAGTCACTTTAAGCTTGGTTGGGAAAATCCAAACCACTGATTCGTGAATCACAACTTGATGGTTTGCAAGTAACTCCTTTTGTGGTTAAAACTGGGAAAGTAGGGCTGGGGATACAGCTCAGTTGCTATTGTTTGCCTTCCATGCATGGGTCAGTGGGTTCTAGCCCCAGTACTGTAAAAATATAAGAAAATGAAAGGACGGAAGAACAAATGAATGTTAGAGGTAGGGACTGATTCCTATGCCAAGAAAATAATTTCCATTTTAATAAGGGCTAAAAAGTAATGCTGTATTTGGGGGGCATCTAGAATTCTTGTTAGAATGAAAGCCTTAAGTTTTAGCTTCCATGAGCATAACCAAACCATCCCTCCCTATTCTTCAAAATGTGTTGAAAATTGCAACTATACCAGAATAATTAGATCTCACCATCTATGAGTTTTGCACATAGCTAATGGTATTTCTTTATGCTGCCCCAAATAACAGGCTCTACAATGATGTGTTGAGAATATACCACGTCCCAGGTACTAAACTTAGTGATATCATTTGCCTGAACAAATGAAATAACCTTTTAGACAGCATTGTTAACCCCACATATGGATAAGAAAACAGAGGCTCAGCAATTTTAAAGAATATGCCTATGTAATATTTTCATCCAATGAGTGGCCAAGCTTGGTTCTTTACCTATCATGTAGCAGATCTTTCAACATTTTGAACAGTTTGTTATACATGTTTTATTCAACAGACATGGCAGTCAAATCACAAAACACCCTAAGAACTCAAAACGAGAAGTTCCAGGTGAAGCTGCCCAAAACATCTTCCGTTAATCTAAGAGGAAGAGGAAGTACGGCTTCTTAATAAAATCTCATTGATAAGAGGGTACCCAATCTGACCCCATGGAAATCTTGGCTGGCCTAAATAGTGTGTTCCTCGGAGCAGCCTGAATCCGTGTTGGGGTTGTTCTCCAGCCAGCTTTTGTTTCAATGATGGCAGGAAGTGGGAAAGTAGGCTTTAACTTTCTTCGGGATGTACATGAGTGGGATAATCAGTTGAACTTGACCATTTTTAGCACTTGCAGATTGATTGGTTCTGCTTCTAAGCACAGTAACGATGAGTATAGAGATGAAAGCTAACTCTCAGCCAGAAGGACAAGATTCCCCCTTGTAGACAGTGCCACTTTCTTGGGTTAGTCTTCCTTTCTACCGTGACTTCATAGCTGACCCAGTCCTTTCCTTGTAGATTATTTTCTCTGTGTGTGTGTGTGTCTATGTGTGTGTGTGCGTACACTAGGTAGCAAGCAGACCTTATGCCTTTCTGCTTTGTACCGTACTACTGCTGCTAGCTAAAAACCAGCAAAATGTAGAAAGTGAAAAATGAAGAAACTACTTTTCAGTGCATAATTTGAAAAAAGGGGTGTTTGCTCCTCACTTTGAGGAGCAGAGAACTATTCCAATAGCTTGCCTTTCTGGAGGCCAACTGCTTCAAGTTCAGTACTGCCTCAGTAGCAGAGTTGAGTTCTGGCATGTGTGGTGCTGCCATCTCTGCCTGTGGAGCTGACTTGGGTTCAGATAATCCCCTGTGATTAGCCACAGAAGCCTCAGAACTCCCATGGCTGGGCCACTGAACCCAGAGGTCTCTTACTGCCAACAGGTTGTGTCCTGTTGATGGACTGCAACCCCCTGGGGCCTGCATGCCCTGTGCCAACTCCATTTCCAGCATTTTAGCCCTAGATTCATTCCTTGGGTTCCCAGCGTGTTGACTGTGTGTCCATTTCTACTCATCCAGGTAGAAACAGGCAGGCTGTAAGTTCATCCTTGGGCCTAAAGAACGAGGTTTTGATCCTGGAAGGAAGACAGCTCTTAAAAGCAAACAGGGCTTTGCTTTCTGGCATTTCTAATATACAGAGAGCAGGAAGGGAAAGGAGCCATGCACAGTGTAGACATTCACTTCCTTTTAGAATGGCATATCCCACCCACTCCACTGCTTAACTACTTAATACTCTGGGGTTTACACATCCACAGGTGAAATGAAGAACTTTTCACCTAGAAGTGGGTGTTTCCACACATGTTAAGTTAACCTCCAGAGAGAAGTGCCTGGAACCACTGTTCCTGGTGTCACTTTAAAGCTTTGACTTCATGACTTTGTAGCATTTAAAAACCTTTTGCAGCCACAAATGTGATTAACAGAAGTTTACAAAGCAACACTGTACCTTGTGCTTTATCTTAAAAGTCCACTGGCATTCATCTATTGTTCGGGTGACGAGGACAACTGGGGAGATAAACAGAAGAGCAAAGAGTTCAGCGTGGCACCATTGGCTGATGTTAGATAAGTGAGTCTCATTATTGTATGCAGTTCTCTGTAACGCCAGGATTAAAACATCAAGCAAGCCACTTAAACAGTGGCCAGTGTGTATATGTGTCTGCCTTCCATTTGTTTGTTAAGCAGCCATTTTACTTTTTGAGCTGAAGGGAAATTAAGATGCCGCTCCCTCCCCACCAATGCTGTTCAACTACCTCTATATGCCTGGTTTCTTTTTAGGGGTTCCCTTCTTCTAAATCTGCACAAAATAGTTTCAGCTCATCTACGTTGTAATCGCAATGTGGTATAGACAGTCTCTGTGAAAATTGTTTGTTCATTAAACAAAGGTTTCCTGTTGTCTCTATATCTACCAAAGTGTATTCTATCCTAGAAAAGTAATTAACTGGCTGGGATGAGCCTGGTGGTACTGGGCTACAGTCACAGCAACATGGGAAGTTGAGGCAGGGGGATCACAAATTCATTACCAACCTAGGGAATGTAGATCCTGTCTCAAAACCTAAAAGCTGGACTTAGTTGTGCAGGCCTGTAATCCCAGCTGCTTTGGAGACTGGGGCAGAAGGGTTGCAAGTTCAAGGCCTGTGTGGTTTCAGAGTGAGTTCAAGGCCAACCTTGACAATGCTGTGAGATCTTGTTTCAAAAATAAATAAGTAAGTAAATAAATAAACACCATTAAAAAGGGTTGGCGATGCAGCTCAGGCAGAGCACTTGCCTAGCATACACAAGGCCCTGGCTTCCATTCAAATTACCACAGAAAGATCAAAAGACAAAGAAGTAACCAGCTGGTTACTAGCACGAGTCAGGTCCGTAATTCAAACCACAGCACTATAAAGACTAAGTCAATGCAAATTCGAACAACTCTTTATGGAACCAGGTCTGCACCCCAGCAGCAATCACTTACATGTATGGCAATGAGGCAGGTGTGAGTGGATTAACATGACTAATACGTCCTGAAACATTGGCTATAAATTGAGTGGTTTTTTTTAAAACAAAACAAAATAACAACAACAAAAAAAACACTGGAAAGGTTTACTTATATTTAACGACTTATTTTTAAGCATTTTTCTTTCTTCTTTTCCAGCTAACCCACTTCTGCATTTATCATGGGTTTTGTTTTAAGCATTTCTTTTACTCTTCAGTAAGTCCATAGATGAATCCACTGTGTTTTGACCCTATCCATGCCCTACACCCTATCCCTCCTCCAGCTCCTCCCGGGCCTCCCCTGATATGTTTCCTTTCCAACATCAAACCTTACCTCTTTTTTTTTTCCTCTCTAACCCACTGAGTGCAATTAGGGCTGCCTGTGTGAGTGTGGATGTGGGGCCCTCCACTGAGGCCTGGGAAACCTACCAGAGGCCACACCTCCAAAGGAAAATGATTCTTCCTCCTCCAGTAGCCAGTAGCCCCTCAGCTAAGGGTTGAAGCATTTTCCAATTATCTGTCTAATTTCTTTGTAAATACAGCAGTCTTGTACTGTGGCTGACTCGAGAGGATCACCTACCCGCTGTTTTATCACTACCATTGCCGCGAAAGAAAGCTAGATTTGTTGTTACCTTCTCATCCCGTGGCCAACGTTTTTGATGAGCTTTTTTTATCTTCTTCATTTTTTAAAAATGTAAACGTTTTTATTTTCATTGAGTGGTTGATCAAGAAGAGCTTAAAGGGAGCTGAGGAGATGACTGAAGGGGCAAAAGCGCTTGCTGCCAAGCCAGATGACCTGAGTTCAGTCCCTGGACCACACACGCAAAACACACACACACACACACACACACACACACACACACACACACACACACACACACACTAACTAACTAACTAACTAAACAGACATAAACAAAATGATTTTTAAAAAAGAATAGCTTAAGCCAGGAAGTAGTGGTACCCACCTTTACTCCCAGCACTCGGGAGGCAGAGGCAGGCGTATCTCTGTGAGTTCGAGGCCAGCCTGGGCTACAGAGCTAGTTCCAGGTTGGCTTAAAGGTGAAGCCAAATCATGAACCAGTTTTATGGCACTGAGGATAGAACCTAGGGTCTCACAAGCCCCAAACAAGTGCTCTACTGCTGAGCTACATCCTCAGCCCAGCACGAACTGAATGATGGGAAAACGGATAAAAAGTCACTGGGCCAATGTGTTATATTAACCAAACTGGCCCCAGCAAGAGTGCTTCAGCAACGTGTCCCATCTTCTCTGCAGTGCTGATTTTTGTGTTGTGCAATTAATGGTGTTTATGCAATTAATGGCGTTTATGCAACTTCTGTTCTACCACTGAAAAAAGAACACAAGAATGAAACGATGAAAAAGTGAGCTGAAGCTGGGGACGTAACACACTTGGTAGAGTGCTTGCCTAACATACAGGACACCCTGGGTTTGGTCATGAAAACTACATCAAGTTGGCATGGTGCACCTGGGAGGTGGTGGCAGGAGGATTAGAAGTTTACGGTCGTTCCCATTACATAACTAGTTCAAGAGTAGCCTGGGATTCTTGAGACGTTTTTTTAAAGAAAAAAAAAGAAAAGGAAGGAAGGAACGAAAACTTGAATTGAAAGACTGGGATATAGCTCAGTGATAGATTGTTTGCTTAGCGTATGCAAGGCCATGGGTTCAATTCCCAGTAAAGAAAAAAGAACTGATAATCCATGTTCACTGTCACACAGCTATAATGCCCTCTAGAGAGGCCCAGAAAGGATGATTTTGAGTTCAAGACCACTTTGGACAATATAATGAGAACCCCTCTTTCAAAACAATAAAAAGGAAGTAGAGAATAGCATAAAATAAAAAGCCAAGCATGTTGTTACACACCTATAATATCGGCTACTCAGGACGACTGAAGTATGGAAATCATGAGTTCAAGGATAGCCTGGGAAACATGGATTCAGTTTTAAAAACAATGAAATAAAATGATGGGAAAACTCTGTCTACTTGGACCCAATCCTGTTTGTTCTAACATGACCTATGGAGTAATTGAGAAAAATCAGAATTCTTGACCAATTAAGGCCCAGCGGGGATGGTTGTTTGTGCGCAGTCTGACTATCTCTATTCACAGGAGACACGCTACACTTAAGCCAAAGGCGCAAGCTCCCTTTCCAAGCCGGTTCTTCCACCCAGAATGGCCGCATAGCTTTCTCTCTAGAGAACTGGATTGGGCCGTCTGTAAAGAAAGCCAGTCCTATTTGTTATTGTTCCAGAAGCTTCAAGTAAATC
The DNA here is from genome assembly GCF_007827085.1 of Peromyscus californicus insignis. NCBI lineage: Eukaryota > Metazoa > Chordata > Mammalia > Rodentia > Cricetidae > Peromyscus > Peromyscus californicus. The sequence goes on from NW_026294391.1 coordinate 100,306,848, forward strand.
CAAAGCTGTCAGTTTCTGCTTCCTCCCCTCTGGGATCCATTCTGGCTCCTTTGAGTTTTCCAGGGCCAAATATGGTTCCCTAGAAAGTTCTCCCAGTGACAAAATGAAGGTCCAGGAAATGAGGAAAGTGCCTTAAGCTCATGGGCTCCCCAAAGCCACACCACCACCTTCTTACAGTTTGATTTCTTCATCCCCAGGAAAGGTTGAGGGAGGGTGGGAGAGGAGGAGACTCGTCTGTGGTCATCTCAAGGTGGATATGTATCCTAGTCAAGAAGCCTTAGTGTCTCCACACCTCCTACCACTCTCCAGATTTTTGCTTACTTACAATTTTCCTGCTCTGACCTATAGTCACACTGATTGGCCACCTTTGTTTCCTTTCCACTTTTACACATATATGTACTAGCACATACCACTGGTGCATTGAAAAGCACTGAAAAAAATTTCCTACATCTATTGAAGTGCAGAGCCCCCAAAATTGTACCTCATTGCAAATACCACCTACCATCTTGGGAGTAAGTATCAACAATGTCTAAATGCTTAAAGTTCATCAAAATTAAGTCCTCAAAATAGCTCATTTGCTCTAAATCCAATGATTTTACAAATATCTGGCTTCTTAGGGATGCTAAAGGTTTAGTATAGTTCTATTCAATAATCACAGGAAGGGGTAGGATAACTGCCACTTTAGGCTACCGGGATGTCTATTGACACATTGAGTATGTGAGGCAGGATAGACAGAGAAGATTATCTAGATTTAATATTTAATATTTATGTATGTATACAGATATACCTATATTACATGAAAGTAGGAAAACTATAAGAAGGGAAGAAGAGGTATAAAAAGGGGTGGTGAATGAGAGAGTGTAATGGTATATGTGTTGGCTAGTTAGTTTTATGTCAACTTGACACGAACTAGAGTTATCAGAGAGGAAGGAGCCTCAATTGAGAAAATGCCTCCATAAGATCAGGCTGTAGGCAGGCCTGTAGGGCATTTTCTTAGTTAGTGCTTGATGAAGAGGGTCCCAGACTATTGTGGGTTTTATAAGAAAAAGCAGGCTGAACAAACCAGGGGAAGCAAGCCAGTAAGCAGCACTCCTCCATGGCCTCTGCATCAGCTCCTGCCTCCAGGTTCCTGCCCTGTTTGAGTTCCTGTCTTTGCTGATTTTGATGATGACGGTGATGTGAAACTGTGAGTGAAATAAACCCTTTTCTCCCCAGGTTGCTTTTGGTCATGGTGTTTCATCACAGCAATGGTCTCACAGCAACTGTCTCACTGAGACAGTAGGGGAGAAATAAATATCACATTTTACTGATACGTGGAATCAATCTTTGACACAAAAGGAGACTATTTGGGGGAACCAAGGGGACTGGTGGGTGGGTGTAGAATGGCTAGAGATGGTAATGGGTGAATATGAGCTAGGTACAATAGTACATCTGAAAATATATTAATAAAGTCCACTATTAAAGTGTTAATCACAAAAGTCCATTTAAAATGTAAAAAGGGAAAAAAGGAGGAGGCTTGAGGAGATGCCCCTCCCCTTTGGAATCTAGGTTGTGTTTCTTGCTGAGTTTCAACACAACTGACTCCTGAAAAGATTGCCTGCAGACACGACACTTTTTTTCTGGACCTTATCACAAACAAGAGTATGGAAACATTGAATAAGCCATGCCAAAGCAAAACAAATGTGACCTTTGAGTTTCGACCTTATCAGCACTCCTCTATCCTCCATAAATCTTAATAATGTAACTGTACCTCATAAACCAACTCATGATTTCATCTACAAAAGGAAATGTTTATAGAAGAAATAAACAAGCTAATACTTTTTATTTAATTTTAAAATTTTGCCTAATTTTTAAGCTTTTTTTTAGTCTTTGAGCCTGGTTATAATTGCATCCTTTGACCAATGTAACTTCAAAAACCAAAACCCAAACCCTATATAGCTATTGTTTAAGCCAATTAGGCATACCATCTGTCTCTCCTAAGAAGCCTGCATGGGTATGTACTAACTCATCTTTACTCAATGGACCTTGACTTTCTTCACACTGACTCATCCTGATTTTTTTTCTGCCACATCAGCCAAGGCCCCAGCCTTATCTGAATGGAGGTTCCTAGGAGTTGAACCACCTGGACTACTTAAAGTTGAATCCCAGAGGCAGATCACTTGCCTAGCGTATGCAAAATCCTGGGTTCCATTTCTACTCTACAAAACAAAACAAAATAAAACAAACAAGACCCCGGCCCCAATCCAAAATCCTTTCAGGAGATGGCAGTGTCCTCTTAAGGGCTTTTTGTTGTTGTTGTTATCTCAGCAAATGGTTTGACTTTCCCCCTTCATCCTGTACTATTTGTACCTAAGCAGATATCACCACACATGTGGAGCACATGTATCTTTTCTCTTAAACACACACACACACACACACACACACACACACACGCACGCACGCACGCACGCACGCACGCACGCACGCACGCACACACACATACACGCTCACACATGAGACTTCATGTGTGCCTTACCTGCAGTTTATCAATGATCCCATTCATATACTCTATTTAAGCCTCTCTGCACACTAAAATCTATAGTCAATTGTTTGAGACAGTTCAGGCTGTATTAACCTGAGATCACTACAATATTTCAGAGATTTTTCTGGAGGTCCAGCATATCAAGATTGCATACTACATCTGGGTGTGTCTTTAAATGATTGCCTATTCTAGTCTGACGAGTTTGAGGACCGACCCCACTTTTCTGGTTTAGTCTACCAAGTATGCTGGCTATTTGGTGACATGGTAGAATCCTAGCAACAATCAAATATGAAAAGTTCATTGACTCTTTCTGGGACCATTCTGTGTGAACAACATTGATATTAGGTTGTTCTGCCTTAGAGAAACAAAGCCATATACATGAGCAGCTATATCGGAATGTTCTTCTATTCCCTGCCATACATTTCACTCAGCAACCTGCTCCATTTGCTCTCTGGCTTCCGATCTGTGCCCCTTGGGGAAGTCTTTCTCTCCTTCTCTAGAACCTAGAATAAAGTGATTGGATATTCTCTCCCTATCACTTTTTTCTCTTGCTTTTTTTTTTGTCTGGAGTTTACTGTTTTGGGCTCTCCACAGTTTGACTCACCCATTTGGGTCCAGTCATAAGACTACTTTTGCCCACTTCCTTCTTCAACATCACACTGCTTTGCCTCTGTCTTCAGCTCATTCACCCACAGACAATCTCTGAATGTTACATGCCCATGTAATCCCTGACTGTCCCTGCTGATGGCTCCTCACATCGCCCTTGAATGGGCTTTGTCATCTAATCCTAAAGTTTCCTATGATATCACAATGTACATTTTGCATTACCTACCTGATCCTTGAAGATTTATGCTCTGTAAAACCACTGCAAATAGAAGACCCTCTAAAAAACACTCCCACAAACTCAGAAAAAATTGTGTGTTACAAACCAGTTGTGATGCTTGCTATCCTCCAGTGGCTCCCTTCTTCAAAAGTAGTACTATATCTCTTCCCTGCTCTTCAATCCCTTAGCTGCAGGGCTAAAGGTGAGAATATTCTAAGGAAAAGATTGAATATGGAAATATATACGCACATAAACAAAACCATCTCAATAAATTGTTAAGAGAGGCCACTTCTACCAATGGCCATTTATTGAAAAAAATTGATATCAGTTAATAAAAAAGGTTTAGGAAATTTGCAAAACAGGAACTGTTTGGTTAACACTCCTCAGTGACCTAGAAGGATATTGAAAAATGCATTTCTGATCATTAAAACATGGCACCTATACGTAGCTTGGCCTTTCTAGAACAACAGTGCCACATACACACTGTGAACTTCTCAAAGGCAGTTCAGTGGGACCACATTCTGAATCATTTCATCCAAAGCTTATCTTGAGGAACATGATAGTCAGCTGGTTCTTAGGTCTTGAGTTGACACTTATGTAGGAAAGAAATGCCATTTGATGGATCAATTTGAAGTCCAGAAGATCATCTAAAAAGTTGTCACATCTAGATGTTTAAGAACTCTAGATGTTTTAATCTGGTTAAATGAAGCCACATAGTATTCTAGGTAAATGTAACTGGTAATGGATAAGATGTAGGAGAGTGGGTAGCCTCGTTTGCCTTTGGCAGATGTGGAGAGAATGAAGCAGTGAGCCATTTCAAACTGGTAGTGCCCAAGGCAGGGCAGCAATCACAATGAACTAAATATTGGTCCTTGTTATAGGCTGAATTGTGTCACCAACCTCAGATCCAGTGTTGAAGTCAATAACCCCTAGTACGTTAGAAGGTGACTGTTTGAAGATAAATCCTTAGAAGATATTAGGTTTAAATGAAGCCATTAGGGTGGATCTTAATTCAATCCAACTGGTGTCCCTATGTGAACCTAGGGGGACACATAAGCACACAGTGAACAAGAGAAAGAGGGGGAGGGAGGGAGGAGAGAGAGAGACAGAGACAGAGAGAGACTCCAAGGAAAACCCAAACCTTCTGGCATCTTGATCTTGTACTTCTAACTTTCAGAACTGTGAGAAAATAAATTTTTGTTGTTAAGCCCATTTTGTTATGATAAAGCTAGCATAATAATATACTTCCCTGAATCTGAAGCCTCTTTCAGAGTTTGAGGAAGTCTCCACAGATGCATAATTGTGGAAAGCAGAGACTCTCTAGCAGCAGCAGCAGCAGCAGCAGCAGCAGATGTGTCAAGATGAAGTTTCCAGCTCAACACTGAGAGTAATGAGGCGGGCTCCCATGGGTGATGCCCAGTGGTGGACACTGCAGTAGTGTCATGAATGGATTCAAAGGGGCTCACAGAAAGAGCTAATTGAAGGAAGGGTTTATTCTGCCTCAGGGTTTCAGAGGGGTCAGTCCATCCAGCTGGGGAAGGCATGGCTGGCACTTCAGTTTGTATCATGGTGAGTCAGGAGGCAAATAAATAGGAATGCCCTTCCCCTTTTAGGCCTTTATGTCATCCAGGTCCCCAGCCGATAGGATAGTGCCACCAGCCATATTCACAGTTCATTAAACCTCCTCACTTAATCCTTGATGGCAACCTTAAAAACATACATAGTGGTCCCTCAGTCTCCCAGGCGATTGTAAAATGAGGCAAGCTGGTGATGAAGACAGGGGACACAGGCAGCAGGCAGCTTTTTTTTTTTTTTAAAGTGGGTTGGTCGTTTTTCTTGCATGAGCTTCATCTTGGTTTCCAAGCTCTCCTAGGGACTCTGTGAGCTACTGAGAACCTTGAAATGGATTCCTTTTCTCCCTAACTCCATTAGTGATGGGGTCCAGCCCCGACTGCTTTGCTGTAGACCTACATCTACATCTTGGCAGTGACCACATTAAAAATACAAGTCAGGGCATCCAGAGTAGGGATGGATGATGACCTCAGGGTTCCCAGGACTCAAGTTACTCTGAGCAGTGCTGCATGCATCAGAGATGCTGGCAGTGGTGACAGCTGAATCAGACTGATATGTTTTTTTTAATTTTTATTTCCCACCTTCCTTTTGTTCTCTTTTTTTCCTCCCCCTTGGCTAATGTTTTGACTAGGCCAAAGGTGACATATTATTTGGATTTACATGGGGCCCTTAGAACTAAGAAAGCTGTGATCCGTGCTTGGTGTGAACTCTGTTGGGAATGAAAGCTATTTAAAATGAGTCCAAAGTGGGTCCCTCTTGACCCATCTCACATTTAGCCATAGAGAATAGAAGATAATAACTCCACTTTATTTCTTTGTAAACTATGATTTTCCATTACTTGAACTGAAAGGTCAGCTTGAGACACAGTGAAAGCTCTAGAACATACAGGAAGAATATTGAGAGGAGGAAAGGGGTACATGATTATCGGTGAGAAGTGGAGAAATTGTTGAAGAAGGGGGGACACTGATGTGGTCAGGGGACTATCTTGAAGCTGAGTTTACACAATGAACACATTATTTCTTTTTAGATATATTTAATAGAGGAACAGAAATAAAAATCTGTGCTACATCATTTGTTTGCCCTTTACCTGATAAAACACAATCTGTCCTTGTGAAGAAGCTGTGTGTTGGGAGAGGGACTGGAGATTGAACCTAGGGTCTCCTGCATGCTAGGCAAGCATTTCTACCACTAAGTTACGTGCCTAGCCCTCTTTTTTTACTTCATTTTGTTCTTTTGAGACAAGGACTCACTAAGTAATCCAGAGTAGCATTGAACTGACTTTTTTAGCCTAGGCAGACCTTGAACTTGTGATCTTATCTTAACTTCCTGAACTGCTGGCATTACACATGTGTGCCATTAAACCTGGCAAAAAAGCTTTATTGTTTTTTATTTACAGATTATGTTCAGAGACTTAGGGAAATAAAAATGTCTATATAGTCCCCCAAACAACTCCTCAATACTACCACACCTGGGGTTGTTTCCCAATCTCATCTCAGAAGAGATTTATGCTGTTCCTCAGTTACTTGCTTGGGGCCTTACTTTCAGTTGCCTAGCAACCTTGTGCAGGCTTTTTGAGTCCTCATCTCTTGAGCCTGGACTCTAGCTCTTAGCGGATTTGTTTCGATGCATGTATGTATGCATGTATGTATGCATGTATGTATGCATGTGTGTTTGTATTTTGGGTTTGTTTGTTTGTCTGTTTTTTAGGTAAGGTCTCCTCTTGTAGCACTTGCAGGCATTGGACTTGAGAATGTACTGCCTCTCAGCCTAGAGAGAGCTGGGATTACAGGCATACTCCATACCCAGCAGTTATTATTGTTAAAATGTGACTTCAGACCTGCCAAGTTGCAGCTCTCCTCTGCATGTACTGTCAATTGTTTTTGTTGACTTTTTTGTAGGCTGTAAAATGTAGGCATGACAATGGAGATAGCCCTTTAGTGGTGACATATACAAATGGGAGAATTCCCAGGTTTTTTATTTTTCCTTTTGGAGAACTCAATAAGAATATTTGGCTGGAAGTGTAAAAATACAAAACATAACAAAAAGCCCAAGGAAACAAACTGAATTGGAAGTATAGGCTTTCAAGCACTGCCCAGAGTGAAAAAGAATATTACACTTAAAATATACCCAATTCCTTACTGAATTGCTGATTTAAGTTTAATATATATAAAACTTTTCATTACAGGGGAAAAAGGGTCAGTAGAGCAAAGGGTTCCATAACAACCTACCAGCCACACCTCTTGGAACCTATGAAATCACTGAAGTGGAGAGGGGCAACTAGGTCAGAGAAGAGCTTGATGGGAGCTGGCTGACCAATGGTTACATAATCAAGCCAAGTGAAGGTCACACAGCCCACTCCTCCAGGAAGAAGCAAGTAGGATTGGCAAAGGGCCAAGGCTGCATCATGTTACCCTACTGTCAGGAGGACCTTCACCTCAGTGTTCCCAGGATGAGGGCCAGTGGGATGCCCCAAGAAGTCAAAGGAAACAACGGGAGAAAACAGAAAGGAATATTTGAATATTTGAGCTAGAAATAGGTGGTGCTACCCAGACCCAGTGACCCCCTGCTGATCTGCTACCTTGGCAAGAGGACATAAGCCTCTTTGTTGGGGAATGGAGGAGTCCATTCTTGTTCTTTCATTTGGGGAGTAAGTGATGTATGAGAATAAAACAAACCTGCAGGTAAACCAAGAGAGGCATAAATTGAGACCAAAATGTCATGCTTGTGTTACAGTCTAAAGTTAGAATGTCCCCACAAGCTCATGTGTTTGACCGTCTGCTCTCGAGCTGGTGGTGCTGTTTAGGGAGACAGTGGGACCTCTGAGGCAGGGTCATGGAGGGTGGAGGGGGATCACCAAAGACAGGTCTTTGAGAGTTATATCCCAGTCCCACTCCTGTCCAGGGTTCTCTGCTTCTTGCTCTAGCAAGACATGAACAAGCTGAGTCAAAAATTCACGTTGTGCTAGGTATGGTGGCACACGTCTTTAATCCCAGCACTTGGGAGGCAGAGGCAGGCAGATCTCTGTGAGTTTGAGTTCCAGTCCAGACAGGGCTACATAGTGAGACCTCAGCTCAACAAACCAAAACAAAAACAAATCCTGTTTCCCTGGAGCCACGCCCAGCTGTTTCCTGGCCTTGATGAAATATTCCCGACTCTATGGTTCAAAGGAAATCCTCCTTCCCTTAAGTTGTTTGTGTTGGGTATTCTGCCTAAGTGACGAGGAAAGTTATTAACACAGTTTAGGGAACTGAAGGTTTACCCAGATTAAGAGACTAAACCTCTGTGATCAGGAGATAGATCCCTTTGGGTCCTCATTCTTCCCATCCTGTAACCCATTGCAGCAACTAGAAATTCTCATTATGCCTACAAGTAGAAAATTGGTGGCTTTACTTCGACAACACCTCTGCCAACCAAATATAAATAGATTAATCAGTCCAGTTGCCCCCACTATGGGAATTTCAGAGCATGATATAAAGCAACTATTTTATTTTGTGCCTTCTGAGGAGAGCAGCATTTGACTTAGGAAACTGTTTTCGGGCTGGATCATACAGTAGAGGAGAGACAGAGATGTAGTCTGTTTTCTCAGAATCGAATGGGAGGAAAGTCAGTCTTCAACCCTATCACAGAGACTAGAATCCCTACCCCCATAAATTATGCAAATGCTGTGAGGCAGGTCTAGGATGATGCTCAATTCTTGGATGCTGGAAATGACGTATTGGGTAAACTCTCTGGTGTCTTAGAACCCATCTCTTTCCTCCACCCTCTCCAAACAGCACACTTAAGCACCTTGCTTGCCACCTTTGATCACATGTGGGAGAGGGAGGTAGGCGTAAAGGACTGAAGACTGTGTGACTTTGGGGACTGGTGAGGAAGGGGTCAGTTGGGAGCAGCAACCAAGCTGCAGTGCTCATTCACTAGCTCTAATACTAAAGTTCAGAGTGATTCTGTCTCTCTGGGTGACCTTCAGTGCTCCATGAGTCACAGCTTCAGCTGAGTCATAGGCAGTAGAAGAGGCTGTTTTCTACTCGTGGGACTCCTTCCCATATTCTTCCTAGTTAATTGAGGAAGGAACTAGATTTCTATTATTATTAGTGCCTTCTACGGATTTAGAGTCACGGCTTTGCCATTTACCATATGTAGATTGCTTCTGTCTAAGGCTTAATTCCTCACCTACAAATAAGGTAAAATAATACTGCCTAGCATATCACAAGAGCATTGTGTCATTTGAATGGAATAAGTCATATAAACATTATGTGCAGGCTGGAAGATGGTTCAGTGGGCAAGCACTTGCTTGTGTAAGGTTGAAGATCTGAGTTCAAATCTCCATCACCTGCACAAATACCAGGGTGATGTGGTGTCCCACCTGCAAATCAAGTGCTCTGTAGGCAGAGACTAGGCAGCCCTGGGACAAGATTCCTAGACAGACCATCCAATTCAGTGAGCTCTGGGTCAAAGTGAGAGACCCTGACTCAATATATAAAGTGGAGAACAACTGAGAAAGACATGCAACATCAACCTTTGGCACACACACACACACACACACACACACACACACACACACACACCTTTACACATACTCATAATGTGTGCCCACACACATGAACATGCATATGTACTCCACACACTCACATACAAGTGCAAAGAAAAGAATATGAGTTGCTATCATATAGGAAAAACTCAGAGAATATGAATCATTACTAAATTATTACAGAAATTTAATTGGTTGGTGAAATCTCAACATCTGGAAATAATTACTGTATAGAAATCAGTGGAAGATTATCCTCCATTATAAATTACTAACTTAGACTTCGGGACTTAAAAATTAATTTACCAGGAGTTTGGTTAATGAGGATCTTTATTCCCAGACCTCATCACCCTACAGGAAGAGGCAGATCTTGAGCTAGTTTCTGAATTTTCAAAGGTAAAGAAAGGCCAAGGACTCAGCACCTACAGAAGTACATGTCCTCACAGGCTCTGTGGCAGACAGTAGATGGACTTCTCAAGATGCCTTGCAGGTGGTGGGTAGAACCTAGATGATGAATCCATGAACTTTTCAGCTTGCTGGGCTTCTGCTAGGGGCTGAGGTATTTTGGGCTTCCTGTATTACTGCCGATGGAATGGCTTGTTCAGCCAATGTAAAAAGATGAAGTTGCTTGTCATTGCTGGTAGAACCTGACCTTTGGACACTGAATGTCTCCTGGGTGCCTGACACACTTTATCCTGTAGCTCTCAAAATAAAGACTAATTTGCTATCTTCTTTTTCTCTAGGAACAGCACATTCATCAAGATTACTCTATTACTTTATGATTAATTTCTTTCTTTTTCCTCCCAAGAAAGCAAAGTCTCTAGTGAGCTTCTATGCCATGTTCCAAAGTTTCCCACAATAGACTCAGAGAATTGCCTTTAGCACAGCGTGTGCTTTCAATATCTCTGGAAGTTGATAAGGGCCGCTTTGCCACAGTCGTTCCTTTCCAGATTGTAGTTATAGGAAATGAGAAGGCTGCCAGACTCCAGAGCATGTGCATGCATGTATGTATGCATGTGCGCGCGCGCACGCACACACACACACACACACACACACACACACACACACACACACACCACTAGAATCAAAGCTTTGGTAGTGGTTTGTATGCACAAAGCCGAAGGCAAGATCAGTGCAAATGTCATAATTTTTCTAGACAAAGAACCATCATGTGGGTGCCGAGTAGAGGCTGGTAAACACCATCTAGGGTAGGGTGTGGGTTCAGTGGGCCTCGTGGAGCTCACTCATGACATACTCAGGTCTGTGACATCTTTTCCCACAGGTTTTTGCAGAACTTCTGCTGTTCTACATGCCAACAACAGATTACAGATGTGCATTACAGTTGAGAAGTCTGTCTGTTCTATCATCTAAGTTATTGAATTCATGAAATCCAATAAACACATTTTTTTTTCCTTTCCTTAAAAGTGGACTTTCCTGCAATAAGGGATTTACAGAATGGTTTGGGGGTAATATTTAAACTTGGAAGGGCTCTTAGAAACTCCTCAGTCCAATATTTTCATTTTACATACAAGAATAAACTGAGGTTCAGAGAGATTTTGTTGCTTATCCAAGGCCATGATGTCTATTTAGTGCCCCAAACCCGAAGTAGAATCTAAGAATCCCAACACCAATTTCCTGGCATCTTCAAGGACAGCATGCTACTTTCCACTGTAATGACATTTATTTTATCTTAAATAATGACATCTTATAATGCTTAGTGATCACTTCCTCTACACTGAGCAATTAAACACATTACCATACTGCTCCCAAAGACAAGGCTAAGTGGTAGCAAATTTTATTTTCTCTGCTTAGACATGAAGAGGTGGAACTGAACTTGGTCAAGTAACTGAACCAAGGTCATACATTGCACCACAGAACTCATTCAGATTTAGTTGATCTAACTAATTCGATCCAGGAAGATCTAAGGGAGATATTTATATACAGCAGAGTGTACAAAGCAGAACATCAGAATGTACATTTGTTTATTTTTGTCCCGAAAAGATAATTGCATTAGCACTTACAGGTCTATTTCTGGGAGACTCTTCCAGTTTCTGAATGCTCTCATCGATATTTGCCACTATGTTTAGGAGCGGTAATGAATGTGTATAGGTCGGAATAAAGAATGGCTTTGTAGGGACTGGAGACTAAAATAGTAATAGACAAAATCCTCTAGTCTCATAGAAGTTCAGGGCAGAATGGGAGTTTGAGAGTGGGAGAAGCGTAGGAATCATGCCCCATATACTCTTCAAATCAGAGTTACCAGGTCTTCACATACTTGTGTTGGTTCTATATGTTTCTCAGCATAGGAAAATTCATAATGAAGTCACTGCAGTTGGCTGCTTGGCAATATTTTCATCAGGGGAGCTGAGATTGCTGTCAAACGTGACTGTTTGAAGCACCATTTTGGAGAAATACCCTTGTGTGGCTCTAGGGGTCTCAAAATTAACAATCCTAATTCATTTCTAGTGAAAGATAAGTTACACTCTGAAATGCTGTTAGGACAGAGGAAACATCTTTGCCCCAAATTTTATTTAATTCTACCCTTCTTTCTCCACAAAGCTTTCCTGGTCTCACCTGGTCAGCAGGGAACTGTTCCTGTGAGAATGCCTCCACCTCCTGGATTTAGGAGTCAGGTGGCCTGTCAAAGGACCATGGCATTTATCCCGTTCTTCTGGGGTTGGGTTCTTGCTCTATGTGTTGGCAATCTGCTGCCTCTCTAACAGGCCAGTCACTTCTTGACAATAAGGCTTTCTGCACTCAAATGAGTGTTCCAACATACAGCTGAGAATGGGCTGAGGGAGGATGTCATAAAATCCACATCCTTATTAAGCATTTAAGAAACTGCCAGGAGTAAGGGGTGGCAAAACAGCTAAGTGGGTATAGGGGATTGCTGCCAATACTGAGGACTGGAGCTTGATCCCTGGTACCCGTACAGTGGAAAGAGAGAACCAACTCTGCAGATTGTCCTACAACCTCCACACAGGCACTGTAGCATGTGCCCACATACGTTTACAGAAAGAAAGAACGAAATGTTAAACCTGAAAGAAGAAAAAAGAAACAACGAGTCAGCCAGAAGGGAGTTCCTCTCACGAACGTCAGCTGTGATTTTTCTGCAGGCACTAAGACCATGAGTAAATTACACTGAGCTCCATATTTAACCAGACTACAATCTGGACATTTTCTCCTGGGCCCTTTGCCATAGTCACAGAGAAAACCCAGCCTTGGATGAATGTCTGCTGGGAGGTGGAGAGACGCGTCCCTAGTGTTGGTGTGGGAACAGCAGTGGAGGACAGCTGAGTCATCTCCCTCACTGGAGGGTGACCAGGAAAATAGGAAATTACTATGCACAGTGGATTGTGGGATTGTGCTTTGTTGGCAGCTGGTGAGTGGCAGAGCTGGAATACGAACCCAGGCAGCTGGCTCTCCAAGCTGTGTTCTCACCTCCCAGACTAGACAACCTCTCAGGAGAGCGTAGGGACTCTCTGTCCCTGTGCCTGTCTGTCTTTGTTTCATTCCCTGTTTTTAACAGACAATAACTGTTCTTTTTAAAAAAAAAAAAAAAAAGGTGTGCAAAGAAGTCCTTCTTCTGTCCCTACAGTGCCCTGTGATTGCCTCAATCATTTCAGATGTTGTTGCTTCTGGGAATTTTTCAAATGAACCTGTGCAAGAGGATTGTCTCTGTAGCCCTTGGTTATGTGGTGACACTGTCACCACACGTGTATTCCATCAGAGTGAGTTTCTTGCTGATTGCAGTGAGGGAGGGCAAACAGCATGAACCGTGAGACAGCTCCACCCCAGGATACTGTGGGATCTGGACTTTGGTTGGGTGGTTTGGAGGCAGGGGCTGAGGTTTGGTCTAGATTGGCCATGTCAGAAGGCACAGCCTTTCTGCAGTGGAGTATCTGGGAGACTGGATTGGGGCTAAAGGTCTAGTTGGACAAGACCCAGCAGGCACTCATGGTAGCTGGGTGAGGGATTTTTTTTGTCACTGCTGTGGTTTGGGCTGTGTTCACAGTCTGTCTGAATTCAGACATTACAGAGTGATCTTGCTTTTGTCTGGATCCATCATAGCCACAGAGCTGCCTTGTCTGGTGCTGGCATCCTGTGTCATTATGTTCAGCAGAACACCAAGACCTACTTTAGTGTTGCAACCATTGCCAGACCAGCTCCTAGCAACCCCATGGCCTCGCTGATAGCTCTGCTTCCACTCCTGAATGGTTAAAAAAAAATTGCTTTTCTCTTACTCAGGTCGCCATTTTCCCAGAAGGCCATGTGCAGGGGACTTTCTTAAGTGTGCTGTTTAAGTAGGTTCCTGGTTGCTCTCATCACGTAGGTATGTCTACCTCCAAGCCTTTGTTCTCTTATCCTGACCAAATCGAGGTATCACCATCTACCCAGCCTCTGGAAATTTCTGAGCTAACACCCTATCCTAGTTCATGTTCCTGTTGCTGTAATAAACACCATGACCCAAGTCACTTGGGGAAAGGGTACATTTCAGTTTACAGATTACAGCCCATCATCAAGGGAGGCCTGAGCGGAAGGTCAAGGCAGGAACATGGGGGCAGGAACTGAAGCAGAGACTATGGAGGAACACTGCTTACTAGCTTGCTCCCAAACTCATGTCCAGCTACCTCTCTCATAACGATGTATATGCACCCTCGTTTACATCCCAGAAGGCTTCGTAGGTCAGTGGTGTGATGAGCCAGTATTTTGCTAAGCACAGCAAAGCAAGTTCTTTGATTGCTGGCATAGGGCTTCCTGAGCTAGCTCGACTTGTGACAGTCATTTACTTTAGCTAGGGTCATTTGACTCTTTCAATAGTCCACTCAAGAGTCAAGAGCCCCTCCTGGCCAGGCTTGGGGATGCATACCTGCTCTCCCCACGCTAGGGAGACTGAGGCAGGAAGATGATGAGTTTGAGGCAAGCCTGAGTTAGATAGTGAGACTTTAAGAAATAAAAAGATAAACTTTGAATGCTGGCGCTCAGGAAGCAGAAGCAGGCAGATCTCTGTGAGTTTAAGGCCATCCTGGTCTGTATAGAGAGTATTAGGCAAGCTAGGGAGATCCTGTCTCAAAATGAAAATAAATATTCAAATTAAAATAAGCTAATAAAATAAAATAAAGATAGCCCCTTCTGCTAGTCATTGGAAACAAGAGAGAAGGAAAATCTGATTGCTCTCTCTCTCTCTCTCTCTCTCTCTCTCTCTCTCTCTCTCTCTCTCTCTCTCTCTCTCTCTCTCTCTCTTTGCCTGTCTGCCTGTCTGACCTGAATTTTGTTCTCATTTATGTGAGCTGGGATTGATGAGATATAGCCTTGTCTTGTTCTTTTCCATTCTTTCTCTGCTTGCTTCTTGGTCCTGTGTGGATTTGAGAGGCACCAGTGCACTGAGAGTTTCTGAAGACTTAGCAGGATGGTTGTCTCCCAAACACTGCAAGCTAGTGGAGGCCCTTGAAAACCCTTTTTCCTAGTTCTTTGTACTGCTTCTCTTATACCGTCCCCCTCAGCTCCACTCAGGCTTGTGAGTGATGCATAGCATAAGGCAGAGCGTCTGTGCATGTGGGTCTTCCCCAAACGGTATCTGAGCATAGTTCCCTTTATATAACACATTTCTGAAAATAGGTATTCTTGTGACGATGTTTGCTTGAAGGAAGCAGCTTCCATTTCAGCGTGGATTAAAGTAGAATGTTGTGAGACTATAAGAAGACACTACATACCAAATCAGATCAGTAAAATGTGCTGTGTAATTTTTTCAGCACCCTCCCAATGGTGCTACCCTTGTCCTCATTTACATGTAAGAAAACTGAGGAAGTATAATTACCAAAAAAAAGCAGAGGAAGAGAGGATAGGATGGTAAAAGATAAGAGGAAAAGGTCAGGGAAGTATTGAGCAGGAACTAAGAGGATCTAGTGGAGCTTGGTGGAGGTAGGTTAGGAGATGGGGAAAATTTCAAAACAGATGCACTTTTGTTATGAACCCAGAAGAAGAAAAATAAACCAAGACTTTCCTGGAGGAGCTGCTCGGGTCCCCGTCTTGAAATGGGAGGATTTGGTCAGCATAGTCAAGAAAAACAACACACAGACACACAGACACACTGACACACAGACACAGACACACAGACACAGACACACAGACACACACTGACACACAGACACAGACACACAGACACACACAGACACACACACAGGCACACAGACACACAGACACACACAGGCGACACACACAGACAGACACAAAAACACACAGACACACGCACACTCCTTTCATTTTTCTTTGCTGTTGAAGCAAAGCCAGACATCTATTCTGATATAGGGCCATAGTGCTCCATCTAGTGGCAATCTTTAGAAAGTTCACTAAGAATGTGCCACAGCCTGTACTGAATGGGAAGCTTGAAATAGAGCAGCATTGTGTTATTTTTTAAAAGACAGTGAGGTCCTGATGTGCTGCTACATTAAAAAAAATTGTTTAATAATCTTGTATAATACCTTTGACAGGGGGACTTTGTGATGCCAGTCACTAATGCAGAGTGCCCCTGGACAAACCAGGAACACCTTTGCTCGGGAGGGATATTCTTTGTCTCAGTGATCATTCCATGTTTGTAGATTAGGTGCTTGGGACACAGTGATGCACAATATGAACAAGGTCCCTGTTCTAATGGAGCTTCCTGTGAGAACTAAAGAATAGTCAATGGCATCCTTTGCAAAATATGTTAAAGAAACCTCAAAATTTATATGGAAACACAATTATCCAAAGGCAATCATAAGCAAAAACGATTCTCACTGCAGGTATCACAATACTTGATTTCAAGTTATACTACAGAGCCATAGTAACAAAACAACGTGGCACTGATGGAAAATCAGACAGAGCAGAGGACCCAGATATAATCCCATACAACCCTAGCCATTTGCTTTTTTGACAAACAAAGATGTAAGAAGTATATGTGGGACGAAGAAAAGCCTTTTAAACAAGTGATGTTGTGAAATCCAGATATCTACATGTACAAGAATGAGACTAGATCTGTATCCCTTACCCTGTACAAAACTGAAATCTAAATGCACCCCAGACTTTAGTATAAAAGACCCGAAACTTTGAAACTGCTAAAGGAAAAAGAAAAACGTTCAAGGTAAAGGCATAGGCATGGAGTTTTGAAATAGAACTCCAATCACTAAAATGTATATGTCTAGGAGTGTATATGTGTGTGTAAAATAACAATTAAAAAGAGGCCATGAATTTGAGAGAGAGAACAAGGGGACACATGGAGGGATTGGAAGGAGGAAAGGAAAGGGAAGAATGATATAATTATGTTTGAATTTCAAAAATAAAAATATAAATTAAAATAACAGTGAAATGAAGAATACACATGGCCATTTTTTCAACTAATCAATGTCCTTATCCTTCAAGAAAATGTAAATGAAAACTACTCTGAGGTCCCGTGTCACATCTGTCAGAATAGCAGTCATTAAGAAAACAAATAACAACGAATGTTGATAAGGATGGAGACAAAAAGGAATCTGTGTACACTGTTTTGAGGATGAAAACTAGTCCAGTGACTACGGAAATCAGTATCACGGTTTCTAAAAACAATACAGATCTATTATATGACCCAGCTATCCCATTCTTGGGTATTTACCCAAAGACTCTGAGTCAACATATCAGAGAGATACACACTAATGTTTATTTCAGCACCATTAACAGTAGTTGAGTTGTGGGACCAACCTAGGGGCCCCATGACAGAGGAAATATGAAAGAAAATGTGGTTTGCATATAGAAAGATTTTTTTAATCCATAAAGAAGATAAGTAGTGCCATTTGCAGGAAAATGGATGCAACTGGAGATAGTCATGTTAATTAAGTCAGTCTCAGAAACACAAATACATATTTTCTATCATATATTGTTGCTGAAATTCCTTCCCAAAGGGAGGTGTAAGTAAGGTTTATCCCTTCTCCTAGGGTCTTGACCACAAACTGAGGTGTGATTCCACCAAAATTCTCTCTGGAGAATCAATGAGTTTATTGGGGTTCCCTACAGAGCATAGTTAAGGGGTTACTTACAAGGATGTGGGCATGTCATCTCTATCAGACACCGCCTTGAAAGGCTAACCCAGCAGGAATGAGGGATATACATACATACATGTATGTATGCATACATACATTCTATAGACTACAAATACAACCTAGCCCCTCCCCTAGGCCATGTACAGAGTTGCCATTTGGTAAAGGGCAGTTGGATACTCCAGGAGTGGTTGTAAACTGTCAACAAGGCTAGCTGGGATAATCTTTCGCAAGAAGGGCATAGATGAATGTTCCAAGAAAGCAGTTGCTTGGCTCAGAGGACAGTCACTCACAACACGCTCTATCTCTTCTTCCAGCTCTTACATTCTTTCCACTTCCTTCTTTTCCAAGGGTCCCTGAGCCATGGAGGGAATGTGTGGCTATATTTGATGTGTGACTATATTTCTTGTGCTCCAAGAGGAACTGTGTCTCCATCCCTTTCTATTCATTCCTCCATATCCAAGACCTAGTGGCTGGAGCCACTGTTGTATGAGTTGGTGCCTCTTGCCTGGTTCTTCTATCACAAATCATGCAAGTATCACATGCAGGTGTCATGCAGGTGTGGTGGCACATGCTCTTTTAATCCCAGCACTCAGGAAGCAGCACCAGGGGGATCTCTCTGAGTTCAAGGCCAGCCTAGTCTAGAGAGTAAGTTCTAGGACTACATAGAGAGACCTTGTCTCAAAAAGAAAAAGAAGCACGAAGGATCAATGGTTAGTGGGATTTTGAGGTTTAATTCTCCCCAGCATCCTTACTAGCAACTTCTGGAACTACAGGTGCTAGCTCACAGTGACGGAACACTTCAGGCTCAGTTCTAGCTTTATTTCTTAAAGTGTACAGCAGCCAAAGCATGCAGCCTCTTCAGCAATAGGGTCTTATCATTCAGTTCTGGACCCCCAACCAACAACGGTGGCAATAGCCTTTATTGTTATTGGGGCTTCTGGGGCCAACAATTGCTAAGGAAGTAACCCACTTCGAGGGCTGAGATTTCCAATTAACCAGCTACGGCTTCTAGGAGCACCTGTGCATACCTTTTAGGTACACTTCAACATTTACAGGCCCAGGCTATTGTAAACGTTCCCCAATCGCTTTGTGGTTTGTTATCACTTGAGTCTTACTCAGCCACAACACTTGCAAAAATTCCAGGGCAACACCTGCCCTTTGCACCCTTTGTGAGCTATTCTCCTATGCTTGCTTCTTTAGGTACACTCTCATGTATCTTAAATGAGTCTCTAAAACTGCAAAACACTCAGGGTTAGGGTTATGGTATGCCTATGTAACAATGCCTTTATACAGAGAATAGAGAACTTAGTGATGCAAAACCCTGAGCCACCATCCCATAATGAGTGGTGGGGTTGCAGAGATAACCTTGGTAAAGCAGTTTGAAAGTCCCTAGTCACAGAAGGCCACAACTAAGGAGATACTGAAGTCAAACATAAGCAAGGTCTAACACAACAAGAGAAGAGTCTAGCCATTAGTATTCATTGTTCCCTCCACAGAGCCATGTTGGGTACAGGAGCATAAGAGGCACGGAGTTAGCTTTTCACAACCGTCAGTCATTCTGAGCCACTCCATTTCCATACCCCGGAGATCTTCCGTGGAACCTCCCTGCCTCTCCCCAGCCCTGATGGGCTTGCTGAGGCTGGCTCATGTGGCTCAGGCCTGCTCAGGGCTAGTGATGAGTGAGGTCCTGTTCTCCCCCTGCTCCTTGTGCGGCTCAGGCTGGTTCCCTGGGTCAGAGAGGCTCTGGGCTACTAACACTGTGGCTGTAGCTGCAGCTTCAGCCTCTCCACCCACCACACCTGGCTTCTGGGAGAGGCCTATGCTGGGAAAACCATCTCCACCCCTAGCATACACTTGGGCAACATTCAAGAGAGTAAGATATTCCACTTAGTCTGGAGGAATAATTGCCCACCCCTATACAAGCTTGGTCTTCTGCACCTAGATTATTTCTTTTTCTTCTTCTTTCTAGTCATGAAGACCTTCTGCAAACTGCTTCTCAGGCTTTAAAGCCTTCTAGAAGTTCTTTTTTTTTCATTTTTCTTTATCAAGAAATTTTCTACTCACTCCACATACCACCCACAGATCCCCCCTCCTCCCTCCTCCCACCCCCCACTCACTCATAAGTGGATACTAGATGTGAGGGAAGGGATGGCCAGACTGCAACCCACAACTCCAGAGAGGCTAGCTAACAGGGAAAGACCCTAGGAGGGACACATGGATGACCCTGTGAAGGAGAAGTGGATGAGATCTACATGAGTGGACTGGGTGTGGGGGGGTGGCAGAGGGCGAGGGGTGGGGCATGAGAACATAGGGAAATGGAAGGGTCAAGCTGGAACAGGGACAGAGTGGGAGGGCAGGGAGGAAGATACCACGATAGATGAGGACATCACGGGAATAGGAAGAGGCAGGGTGCTGGGGAGGCTCTCAGGAATCCACAAGGATAACCCCACCTTGGTCTGCTGGCAGTGGTCCAGAGGGTGCCTGGACTGGTCTACTCTGGTGACTGGTCTAGAGAATAACCTAGCTGTCATCATAGAGCCTTTGTCCAGTGACAGATGGAGGCAGATGCAGAGATCCACAGCCAGGCACCAGGCTGAGCTCTGGGAATCCAATTGATTAGAAGTTCTTTAGCACCAAATTTGGCTTACTGTCATCTCCCCCTCCTTAGGAATTTGGGCCCAACACAAATCTTGCCACATTTGCCTTCCAGGAACCCAGACAAACCTCTTTCTCAAATTTGACTTTTTCTTACTCTAGGCTGCTCTCCTACATTATGGATACCTTCTGCTTGCTGGTCTAAGTCATTTAGGCCCTCCAAAGCTGTTCCTACTTCATAAAGATCCTGCCCCACTACAGGGCTCAGCGAAACTGCTAAAGCTCTATGGCATGTCTAGGTTCTCTTTGAATCCATTTCTGATAGCTTGTATGAGCTAGTGCCTCAAGGGCTGATTCCCCTTGTACTGCCTCAGGCTCTGCAGATTGTGTCTCAAGGAGGGATGTGTGGTTATATCGCTCAGTTTCTCTGCTGTCACAGTACTCACCCTGATCGCAGCTGTTCTGTACCCCATAGCTTCACAAACAGGCTATGAGAGATTATTGCATTGTTTGTTTAAAACTTTCCTATAATTCCAGAAATTTGTGTTGAATATAATTTGATGACTGTGGTCCCTCACACAGGACCATTGTTAAGACCCGTGCTTGCCTCCTGGGTTTTCCCTTTCTCTGTATCAAAGGTCAGACTTGAGGGGTATCTTTTGTTGCTTGGAGGTAAGTCCCTCTTTGCTACTCAGCCCCCCCCCCCCACCATGGGTTCTAGGTTTGGGGTTCCAAGAGGGGCTTTGTATTACTAGTTTAATATGGGCCCTTTTCCCATTTTGGCCACCTAGCCATAAAAAATAGTAGGCCAGTACCTCCATTTCTCCATCTCTTTTATCCAATTTACCCACTAATTAAGAAGCCAATGTGGAAGCCCCCAACCTCATATCTCTTTCTGACTGCAATCCCCCTCTTACTCCTGCAGTCTTCCTCAAGGCTGTCTCTTCCACCTTGGATAGAGGAGAGATCTCTTCTTTGCCATATTAGCGGCCAGACACACACACACACACACACACACACACACACACACACACACACACACACACACACACACACACACACACGCAGGCATGAGCGCATGCACTCACATGTCCCTCTCTTAGGCCATGAGTAGGCCTTTTGGTAGGGAGCAGTTGGGGGTTGTATAGTGTCAACAAGCTCAGCTAGGATAATCCTTCCCCAGGAGGGACACAGATGAATGCCCCAAGATGGCAGTTACTTGGCTTCAAGGGCAGTCACTCACAATATATTTGGTTCTTTGATTTTTATATAGAGGTATAAAACCATATGTGTGACAGACATGTGGCATGAGAGTAGAATGAAACTGTCTAGGGGAGCAAAGAGGACTGACAGGAGGAAGGGGATGAGGAGCAGAAGTACAGAGTGGTCTCAAGGGAGTATTCGCTCGCTCCCTCTCTCTGTCTCTGTCTCTGTCTCTGTCTCTCTGTCTCTGTCTCTCTCTCTCTCTCTCTCTCTCTCTCTCTCTCTCTCTCTCCTGTCTCTCTCTCTCTCTCTCTCTCTCTCTCTCTCTCTCAGATAGGGTTTCTCTGTGTAACGGCCCTGGCTGGCTTAGAACTTGTTTTGTAGTCTAGGCTGGTCTCTAACTCGTGGAGATCACCTGCCTCTGCCTCCCGAGTGCTAAGATTAATATTAAAGGCATGTGCCACCACTGCCTGACTGTGTGTCCTTTAACATAGGACCATGTAAAACAGCACATACAGTGAAAGGAATCGTCTCCAGGACACAGCAGGGCAGCTGCATACAAAACTCACAGTGGTTGTGACAATGTGCACAGAACCTACTCAAACCCAGGCCAGACCAATTTCCAGCACAAGAGTGGAATTGAGCAAACAGTTCTACCATTAGCCATGGAGAGTTTGGAAATGGCTAGCTGCTGGGTAAGGAAGAGACAGTGTTCTCTAGAGTATATGTAGACCCTGGTAAGTCAACCAGTGGAAGATCACACATCCAAGAATGTTTGGGCAGCACAAGTGGGTCTTGAAGGGTTTAAAAAAATAAAAGGACACCAAGGCAGGTGAGCAAGAAAAGGGGGTAGATTTGGATGTATTGGGGGAGGGTGAATATGATCAAAACACACGGTATGAAACGAAACTCTCGAAGAGCTAATAAAACTTAAAAAAAATAAAATTAAGGATGTACAAATACCATAGGGAGGTACTTTATTCTATTTTTAGTTAAAATGACATATAATATGTGCATATATGTAGTTTATACTACACTTATACATATCTATCATCAATATCATATATATGTAGTTTAATTGGAGTTACACCAATTGGGGTGAGAATGCTCTCCTCAAAAATCCCTAAATTATCCAACAAAAATCTCAGTGCCATGCATGGCAAATCTCCTTTAGAGTTGTTGGTCAGTGCAGTCCAAGAGACCTCTAAAACAATATAGGCTATTGCCCTTGCCCTTAATGCCTTCCAGAAAAAGAAGGCAAGGCCCTGTTGCTGAAAATACAACACATTTCGAATACAGGATTTGAAAGAATCAATCTAGATCCAACTTCAAAGCTGCTTCCCTGAAGACTAGATCTCATAGTATCAGAAGGAGCCATGCAAGCTGCTAAGGGCAAAAAGCTATCAATAGTCCTATTCATCTGTATTGTCTATGAACTACGAAAATAAACAGCATGGCAAGATATTCTGAAAGGTGCAATAGTGGCACTTATATTCTACCTAATTAGACCTCAGACCCACTCAATGGGAAGGAATTCATGTCTGGCATTACAATATTAGCTATCTGGTGAGGCCATGAAACTGAGAGGAGAGCCTACTAATGTCATCGTCCTAAACCAGTGTAATCTGCAACTGGATGGGAGTACTCATCCTTGTGGCCACAGATAAATGCAGCTTTCATTCCCCCATCCAAAAAAGCTTTCTTGTTTTTCAGCAGATGGAGATCATTATGTAAAACCACAACCAGTAAAAATGCAGAGAGCAACTGACCATGGAGTGTCTGCTCCCAATGAATGCATTTACAACACAGCCCCTACACTTAAGGCTCAGTGAGTATCTAAGAAGGGTGTAGTTGGAGTTTTCCATTCCTGCCCTCCTATTCCCAAATAACTGACACAGAGACTATTAATTGTAAATGTTTGGTGGATAGCTCAGGCTTGTTACTAACTAGCTCTTACAACTTAAATTAACCCATTTCTATTAATCTATGTGCTGCCACATGGCTTGTGGCTTTACCTGTCCTCCAGCATGTCTTGCTCCCTCTGCATCTCCTGGTGACTCTTCAGACTCCGCCCTTCTTCCTCCCCACATTTTCAGTTTGGCTCTCCAGCCTAACCTTATCCTGTTCAGTTATTGGCCAGTCATCAGTTTCTTTATTAAGCCAATTACAGTGACATACATTCACACAGTATAAAGGAATATTCCACAGCAGAAGGGGAGAGGGACACAAATATTGTAAGACTCATATGACCAAGGCAGTCTCAAAAAAAAGGATGAAAGTAGGGTGGGGGTAGGGATTAGGGGTGGCTGGAAAGAGTAGAGAGGGGAGTGTGGGATGAATATGATCAAGATATGCTGTATGAACTTCCCAAATAATTAACAAAAATATTATGTAATATTTTTAAAAGTACAGAAAAACTAATCACCAATTTAATTATTGAGTGACAATTAATTTGTATGGGAATTCAAATAGGCCTTAATTTATGTTTTAACACATACTTTGAGATAAAGTCGAATTTGCAAAACTCTGTTTTTCAACTCCAACTTTAAAAACTATAAAATTAAGATTTTATTCATAGTAGAAATAAATGTACAAAAATATCAAAACCACAAAAGCTGTCAGAAATATATGTGAGATCATGGAGAAGAATGAAGATGTGGAGAAGGATACTACGTTCTTGGAACACAAAAGCCAATATTTCAAAGATGTTTATAAAGTGAATTTATTGTCTTTTTAAAAAATAATATTTTATAGCTGGGTGGTGGTGGTGCACACATTTAATCCAGGCACTCAGGAGGCAGAGGCAAGTGAATCTCTGTGAGTTCAAGGCCAGCCTAGTCTACAGAGTGAATTCCAGGACAGCCAGGACTATACAGAGAAACTGTCTTGAAAAACAAAACAATAATATTAACATTATAATATTGTAATAATTATATAATATAAAATGATAATATTATTATCATTACATGTGTGGGTGTTTTGTCTGCATGTGTGTCTGTGCACCACATACATACAGTGCCCGTGAAGGCCAGAAGAGGGCTCAGATCCTTTGGGACTAGAGTTACTGACAGTTGTGAGCTGCCATGTGGTGCTGGGAATTGATCCAGAGCAGCCAAGTTCTCTTAACCACTGAGCTACCTCTCCAGCCCCTGAATTTGTAATCTTAATAAAATATTCCAATTTTTAAAAAATTATGCAAAACTCTTTACAAATCAACAGAGGAACATTTACAATCAATTTTTACGAAGGAGAACACTAAAATTGATCCCCATTTAGGCAGCATTGGCCTCCCAAGAGTTCAGTGCTTGTCCTCCATAGGCCTTAACTCCTTTTTCAATAAGTGCACTTAGTGTGTTTAGTGTAAAGTGTTTGTGGAAATTTGTTTTCTTTCCTTAAATGTAAATACATAATATAGACTTTAGCTTTCTCTAGGAACTTCCGAGCCTAAAATATACTACACTTTACGGAAGAATTTTCCCTTACTTAGGATCCTTCATATAGGACAACTATATTTTCGCTGATAACCATCGAATCAAGAGGAGAGAGCTGAAGCAGGAGAGCTCAGAGGCTATGAACACTTGCTTCTCTTCCAGAGGACCCGAGTTCTGTTCCCAGCACTGATGTCCCTGCTTATAAATGCGGTTAATGCCAGTTCTAGGGGAATCCCAAACCCTCTTTTAACCCCTTTAGGTTCCAGCACTCACTTGGCATAGACACCTTTAAAAGAGGAGGGGAGAGGGCTGATTTTAACATAAAGAGAGTCCTGTTTTTCTAAGGACCCAAACAAAGAAAGGGTGGCGGGTTTTTTTTTTTTTCTTTCTAGAAATGGAAGGTTTTCAATCAGTCATTGGATGACGGCCACGTCAATCTTCTCTGATCAACAAATCAGCTTAGAGCTGGCTATGTGGTGACAAAAACCATTATATAGCCTTCATAAGCCCCGCCCCCACCTGTGACACAAGTATTTCCCATCTCGTCCCCGGATATTACAAGAGACGCGGGGCTTGGCCTCCTCTGCTCTCACACCCCTGCTTACATCCATGGGACCACCTCAGGCACAATCATAGACTTTTGCCCTTTCACCTGCTGTCTCTTCCGAAAGCCCTCCTCCTCCTCCTCCTCCTCCTCCTCGGCCCCTGCTGACTGTCTTTAGGGGCCAGGAACTTCTTAATCACAATATATCCTGTCATCATCATCATCGTCAGTAGTCATCGTCCTGGCGGGTACAGTCTGTCGTTAATCCAGCTCAACCAAGGCCTTGGTGAGGTACCTAATAGTGTCATGTCTACCACAGGGAATCGAGATCCAACCAAAGAGAGCCGAGATGACCCAGTAACCCTTGAGGGAGAGTGGGTACAGGAAGCTGCAGAGGGCTGCAGGATAGACCACGAGTCCGGCCCAAATGGGACCTCTGCCACACCTGCAGTTGAAATAATGGCCGTTTGTCCTAGGGAGGTGGAGAATGTTGGGCTTGAAAGAAACCCAGGGGAAGAGGATGGCAGGGAAGAGAGTGTGGCTGCTGAGGAAGACTCAGATATTGCTCCTGTTGAGGAGGAGGCAGAAGAACGGGAGGAGGAGGAAAATGTGGAAAATCAAGACGTGGTGAACACCCTTCAGTTCCCAATGGCTGGCTTCCGATTTATGTTTCTGGATCTGATCCACGCCATTCTCAATCGTGTCTATTACAACAACCATGTCATGATTAGGCATCCCCGTGAAAACCAAGTGAGGGAAACACCTGGCCCTTCTGCATCTGGCCACTCAAGTGAGGTTCAAGTACCACCCGGGCCCATTCCATCAACAGTGAGGACTGCAGAGTGTGAGGGCCGCACTCCAGGCCTGGCCCGAAGCCTGCCAGAAGTCATCTCCACATTTCCGGAGCTGGAGGAGCCTATAGACTTCGAGGAAGCAGATTATTATCTGCGGGAGCCAGATCTTTGGGTGCAGGAGCCAGCAGTTAGGGCAGCAGCCGAGGAACCAGCCGAGCAAGCAATAGAAGAGGTGGCAGCAGTGGCGACAGCGGAAGATCCAGCAAAGGAAGTCATGGAGCAAATCATGGCCTCAGAGGGTAAGGAAACAAGGCCTAGGGGCCTAGATGAAGCGATCGGTGCTGGGCAGTGGTGGGGAGGCAGGAAATAAGGACAAAGCTTTATTGGCACTGGCATTGCTGCAGGCCCAGGCTGAAGCGGCTGCTTCACGGGACCCAACGATTGACTCTGCTCAGTGCTGGCCTCTAGTGGGGAAAGTTAGGATTGGGCACGTCGTGCCTCTAAGGTCCAAAGGGTCAGGTTAAAAAACCGATTCCTGCCAGAAAGGGTGGTGCCTTTAATCCCAGCACTCAGGAAGCAGAGGCCGGGGGATCTCTGTGGTTGAGGCCAGCCTGGTCTACAGAGCTAGTTCCCGGACAGCCAGGGCTACACAGAGAAACCCTGTCTCAAAAAAAAAAAAAAAAAAAAAAAAAAAAAAAAAAAAAAAAACTCACAACAACAAAAAACTGGTTCGCTTGAGACAGGGTCTCATTATCTCATTATTTAGCCTGGGCTGCCCTGGAACTCACAATGTAGCACAGGTTGACTTTTACTCACAATCCCCTGCTTCTGCTGGCCATTGAGTGCTGGGATTACAGGTCTGAATCACCGGGCCAGTTCTATGACAACCTTTACAGTTTGGTTTTGTTGTTGTTGTCTTTTTTTAGACAGAATCTCATGTAGCCTACATTGGCCTTGAGCTCACTATGTAGCAAGGTGTCCAAAAGAGAGCTTGGGAGCCAATAGAAGGGAAATCTGCCAGTCAGCAAAAGAACAAGGAAATGATGTTCCTCATTTTGTTTATGGCTTTTAAAAATGTAAAGGTTCTTACAAATTTGATTCTCTGCATTGATAAACTAGTTTGGAAGCACTTCCTAGGAAAGGGAGTGTTAGTATTCATGGCTTGAGAAAACAAATTCACTCCAGAATTTGTACTTGAGGCAAACAAGATTCTGCTCAAGGCATAATGAATGCAAGGTGACCAATGCCTCGGATGTCTTTTTCAAAGGAGAAGAAATGGAACTCATGGCTTGGGATATTTGCTGGGAAAGGGGAAGAAAATCACTGTGGAGACAATGAGGTGGCGGAGTGCGGAGGTTAGGGAAGGGGAGCAGGAACAGAAAGAAGGTGCCAACTACTGCTGGTGTAGTTACTCATGTGCCCTGTTTCTTCTGAGAGTAGAGGTGGATGGTACTACTGGTTGGGAATTAGGCTATTTTGTCTGTTTTTAATGATCTCTACTAAATAAATAGATGAATGCCATTGTGATATCTGGAATGAAGAGGACAACATCTTTGAGGAGGAGGAGGAGGAAAAAGGAGAAGAAAAGAAAAAACAAGGAGCACTTCAAGTGGACCCAGATCCAGCAGGCTCCAGTACCAGCAAATCCAGGTTTCTGTGCACCATCCCTGTAGTTAGTTACTTTTCAGTTGAGCGTTCTCATTTTAAATTCTAATTCATTAAGTGGGGAAAACTTTATTTTGAATTCAAACAAAATTCAATTTAACTTTCTTAGAATGTGACTAAAGTAATCATGTACTTACTAATCTAAATGTAGTGTGTTCTTTGTGGCAATTCCTTGGTTATTCTGAGGTCTTTTGTCCACCAATGTAAGACTAATAACAAGTGGTAAACCTATTAGACTTAATACCTGTATCAGATCTAGACCAATATCTGTTTAGAGAACAATTGTCAGGAGTAACAGTGGTGATGGCTGGGCTGGGCACTAGCTGAGTCCTTAGTGCTTGGCCACAATTATGCAGTCACCTATACTAAGTAGGAAACAATGCCTTTTAAACTACTACACACAAATAGTAAAAAGTTAAACACTTCAAGTAGGATCATTTTTAATGATTAATACCTAAATATTCATTTAGCTATAGATTTTTACATGTTATACCAGTCAAAAGAAAGTTAGTCCTAATATGATCATTCAGCACCAAATTGATAATTAAAATTTAAGGAATATCTTTTCTTTCAGTATCTTTAAGTGATTCACATTTTCTTCTCTTTCTTTCCTCTTTCCTTCTTTCTTTTCTTTTTTCTGCATTTTCACAGCTGAGTGCTCCATAAAATATGTGGAAGCCAAATGTCTGGGAGGCTGGGAAGCATCACTAGAAAAAAGCCTGTAGAACTAGCACTGGCTTTTAGAGCTTGAGAGACTTCTTCACATGCCAGCAAACCTTCCGAGCAGAATAAAGAATAAACGAATACATACAAGACTGAAGCTGTGGCTCATGGGGTTGGCATGTGCAGGGCTCTGAGTTCAATTCAGATCTGCACACACACACACACACACACACACACACACACACACACACACACACACACACACCAATAGCCAAAAAGGTGGTGTAATCACATGATTGGTTGCATAAGCACTCCCATAACCATGGGTTTGATTTATAAGAGGAAACATGTTGATTTTCTGTAATTGTTGAGACAGAGAGCAAATGGAACAGGCATGCACCAAGGGCTGATCATTTTCTTAAATACAGGAAGCAGATTAATCTTGTATAATTGGTCATTTTCTCTCATTTTTACCCGTAGTTAAGAAGAACAGGAAGAAAAGGATGAAGAAGGAAGGCTTTCTGAACTTAACTAAATTTAGGTTTTCCACTTCTGAGAAGCCAACAAGGTTTCATCACCAATGACGTCGTCATCCAAAAGTTCATCATCGTCCAGTAGTGATACTCTTCCTTAGGAATTTAACATCGTTCGCTCAAGAAACCGTGTCTTGTGGTCAAATAAAACATAGGCATGATTTGGAGGCAACACTGTCATCCTGTTTCACTTCTTTCATGTTCATTTGACAGGGATAACTTTCCACCATTTTGTACTTGTTTTTAATTATTTTACTGCAGCTAAGTAATTAAGATAATAAAAAGCTTAAAACAATTTTATAGACAGGAAGATGAAGTTTAGGCTTTAGTTAAAACTCCACAATACTATCCAGTCACATGTGCATTTTTCTTACCTGTTACAGATATGTTTGACAATATTTGATAAAGTAAAAAAAATAAGATTTTAAAAAATGAACAGAAATATTGGTAGCTTTTATTTAGATAAATACTTCTCACTCATTTCTCCTTTTATTTCTTTGGCCACCTTACTTTCAGTGAAAGGCAAACCTGTTTTAATTATTTTATTGTGGTCCAAATGAAATTCAATGGTGATTCTAAAACAATTTTTATATGTGGGGCAGCAAGCCTTTAAAACTGTGTTCGCTCCTACATGAGTCACTACTCTCAGGATGGCTAATCTGACTTGACACATGCTGTGTGAAAAACAGTGGACAGTATCTCATCGACTGTGTTCCTAAATGACAACCGATTGGGTTAGTCAAAGCAGAATCAAAATTACTCTCACATGTTTAGTTTTAAAAGATTTTATTTTACCTTTTTGATTATATTTTCCTTTTCAAAGTGACAGTTTTATCAATTATTTGAGAATTTCAAGAGACTTCTCAAAAGATTTCTTTTTCCGTTTATTTATGTGTGTATCTCAGTGTGTGAGTGGGACCCATACAGACCAGAAGAAGACACTGGATCCCTTGGACCTGGAGTTACAAGGAGGCTCAGAGACACCCAACATAGGTGCTGGAAACCAAATTACTTGTAGCTAACAGAAAAAAAGGGTTTTGTTTCTTAATTCATTGAAGCAACCTGTGTTTTTTTGTTGAATAAAATAGTTATTGGAAAGTGTGTGATGATTGTTATCTTTTTTTTTCTGTTTGTGTTCATAGCCCTGTTTTGGGTTTCAGGAGTTACAGCTTCATTTGTTTTCAGCCTATGGCCTCTTGGCTACACTTAGTATTCTTTTCAGTCTGAAGTATTGCTTCCAGTCTTCTCTGCAGGACTGGTTGGTGGACACGAGTTCTTTAAGCTGCTTTGTCCTGTGGAAAATTCTTCTTTCTTCTTCAACTCTGGAAGATAGTTTTGCTTGGCCAAGTTAGCTTGCTTGGCATCTGTGGTCTCCGACTCTGGAGTACACTGCTTTAGGCTTTTCTGACTTCTAAAGTCTTCACTGAGAAGTCAGCTGTTACTGTGGTGTTTTTCTTTATGAGACCAGTGATTTTTTTTATGCTCTTTTTTAAAGAAATTTTTTGTTCATTTACATACTAATCACAGGTCCCCCACTTCCCTCCTCCTGCCCCTCCAGCCTTCCCCCATCAACCCACCCCACATTTCCTCCTCCAACAAGGTAAGGCTTCCCAAGAGCCTGGTACATTCAGTTGAAGCAGGTCCAAGCCCCTTCCCCTGCCTCAAGGCTGTGCAAGTTGTCCCACCATAGGTAGTGGGCTCCAAAAAGCCAGCTCATGCACCAGGGATGGATCCTGATCCTACTGCCAGGGGCCCCTTAAGCAGATCAAGCTACACAACTGTCTCACTTATGCAGAGGGCCTAGTTCAGTCCCATGCAGGCTACACAGCTGTTGGTCTAAACTAGTTTGGTTTGGTTGTCTCTGTGGATTTCCCCATCATGATCCTGATGCACTTGCTCATAAAATCCCTGTTCTCTCTCTTCAACTGGACTCCTGGAGCTCGGCCTGGTGCTTGGCTGTGGATCTCTGTATCTGCTTCCATCAGGTACTGTAGAAAAGCTCTATGATGACAGTTAGGATATTCGCCAATCTGATTACTAGGGTAGGTCAGTTCAGGCACCCTCTCCACTACTGCTAGTAGTCTAAGCTGGGAAACCAGTGGTTTTTAAATTCATTATTTTTGTTTGTTTATTTTTTAAGATTTATTTATTTATTTTAAATGCTCTATCTGCATGTACAACTTTATGCCAGAAGAGAGCATCAGATCTCATTACAGATGGTTGTGAGCCACCATGTGTTGCTGGGAATTGAACTCAGGACTTCTGGATGAGCAGCCAGTGCTCTTAACCTCTGAGCCATCTCTCCAGCTCCTTCATTATTATTTTTCATCAAAATATATCATTTCCCCCTCCCTTCCCCCCATTTGAACCCTCCCATTTACCCTGATTTCTTTCAAATTCATGTCCACTTTTCTTATTTGTTATATATATACATATATATATATATGTATATATGTGTGTGTGTGTGTGTGTGCGCGCGTGCGCACACACACACACACACACACACACACACAAAACCTGCTTGGTCCTTATATTGTTTGTATGCATATGAGTTCAAGGCTGACCAATTGGTACTGGGAGAGGGGGGCTTTTCCCTGAAAAAGATTATTTCTCTTGTTCTCAGTGTTCATTACTTGCCTGTAGTTGTTTGTCTAGAGTTGGGACCCTGTGAGATTTTCCCCCTTCCATGTTAACTTTTTTTATTTTTTAGAGACAGGACTTCTATGTGTAGTTTTAGTACCTGTCCTGGATCTCACTCTGTAGACCAGGCTGGCCTCAAACTCACAGAGATCCACCTGGTTCTGCCTCCAGAGTACTGGGATTAAAGATGTGTGCCACCACCACGCAGCCATACTAACATTTCTTGATTATTTCAGTATCCTCTCTTCATTATGTATATTTAGTGGTTCAACCATAAAGAGAGTTTCTTTTCTGGTATTGTCTGATGTTCTGTGTGCTTGTCTGTCTGTCTGTCTGTCTGTCTGTCTGTCTGTCTCTCTCTCTCTCTCTCTCTCTCTCTCTCTCTCTCTCTCTGTGTGTGTGTGTGTGTGTATGTGTGTATGTGTGTGTGTGTGTATGATTGTACATATATCTTATTCCATATGGTCCCCAAATTCTTAGCAGGAGAAATAAAAGGAATACAAATATTTGAAGATAACACCATTCTATAGTTAAAGAATCTCAAATGCTAAATATTCCTCTAGAAAATTCTTACATCTCATACATCCTTTTAGCAAAGGAATAGGCTACAAAGTCAACACACCCAAATCAGTAGTTTTTTCATTACTAACAAAGAAATTGTCAGGAAAGATATTGGGGCATACTGTAGGCAGAGTTTTGCTGTACCACAGCTGCTCTCAAATAATCTCTCACAGGCTTAATATTAATTACAAATGCTTGGCCAGTAGCTCAGGCTTATTACTAACTAGCTCTTACATTTTAAGTTAATTCTTATTTACACTCTACCACATGGAGGTATCTTTATTAGCATGGCATGTTGATCTCCTGATCCCTCTGCGTCTGGGTCAGGACTCCAGACTCTGACCTTCTTCTTCCTAGCATTTTCAATTTTGCTTTCCTGCCTAACTTTATCCTGTTCAGCTATTGGTCAATCAGCTTCCTTACTAAACCAACCACAGCAACAAATCTTCACAGTATACAAAAGGATTATTCTACAGTAGCATGCATCACATTCACAAAACCTTTCAGATAATGAGGAAAGAAACTGAAGAAGACAATAGAAAATGAAAAGAATTCCCATGTTCATGACCTGACAGAATAAAATGATAATGACTATATCACTGAAAGTAATCTATTGATTCAATACAATTCCATTCAAGTTTGAATGGTATTCTTTGCAGAACTAGAAAACACTTTTAGGATTCTTATGTGGTCACTAATGAATCTATATAGCCAAAGCAATCCTACACAGAAAGAAGAATATCAGATCTCAAATTCTACTACAACCTCAAAGCAACAAAAACTATATTGTATGGGCACAAGAGTAGATACTTCGACAAATGGAATGTATTAGAGGACTCAGAAATAAACTCACATAGCTACAGCAATCCAATTTTCAATAAAGGTACTCAAACATCCTTATCTAACAGGGAAAACTGCTTTGAGATTCCATCTCATCCCAGTCAGAATGACAAAATGGCTATGATTTAAAAAAAAAAAAAAACGAACAAGTAATAGCAGACCCTGGTATTTTCCAGGCCTGTTGGTGGAGGACACAGATGGCTGTGTAGCTGGAGTTTTCTCCAGTCCCGCCAGGGCCTGCAGCCACTCAGACCCAAGTAAACACACAGAGACTCATATTACTTATAAGTAATCTATGGCCATGGCAGGCTTCTTGCTATCTAGTTCTTATATCTTAAATTAACCCATTTCTATTAATCTATAAATTGCCATGTGACTTGTGGCTTACCAGTACTTTACATCTTTCTTCTCGTGGTGGCAGCGGCTGGCAGCATCTCCTGACTCAGCCTTCCACTTCCCAGAATTCTCCTCTCTGCTTATCCCTCCTATACTATACTTCCTGCCTGACTACTGGCTAATCAGCATTTTATTGATCAATCAATCAGAGCAACACATTCACACCATACAGAAAGACATCCCCAGCATGGCTGCCCCCAGACTCCTTGGTCTGGGGTGGGTTGTGCACACAATCAACCAGGAGCCCACCTGACACCTCTGGTGCCAGGTGGTCAGGCACCATCATACCAAGTGCCACCCATGGTCTCTAGTCCCAGGCACATGAGAGAAGAAAAACAATAGCTCCTCTCCATGACTTGAGGCTGGAGTGACAGGACTCAAACACTCAAGCCACCTGTGACCCAACCAAGAGCTCTGGCACCCTCCAAACGGGCATCATTATAGTGAGCAAGTGCAGAGTGGGAAATGTAAGTGCAAGAGAGGTAGAATGGTTCATGGATTGGGAAGAGAGGCAGATCTGGAGAGGTGAGGGTGGTGAGGAACAGGCTGAAATGAATGGCCTGCTAGCCACCTGAGTCAAAGGTGATGTCTGGGCTATTGCCAAGGGCCAGGTCTTGGTCCAATGCTCTGAAGCAACCAAGGATGCCTGTGTTGATGTCTGTGGCTCTGAAGGCTATGAAGAGGCCTGTAGTCTGGGCTGCCACCTGGGGTCATTTTGGTATCCAAGGGCCATGCTGCTGCAGGGGCCATGCCAATCTGAATCACCTGTCCTGCCACCTGTGCCTATAATGACGTCCTGGCCTGGGCTGCTGCCAAGGACCATGTCTGGGTCTATGGTCCTACCACAGCCAGTGTCTCTGTTGATGTCCCTGGCCCATGTTGCCACCAGATGCCCAAGATCTGGGGCACAGCCTGTGACCATGTTGGTGTCTGAGGACTGTGCCACCACCAGGGTCAAGTCAATGTGAGTGGCCAGTGCTATCACCTGGGGCCATGGTATCATCTGGATCAGGGTTGTGGCCGAGGCCCATATCTGGGTACACAGGTCTGTGTTGATGTCTGTAGCTCCTGAGACCATTGAAGGCCATGCTGGGGGTCTGGGCTGCCACCTAAGGCCGGCCATATTGGTGTCTAAGGGCCATGTTGCTGCAGGGCCATGCTAATCCGAGTGGCCTGTGCTGCCACCTGGGACCACAGTGACACCCAGGCCTGGACAGCTGCCTAGGACCATGTCTGAGTCCAAGGTTCTAACACAGCCAGGGTTTGTGTTGATGTCCATCGCCCACGTTGCCACAAAAGACTACATAAATGCCTGGAGTCTGGGCTGCAACCTATAGTCATAAGGGTATCCAAGAGCTGTGCCACCACCAGGGCCATGCTGATCTGAGTGGCCTGCATTGTCACCCAGGATCATAGTGTCCTCTGGGCCAGGTCTGCTGCTGAGGGCCATATCTGGGTCTGTGGCCCTACAGCAGCCAGGGTCTGAGTTGATTCTGTGGCTCTTATTACCACTGAAGGTCATGCGGATGACCTGTGTTGGTCAGCCACCTGAGGCCGTGTCTGTGCCCCAGGACCATGCTGCTGGTGGGGTCATACTGATCCGGGTGACTGGTGCTGCCACTTGGGCCATAGTGATGTCCAGACCTGAGCTGCTGACAAAGGTCATGTCTGGGTCCATGGTCCTGCTGTAGCTGGGGTCTTTGGTGATGTCCATGGCCTATGTTAGCACAGGGAGTCATTGGAATCATGCTGTGATGAGCCAGCTCCTCTTTTCACTGGCCCTGGGATAGCTGGCCCTGCTCCTCACTGAATATTGAAGCAGAAGAGCTGGCCCTGAGCCCCTCAAGGTAGATCTCACCCCCCACTAATAAAAGATGGCCCACCCCTCACCACAGGCCTGCCCTCACATGGGCAGCACACTAGAGCTGACCCTGTGGTCAGGAACACAGGTGAGCCTACCCTGAGGTCGTGAGAGCAGGAAAGCTGACCACCACCCCATTCCACCCCTACCATCTGTCAAATGCCCCCTACAGCAATCAGCAGAGGGGTCCCTGCATCTCGCCTGGGCAAAACAGTAGAGCTGGCCCTGGTGGTGTGAGTATGGGTGACCTGAATCTGAGGACCTAAGAGCCAGAGAACTGGTCCCTGCTCCTTGATGCAGGCTGCATTGGGTGAGCTAGCCAAGGCAGTGCTGGAGAGCTTGCCTGGGTAACAATGATGAGGAAAGCTGTCAGGCTGACCAACCCAGTTACCACCCAGGCCCAGAACCAGGGCTATGAGTTGGCCCACCCCAACATCCACAGAATCTATGAACTGTTGGAGCTTGTGAAGGGGAAAAACCTACAGATCCACAACAGCAGCATGACATAGGACGACAACAGGATCTCCAAGAGGATCCCCAGTGAGAGCCCATTATCAGTGGTGTAGCAGAATCCAGAGGCCTTGAACCAGACCAATCACTTGTGGCAATAAACACTTGTAAGTAAAGATGAACGGACTAAATGGTCAACTGTGTGTCTCAACGGGCCACACCACAGCTTCCTTGACAAGATTCTGCTCCTTTGGGGCGGTTGTTTTGTTTTGTTTGGTTTTTGGTTTTTCTTTGAAATTTGGTTTTGTTTAGGGGGAGAGGTCGCAAGGACAGAGGGCAGATGGGAGGGGACAGGGAGATGAGTGGAATCGGAATGTATGGTGTGAAATCCACAAACAATCAATAAAAGTTAAAAAAAAGTAAACAAATGACAATGATGTTGATGGAGATATAGAAAAAGACGAAGTCTTACACACTGCTGAGGGTGATGTAAACTGGTCCAGTCACTGTGGAGAAAAGAATGAATGGTTCTTAAAAGGTAAAAAACAAAACTCGGAGCTAACACATGAAGCAGCTATACCTAATACTGTAAAAGGATTCTCATCATCATGCCACAGAGATACATACACATACATTTTATTCCTGCACTACTCAAATTAGCTAAGAAATGGAACCAGCACAGCTTTTTTTTTTTTTTTTTTTTTTTTGTTGGTTTTTTCGAGACAGGGTTTCTCTGTGCAGCTTTGTGCCTTTCCTGGAACTCACTTGGTAGTCCAGGCTGGCCTCGAACTCACAGAGATCCGCCTGGCTCTGCCTCCCGAGTGCTGGGATTAAAGGCGTGCGCCACCACCGCCCGGCTCCAGCACAGCTTTTTAAAACATGGACACATTAGCACAGTGCACATAGTCCCTGAGACATTTTCACTTTATTAAAAAACGCCGGGGCACCTGCTAGCAGGCCTGAGGACCTGAGTCTGATCCCTGAGGCTCACATAACAGAAGGAGACAAATGACTCCTGAAAGTTGTCCTCTGGCTTTCACACACAGGCCACAGCATCCCCCTCCCACCCCACCCCATACACATTCATGCCCACACTTGTGCATGCACAAAATAATAAAATATAATCAAACATTTAAAATTGAAATTGTAACATTAGCAGGAAAATGGAAGGAACCGGGCATCATCATGTTAAACAAAATTTAGAAAACTAATACCACATTTTCTCTTATACTCACAATTTAGATTCAAGTGTGTGTGTGTGTGTGTGTGTGTGTGTGTGTGTGTGTGTGTGTGTGCGTGTGTGCGTGTGTGTGTGTGTGTGTGTGTGTGTGTGTACACTTGTGCAGGTCATGAAATCAGAAAAGAGGAGTTGGAGGAAAGAGATCTTGTGGGAAGTGGGAGAGGAGAAAAGAAAAATATGACATGAAAAGTGAAATTTTAATCTCCCACTATAAATCAGAGTAAAACGTAAGCATTCAGTAGGCAAACAAAACCTGATGGTGGTAGTGCATGCCTTTAATCCCAGCACTCAGGAGGCAGAGGCAGGTGGATCTCTGTGAGTTCGGGACCAGCCTGATCTACAGAGCTAGTTCCAGGACAGCCAAGGCTACACAGAGAAACCCTGCCTCAAAAAAAGCAAAACAAAACAAAACAAAAGAAGGCCATCAAAAGGAACATACAATAAAATTTCTCTGGATGAGAAAATAATTTCAAGCTTAGCACAAAGCTAATTTTCATTGCCATGAAAATGGCAATGTTGTTTGATTTTTGAAACATAAAAGTGAAAAAGTACATAATTACAAACATTAACCAACTTACAAAATCAAATCAAACTAAGTAGTATTTCCAATAAATTCTTAAATGTGTCTACTTCTATCTACCTGTCTGACTGAACTGACTGAAAATGGTTTATAAAATTGTACCAGGAAGGAAACTTACAGTTCCATGTGACTGGGAAATACTGAGGTCTGACTATGCCCCTTTCAATTCTGTCCTTAAGTAGGAGTGTATGTGCAGGCACACGCATGTGGAGGTGCACGCATGTGGAGGGAGTCCCCTGGAACATCCCGGGTCCCCTAGTGCTGTCATTACAAACACATGCCACCACCTAGTTGATGCTTCCGTACAAACTCAGGTCCCCATGTTTGAACATCAAGAATTTCACTAAGTGAATCATCTCCCCAGAACCTTTTAAAAATAAATTTAGCCTCATCAAATCAACTAAATTCTCGATCTTCCTGAGAGTTTTTTACTATTGCTGAAATTTGAGTGGCATTCTTTGCACTTTTAAGACTATTCTGCTTGCCAGAAGCAATACCAGGTGGAAACTGACGAACATATACCCTTTAAACCTGTCTCAGGATCAAGTCTATATTGGCTCCCTATACTATCAGGGATACATATAAAATCAAAATATCGGTACGTGTTTGAACCTAAAAGGTTGCCTGGGTAACAGAACCTAGGGGGAAAAGTGAGAAGTTCGTATTATTTAAAGGATGGGCGGGAAAATCATTCATTGGATGATGGGCAGATCACTCGAATTTTCAGCAAACCAGTGTAGAGTTTGTTAGGCAAAGGGCGGGGAAGTGGCTCTTGGTAGCACTGCCCCCTATTGTCTGCCACGGGCTTATCCTTCTCGTCTGCTCCGACTTGTGGAAAGAAGTCCGGCTTTTCGGCTCCTGAGATTGTACACCTATCTTCCCGTGGAGCTTCTCAGGTGACATTAAATTAGAATATTAACCTGTAGCTTATCTCCTCGGCACTATCTACTCCCTTCAGCCCTCGCCATTACCTTAGCCCTTACTTCTTACCTCAACCCCTACCCTCTCGCCCCATCTTCAGGCCCCATCCGCCCTTAGGCCCCATCATTACCTCAGCTTTTCAGCCCTTTCTCCCCTCGGCCCCTCTCCCCTTAGCCCCTACTTCTCATTCTACCTCTCAATTCAGCCCCTCCCCCTCGTCAATTTTCACCACTCTTTCCAGTACTTTTCATTTCAGCTGCCCCCTCACCTCAGCCCCCAGATTTTGCTTTGCCCCTCCCTCTCACTTCAGACCTAGCCCGGACCTCTCTTGAGCCCCTTCACCTCAGATCTCACTACTCACCTTGACCCCTACACTTCACTTCAGCCCCACCACCTCAGTACCTCAGGCACCTTCACATCAGGCACCCCTTACCTCAGTCCCAATCCCACACATCTCTCCCTAGCCCTTGCATTACTCTGCACCTCTCATGCCAGCTTCCACCCCTCACCCCAGCTTCCACCCCTCACCTCAGCTTCCACCCCTCACCTCAGCTTCTACCCCTCACCCCAGCTTCCACCCCTCACCTCAGCTTCCACCCCTCACCCCAGCTTCCACCCCTCACCTCAGCTTCCCAGGAACCTCAGGCCTCAGCCCTCACCCCAGTCTCCTCCCACTTTTTTCAACCACCCCTTACTACACAGCCCCACCTTCACCTCCGTCCTCAGGTCTCCACTTCGCTCTTCCCCACTCCTCAGACTTCGTCTCACTTTAGCTACCCCTTCACCTCAGCTTCTCTCCCTTCATCACACCGTCTCGTTCAGCCTCACCCTTCGCTTCAGCTCCCTTTCACTCAGCCCCTACTCCTCTTCTCCACCCACAGCCTTTCACCTCAGCCCCTACCCCTAGCCTGAGCCTCTAGCCTTCACTTCAGCTTACCTGCTCATCTCAGCTACCACGCCTCTTTTCAGTTCTCTTCTTACCTCAGCTCTCACTTCTCACACCCACCCATGGTCTCGCCTCACCTGCAGCCAGCTTGACATTGGCAGGCACCATCTTCCCTAGAGTAATGGTTTTTTGTCACGGTCTTGGTGGTTCCAACCTCATTGTAGCAGTTACCTATTGGTGTCATACCTGCCCCAGGGGATGGAAACTGGACCTGATGGGTAAAAATGATCAGATGAGTTGGTGAATGTTGAAGTGTAATTAGAGACGGTAGTGAGATAGGCTGAAATCCCAGGCAGGACTTGGGCCACATGGCATTGGTAGTCTGGGAAGTCAAGATGCAGACTGAGTAAGAGAAGTTCACGGGTCTGAGAAAGGCCCCAAGGAAGAATGAGGTGGAGGTACAGATCAAGAGGGTTTATTTGGAGGAAGACTGGACTATACCTCAAAAAAGGAGGTAACATGGTGTCAAGATAGAACATGACTGTGAACAACTTTCAGTTCCTCATGGTTGGCTT
Organism: Peromyscus californicus insignis; assembly: GCF_007827085.1. Lineage (NCBI taxonomy): Eukaryota > Metazoa > Chordata > Mammalia > Rodentia > Cricetidae > Peromyscus > Peromyscus californicus. The sequence goes on from NW_026294391.1 coordinate 100,346,718, forward strand.
TCTTTTCATGTTTTTGGATATTTCTACTCCAATCTGCACCTTGTCTACTACATCACATATTTATTCATTTATTTATTTATTCCAGGTGTCCTGGTGGTTAAAAATAATGGTTGCTTTCTGCAATGGTGAAGGCCAAGGTCTAAGCGTAATCCTGGGTCTGATCTGGGTCTTAAGCCTGTCTTTTAGCATGGAACTTACTCATGGGACTGTTCTTGTGCATCTGTCTGGTCCTAGGTCTGCTCAAAGAGGCTCCTGAAGTCACAGAACACAAGGAGTTAAACAAAGACAAGGAGTTAAACAAAATGGATGGAGCCTTCACCACCAAGGTGTCTGTGGAGCCAGCAGCAAAGGAGAATGAAAAGGAAGAACTGGGAGAAGATGACATGTGCATACTAATTACAGATGTACAGGGTAAGGAAGCAAGGCTCAGCGGGTTACTGGCAAGACATTAACAGGTGGACAAGGGTAGGAAGCAGGAAGGAGTACATGAGAGAGTGTCAGCGAGGCATCCGGGCTACAGACTCTGCTTAAGGAGCCTTAGTGCAGATCCCATCTGCTGGCCCCGTTCAGCTCTGGCCTAGGACTGGGGAAGTACTAGATATTTCTTTCCTCTAAACCTGGAGCTGCATGGGTCAGAGTAAAAGCCAAGTTCTAGAAGGACCCTTAAAGTTCCAAGAGAACATCTGCCCTCTAAAAACTTGTGTTTAACAAGAGAGCTAAAGTTCTAAATTTGTGAACCCACAGTTTACTGTTTATGGGAAATGGGTGGGGGTGGGGGGCTCTTGGTAGAAAGTGTGAAGAAAAGGAACCAGTAGATATGTTTTTCATTTTGAGTGCATGGCTTTTTTAAAATTTCATTTTTAGTTAAAAAATTTAAGTTAAAATACAATTATATCATTTCCCCATTTCTTTTCCTCTCTCCAACCCCTTCCATTTTATTTTTGAGAATTCCATATATGAGTATTTACATAATTTTACCCTCTCTCCTCCAACGCCGCCCATGACCACCACTCCTCCACCTACTCCCTCTCAAATTCATGTTCTCTTCTCCTTTTTTACTCTCTCTCTCTCTCTCTCTCTCTCTCTCTCTCTCTCTCTCTCTCTCTCTCTGTGTGTGTGCGTGTGTGTGTATGAGTGTGTGTGTGTGCGCGTGTGCGTGCAAGCAAATGAACTGTTGAGTCCTATACTGTTGCTCATATATGTGTGTTTTTAGAATTGACTACTTGGTATTGGATAACAAATTAGACCTTTTAAAACTGTAAAGAGGGGCTGGAGAAATGAGTCAGTGGTTAAAAGCACTTGTTGCTCTTGCAGAGGACCAGGGTTTGGTTTCCAGCTCTCACATGGTGCTTCAAACCCATCTGTAACTCTAGTTTCCAGGGAACCCAAGGCCCTCTTCTGACCTCTGTGTGGAGAGATTCTTGGAGATTTGGTCCCTCAGTGTGATTAACTGGCTAAGGGTCCCTTTGTGGACAGGAAATCCACAGGGAGGTGAGGAAACCGTCAGCTTTGCCATACAGTTTGCTGTGGTGATATTTTACTTGTGCTGAAATGTGGTGGTATTTTATTTGTGCTTTAATAAATAAAGCTTGCCTGGAGATCAGAGGAAATAGCAAGCCATTTTAAGTAAACAAAGAAGTCGGGCAGTGGTAGCACACGCCCTTAATTCTATCACTTGACAGGCAGGATCTCTGTGTGTTCAAGGCCACACTGGAAACAGAGCCAGGTATGGTGGCACATGCCTTAAATTCCAAAACTAGTTAGTCATGGAGGTCTGGAGGTCTGTACAGACAGACAGGAAGTGACAGAGCTGGGGAGGAAGAGAAGTGATGTAGCTGGGCAGAGAGAGCAAATCAGATGGCAGAACAGCAAGGCATATGTGAATGGGTAGACAGGAAGTAACTCGCATTTGGAAGCTGCAGAGTTGGTGAGGTGAGATTGGCTGGTGGCTTTCCCTATTTCCCTGATCTCTCTAATGCTTTCACCCCAATATTTGACTCTGTGTTTTTTATTTAATAAGACCATTTAGAAATTCATCTATAGTTTTCCTTTGAGGCAAACTATTTTACCAGCAGATCTGTCCCCATAGCATAACAGAATGCCAGCAGACCCCATGACTCTGGTCCCTTCCTTCCTTCACTAAGTAATCAGTGACATGGGTTAATTAGGTTACTGGGCAAAGGAAAGAAATATAGCCATGGAAATGATCAAATGTCTGAAATGTGAGAGCCAGGGAAGGTGCCCAGCTACTCTTTTCCTAATTGCTTCTATCCCCAGCTTTTCCCCAAAGATGCTGCTACTATTTATGGTGAGTTATTTTTCCACATCTCTTCTCACACTGTTATTCTTCACTCTAGCCATAAGTCAGTATGAGTTTGATCATTTCAAGGAAATCTACCAAGACTTTGGAAGCAATGAAAACACCAGACAAAAGGAAAATGAGTCAGAAGAAGCTATCCAGGACCCTGGTCCAGCACGAGACTGTCCCAGCACCTCCAGGTATCCTGCACAGCTTTGACCGTTACTCCCCATCCCTGCATTTATCATAACTTCATATTTTTAATTCTTCTAAAGTAGCTGAGAAAAATATATAAATTTAGATAGAAATTCAGTCAATCCTTTTTGAAATGTTAAATTATTAAAGTTCCTAGTAATTTTGCCATTAAAAGTATAAGTTAACCTTAATATTATCACTAAAGTGATAATTAAGGCTTACTTTCTGTCGTATTTTTAATTATACTTAAGTGATCAGGAAATTTTTTGTACTCTTTTCTATTTTGTTTTTATAAGATACCTGTGTTTTGTGACAGAGTCTTGCTATTTAGGCCAGGATGGCCTGAAATTCACTATATAGACCGTGCTGGTATCACATTTACAAAAGTATTCCCATCTTAGACTCTGAAGTGCTGGGATTACAAGTGCAAGCACCCATGCCCAGCTTCATTTTAAATTTTATTTTCCCTGTCCTCGTGTTTTCGGTTGCATAATTCCTAATACCCTCTTTCTCTCCTCCTCCTCCTCCCCCCCCCCTCCTCCTCCTCCTCCCTCTCCCTACATTCCTCCTCGCCTTCATGTCTTCCTCCTATTTTTTTTTTATAATCGCGACCTTAAAGGTTGGGGGATTTATTTACATCTCCAAATGCTCTCTCGAGTGAAACACCCGGTGTTAGGAAAGGAGACGAGGCCATTGGCATCATATGGTTGAAGCTCCCAGTTGGTTAGCACCTTAACTTTGCAGCGCACACGCTACAGCAGGGAGACATGTCCTCTGTTGGTTGCGGTCTGCACACCCACACCGATGGAGAAGGTCTGTGGAGCTGTCTACTTTCTTCTGTTTGGAGCGTCCTTGTGGCTGCCTGACGTTGCCTTCCTCACTGCTCTTTCCTCTAATTCCACAGCTAAGAGCCATGAAAGGAAAGAGGAACGAGAAGAAAGCCTGCTTGCTCTTCACTGCTTTTAGGATTTTCAGCTTTCAGAAGGCCCCCGAAGTTTTGAGACTGATGTCATTCTGTCTGTCATCGCTTAAAGGTGACTTTCAATGGCATGTGCCCTTTCTCCTTCTTGTTGGAAATACATCTCACAATGTTTGGTAATGTTAAGAATAAATTTTAAAAATAGAAATACTGTCATGTTTTATTTACATAATCTTGACTAAAATCTGTGTTTTTCTTCTTTGGATACTTTTAACTTCATTGAAATTGAACTTGTTTTCAATTACTTTATATAACCCAAGGTAAATTAAAATGTCATGCCTAAAACAATTCTTGTGAAGAGGGAGATGGAGGCGGGCCTTCTGAGTTGTACTGTTCACTCCATTCATCAGTAAGTGCATGTGACAACTGAGCACTTACAACTGAATGGCACTACTTGGATTTTAGAAGTGCTCCTTGGAAGAGAGTGTAATTTTTAAATTAGCGGGTTAAGTTACCATACAAAATTTCATTACGGCTTTTTCGTGTGTATGCGATTTTCTTGGTTTTTCTTCATCCCTTTCCAGTTAGGCTGCCTTATCTCTCCTGCCCTACTCCTGCTAGACATCTCCCTCCCCTTAAAAAGGCTTCCCTTCTGCTTTCCCATTATGTGTATTCCATTTTCTTCTCTTTTTCTCCCCTCTCATCTCTCTTGAGTCTCTTCCTCTCCTTTCAGGGTCCCCATCCTATTTCCATCACACACACACACACAGAGAGAGAGAGAGAGAGAGAGAGAGAGAGAGAGAGAGACAGACAGACAGACAGACAGACAGACAGAAAGACAGAGAGACAGAGAGAAATCTAAATTCCACATATAGGACAAAATGCTTTTCTGGGTGTGGCTTATTTTGCATAGCTTAATTGTCTTCAATTTCATCCATTTTTCTGGAAATCTCATTATTTCATTTCTTAATGCAAATGGAGAAAATGTTCCGTTTTGTATATGCTCCGTGTTTTCTTGGTAAGTTCGTCTTTTGAACAGCTAGTTCTGTTTTTCGCTATTTGAATAGTGCGGCAGTAAATATGGATGTGCGTACAATTTTGTGGTCTCTGACTTTAAGTATGTATCTGGGACTGGTACAATAGAGTATTTGGTATTTCTATTTTTTTTTATTTTTTGGATAAACCTCCACACTAATTTTCCTATCAGCCACACTAGCTTACATTCCCCTCAGCAGCCAGACAGTGGTAGCGCACGCCTTTAATCACAGCAATCAGGAGGCAGAGGCAGGCAGATCTTTGTGAGTTTGAGGCCAGCCTGGTCTACAGAGCAAGATCTAGGACAGCCACCAAAACTACACAGAGAAGCCCTGTCTCGGAAAAACAAAAACAAAGAAAAAAAATTCCCCTCAGCAGTGTATAAAAGCTCCTCTTTCCCTATATCCTTGCCAATATTTAGTATTATTTTCTTTCTTCCTAATAGTCATTAAGACTAGGGTGAGGGGAAATCTCAAAACTACCTTCCCTGTTGGGTAAAGGATATTGATCACTATTTCCAAATATTTATAGACCATTTGTATTTCTTCTTTTGAGAAATGTTCATTCATTACAGTAGCCCATTTATTGATAAGACAGGTTTTGGTTGTTAAATCATTCTGGTTCTTCATATATTCTAGATATTAATCTGACTGATGTGTAGGTGAAAACTTTTCTCATTCTTTAAATTGTCTCTTCACCCAGTGATTATTGCCTTTGTGATTAAAAATGATTTTGAATTTCATGCAAACCATTTGTCATTTGGGGGATCATTTCCTGCTATTAGAATCCCTTTCAGAAATTCCTTGCCTCTACCTATAATGTGAAATGCTTTACCTAGGTTTTCCCCTGGCAGTTTCAAAGTTTTAGGTCCTAAACTAAGGTCTTTCGTCTATCTTGTGTTGATTTTTATTCAGGATGATAGGTAGGGATCTAGCTTTATTCTTGTACATGTGGATTCCAGTGTGAGGTCCTGTTATTTCTTTAATTCTTTGGAGACTGCGTTTCACTATGTAGCCCTAGCTGTCCTGGAGCTCATCATGGCCTTGAACTCAGAGATTCTCTTGCCTCTACCTCCCCAGTGATGGGATTAAAGGCATGTAGCACAAGACCCAGCCTTTTCTTATTTCTTTAATGTAAGGGATGTACATATTGCTGGACCTCACTTCCTGTGAGCACATCTAAGTTGAGGGCCATGAATACTAGTCTGTGACTGGTGTAAATAACCTTGGGGCAGGCTAACTCTGTCCTAGTGTCTTTTAGCTAGTCTGGTACAGCCATCTTCATTTTACACACACTCAACTTTTCCTATGACTTAAACAAGTGGCCCAAAAAACATGTCCCTTTTGTGTTGTTGATAGTCAGGCTTTGATCAAGTTATTCCTACTCCAGTATAAGTAATCAGGCTTGCCTGTAAGCTTGTCTTGCAGTCTTGACCTAAGTTGAGAGATCATAGCTGGCATTTACTAAAGCCAGCATTTTGAGACATGGCCTTTCCCACACAAAGGGCTTTTCTATGGTCAGTTCCCATATTATTCATCCTTACCCCCAAGGCCCATTATGGCCTTATCTCCTTGTTCCTTTATTGGACCTCTTTTCCAGGCCCCTTTCGTTAGGAAGTCCATGGATGACCAGTGTTTAAAAGATAAGACCGATTGATGTCCTCCCAATAGTTCTTTTGTCCTCTGGCTACTCATCCATAGGCTGTCACTAGCTGGGGCCATAGCCAAAGGGACCACAATGTGTTTTACTGGTGTGGGCAGCTCCATCACAGCATACTAGGTCTTAGAGGTGATCCATGGCTGTCTATTCCCAAGTAGCATCACCTGGAGGAGATAGTGCAGATCCCCTCCTGGGGGACAGTAAGTTATCTTGATGGGTGTCCAGGAATTGGAATTTCCTTGGAACAAGGTTGCACTCCATACTAATTTATGTGACAGAGTCGGAGAGCTTGAGTGGGGACTGGCTCAGATGCACATCCACAGGATCAGAAAGGACAGCAGGAGGCAGAGGAAGAGCTGAGCCATTCTCCCTGTTTCTAGGTCGTTTTGAGATTATCAGTTTCAGTGGCTAGTCTGAGTTGGCTCTCATGGCCCACTCCTGGCTTGGGTCCACAGCAGCTTTGGTGTGAGTGTGGTGTATCCATGGCTTGACACCTGCAACTTTAAGAGCTGAGGGAGTGGTGAGGATTGGGCATTTTTGGTACAGTGTCAACCAAGTCTTTCAGGAACCTCTAGAGGAAGTTATGCCCATACTCTCAGAGGTCCCTTGAGTCCTTTAGGAGTAGTGGAGGTGGCTGGCAAACACAACCTCAAAAGTATAGTAACCATATTTACAGGGTGTGTAATGCATCCTAAACACTGTGTGTGGCAGAATTAAAGTCCTATTTACTTTCTCAACCAGGCCTGAAGGTTTTGTGGTGGTACTGTGTGTACAAGTTTCAAGTTAATTCTCTGTGCAGGTAGAATAAGCTACCCAGCCTGAAGAGTACACACCATAACCAGCAAGTATTGTTAGCTTCTGCTGGGTTGAGTGTCAGGAAAGTCCATTCATATAGGTTTAAATAGGTAGGACCCCTGTTTTGTGTCAACATGGATGCCTTGGGTCCCTGCTTGAGATTTTTCCAGGAACGCACAGACAGGCTTTGCTAGCTTGCAGTGTTGGCAACCTTAGCGCTACCAAATATCTTTGCAATAATTCTTGTAGGGCAATTTTATATCCAGATGGGTTGCTTCATTAGCTTTCAGGATTAGGCTGGGAGCTGTCATCTCTGGAATGATTTTCCTATCTGTCACAATCAGCCAGTCCTTCTGATTTTTAGTAGCTCCTTCATCCGTTGTTAAGGAATAATAAGAGGAGACTGGGGGCCTTTGTCTTCATGGAGGCCAGCCTGTTGGGCCGCCTGGTCTGCCAGTTGGTTTCGCTGACTCACTTGACCATGACTCTGTGAGTCTAGCAGTGTCCCACTGCCATAGCCAGGGGTCCAGCCAGCTTCTAGGAGTTGGAGGATTTGGTCTGTTTTCAAATTTCTTTACCCCCTGAGGTAAGCAGTCCTCTTTCTCTGTATATTGCTATGATGAGTATCTTTTTTACTTTCTTTTTATTTATTCTGTGTATCTTTCACATCATGTATCTCGATCCCATTCATTCCCTGTCCCTTCTCATCTGCCCTCCATCCCTGCAACGCCCCCCCTCCCACCAAATGAAACAAAATTTAAGAGAAAGAAAAGGAAAAAAATTAAAATCTCGTCGTGGAAGCTGTAGTGTGACACAGTGTGTCATGCAGCCTTTTGTCCATCCATCTTTACTTGCAAGTGTTCATTGCAAAGAGTCATTGATCTGGTTGAGTGCCTTGGCTTCTGCTGCACTATTGATGCTGGGCCCTCACTGGAACTCCTCTTGGATATCCTGATGTTGCCTTGTGTCGTGGAGATCCTGCAGCTTTGGGTCTGCAGGACCGGCCCCTTCACGGGCTCCAGCAGTTCACAGATGGGGTGGATGTTGGGGCAGGCCAAGTCATTACCCTGGTTCTGGGCCTGGGCAGCTGCAGGGTTGGTCAGCCCGCCAGTTCTCCCCTGTCCTCACCACCAGGGTGAGCTCTCCATCACTGCTGCAGCTGATTCACCCATTGCAGCAATGAGTGAGGAGTGGGACCAGTTCTCTTGCCTTCATGCCCTCAGGGTCAGCTCTCCCACACCTACCACCATCAGGGCCAGCTCTACTGTGTTGCCCAGATGAGGTTTAGGGCCACTGTCCCCAGTGCTGCAGCTGGTGAGGGGCCAGGACAGCCCTCTTCCTCCCATGACCCCAGGGCCATCTCTTCCACCTGTCTCAGGTGTCAGTGGGCAGGGGGGCACCTCTCCTCAACCCATGCCACCACATGTCAGATGAGTAATGGGACAGCCCTCCTCCTGCTGACAACATTGGAGCTGGGTCACCCACACCTCCTCCGACAACAGGGCCAGCTCTGCTATGCTGCCTAGGCCAGGAGCAGGACCCACTATCCTTAGTGCTGCACCTGGTAAGGTAATGGGAAGAGTCAGCTCCCTCATCTGTTGCAGGAGGTTAAGGAACGAGGGGTAAGGAGGGGCATCTCTCCTCCACCCACGCTGCTGTATGACAGATGAGTAGTAGGGACAGCTCTCCCATGCTTACAGCTTCGGGGCTTGTTCACCCACACCTCCACCAACTGAGTGCTGCAGCTGGTGGGGGGCAGGGATGGCTCTCTCTTGCGACACAGGGCCAGCTCTCCCACCTGCCTCAGGTATTGATAGGTGTGGTGGGGAGAAGAGCATCTTTCCCCTCCCCATGCCACCACAAGACAGATGAGAAATGGGATGAGCTCTTCCGTGTTGAGCATCTTGATGTGAGGGTCTATCCCCTTTTTGCAGGCTTCATCTCCCATCAGTAAAAAGTTCCATATCTGAATTGGGGAGTGGTTCATCCTTTAAGTCTGGCCATGAGGAGAAAACTTCTTTTGTCATTTCTCTGAAATCATGGAGGGACTTTTCCCCCTTTTCAGGCAAGTATATGGCTGGATAACATACCTGTCATCTTGTTTAATGAGGAAAAGATCTGGATTTTCCCTTAGTGTACATCCTGGAATGCACTTGTCCCTGGAATGCAGCCTGCTGGAATCCAGTGAGCATCCCCATGAAGTCGTTGAGTCTCACGGTTGGCTGGCAGGACAAATTGGTGTGCATTGTGCTAGACAGATGCCAATGGAAGGATGGAATCAGGTGGTCTTGCAACTGACTCTGCAATGTGAGGTGTTGGCAGTTGGAGCCAGTAGAGGACAGCATCATGGGCAAAATTTTATCCTCTAGGGACGTTAATAGCTGTGCTTCCTTGGTGTCTTCAGGCTTAACAGTTGTTGCAGGACTGTGTGGGTCTCACATTGAGACTGTGTAGATCCCATGACCAGAAGAGATCCCTAACCAGGAGTTGGGGGGTTTATATGTGCCTAGCCCTGTGAGATGTGTAGGGAGAGCTGGGGAAGATCACCTTCTCCCTCAAGCGGATGACTGCCTTATTGGTTGCCTCACAGTGACTTAGAGGTCTTTCCAGGCTCAGTCACCTCCTTACATGGGAAGTGAATGCCCATTCAATTGAAGCAAACTCAGCAGAACCTCAGGTTGAGCCCCAATCAGACCCAGTAGCCACAGCACTGTGGAACCATTACAAACATTCACGCAACTCATTTACTATCCATTCAGAAGTTATATGTTTCCATTTTAAATTCCCAGTCTATCTATTTCTCTGAAGACCAATATCAGTGCCTTGGTATCCCTTTGATACCCTGGAGACCAGTGCCACCTTAGTATCCTACTGAGGCTTCAGATGCAATCGTCTGTTGGGTGATTAAGCCCATCTGGCTTTCCTGCCTGTCTCCCCAGGTGTCCTTACCTGGTCTGAATGTCCAGTCTAGTCTTATTTTTTCCACTCTTGGGTCTCACATTCAGTTTTCCTTGGCCACTGGAATGAGATCCCAGAATCCAATTAAGGGTGCATACTTCTATATTCCAAAGACCTTCAGTGAGCTGAGAGGCCTGGGAGCAGCAATCATTTTTCTATCAACTGGGGTCCTGGTGAAGGAGATCTCACTGGGACCTCCAGAAATGTTACAGGACTCTTTCTGGAATAAGCACTTCAATACCAATAAAAGCAGAAGAGAGGAGATGTCACTAGTGGACTGAAGCCAAGATAGCTCCTGAAAGGCCTTAGTCCTGGGTCCAGTTTGCAGTCTCATTTTATACTCTAAAACCACAAGGTGGGGTGGACAAGCAAAAGAGACTTTATAGAAGGTATGTGGCAGTCAGCATGTTGTTAAGAGCAACAACCTGTTATTTTAGCTATTCCTCCAGGTCATTCTGTTCCAGGCAGCAAGTGAAATCATGCTTGGCAAATAGGCAGTACAATCAGTGCTCTAAGTAAATCACTAAATCAGTATTTGATGATTGATCCCTTTTTTCAGCAATACGTGAGAAACTTGTTTGTTTTTCTTTATGATTTCATCATAAAAGAGAAATATATTTCCTCTTTACTTTGAAAGAATTTTTTAAAAGAAATTTTGCACTTATGACCATCAGGGAAAGTGGTCTACAGTTTTCTCTTTGGTTTTCACACCAGTGTAATACTGGCTTCATACAGCATGTTAGTGGGTATCTTTTTCTTTTCAACTTGTGGGAAAGTTTAAGAAGCATTGATATTAGCTCTTCAAAAAGTCACTATAATTTGGCAGTGAATACATCCGATTGTGGGTTTCCTTTTGGGGAGTCTTAATCACTGCTTTAATCTCATTGAACATTATGGGTCTATTAAATGGTTTTATTTATCTTACCCTCCCAAAGCTCTAGGCATTGATTTTTACACTAAATAAATACTGTCTTAGTACCCATTATGGTGAAGTAGACTTGACCATTCTATAATCCATCTTATTAACATCAGTATTGATGTTTAAAATGTCCATCATATTGTATTCCTTACAGTTAGAACTACATAATGAAGCAGAAGCACAGAAACTCTTGTCCCTATTACTTAAACTGAAAGGACAGAGTGGGCCAATATATGGGTATTCACATAGTGTAGTTTGGTGCACCAAGCTGGTTAGGATTTGCTATTATTTATGTTGTATGAGCTGTTAAAATAGCAAATTATAAAGGATGTATTTCCTGGCCTCCATATTTCTTAAGTCACACCTTGGCCATCTTACTGTCTTGTTCCTCTATAGAAGGCCAGGAACTTATGAAAACAAGATCTCCTAATCCTGCTAGAATATGCCCCATGTAGTTAATATTTCTGACTATTTTCCAGTCTGCTTCTAGCGGCTGCACTCTGCCCTTGGGATGGGCTAGCCTTGGTAAATCTGACTGTCCTATCAGGGTATAGGCTCCCAGAGCTAGCATAGGACCTGGGTCTTGGACTAGGGGATAGGCCAGGGCCTAGAGGGGCAACAGGAGTGGGAAGTAAGGGCCGCAACATTGGTTAGGTCTTTAGTAGTTTGAATGTTCTAAAATGCATTCTAGTCTCTCTAGTCATTATTAATATACATGAAAAAAGATAAACCATCATATAAAACATGTTTTATTGGTTGTCTCAAATGTGGATTTCTCCAACTGAGCTCCCATTCTGAAACTCAGCTAATTGTCTCACTAGCCAGACTAAATAAATAGTTGATGTTATAACTCCTTTTCCTCCTTTATTGTGTACCACACAGTTTTGCATGAGCTCAGTGGCTCCATGATTTTGAAAATGACTGGTTTGTAAGCTTATCTTTGTGTATGATTTAGATACAGTCCTCAAGCTGCCTGGACACCGTGGGCCGTGTCCCTTCCCCGCCCCACCAAGGCCCTCTTGGAGACCACCGGCTTGGTCAGACACATCAGTGTGGAGACTACTTGTATACAAGGCAACCTCTTAAAATATTTGGTCCATTGAAAATCTTCAGTCTGTTTTGTCAATATCCTATTTCCCTTCCTTCCTCATTCCCCAGACCAAAATGGACTACAGAACAAGCTTTATTGAATTTATTTGCTTTGCATTAATAAAAAAAACAAGAAAGCTAAAAGAAACAAGTAAACTTATCAGAATACATTTCTAGGCACTGAAAAAACTTAAGCTCATGATTAAAAACTGAGGTCTGTTAGTACTTGGAGAGATATCATTAAGGGGGAGTTCTCATAGTGAGGATGATGTAATGAAGGTATAGACAAAAATGGGGAAGGGAAGTGTTAGAGCTAATATACTAGGATTACCTATGTTAAAGGCATTGGTTTAAATAAACTATTCACTATAGGAATATAAATGGAATGAAATCCAGTCAATCAAAAACTTAACATTATCAAAAGGGCAAAACTAGAGGATCAAAATAAGGAGATGTTTTATAGATTAAATGAAAAATCCAGCATGATGTTGTAGAGCATGTCATTTTACCATCATCAGCAAAACCCAGCACCAATTATTTAAGTTAGCTATAGAATCTCATTGCCTCTCTAAACTTGGTTTTGAATGGGGAAGCATCCAACATAGATGTTCAAAGCTGCATGTCTGTTTAAGCAAAGCAAGCACAATGTGACAAAAGTAGATGTCCTTTGGAATTAAGATGTCCTTTGGAGTTAGGTTTACTGTTAAGGCATCTAAATGTAGATCTCTCATAATGTTTGCTAAACTTGAGAGATAGAATGAATGTGGAGAAATTGAACATGGAAAAGTTAATTAAGGTGGGGAAAACCCACCTGCCATAGGTGACACCATTCCATAGGCTTTGGATCCTGGAATATATATGCATTCCAGAAAGTGAATTGAACACAGTAATTCACTACTTTCCATATCTTGACTGGAAAAGCAATGTGACCAACTTCCTCAAGTTCCTGCTGCCAAGAATTCCCTGCTATGATGGGTTGCACACTTGAACTCTAAGCCAAAATAAGCCCTTTCTCCTTTAGGTTGATCTTATCAGAGAATTTATTACAGCAATAGGAAAAGTAACTAAGATGCTGAGTTACACAGAGTTCTTTGCCTTAAGCCTGGAGCCAGAGAGGAAGGACACTCTCCAGAGGACCCAGACACAGTCTAACTAGTGGTCTTGCCATCTTCTTGGTTGAAAGTACATCCATTCCCTGGGCTAAATTACCTGAATCTTTCCATTGAAATTATTTGGTTGAAAGAAATGACAATCTTTTTAGTTGCTGGAGCAAAATACGATTATTTTCTTTCTTCTAAGGCACAATGTTTTGCATTTCTATAGCCTAACTTTTCTGGAGAACATGCTGGGTTTGGGGATATTGGTAGTGACTTACTGAGGGTTAGACATTAGTAGCATTTATTTCACTCAAATAATTAAAATGTTAATTTCTATTTCTAATGTTATTTTTCTAAATAAAAACTAGCCCTAGTAAAAATGTTATATGAAATTACCACAGCTACTGGCAGTTATTACTGAAAATGCTGATGCTCTGTCCAGGAGCTATTTATTTCATGATCTCTGACATTTGGCTCCATGCTTGAGATTTCTTCTTGGCCATTGCGAACCACACAGGCTCCTCAGGAGGTGAAAATTTGGGTGGCAGACTGGAAGAGCGTCTGGTTTCTCTTTCACTGGTATATGGATGAGGCAAGTTCTGATCATCAAATGCAACTGGAATCACAGCAAACAACATGCAAACAGTCAGAAATCCCAGAGACACTGGGATATATTTAAAGATGAAATTAAATGCACCATCCTTGCATGTTTTCTATGGTCACCCAGTTCTTAGTACTTTCCAAACATTGTTCTCTGAGAAGTCAGACTTCTAAAAATCAGAGCTTGGGTGAATGGCGCAATAGGTATGTATGTCCAGGGCAGCATCAAGTTGGAAATGGCTACAGGATCATAGCCATGGCAAGGCACGTGAGGTGATTCTTGCGGTGTGACAGCCAATCTTTTGACATTTACTATTTGACTATCTTATACTTTTGAACTCACACCCAAAGGGAAACATATTATACCTATTCCTTTTTTTTAATTTCAGATCTCTTTTCACTAGTCACTAACATTGTGAAATTAAATAACTGATGGCTCAATAGATCTATGTAATAAAAGCCAGAGAAATAATACTCTGCCAACTACTGTGGCCAGACAGACTACTCTGTTTTCCAACTCCACTCCCTCCCTCATCCTGCTCTACAGCTTAAAAGCTTCAACTAAACAAATGGTTCTCAATTCTAACTACACATTGGAATCATCTAGGAATGTTTTTAAAATGCCAGTGTATCTGGGTGTGATGGTATATGCCTGTAATCCCAGCATTTGGGAGGCTGAGGCAGGAAGACTAGGAGTTTGATGCTCTAGCTTGGGCTACATCACTGAAATCAAATGACAACTACAATAACAAAAAACAAAAACAAAACAAACAAAAAAGAGAAACACAAAAACTGTCAGTGTCCACGCAATTTCTTGAACCAACTGAATCAGTAGGGAAGCAGTTAGGACTATCTATCATTTAACAAGCTTCCTGGTGGATCTATTCTTCAGGGGAGCTGAGAACCACATTTCAGGAATATACAGCTCATAAGACATGGATCAAGATGATGACTGCTATTTCCACAGTGAAATAATGGGTTCCTGAGTTGAATGTAAGTCCATCCTCCTCTCCAGTTTCAGTAAGAGTCCAGGGATGATGGTGTACCAGAGGCCAGAGGCCTTGAACCAGACCAATGATTCATTGCAATGAACATTTGCAGATGAGGCTGATTGGACAAAAGGATATATATACTGTGTGACACACTGCAGCTCTCAATGCCACTAAAATGAATGAAGAGGTGTTGGAGAGGTGGTAATGGCAGAGGAGTGAAGTGGGGTTCTTTGCTTGTTTTGTTTTTAATTAAATTTTGGGGGTGTTCTTTAGGTGGATGCTGCAGGGTTGAGGGGAGGATATGGAGGGACTTGGAGGTGAGTGGGATTGGGGTGCATGATGTGAAATTCCTAAAGAATCAAAAAAGATTAACATTATTTTAAAAATATCTATCCTCCTCTCCTTCAGCTCCTGCTGAGGAAATCCCTCTGGTACATAACTCTCACTGATGAGGTCGCAGTCTATCATTTCCTGTCACATTTATCTGCAGCATTCAACAAACCCCCATGTCTCACACCCCTACTCAGAATATAGAGTGTATGAAGTGAGCCTTTTCAATGAATCAATGCTACTGGTCCTTTACAGTGGATTATCAACAGTTTCATTGAGGTTAGAACAGGTGAAGAAACATTGCTTTGCTACACCTAGAAAATGACTTGGTACTTTCCTTTCGTACCTAGCACAAGAACGTTTTATGCCTTGCCTTGCCAGCTTCTTCAGTGAGGTGAGAGACTAGAAAGGCCTATGGAAATTGTGCACTGCACTCAGATATAACAATTGGACTTTCTTAAAGTAAATCTGTTGCATTTCATGGAAGAGACAAGAAAGAATCATGAAGCTGATTTGACTAATAAGAGAAATACATTGAGTGAACTTGAAATTGCAAAACGTTTCACCACATTCCTCCATGGCTAGTTTTGACAGATCAGAATGTGTGCTTTCACCTGTTTTTGTAGACTTGTACAGCTTTGACATCTCCTGTCTGGGAACAGTGGAAGAAAAAGTCATTCTTGACGGGGTACCAGCTATGGGTTCATGTTCCTGTAATACCAAAATGAAAACAAAACCTTTGTAAGTACTGACAATAACGATGGCAAACTACTCAGAGGATCACATGGTGTAAGTGTTAGGATCCTGCCCTCACTCCTGCACATGTGCAGCTCAGGGTCTTGTGTCTTACGTCATCAGGGGGTGCTCGCGACTACGTATGGCACAGCATGGTCACTCAATCTGTGCCTTAAAAGCCTGATGCTGACCCTCTCTTTCTGCTCTCTGCTCTGCGCTGCCACCAGCGCCAGTTATCATCCTTTCAGTAATCCCTGTCCTGGGTACTATAAGTTGAACAATAATCAGAAAAAAAGAGATAAAGGATAGAGATATTGATTCGGAAGTATACATCTAGATAGAAATATATAACTATAGAAATTGATTATATACATCAATAACAAAAGATAGCACAAAGCTCCTTGGGCTTAGAATACATACATACATACATACATACATACATACATACATACATACATATTTAATGATTTATTTGGAATATGTATTACTTAACGATGTATTTGTTTTTATTTTGTGTGTTCAAGTATTCTGCTGCATATATGTGTGTACACCAGAGGCACTGCCCCTGAGGCCAGAAGAGAGTATTGCATCCCTGGAACTGGAGGTATGGATGGTCATGAGCTGCTATGAGGGTGCTGGGAACTGAACCTATGTCCTCTGCAAGAGCACTAAATCCTCATAACCACTGAGTAATCTCTCCAGTCCCAGAACTTAAATTATTAACAAATACCCAAGCTGACTCAAGTTTGCCACCTTTCAGATCAGGAAGAAAAGCTATCTAGTCACACAAATAGTGTGAACAGACTGATAGGAGAATACCTTCTCTCTTGTCTATGGCCATACCACCCTAACTGTGCCCAATCTCCACTGCTCTCAGAAGCTAAGTAGTGCAAGAACTGGTTATTACTTGGATGGGAGAACAACCTTCTCTATAGCATGTACCACCACTTAGCTGTGAGCTAACAGAATGTGATGGTTACAAACAAATCTGATCAGTTGGTTTCAGTGAGCACTATACAATTTTCTACCTTCCCAAACTTGTTGGTATATGACTAGAAGTGCTTTTTCCACTAGGAAATGGTGTAACTGTATTGTTTAGGCCTTTAAAGTTGATCTCTACACAACTGTTCTGAATCAACATGTTTACATATGATAGGATCTGATTTTGAAATTGGGAGGAATGCTAGCTTTGAGCTCAAATTTTTAAAGTTAATAGTCACAACGTATAAGTAATGAGTTAAAATTAAAAGGGCATTCACTTATAGGGCTCTTTACTATGTGCAGCTCCAGGCATCCACAGAGACTCTTGTAATGTAGTCTCTGTTGGGAAAGGGGCCTATTGTGTTTATAGTTTGATTCTCATTTATGAAAATCATATGCATGTACTTAAAGGTGCAATATATAGTTGCTCAGTTTTTACCCTATTGGTTATCTCTGTTTTATTGTTGTTGTTTGTAGTGATAGGGCTGTTGTTGTTTTATCTACTTCTTTTTATGCAACCAATTTCATGGAATCCTGCTTTAGAATATTTAGGGCAAGGCTTGATTTATAGACTATCTTCATATCCATTACTTTTCATAAATGCTTCAAGAGCACCAAGGCTGTCACATTTGTGTGAATACAAATAAAGACCCTTAAAGAAGAATTGTTCTTGATTAATGCTCCCAATAAGAGATGGTCACTGCATGTCTGACATAATTCCCAGTGCAAGCTTAGTCAGTGGCTCCACTAACCTTTACTGGAATTTCCAAGTCTGGCTCATAATTTGACTCATATCTTGGTTCCTTGGTCTCAGACCTAGCTTCAGCTCTGGTCTTCGTTTTTTTGAGAAAGTGTGATACAAAGCCCTTTTGCCTCTGTTTCGCCACATTGATCCAAGCTGGTTCTGTAGTGTAATCTGCCTTCCAATTAGAGGTCTTTCCTGAAAAAGAAATGAAAAGAATTAGAACGGAAGCTAGGCAGAGGGTCATCAGTCTGGGTGAGGTTGCCCACAATAGTGTTCCAAGTGGGATCCTTTCTGGTTGCCAAACAAAAATAGATAGCATTTAGAGAAGGGCCATTCTCTTTTGTACCCTTCCTACAAACTGGGAAGGCAAGATTAAATAGTTAAATAGTTGTGGATCCCTTACTGAACCCTTTCTTTCCTTTAGCTATCCCTCTTCACATTCCCAAATCAGGGCAAGACAATGGTTGACAGGCTGAGAAAATTCTCAAGATGCCAGAGACTCAGACCATTGATATAATCCCTCAAACTCTAAGAAAAATCTTATAGTCTGTTACTTCTTTGTCCCTTGTGCAAGTGTCATGGTGAAATAGCTGTGACCAGAGGCAGAGACAAGACTATGCACGGGTGATACCGAGGGCACAACGTTTTTGGAAAAAAAGTAGTACTCAGCAGGTCACCTTGATCTGGATTAAATTAAGATGATTTCAGGGTAAGAGTGTAAACATATTGCTCTTAATGAACTGAGTTTTGGAGATCTGTTTGGCAGATTAAAGTGACATGGTGTATTAAAGTTATTATTATTTTTTTTAGAAACTCATAGGAGTCTGCCCAAAGAATACTACACATGAGTTAGATGGAGAAGGAAGAGGAGGTGATTATGAGTATATTAATGAAATGTGCATGGATGTTGGAACTGCTGCATCCTTGGAAAAAGGAAGACTACAAAGAAGTTCCTTCTGAATCTACTCATCCAGGATGGGGCACTGCCCCACCTCTAAACCCACAACTAGTCCTGTCAAAGCAACAGTACAGTAGGAAGCCTAGAGGCTAGAGAGTTCACAGTCCATCCATCCAAGGCTTTGCCTTGCAGGTCTTTCCTCTACCTGGAGGGACAAAACTCTCACCTGGAGGCCTGTAAACTGCTGGCTTCTTGAAAGGGCCTTCATATCTGGGCCTGCTCCCTTGTTTTTCTGCAAAGCGAAGTATTTGGCTGAAATTCCCTAGGCTTCCACTGAAGCCCTGGGGAGCTCCTTTGTCCATCCATTCTTTGCTTGCTGGGACAACTGGCGTGCAAGGATCTAGATTCTCAGTTCCACCCTTCTGTGAAATTCTTCGAAGTCGCACTCCAAAAACATTTTCGACATCAGCCTTGCTGGTGGATATGACCGAAGGGCTCTCGTTTCCATCAGGACCCTGAGGAACTTCCTCCTTGGAGTAAGCGCCTGTGGAAACGAATGCTTTCTGGGCAGGACCAGTAGTGAGCTTTCCAGGTTTGGGAACAGAAGTTGGGGTGCTTTGAATGAGGTCCCCATAGCCTTGTGTGTATTTCGTGGCTTTCTTTGGAGAATCTGGGCAAGACCAGCTGCCAGTATTTTGAGAAATGGTCCCTTCAGCAGCAGCATTAGCAGAGCTTAAATAAACTTGTTGCTGATAGTCAGTGATCAAGAAAGCCTGAGTAGGCTGACCGGGAGCCCAATGCCCCTCGGGATAGCTCCAGTCCACAGGAACATTTGCAGAGCCTGTTGATAAAATCGGAGGCTGCTGCCCAGCTACATTGAAGGCCTGAGAAGGCTGTGTGGAAGGCAGCTGTTCTTCAGACCTCACCCACTTTTTGGGAAAACTGACTGAAACTGAGACTTTCTGGCCATACTCAAGCTTTCCGAGGGGCTGAGAGACATCCACCGCAGAACTGCTCCACTTCGCAGGGGCACCCTCAGAATATGACAGAATTTCCTGTGACTCTTCGGGCCTTCTGAGTGGCTGTGAAGGCTGCTTCATGGGCAGAGCCTTCAAAGCGGTGTCTTCCTTGGGTTCATCATCCCAGTTATATAGGAAAGTTTGCTCCTCGAGTTTGGGCTTCAACAAGGATCTGGAAGGACGGCTTCGGCTCTGAAGCATAGGCTTCGTGTAAATGTCCGTCTCACTAGCAGTGGTCCCTGAAAAGATTTGCTCTGCCATAAACTTCACAAATGACTGGGAAGAAGAGCTGCTGCCCTGTGGTTTCTTAGAGCTGTCTTGAGCAGTAACACTCTCTAGGCTGGAGGACATTTCCTGAATTTTAGGTCTCATTAAGAATGGGGTGGGACCTTTGAGAGGCAGTGACTTCCAAGGAATGCCTCCCTCAACAGAGGTACTCTCAAAACTTGAGGGTGTTTTCTGGACTTGATGTTTGATAATGATTTGGGAAGGATTTCTGGAAAGCCATGCCTCCTTAGAAACATCCCCCTCTTTGGCAAAACCTTCTAGATTTGAGGTTTGTTGCTCAAATGCAGGGCCCAGCCATGGCTGAGTAGCAAATTTGGAAGGCATTGGCTTGATAGGAGTGCCCCATTCTCCAGAAGTTCTCACTGAATCTGGGGAAATTTCTTCACTGGATCCTGTGCTTATTGGGGGCTGAGAATGACGTCTTCTAGGCCTCATCATTACAGAAACTCCCTCCTCTGCTGTATAACTCTCTGGATCTACTCTTGGCTGGAAAGGGAATCTAGAAGGAATTAGCTCCACGGAGCTGCTCTGTGGTGCCGAAATGCTCACTAATTCAGTGGAGACTGGTTGTTTGACTACTGACCCCACCAAGGGCTGAGAAAGCATTCTGGTAGCTGGTGGATCAACAGGAATGCCCCAGGCTGTCGCCGCAGCACTGTCTGAGGGCACAGTGACTTGTTCAAATGAAGAAGTCGGCCATGGCTGCAAAGGGTGTCTAGAAGACATTGGCTCTACAGTGATGATCTGTTGTGCAGATGTGTTCATGGGTCCTGAGGAAACTGGTTGTTGGCCTACTGATCCCATCAAGGGCTGAGAAGGCATTCTGGGAGCTGGTGGATAACTATGAATGGACCATGCAGAAGGAACATTGCCAGGGGGTACAGATACTTGCTCAAAGGTAGGAGTCAACCATGACTGGGAAGGGCATCTGGGGGAACCTGGCTGCATAGAGATGCCCCCTTGGGCTTCAGGGCTATCTAGACCTGTAGGCACTTGCTTAAATTTAGGGCTAGCCTGTGTTTGGAAGATATGTTGAACAGATACTGGTTCCATAGGGCTGCCCCATTGAGTGGAAGCGCTCACTGGATCTTGGGTCATCTGTGGCTGAAATTTGGACTTTACTGAAGGCTGAGGAGGCAGTAGCTCCACCAAAGTGGCACCTTCTACAGAGGTATTTTCTGAGGCTAGATGACTTTGAGGATTTGGTAAAGACTGAGCAGAATATTTGGTGTGCAGTGGGCCCATTGAAATTATCTTTGCAGCAACAGCTTCAGATTCTAAAGGCACATTTTGATAAGGCTGCTGCACAGGCTGCGAAAGGGTAGGACGCCCATGCTCCGTAGAAGGGTTCCCTTCAAAAGCTGTGCTCTCTGGAGTTGAAAATGATCGCTTCCCTTGAGACTTTGTCCATGGCTGGAAAGGGTGTGCCCGAAGCCTTGGATCCATAGAAACACCTCTTTCAAAAGCAGAAACCTGGTGCTGGATGAAGGGTTTCAACAGGGGCTGAGAATGATGCTGAGGAGGCAGGGGCTCCATAAAACGGCTTCCCTCAAATGCAGCACTTTCTGCACCCAGTGATATTTCCTTCTTGATGTTTGATCTCACCAAGGGCTGGGAAGAGTATCTGGGAGGCTGTGAAGCAATACGATCTTTAAAAACAGCAAGCTCTGGGCCTGCAGAAACATCTTTCTCAAGTACTGGTCTGATTGGGGGCTGAGAATGGTGTTTGAGAACCAGAGCCTCCACAGAAGCCACCTCTCCCATGGTCGAAATGTCTGTATTCGAGGGTACATTTTGCTCAACATTGTACCCCACTGGGTGCATCAAAGCCTTTCTAGGGGACGGTGACTGCGTATACTTGTCCCAGTCAGCAGCAATGCCCTCTGGACCTGCAAACATTTGATGCTCAGACTGAGGGCTCACCCACGGCTTGACAGTGTGGCTGAGAGGCAGCGGTGCCACAGATCTGTTCTGTCCTACAGAAATGTTCATTGAAATGGGGGGTTGCTGCTGAATAATAGGGCTCACAATGGGTAGAGATGTGTGCATGGGGCGCAGTGGCTTAGCAGAAACACTCAACTCTTTTGGAGCACTCTTTGAAACTGGAGGCACTTCTTGCTGGTCTCTGAACTGACCCCGGGTCTGTTTGGAACATTCAGGAGGCTGCTCATCCTCCGTGCTGCTAAGATCCTCAGAACTGTGGTACTTCTCAACATAACTACTTGACTCTGTGGAGACTTCCTTTTCTTCAGATCCCTGCAAGGCCTGGGAATGTCTCCTGGGAGACAACTGCTCTTGAGAGATGGAATCTATGGTAAAACTTCTTGATTCTGAGCATTCTTCAAACTCCCCCAAGGACTGGGAAGAGTGGGCAGATGTCATCTCCTCACAGCTTCTCTGATCTTCTGAACTTTCTAGGTCTAAGGAGACTTCTCTAGCTTTGGGTTTTCCAAATGACTGGGAGCAATAGCCGAGAGGGGGCTGCCGTTCCACCTTGCTCAGTTCTGCACTTACATTTTCTGATTTGAGGAAGACATCATCATCATCTTGAGGGCTCCATGTGAGCTGAAAAGAACGTGTGGGACCCGGTTGCACTTCAGAACTACTCTCATACTCTGAAGAACTCTTTGTATCAGAGGAGATTTCCCTTTCAGTTGGCCACCTTCTGAAAGGAAGAGGCAGTCTCTGCATAGGAACGTCATCTTCTGTGTTAGCGCTTGAAACACTTGCTGAAAAAGCCTGAAGAGAACCTCTGGCATGCCTCTCTCTGTGGTAAGCTGTGCTCTCCATTTTGGGTTGAAACTTTTGCAAACCAAGACTGGATGCTTCTTCCTTTTCTCCACGGACTTGAGAATGATGTACACATGCCTGGACCTCTATTGTTCTCGAGACAGTGGCCTCTTCTTGGCTTGTAGATTTGTTTAGCCATGACAACAAAGCAGCTCTATCCCTGTTCTTCTTGCCTTCAGAAGAGCCTTCTTCACGGCTGGGTGGTGGACCATCAACCGTGGACTCGGCCACATTTGTAGGTGTTGGTTGTGGTGCTGCTGTTCTTTGGACTTCAGCATTTATGGCAGCCATTTCCCCCTTCACATCTCTTTTATCTGCAGACATCTCCTGAGGAGTGGTAAGTTGCACTTCCGCAGTTGTGGTGTGCTCTTTGCCTTGCTTCTCCAGGAAGAGCGTCAAGAAAGAGTGGTCCCTGCTGACCACCTCTTCACTAGGCGAGGAATCAGTTTTACTGCCTTGGTCATACTCTTGAGGACATTGTGCAAGGCTTCTGTCGATGATCCCCCACTCACTTTTGGCCCTTCTTCTACGTCTTCTTGGTTGGAATCCTTGGGATCCTGAAGTCGAGTGTCCTGTACTTGAGGCACCATCGGTACTTAGAGTCTGCTCTCTTGTCTTCTTATCCTGAGCTTCAGTTTTGTAGCTCTGCTCCTGGCTTGAGGGCCCTGTACCAAATGTAAAAAGGAAAGGAGAGATGTGTGTGCTTTCGATTTCCTAAAAGAGTACTCCTCCTCCCTGGCTAAGTTTACTACTAAATTCCCTGATATGAAGATGTAACTATGCAGAAGACATTCCCCTGTTCACTATTAGCTTTAAGTTGTGGGAAATGTTTATATCAAAGGGAAATTTCAATCCTATGAGCAGATAGCACTTCATCAGTAGTCTGATTGACCATTAGGTGTGAGATTCAAAAAGAGGCAAATTGTAATTTTGTAACAATGTTTACATTTGAGAAATTTGACTGGAGCAGGAGCAAGAATTCTTTTAAAATGACTTTCATATTATTATTTTATGCATGTGGATGTTTTGCCTGCATGTATGTCTGTGCACCACATATGTGCCTGGTGTCTGGAGAGGCCAAAAGAGGGCCTCAGATCCTCTGGAACTGGAGTTACAGATGTGGGTGAGCCTCCAAGTAGGGAAACGAAACTGGGTCCTCTGGAAGGGTAGCAATTGCTCTTAATATCTGATCTGTCTCTCCAGCCCAGCAAGGGAAAATTTTTACTTTCTGATTAATATTCTTATTTTCTATATAGTACTTATCCAAACGTCTTGAAATTCTGTATTATATGGATTCATGGATTTTTTTCAGAAAAATGTCAAAGGAATTATTTGAGAGGTTAAGATGATGGCCCCCTTTTTCTTCTGTTTTCTACCTCCTTGCCTTAAGACAGTCCTGTGTAACACACATGTAAAGCAGTTCTTTGAATACCCTCAAAGCAGAACTCCCAACACCTCAGCAATTGCATCTGTGTAAGTGCTCTGATATAGATATGCTAAGATGAAAGGGTAGATTATTTAATCAACTTTTAAAGAGCAACAACTTGTTTTAAATGTTTTACATTGCTATGGATTTTAGTTTACTGATACAAATTTAAAGTTAATTTTGTTATACTATATATATATATATATTTCTATTCTTGTTTAAGGTATTATGTTCATGCAACTCATTTAAAATTGTAATGTATAATTAAGAAATACTAATTAATAACTAGTCAGCTTTGACAATCAAACTTATAGTCATGTTAGTTAAGTTTTTAGGTATATAAAGATATATTTCAATTAGGTAGGTAATCTTCAAACACTTACAGAATATGGCATTTAAAATGTTTTAAAAACTTAGACTTTTCTGAACAATGAGACACGTCTGCTCCTGGCAGCACCAATTACTTCAAGGAAGATGAGCATCAAAGACACTCCATATGGAGTTTATCTTCTTCTTGGCAAAATTAGCCATTTGGGCAAGAGGCTGCTCTTGCCTGGACTGCTGATAATATGTTGTATAAACTGGACATACAGGACCCATAGGAAAATGACCACTGAATTTGCCAAAACAAGGCAAAATGGTTCTTCAGGTTCCTGCTTTGCAGAGGAGACTGCCAGACATTCTACAGGACACAGGAAAAATGACTGAGAGACTAGGCCTGTGGGCTGAAGATGGATGACCCAACGTTGCAGAGGAACTTTGAGGGACTGTCCAGGTAACCAGCCATCTCCATCATTCTAGACTTTTGGAAGTTGCTTACAATGCCCTTCCTGTTTACTTAGGTAATATTATATCCTTCTAGGGTCTTTGATGTAGTTGAAGATGAGATAGTTATAATTATAATTTTCCTTGGTTATGATAAAAGATAAATTCGATATAAAACTTTAGACTCACACAATAGGATAGATGGCAGAATATTTTCTTTAAACTTGCCAAATACAAATAGACTAGATATTGTAACTATAATTCTTGCTTGATAACTGTTTTGCTTTATGCAATTTTACTATGATAAAGTTAAACCCTTCCTTTTGATTAGACAGAAAAGGGGAAATGCTGTAAGATAATACTCTTGTACATTGGTTTAATAAAATGCTGATTGGCCAGTAGCCAGGCAGGAAGTATAGGCAGGGCAAGCAGACTAGGAGAATGCTGGGAAGAGGAAGGGCAGAGGAGGAGTCACCAGCCAGACACAGAGGAAGCAAGATGAGAAAGCAGAATTGAGAAAAGGTACCAAGCCATGTGGCTAAATATAGGTAAGAATTATGGGTTAATTTAAGTGTGAGAGCTAGTCAGTATTAAGCTTCAGCTAATGGCCTCTGAGTGGTTATTTTATAAGCAGCTGTGGATCCAAGGGGGCCAGGTGGGACCTGAGAAACCTTCTGAATACAAGTGCTTTTTTCAGGACTTTTTCTTGTGCAGTTTGATCTAGGTGGTAAAGCCCCAGTTGTGGTTCCTTCCTCACAGACATTGAGTCAGTCGTGCCACCTAGTGGTTGCATATACAGCATACAGCACAAAGAAGAGCTTCTGCTCTTTCTAGATCAGGCCTTTCCTGTGCAACAGCAACCAAGGTAGACCAGGGATATTGACTCAGCTCTGTCTCCATGGGTGAAAAATGAGATTACGCTCTTAATCCATGTCCCTTTCTTCCTCCTTCTTGTCCTTCTTTGAAAGACTTTTTTAGTGTTTTGTTTGTCTGGGTCATGCTTAAAGAAGCCCTATCTTTGAAACCACATGTGAAATCATTTATAGAAAACCCTGATAACCATTCAATTTAAGTGATGGAACTGAAATTTAATTTTGTGAAACACTGCACAAAATTAGCTTGCCATCTAGCTAAAACTAAAATCCATCCATGCACATATGCAAACACACATACACAGAGTTTTCACTCTGATGGTATTCGTTTGGAAATTGATTAGGTGATGGCTGCCAAGGATATCTGGCTGCAACTGCAGACGAGCTCTAGTAGCCGTAAATATGTGAAGTCACTGTGAACAGCAAACCTTCTCCTCTATACTGGAAGAGAAAGGTGATTCCTATGAGAATGGCTCTAGTAGCCGTAAATATGTGAAGTCACTGTGAACAGCAAACCTTCTCCTCTATACTGGAAGAGAAAGGTGATTCCTATGAGAATGATTTGGGAGAGCCAGTTCAGTTTGTTCCTATCTTCTTATGTTGTTGGGGAAGAATACTGAAGAGGCCGTCACGAGCTGCATCACTCAGCAAGCATATTCACTTGAAAGAATTGAACACATTTACAAAGAATTCGCCTCTCCAGTTGAAAATTCACTTAGATAGGATAGAAAACCACGTGTAATCCTTTCCACAAAGCCTGTACAAACATTGTTTTTGCCAGTTTAGCTGGAGAATCTCGGACTGTACTTGCATGAACCTCTTTTTTAATTAAAAGCTTTGTTTTTGTGATTCTTTTAAATTATATGTATGGGTATATACCTCAGAAAAGGTCCTCAGCTCTTTTCACTAGTAAGCTAGGCAGAAAGCAGAAGGACAGAGAATCACACAAAGTCTCTCACAGTGGAGATCCTGCTTCCCTGGTCGTGGTGAGGTGTCTTGGGGCCTAATGCATGCATAAGCTTTCATTATTTTTTAATTATGTCTATGGGTATGTGCAGGTAGGTGCCCACAGAAGTCACACTGTCAGATTCCCCTGGGGCTGGAGTTACACACAGTTGGGAGCTGCCTTATTTGAGTGCTGAGAACCAAACTGAGGTCCTCTGAAAGGGCAGTACATGCTCTTAGCTGCAGAACCCTCTCTCCAGCTCACTTGTATACACAGGACATTGAAAATCCCAAGAGGACCCAGGGTAGCAGCCCTGGAGGCATTTTTGTTTATAGCTCCCACCACACTGTACTGTGCATCAAAGCCAGAGATCCACGGGCCGGCAGTGAAGGTATGCTAACCTGTGTTGTCCTTCTTCTGCTCCTTTTGGTCTGCTTGTTTCGGCTTGGTTATAGCCTTTTCTTTAATCCCCAGCAAAGGATACTGCTCTTCCTGCTTTTCTTTGGCCTGAAACAAAGTTTAAAAAAAAAAAACAAAGAACTTCATTCTATTGGCATGGTCCTCAGACCTTTATACCAGTGAGCTAGGCAGAAGGCAGAATGTCAGAAGGGTCGCAGGTCGTCTCCCATAATGGAGAGCCTGCCTCCCTGGGTTGTGGTGAGGTGTCCAGGGACCCAATACCTGTATAGGCCTTGGCCCCTTCTTTCTCCTCCCTCCAAATATGTCCACATATTCCTTCTTGATCTCTTTCAAATTCATGGCCTATTTTGTATTAATTATTATTATTGTGTGCATATATATACATATATACATATATATTCCTAACTATTACCTGTTCCCTCTATATAATGTTACTTATATGTATGTTTTCAGGGCTGACCATTTGGTATTGATAAATCAATTGATATGCTTTTCCCCCAAGGAAGACTCTTTCTCCCGATCTTAGTAGTCCTTAGTTGCCTGTAGTTCTTTGTGTAGGGTTGGGCCCTCACGGGTTTTCTCTCAGTCACTGTGGCATGTCTATGGATGTGTCATTGTTCAGCCCATGTTTAGGCTGTCATGTTAGTGAGACATCATAGGTGTAGCGTCTGAAAGACAGAGGCAACTTTGGATGAGTACCTGCATTATTTGTACTTTCATGCTCTCCCTATAAAATATTTGTGCTAGCCAATCTTCGGGTCTCTTCCATCTATTTTAGTCCAGAATACCCAAAGAATTAATTGGGTATTTGATGGCAAAATTGTTTCTGCTGACACATCCTTTTAAACACCAGTATCTTTGATTTCTTAACTTTAATTGGAAATCTCTTACAAAAGCATTAGCTCTTTGCTTTCCTTTTTAAAGGTTTATATTACATTCATTTATTTATGTGTGTTTGTGTGTGCACACTCATATACAAATGTATGTGCATGTGCCACAGAGAGTGTGTGGAGACCAGAGGACAACATGCAGGAGGCTAATCTTTCCTTGTACCCTTCTTTTTATATGGGTATTGAGGATCAAACTCAGGTCCTCATGCATGTGATTTTATTTATTTATTTATTTACTTATTTACTTATTTATTTATTTATTTATCTATCTATTTCTTTATTCATTCTACACCCCAGCCACAGTTTCTCCTCCCTCCTCTCTTCCCAGTCCCTACAACCCTGCCTCCCCTATTCCATTCCCACCCCCCAGCATCCACTCCTCCATTTCTATTCAGAAAAGTGCAGGCCTCCCATGAATATCAACAAAACATGGTATATCAAGTTGCAGTAAGACTAAGCACCTCCCCCATGTATTAAGGCTGGGCAAGCCGACCTAGTATAAGGGGTAGGGTCCCAAAAATGAGCCAAAGCATTAGGGACAGCCCCCGCTCACACAGTTAGGAGTTCCACAAGAACACCAAGTTACATAACCATAACATTTATGCAGAGAGCTTAGGTCAATCCCATGCAGGCTCCCTGGTTGTCAGTTTAGTCTCTAAGTCCCGATGCAAAAATACTCAACAAAATACTCACAAACTAAATCCAAGAACACATCAAAAAATTCATCCACCATAATCAAGTGGCCTTCATCCCAGAGATGCAGGGATGGTTCAATATATGAAAATCTGTCATGTGATCCACCATATAAACAAACTGAAAAAAAAACCACATGATGATCTTGCTAGATACTGAAAAAGCCTTTGACAAAATCCAACACCCCTCATAATAAAAGTCTTGGAGAGATCAAGGATACAAAGGACATACCTAAACACAATAAAAGCAATATACAGCAAGCCGACAGCCAACATCAAATCAAATGAAGAGAAACTCAAAGCAGTTCCACTAAAATGAGGGGCAAGACAAAGCAGTCCATTCTCTCTGTATTTATTCAATATAGTACTTGAAGTTTTAGTTAAAGCAATAAGACAACTAAAAGAGATCAAAGAGTTATAAACTGGAAAAAAAAGAAGTTAAAGTATCGTTATTTGCAGATGATATAATAGTATACATAAGAGACCCAAAAAATTCTACCAGGGAACTCCTACAGCTGATAAACATCTTCAGCAAAATGGATGGTTATAAAATTAACTTAAAAACTCAGTAGTTCTCCTATATACAAATGATAAATGGGCTGAGAAAAAAAATCAGGGAAACAACACCCTTCACAATAGCCACAAATAATATAAAGTATCTTGGGGAAACTCTAACCAAGCAAGTGAATGACCCGTATGACGAGAACCTCAAGTCTCTGAGAAAGAAATTGAAGAAGATATCAGAAGATGGAAAGACCTCACATTCTGATGGATAGGTAGGATTAACATAGTAAAAATGGTCATCTTACAAAAAGCAATCTACAGATTCAATGCAATCCCCATTAAAATCCTAACACAATTTGTTGTACAATGTTATTTTAAGATGTGTTACTTTTTTAAGCTGTGGAATCATTTGTTTAATTATGCAAAAATGTGCGGCATTATTTTATCTTGCATTTGTTTAACACTGTGAAGCTGTGTTACATTCCTGTCTAAAACACCTGATGGTCTAATAAAGAGCTGAATGGCCAATAGTGAGGCAGGAGAAAGGATAGGCGGGGCTGGCAGGCAGAGAGTATAAATAGGAGAGATCTGGGAGGAAAAGAAGTAGCTAGAGAAGAAGGAGGATGCAAGGGTCCAGCCACCCAGCTACACAGCCAGCCATGGAGTAAGAGTGAAAGTAAGAATTACAGAACTAAGCAAAAGGTAAAAGCCCAGGGGCAAAAGGTAGATGGAATAATTTACAGTTAAGAAAAGTTGGCAAGAAACAAGCCAAGCTAAGGCCAGGCGTTTATAAGTAATAATATGCCTCTGTGTGTGATTTATTTGGGAGCTGAGTAGCAGACCCCTAAAAGAGCAAAAGCAAACAACAACAACAACAATCCTTTACAGACCTTGAAAGAATAATACTCAACTTCATATGGAAAAACAAAAAAACAAGGATAGCTAAAATAATCCTACATAATAAAAGAACTTCTGAAGAATCACCATCTCTGATTTTGAGCTGTACTACAGAGCAATAATAATTAGAAACCTCATGTTTTTAATTGCTTAAAAACAGACAGATTAATCAATGGAATCAAATCAAAGACCTAGAAGTAAATCCACACACCTATGAACACATGATTTTCAACAAAGAAGCAAAATTATACAATGGAAAAAAGAAAGCTGGTCAAACTGGATGTCTGCATGTAAAAGAATGGAAATAGATCCATATTGATCACCCTGAACAAAACTCAAGTCCAAGTGGATCAAAGACCTCAATATAAAACCAGATACACTGAACCTGATAGAAGAGAAAGTGAGGAATAGCCTTGAACACAGGTGATATTTAAGAAAACATTTTAAAAATATGTTTTTATTTTAATTATGTGCCTTTGTGTGGGTCTGTACATGTGTATCTGCAGGTACCTAAAGAGTCCAGAAGAGGACATTGAATTACTGAAGCTGAAGTTACAGGTAATTGTAAGCCACCTGACATGGGTACTGACAGCATATGAGCTGTCAACCGTTGAGCCATCTCTCCAAACCCCACTGCCATGATTCTAACTTCCTAGCTTTGCCTAAATATAGCTCTGCTTGCTAGTAACTCATACAGAACTCTGTGGCAACATGTGGAGGTCTTTGGAATAGTTATCACCTGAATTCTGAATGATTGGAGTTGCTGAAAGCTTGGTCTCAAGATGAGTGGAGCAACACAGCAGTTTATAACTCATGGGTCTCATATGATCAATCAATAAATAAGTAAATGAGTCTTCATCCAGACTAGGCTTGAATACCCTCTGCAGAGAGGACTGAGGGGATTTCCAGGCATTAAACCAATAAGTAGGTTGTACAGGGTTAACTCTGCTTCTGCTTTCCCTTTTATAGAAGTGTCAAATAGATAGGACATTTCATGCAACCAACAGTCTTTCTCACCCACTACATGCATCAAGGTCAAGACAATGTGGTATATACATTACTATTCCTACTGGGTCACCCATCAACTGTGTCCAGCCTGTAGCCCTCATGCAGCACATGGTCACACTTGGCCAGGGATATCTCTGAATGTGGCCCAACAGAAAACCACAAACTTAGAGCATGATGAGATATTTTGGGCATCTTTTTTTTTTAAAAATTCAGTTGCATGGTTCTGAAGCATAAACTTTGTAGATAACAATGCCATGGCCCAGTGTCTGAAGGGCAGACACATCTATACACATACAGTTTCCTAACAGCAGTGGGTACAGGCCAGAACTCATCTTTTCTCACAGTTTGATGCAGGATCTCTTGAGAGACTTACAGACAAGGAAATGGTCTTCTTCCTCTTCAGTTTCCGGGGGCTTAAAGCTATCTTGTATTTAGCAGCTGAAGAATCCAAGCAGCCTTGTGAAGTGGCTGGGGTACTGAACCCCGAGGGCTGCTGAGTGCTGCTTTGAGAGGATTGTGATAGATCTGAGGACAGTTCCGAGATGCTCTGTAGTGTGGAAAAAAATACATGAATCAATCTATGCGGATGCTGCCACTGCCCTTGAAGCCAGAAATGCTTCTTCCTTGCTAAGGAATGCCTAAGAAAACCTTTCATGGATGACTGCTCTCTTTCTTTCCCCTTTCTGTATAAATGCCACACTTTGGTTCCTTTGTAAATGAAAGCAAGAAATATGAAGAAATTGGGGGTGCCCCCTCACTCAGGAAGCAACCAGAGGTGTCCTGTTGCCCTCACAATTAGAACACAAGCACATAGTGGAGTTTACAAGGTGGAATGTTTGTTTGTTCTTGTGTCCCATCTTTCCTTATTAGTGACAGGAAGACATCTGGCTAGGGAGCGAGGTGCATCCTTGTATGAACGAAACTCTATGGGGCTTCAGGGCTGAAGTGTTGGACATTTAGGTGCAGAAAGAAAATCCAGTTGAAAGAAGGCCTATTTGCAAGCTGCGTTTTCATAGAGAGCCCACTAACTTTACACTCTCCACTGTTGTGGAATATTAGTTGTTTTTTTTTTTTTTTTTTTTGGTTTTTCAAGACAGGGTTTCTCTGTGTAGGTTTGGGAGCCTGTCCTGGAACTCGCTCTGTAGCTCAGGCTGGCCTCGAACTCACAGAGATCCGCCTGCCTCTGCCTCCCAAGTGCTGGGATTAAACCGCCTGGCTTTTCTTAACTTCTTTATGCAACTGTCATCCATTAATTTATAAACACCTCTTCCCAGTATAATTTGGCTTGTGTCATCACTTACAATTACTAATTGACTGCTCAGCACATGGAATAACTTCCCTTGTTTTATTGTTCTGAGCTTCATAAAGATCATCTTATGGTTCTGGCCTCTTAGGAGTGTATGATAAGATCTATGCCCCAGTTAACCTCACATGACTGTGTCTCTCTCTGGTTTCTCTGTCCTAAACTTTCTACCATTTGCTGATCCAGAAACACTGTTAATTTGCTGCTCTGCAGTCTAAACATGCTCTCCAGAGGCTTTTGTACTGATAGGCATGTTATCCACCATGTCCATGTATGTAAGCTCCCTCACTTATGTATGGTCTCTGCTCAGAATCTGTCTTCTCATGGAAGCCTTCCAAAGCCAACCTACTTAAACATTTTATCATTGGTGTGTGTGTGTGTGTGTGTGTGTGTGTGTGTGTGTGTGTGTGTGTGTGTGTGTGTGTACACTGTGTGCTGTGCATGTGTATGCAGGTGGCCTTGCCCATTTGTGCACCCATGAAGGCCAGAGGTCAACACATCAGATGTCTTCCTCTATCACTCTCCACTGTTGTGGAATATTAGTTGTTTTTTTTTTTTGGTTTTTCAAGACAGGGTTTCTCTGTGTAAGTTTGGGAGCCTGTCCTGGAACTCGCTCTGTAGCTCAGGCTGGCCTCGAACTCACAGAGATCTGCCTGCCTCTGCCTCCCGAGTGCTGGGATTAAAAGGCATGTGCCATCACCGCCCGGCTCATGGAATATTAGCTTAAGATGTGTTACATTTGTTTATACTGTGGAACATTTGTTTAATGATGTAAAGATGTGTGGCATTATTTTGTCTTGCATTTGTTTAACTCTGTGAAGCTGTGTTACTATGCCTATCTAAAACACCTAATTGGTCTAATAAAGAGCTGAACAGCCAATAGCAAGGCAAGAGAAAGGATAGGTGGGGCTGGCAGGCAGACAGAATAAATAGGAGAAATCTGGGAGGAAAAGCAGTAGCCAGAGAAGGGAAGAGGACATAAGGGGCCAGCCACCCAGCTACACAGTCAGTCATGGAATAAGAGTGAAAGTAAGAAATACAGAACTAAGAAAAAGATAAAAAGCCCAGAGGCAAAAGGTAAATGGGGATAATTTAAAGTTAAGAAAAGTTGGCAAGAAACAAGACAAGCTAAGGCCAGGCATTCATAAGTAAGAATAAGTCTCTGTGTGTTTATTTGGGAGCTGGGTGGCAGCCCCCAAACAAGAAAAAAAAAACAACTACACTCCACCTAATTTCTTGAGACAAGGTCTCTCAATGAACTTAGAACTTGCCATTTTGGCTAGACTGGCTGGTGAGGCCCTGGGATCCATCTGTCTTTGCCCCCTCCCCCTGGCACTGAGGTTACAAATATATGTGATGCCCAACTGGTTTTTCCATAGGCTCTGAGTTCAGGTTCTCATGCCTGTACAGCAAGCGCTTTACCCACTGAACCATCTCCCCAGCTCCACCTCTTTCTTGCATCGTTTTTTCCCCAACACTTTCATCACTGTCTTATGTATGTTTTCTTTCATAATCTCTTTCATTGTCCATATTTTCCATTACAGTTTGAGCTCCATAAAGAAGAAATTTCATGTTTTCAGTTTGTCTGTTTGTTCTGTGCATCTGTGTGCACAAGCATGCACACATAGGCCAGAGGACAAGTTCAGATGTTGCTGCTCGGGTGCTAGCTGCCTTTTCCCTTTGAGAAAGGGTCTCTCATTGGCCTAGAACTCACGATGTAGGTAGGCTATTTTGGGTAGCTGGCAAGCTTCAGGGATCCACCTGTCTCCACCTCTTCAGTGCTAAGATTATAAGTAAATGCCACCATACCTGGCTTTTTCTTTTGTCTTTTTTAAGTGAATTCTGGGGGTCAAGCTCAAGTCCTTGTGATTGCAAGACCAGAAATGTGCCAACTGAATGTGCCTACCCTTTCCTTGCTTTGCCTCTTTAGACTGAGTATACTCTTTATACACTTTATGTGTGTGTGTTAGTGCATAGTTGTTGATTAGCAATGATTTTAACTGGTGAATTAATTGCGTTAAAAGCTTCTACCAGATTTGCTGGTCTAAATGTTGGCCAAGCAAGCTCCTGTGTTTCCTGTGTCATTTTAGTCATTCTATCTAAGACCTCACTATTTCCAGTTAAACGAAAGAGATCTAGATGTGGAAACCCTAAAAGGATACCATGCAACTTGCTTTGTATAAAAGCCAACCTAAGATGCCAAAATGGCAAAAAATACAGAGCAATTTTAATTTGATTGACCTCCCAAACCTTGCAGTATGAACACTACATAATAGCATTTTTGCTCCAGTGACAACTATTCTACAGTATCACAGAAAGATCAGGCTAAACAAGAACCTGTCAATTTCCAGATTGGGTGTGTAGAAGAGGGAGTTAATTTATTCCCATCACAATCACAGCCAAGAAGCCATCAAACTTAACCTCAACTGCTAGTCTTCTTGTACCAGTTCAACTCTCATTGACCCAAGCACTGACCTACATCTATCCTCCAATCTGAACTAAAAACTACATAGAAAAATCACCTATGGGGCCTTGTACTCAGACATACGGTTAAAACTAGCCCCCAGAGGCTCTTTTGTAGGCTCACAGTGAGTTGTGTGGAAATGGAGTATCTTTGGATTTACATATTTCCTATAACCCGCCAGTGGGTTAAACAAACTGTATATACTCTAGAGCTCTGAACAGTATTTCTTAACATAAGATTCAGGGACCCCCATATTAAAATCATCCAGAAGTGAGACCTGACAGTAACTGGGGGTGTGGCTCAGTGGTAGAGCATTTGTTCAGCATGTGAAAGGCCCTGAGTTCAATACCTAGTATTCAAAGCAAAATAAAACAGAGCTGGAGCATAAGAATATCAGGAAAAGGGCCTGGGAATGGCTTGGCAGACTTTCAGATTGTCATTTTAGGTATTTTAGGGCCAGAGTAGAGAATAAGGACTGACAACTGATCTAGCACATTTTCAAATGAAAGCACATGGAGTTCATAAATAATTCCATTAATTGTCTTAGAGGAATCTATGGATTTCTTCTGGTTCCTTCTTATGCCTCATCTCTTCCCTCAGCCATATTGTTTAGTATCTCCCTAGAACAGTTACCAAGGGAGTCAATCATAAGATAGTATGAGTTACCTAGGAAGAGCAAATCAAATGTCCTTCTGGCAGGACTCTGAAAGGAAAAGTGAGTAAAGGGAATGGGACTCCTTTCTCTAGTTTTCTTTTCCCAGCTCCTCCATCTGAACTCAGACAAGCTCACACTATCTGTACCCATGTGCACAGTGTTAAGGAAGATGGAGGTGTTTTCCCCTCTTCTGTGTGTAAGAGAGGATTGAATATATGGACATCCGTCCTGGGAAAGAAAGCTGATTGGGGATTTGGGCAAAGCAAAGGGATCTTTCGGTACTGGTTGGTAGGGATTGGACTAGACACTCTTGCTATTAGCTAGGTTAATGGAGGTGCTTTGAAAAATTAAAACACATTTCAGTTCTATTTTCCCTCCTATCAAGTATTTAGACCTAGCAGGAAGCAGCTCAGTCAATAATGCACACTTAGGTCATCCTTTTAATGATTGCATCTTTTTCTCTCTGTGTTAGGCTTCCCTCTCTTTCTTTGTAGTTGATAAGATACTGGTGAAGGGATATGAAGAACCAGCCTGCCTCCATAGTAGGCTTAAAAGCCATTTTATAGTAAAGACACACTGGGTTCATTCCTGTTTATAATTAAACCTCTGTTTCTCAAGGGTTGGATTATGCCCCACCTGTAACCTTAACTACAAATGGTTCTGTACTGTCTGTTCCAGGAATGGTAATTATGTCTTTGTTTCAAAAAATTGTTTATGACCATCTTGCAACCCTGCCTTTGTTTCAAAAGGTCATATGACCACCTATGACTACCTGTTGTTATGACTACCTTGTTATGCCCACCTTGCAATCATGTCTTTGTTTCAGGTGGTTGTTAGGACTAACTTGTTATGCTTATATTCTACTCCTGTAACCCCTACCCCTCAGCTATAAAAAAAAAAGCCTAGTCTTCCTCACGTCCAATGCTGACCTCTTGCACCTTGCCTTATGGGAAGGCAGCCCATGTACATGAATACAAAAACTTGCTTTAACTAATTTGGCCATGGTTATTCGAGTCGATGGTCTTTCTCTTCCCATCTTTGGGATTAACAGATAGAGAACAGTATGGGTTGGCTTCTCAGGACAGAGAAAATCCTCTCTTGTGTTAAGTAAGAATAATAGTCATGTGCTTTGGCACAGTCTGTAAGCCCAGTAACTGAGAGGCTGCAGCAGGTTTTGGAGTGCATGGCCAGCCTAGGCTAACTATATGGTGAGAGCCAACCTTTAAAAATTGGAAACCTAGGGACTATTAGGCTCAGGTTTCATCAAATATTTTGGGGAAGGTTGGAACTTTGTGGCAAATATATTCTGTAGCTGTCCAGGAGGGTCTGACACTGAGGTGCTGTGGAGCCTGGGTCTGTGTGAGCTGAGGCTGTAAAGTACACTGCCTTAGTAATGTACAGATCTTGGTGGAAAAACTGTTCCCAGTAAAAGGTGTTTGTGCTAAGAGATGCTGGCACAGGTTGTAAGAGTTCTTGTTACCGGTAGGTTTTTGTTGTTGCTGTCGTTGTTGTTTATTCCCTGGATGTGCTAAAGAAGTGTCTGTCCCCGTTCCTGATGGTGCCCACTCAGCTACTGATTCACTCAAATCCTCGGTACATAAAAACTGCTGAGCCAGCACTTTCCAACTTCAACATTCTAGGAGGTGGAAGTGCAGTTGTAGCCTGCATCCTCCCTCCTAGCACAATCACTTCAATTTCTTTTTCATTTAATCACTTAAAAATAAGAACATGCAGCATGGAGGCTGAGTGCACACGGGTTAAAGCATGCGCTCTGTGAACACGAGGCCCTGGGTTTCCTCCTGTGTGAAATTAAATAGCACTTAATTTGAGGTTCTGGCCATACCATTTCCTGATTCAAGTTTCTTAACCTCTTTAAGTCTCAGTCAATAATAGAGACGTTGCTGTGCTGTTGCAAAGATCAACTAAGATGACACATGAGAAATGTTTAACACAATGCCTTTCCCACAGGAAACACCTCCTATAGGGCAGCCCACATTTAACATGGTGGCAGTGAGGTAGGTGTCAGCTTCCCTGTTGTATTAGCTAATAAACAATGTCATTGCAACTGTCACGCATTGATCGACCATTCGAATTTATAGGACTGCTAAAAGTCACATGGCTCAGTGAAAAGTGCTATGGACCATGGGTAGGGATCCCGGGTTCGAGTTTCAGCTTTATCTCTGATCAGCTCTGTGGCCTTGTCCAAATTCTTTCACCTCTCTGAGTCACTTGTTTCACCTACAATGGGCAGCTAGTGTCTTTCCTTTTCTATCTTAAAATCTTAGAGAGAAAGCCGAGTGCTCTGTACACCGCCAATTTCCACGTAATAACTGGAAGGTGTTATTCCACTCCCCTCTGATTTATCATATGAATTTAACAAAGAATGCTCTGAGTTTCAGAGACTTAGTTATAAACATGAAGAGTGAATTGATTATGAAGAAAGCCACCAAAACTAACACAAGAATCGTGATCAAAAGAAGCAGATGTGCGGCGATCTAAATGAACTCCGTTAGCCAACATAATGGAAGAACCTAACCTACCACACGTTAACACAGAAACATTTACTCTTTGAGGGGACTAAGGCGGGGTATTTAATCAGCTGTGACTTTAACCTGTGCCACCCTGTTCACAAGGGAGAAGATTTACTTGGTCCTGTGTGCGCAACTTCTTTCCCATACAATTATTTTTCCTCTTAAACCCAGTACTGAAAAAAGAGTTCTATCACTGCCTTGTGGCTAAAGATGACCAAAGTCATGGGGATGATGGGGTGCTGGGAAGCATTATGCAAGGAGATCCCCTGGTTAAAGTGTGAGGTGAATTACACCCTGCTCAGTCCAACTATCTACTACGGGATATTTGGATTCCTCTGCATGACAAACACTGAGATCAGACACAGAGTCACATGTCATATGTGATGTGCAGAGATACCTGCTCGTGCTCACTGCCTTTCTTGCCTAATGTAAAGAAGTGGGGACCCCTGTACTAGATTAGAGGTTTCAATCAGCAGGAGGGAGAGTTATCTAGGAGAAAGCCACATGCTTTGCAGACTGAAACTGAAACATACCAGGAATCCCACTCTCTGCCTAAGGACTTGTGGAAGAAAGAGACTGTGGTGGCAACTGCTTAAGTAAGCCTCCCAATTCCAACCCAGGGGACTCTGAGAAAGCAAGCCTGAGCACCTAGGGCAGTAATTGGTGGCATGCATTTCCCCCTTCTGTCAGTAGAGGGAAGCAGCGGAGAGAAGAAAAAGCCAGCAAATTGCTCCCAAAACGTAGAGATGGAATCATTGTTACTCTGATCTATCTGGATGTTTTCTATTCTGCTTAGTTTCCTTCTTGTTGTTCGGTGAGAAGACAATGGGAACTGGCTTTGTGGGGAAGCATTTGGGGATAAGAGTTCGGGGCCATCTGGACACAGAAGATGGTTGTTTGGCTTGAACTGTTTGGGAGGCACCCAGGCAGGGGGATCGGGATCTGTCCCTGGTCTATGGGCAGGCTTCTGGAATCCGGTGCCTGTGGTGTGACACCTTGCACAGCCTTGGTGTAGCGGGGAGGGGCTTGGACCTGCCTAGGCTCAGTGAGCTGGGCTCTGCTAACTCCCCATGGGAGACCTCGATTTGAGGGATGTGGGGATGCGGGGTGGCTTGGGAAAGAGGGCTGGGAGGTGGGAGGAGGGAGGAGGGGGGAATCTGTGGATAGCATGAGGAGTGAGTAGAAAATTTCTTAATAAAGAAAAATAAAATAAAAA
Source organism: Peromyscus californicus insignis (assembly GCF_007827085.1). Lineage (NCBI taxonomy): Eukaryota > Metazoa > Chordata > Mammalia > Rodentia > Cricetidae > Peromyscus > Peromyscus californicus. Next base: position 100,385,650 of record NW_026294391.1, read on the forward strand.
TAAATTTTAAAAAAAGAGTTAGGGGCCAGAATGGGTAAACTGAGTCACCTATCTGCTTAAAGAATCATCTACCCAGGCCAGTTTGTCTACGGGATGCCAATGAAAGTTGCTTCCTTAGAACTGCATGCTGCCAACTGAATGCCCCCTAGATTCACCGTAGTAAAGTAATAAATCTGGAATCATGGCAGAAAGAGCACAGACTATAATGTCTGGGGATGATTAGCAATAACACCATAATCCCAAAGACTCAACTTCTGCCTTATATTAACTTGACTCAGCTCAGTTCGATCTGAGGGGCTGTTCTGTTTTTGAGGCATGAATATCCATCAAAGGATGAATGACTAAACAGAGTGTGATACCTACAAAGGACAGTTACTCAGCCATAAACAGGAATGAGGCTCTGATACATGCTGCAACATGGGTGAACTTCAAAACCAATATGCTAAATGAAAGAAGCTATCTATAAACTCCTCATATTATTCATTCCATTTATATCAAATAGGAAAATAAAGACAGAGAAACTGAATTAATGTTGTCAGTTTGACAGAAGATAGGAAAGAGGAGTCACTGCTTCACGGGTACTGGGTTTCCATTTAGGAGAATCAAACAAGCTCTGGATCTAGATAGTGATGATGGGTGTATGTAATCCCACTGAACTGTACTCTAAAAATAGTTTTCATGATTAATTTTATGTTAACCACATTTTCCCACAATAAAAAATGGTATCTAATTCAATCTTTCCACCAACTCAGACTGCCCATTCCAATCCATCTGATTTAGTGGTGCTCTGCAGAAAATAGTCATAACCCAATTCCATAAATGAATGATTCCCGTCCCCTTATATCAGTCTGTGCTTTAACTTTGCTCTAACCAAAGGCTGCTTTGCTTCATGCAAATGCTAAGCAGGTACAATGTCACTGGGCTCTAACCCCAGATGCCTTTACAGAATTCTTCACAACAAGATAGTTTTGTTCCAGCAGTTATTTTTGGTATAAATTATGTTTCTGTTTACTTTTAGTTCCCAGTACTAATGGCTCCAAATTCTAAATCCATGTAAGTTCACAACAACCAATTAAGATAAATGGAGCTGTCAGCATGAGTACAATCTACTAATTTGCCAATTGTTAATGGATACTATTTGGTTGGCAGATCTAAACATACAAAACACATACACACACTCTCCCACTCATGTGCCAACTGCCTTTTATTGCAGTAGACAGTTAGGAAATAATATTACATTACCTAACCTCTGACTTTTTTGTGGTTGGTATGCAAAATGAATAAAAGACTTCTTAATAAAATAAAAGTATACAGTGTTTGCTTTTGTTAAAAAAGCTCTATTTTAGTTTTCATAAAATAACTGAACGTATCGTAAACTATTGTGTATTTCAGAAACCGTGTCTTTCATTGTGTATGGGTTAAACTGGTAATTATCTGGTTTGTAAACCTAAATGGAAAATGTAAACCATTATGCAAAAGCCAAGAGTAGCAATTTCTTTTCCAAACAAAGTACCACTCTGGTCTGTCCCTGGAGTTGGGTTTGGCAAGAGAACATAGAACAAGAAATGATGTCTTTGATGGGAGGCCACCCTCGAACCAATCCCCAAGAGTAGAACTAATAGTCACCTTCCTTGGCGTTGGTGAATGCTGTGATGAAGACTTCTTTTTGCAGCTCTTGAGTGTCTTGTCACCGGAAAAGGCTGTTCTGGAATCCCTAGAGACTTTCTGGGATCGGATAACACTCGGGCTGATACTGAGTTTCCGTAAGCGCAGAGGTGGGATCTGTTAAAAGGGAGAATGGAAGAGGTTCAAACTTGGGCGCTTTTCCCAGGCTACTGGTGTTCTTTTGTTCCTTAACTGGTGAAAGACTGACAAGCCAAAAAAGAAAAAAAAATTACATATATAAAAAATTCATAATGAAATCTAGCATTATGTAAAAGGAAAAATGCTAATAAGGTCTGGGAGATGGCCCAGTAGGTGAAAGTTCCTGCCGTGCAAAGATGAGGATCTGAGTTCAAATCCCCAGAACTCATGTAAAATTAGGGTGGGTGGTAGAAGCATCTGTAATGCCACTGGCTCGATGGCAAGATGGGAGTCAGAGACAGGAGACTCTCTGGAAAGTTGCAGGCCAGATAGCCTGATGTAGACAATAGAAAAACAGCAAAGAGACCCTGTCTGAAAGAAAGGAGGTTGAAAGGCAAGAATAAACACCTGAGGTTGTGAGTTTGTCCTCTAACTTCTACAAATGTCTAAGCTGAAAGTGCTGTGTGGTAGTTTGAATAAGAATGGCCCCCACAGGCTCATATATTTGAATGCTAATTCATCAGGGAATATATATATATATATATATATATATATATATATATATATATATATATATATATATATATATGAATGTGCCTGTATGTATGTATGCCTTTATATATGTATGTATATGTATGTACATAAAATAACAACTGAAAAATAGGCTCAGGAAGTAATCTCCTGCCTCCTTGCCTTCGTGTCTAATACCTACTTAAATCAAAGGCCAACTGTCTTGGTTTTGCCTCTGGGTTTCTGCACAGTTTTGCCAATCCCCAAACAAAGTCAGAAACTCCTAATTTCTTATTTGATTAAAGCCAGAGTCTTGGTTTTAGCCCATTCTGGATTCTATCTAGAAATCTTGTTTCATTTTGATCTTTCTTTGAATTTTGGCTATGTCTTTGGAGCCTGGTGCTTACAGAAGCAAAATCTTGAGATTATGATCTGAGATTAGCTTCCACACTACAATCTCTAGTCTTTTTGCTCCAAGAATTGTCTGGGCCGGATCTTGACAATATTTATTTCTTGTCTTAATATCATTAAGGTTGATTTTTCTGGGAATGTTGAAGAAAAATCTAGAGACTTGTGCTCAGCAAGACTGTACCATCTACAGTGTGCCATGCCCAATCCTATGAACTGGGCCTACAATAATTCATGAAATGTGGTTATTTCTTCTCTAGAGCCAACATTGCTTGCTTCTGTCTAAGGTTCTGCATAGCTCAAGACATAGAACCTCCAGACACTAGCCAAAGAAAAATGGACACAGTGGAAGTTTGCCAAGATTTTGCTCCTGGATAACTCCTGGCCAGGGTTTCTAGTGCTCCCTTATTGCTACCAGTCTCTACTGGGAACTTAGGGACTGAGCCTGAATCAACTATTGCTACAACCAACCATCCCTAAGCCCAAGTCTAATGATAATTATTACAAACAATGACAAATACCTTTCACTAATGGATTATAAAATACCAGGCAGTGAGAAATCTCCACAGATGTATCTCATTTAAACAGCACTATTCTCACAAATGTTTACTAGTAATGATCTCCATTATCTATATGGAGAAAATGAGATTTGAGAGATGATGTAACTGCTCATAATCCTATCAGTTGCAAGGCAAGTATTTGAAATAGCTTGCCAAATTGATAGCTTGTGTCCTTAACCACTCTTGTTTCCTCGTGAGTAGTAAGCGCCTGGGATGGAGGTACCATACTGAAGGCCATGATTAGGAAGTGGACAGGCAACAGTCAGAGCCAATGGTCTATTGCTCCCTTACGAAGAACTGGAAAATGAGAGTTGGGCCTGAGAGTGGTAAGAAAAGTGTTCCCAACACATCAGAGAGGGTGTCAGGTGAAGGTCTGGAAAGGAATAAAATTGGTTCCCTCTTAGTATTTCAGACACAAGTGAAGACCTGGATTTCCTCCCTCACAATGTTTAGATGCTACGAAGGTCACTTATGATCCACTAAGAACGTTGCCCTGGGCCTGGAGGGATTGCCCAGTGACTAGGAACATGTACTGTTCTTGCAGAGGATCCACATCAGGCAGCTCACAATAGCCTGTACCTCCAGTTCCAGAGGAACTCAACACCTCTGACCTCTGTGGGAACCTGCACTCATGTGCACATACCCCCACCCCACACACATATAAATTTTTTTATTTAAAAATGAACCCAAACTCTTCAAGGGATGCAGGCACTGGACAATTCTATACTTCCACCAGGATCTATGGAACACTGAATGTAAGGAGGCTTGATTCATTTGGTTTTGTGTATGTATGTGTGTTTGGTATTTTGAGACAAGGCCTCAAAACTGGGGAATCTGGAATTCACTATGGAGAAGAAACAAGTCTTGAACTTAAGGTCCTCCTGCCTCAGCACCATAAATGCTTATATTACAGGAAAGTGCCAGCCACCTTGGCTGACGCCTGGGACCCTTGCCATCAATTAACCTTCATGTAGTGCTGTCATATTGGCACTTGAAGGGAGTTTTCTACCCAGAGGTTAAAATGGTCATTTACGACATATTATCACCTATCCTGGTTAGCTTCCCCCCGCCCCACCCCCCCACCCCCCCCGCCCACCAACTTGACACAAGTCAGAGTTATCTGGAAAGAGAAATCTCAATTGAGAAAATGCTTCATCAGATTGCATGTAGACAACTCTATGGGAAATTTTCTTGATCACTACTTGATAGAGGAGGGCCCAACCCATTGTGGGTGTTGCCATCCCTGGGCAGGTGGTCCTGAGTGGTATAAGAAAGCAGGCTGAGCAAGTCATGAGCAGCTAGCCGGTAACTAATGTTTCTCCGTGTCCTCTGCTTCAGTTCCTGCCCCCATGTTCCTGCCCCCATATTCCTGCACCCATGTTTCTGCCCCCGTGTTTCTGCCTTGAGTTCCTGTCCTGACTTCCTTCAGTGATGGATTGTTCACCTGGAAGTATAAGATGAAATAAACCCTTTCCTCCCCAAGTTGCTTTTGGTCATTGCCTTTATCACTGCAATAGAAAAAAAAAAAAAAAAAACTAATGCAGCGCCCTCTGTTGTCCCTGGGCATGTTTCACAGGAGGAGGCAGGCATGCCCAACAGTGTATGAGACGTAGGCCCACACTGGTCGTTTAAGAAAACCTGCTAATCAGCCAGCTGCAGGGGCCTGGGACCAAAGCGACCTCACCCTTCCTTAGGAATTTTCCATTCTTCGCTCCTTTTGCTTCCTCTGCTCCCCCTCCCTGCCTGAAGCCCTGCTTATAAGCCTCAATACCCAGTCAATAAACGAGACCTTGACGTGGAAAAAAAAAAAAAAAAATTTGCCTTTGAACTCTTGTGGTTTTTCCCATCCCCTTCATCATGAGAAATAAAGCCCCTAGAATACTTCCTTGCAATCCTCTCAAAAAGTAGCTCTTGTTTTTGATTGAATGTCTGTACAGTTAATGTCTGAAACTCTACTACAAAAATTTCTCTGTTGCGGGGACTAAGAAAAGAGGGCAAAAGTACAGAGACTAGGAACTAGGCTGCTTCATTCCAAATATAAGAAACAATCCATGACACTTGGAATGGCCATGAGGGGGTAGAGAGTGTAACTATGGGCATGCAAAAGCTGGTGTTGCTATTTCAGGCTGAGTATTGGAAAGTACAGGAGAATATGCTTTCCCTAATGTGCTGCAAGAAAGCAGCAGTCCAGTGGCACCAGGGGCCGCCACCACAGAGCTATGCCCTCCTCTGAATCCCTCAGTGCTGTCTTCCCCACCCTTCAAGATTAATGCACCCAGCAGAATTTGCACACACTTCAGAAACCAGAGTCAGTCACCTGAAACCTCAAACAGATGTGTCAGAAATAAACTCAACTTATTTTTTACCAAATACAAAATCAAGTGAAAACAAAACAAAACAGCTTTCCAGTGGGGAATGGTCTCCTTGTGTGGCTTCCCCAGTTTCACAGGGATGCTCAGGCGGAAACCCACCAGTAAATGAGAGACAAGCTGCTAAAAAACTGGTGCCCTGGCATTTACACCAGCTCCATGAAGAGCACCTCTGGATCAGAGTTCTAGAAGTGTCTGGCTGAAGAATGGATGTATCTTACAAGTTTAGGATTAGCTGGAGGCAAGGGGCTGTCCTATGTAAATGATAAATTTTGTTGGGACCATAAGAGAGCTGCCATATCTGGGCAGATATGAAGAATTAGAGAATCTTAGGAAGTGGGGTATAGGAAGCCCATGGATTTTGAGGTTAACACACATGAACACATTTCTAAGTCAACAATGTACTAGCTGGGTGGTCCTGAATCATTTCTTTTAAAAATATTTATTAGTTGTATTTACGTTCATTTTATGTATGTGAGCATTTTGCCTGCGTGTGCACCCTGTCCCAGATGCCCATGGAGGCCAGAGGAAGGTATTGGATCCCCTGGAACTGGAGTTACAGATAATTGCAAGCTATCATGGGGTGCTGGAAATCAAACTTGGGTCCTCTGTGTAGGGATGGTTGTCTGTGTCCCGAAGCACCGCCCCTAGTAGGCAGCAGGTAACTGCTAGGTACCTACCCACCCCTGGGGGGGGGGCTTGGTCCAACGTGGTTTTCTGGACAATTTTGCCTTGATACACAGCACCAGCATCCAGCATCCAGCATCCAAGATCACGAGGTAGCCAAGAGAGAGTGAGCATATCTCATCCCAGGTCTTAAGGGGTCCTTGTCTTGGCCACGCCCCGGGTGGTAGCCAGGTACCTACCAGTTACCTTCTGCCTACTAGGGGCAGTGCTTCAGGGTACAGACAGAAGAGCATTCAGTGCTTTTAACCACTGAGACATCTCTCTAGTCCCTTGAATGACTTCTTTAACCTTTCAGAGTCTTCACTCAATCCCCATAAGCAAATTTTTGAGGGGGCTATTAATATTGTACAATGTCGATGAGGAAAGGAAGGCTCAGAGGAAGGCTGTGGTCCTACAACCACAGCCATTGTTTCAGGGCAAGAATTCGAGCATAGATCTGGGTAGTGATTTGATTGAAAATGGCCCCCAAAGGCACATGTGGAGTAGCACCATTAGGAGATGTGGCCTTGTTGAAATAGGTATAGCCTTGTTGGAGGAAGTATGGCTTTATTGGAGGAAGTATGTCATTGGGGATAGACTTTGAGGTTTCAGATGCTCAAGGCAGGCCCAGTATCACTCTCTCTTCCTGCTGCCTGTCAATCCAGATGTTGAACTCTCAATTCCCTCTCTAGTGCCCTATTTGCCTGCATGCCACCATGCTGACAATGGACTAAACTTCTGAACTGTAAGCCAGCCCCAGTAAAATGTTTTCCCTTGTATTGTAAGAGTTGTCATGATCATGGTGTCTCTTCACAGAATAGAAACCCTAAGACAGAAGTTGGTACCAAGAACTAGGGTGTTGTTGTGATAGGCCTGACAATGTTTTTGTTTGGAGGAATGTGAGCTTTGAGACTTTGGATTTAAAAAGTATCTGAATGCTTTAAGTGGGCTTTAATGGGCCATATTAGTGGGAGCATGAAAGACAGTAGTGCTGAGGGTGATTTGAACTGTGGGGCCTGGCTCAAGAAGTTTCAGAGGAGTAGAATATTAGTATGTTGCCTAGAGATCATTCTTATGATATTTTAGTGAAGAATGTGGCTATTTTCTGCCCTTGTAAAAAAAATCTGCCTGAGGCTAAATTAAAGAATTATGGCTCAGGCGGTGGTGCACATCTTTAATCCCAGCACTTGGGAGGCAGAGGCAGGCAGATCTCTGTGAGTTAAGCCTAATGCTGAGTGGAATAAAGGAACTGGTGACCTCAGAGGAAGTCCCCACCCAGCTAAGCTTCCAATTTGTGAAAAGGAGTTAAAGAAAAGTTTAGAGCCAGATATAGGGGTAATACCTTTAATCACAGCACTGGGAAGGAAGAGGCTGGCAGATCTCTGAGTCTGAGGCCAGCCTGGTCTACAGAACTACTTCCAGGATAGTCAAGCTTAGGCTGTGAAGGAAACCATTGAAAACAGAAAGCTGGTGAAAATGTATTTGAACAATGGTGCCATGTTCTAGTCCCAAAGTAGCAGAACTTGGCAGCTTCATCCACATTGTTCTGGCTTTAGGGTCAAGAATAGAAGAAAGGGGTTATGGAATCTTCCTCCACAACTAAAGAAAGCTGCTGAGGCCAGGTGTGTGGCAGGGTATCCCTGCATAGAGTCCTAGAGAGGCCATTGTGTGAAGCTATGAAGGTGAAACCTGGATTGCCTTGGAGACCTCCAAATCTTGGAGATGCCAGAGCCACGGGATACCTGCCAAGCAGAGCTGCTAACAGGGAATAGAGACAGCCCAAGAGAAAGAAGTGTGTTGTAGTCAACAAAGCTGAAAAGAGTTGCAGATCTGAAGAGCACTTGGACATCAGACATGGAGATTCAGAGTTTGAAGTTTGCCCAACTGGTTTTTGGTCTTGCTTTGGTCCAGTATTTACTCATTTATGTTTCATTGCCTATGTTTTGAAACTGTGCCATTATACATTGGAAGTATGTGATCTGCTTTTTCATTTTGATTTTATAAGGGATTATAGTTAATAGATTGCATGAGTCTCAGCAGAGACTTTGAACTTTGGACTTTTAAACAGTGCTGATACTGCAATAGACTACGGGGACTTTTGAAGTTGGACTATGACAAGGCCACGAGTGTATGGGGGCCAGGGAGTAGAATGTGGTGGTTTGAATGAAAATGGCCCTCATAGGCACACAGGGAGTGGCAGAATTAGGAGGTATGGCCTTGTTGGAGTATATGTGGCCTTGTTATAGGAAGTGTGTCACTATGGGGGCAGGCTTTGAGGTCTGATATGCTCAAGCTATGCCCTGTGTGGCACACAGTCTGTCCTCTGCTGCCTGCAGATCAAGATGTAGATCTCTCAACTCCTCCTCCAGCACCATGTCTGCCTGCACGATGCCATGTTTGTCCTCCATGACAATAATGGACTAAAACTCTGACACTGTAAGCCAGCCCCAATTAAATGTTTTCCTTTATAAGAGTTTCCATAGTCATACTGTCTCTTCACAGCAATAGAAACCCTAAGACAATCTCTCTGGCTTAGCTGTCCATGTGCCACACATTTCCATGGTGTTACCTCAGAAATCTTGAAACCTGAGACCCAGCGTTCACTTCTGGGTTCATAGTGGCCCACAGATCCACTCGAAGCTCCAAGGGCATCAGTTCCTGTGACTTTCGACAGAGATCTGGAGATAAGAGATCTCTGTGGGAGAGAGAGAAAAGCTTGGGGATTGGTATGCTAGCACAGAAATCGTGAACTCTCCACTATCAAAATAATGATGGTATCCTTAGAGTGTGTCAAGTAAGTACACTAATGGCAGTCAACAATGTGTTGGCCATGTTACATAGTTACACACCTATTTACATATTGTATTATTTCATGTTTAAGATATTGCTGTGAAGTAGAATTAGCTGATAATCAGGATCAAATTCCTCCCTCCTTTGAGGAGGGGTCAGATAGAATAGTGTCTAGTTGGACTGAGGTCAAGTTCATTGTTACCTGCTGTGATCTGCCTCTCTGGGAATCTGGAGAAGAGCGCAGTTTGCTTGCTGATGCTTCAGGCTCAGGCTCCAAACAGAAGACACTATCGTGGGATATGGCCTTGGCTCCCATGCTGCTCTTAGGCCTACATGGAAAGGAAAAGTCTTTTCAAAGCAGTCCAAGGGATTCAGAATCAAAGAACAAGGTATGTTCATGATATAGATACCAGAGACAGCTTGGAAGCAGGACAGAGATGCATGTGTGCTGAAACAGAAATTGGTCTATGAGATGTGGAGTAAGAACACAAAAACAAAAGTATGGGCACATGCAATGTATATACACATAGTACATACATGCATACATACATACATACATACATACATACATACATACATATGGTGGTTTCAAACAAAGTGGCCCCCAAAGGGAGTGGCACTATTAGGAGGCATGGCCTTGTTAGAGTAGGTATGGTCTTGGAGGAAGTGTGGGCTTTGAGGTCTCCTTTGCTCAAGCTATGCCCAGTGTTCACTTCCTGTTGCCTGCAAGCCAAGATGTAGAACTCTCAGCATTATATTTATGTGGAATAGTCCTAAGTATCCATGCACAAAATAAAAGCTGGATAGCCTTCTCTGGAGGTGGCCTCTTTGGTGACAGAATTTGCTGAAGATTTTTTTCTTCTTTTTTTACTTTTTTTTTTTACATCGCAACCAAAGTTTCCCCTCCCTCCTCTCCTCCCAGTCCCTCCCCCTTCACCTCCACCTTCCCCCACTCCTCCTCCTCTGATTCTCTTCAGAAAAGGGGGGCCTCCCATGGATATCAGCCAGCTGTAGGATATCCAGTCGCAGTGAGAGTAGGCATCTCCTCTTCTATTAAAGCAGGATGAGGCAATCTGGAAGGAGTAATAGGTCCTGAAAGCAGGCAACAGAATGAGAGATAGCCCCCGCTCTCACTGTTAGGAATCTCACACAAAGACCAAGTAATACAACTGTAACATATGTGAAGAGGGCCTAGGTTAGTCCCATGCAGGCTCCCTGGTTGTCGGTTCAGTCTGTGTGAGCCCCTATAACTCTAGGTTTGTTGGTTCTATGAGTTTTCTTGAGGTGCCCTTGACCCCACTCGATCCTACAGTCCTTCCTCCCCCTCTTCTGCAGGATTCCCCAAGCTTTGCCTAATGTTTGGCTGTGGGTCTCTGCGTGTGTTTCCATCAGTTTCTGGGTGAAGTCACATAAACATAATTATGTCATTTTGTCCACCCTCTAACCCCTCCCATATTCCCCTCCCTCCTTCTCAAAATCAGGACCTTTTAATTTAATTACTGTTTAATTTAATTTAATTACTGTTACAGATATACATAAATATATGAATAAATATATAAGCATAGCCTGCTGAGTCCATTCACTGTTGCTTATTTGCATATATTTTCAGGGCAGACCACTTGGGATTCAATAACCAAATAGTATTCACTCCTCCTACCCCCTCCAACTCCTCCTATACTTCCCACTTCTCCCTCTCCTCTTCCATCCCCTTTTTAAATTCACTGTCTCTAATTAGTGCTTCCCATGTGGGGCCATCCATTGGAGCATAGTAAACCTACCAAAGGCCACACCTCTTAAGAAAATTGACACTCTCTAGTAGCCATCAACTGCCAATAGATCCTCAACTAGGGGTAGAGCCTCATGATGCCCTCCTTTATCCATGCTGGAATGGTGACTGTAAAGCCCTGTTTTGTTTTGTTTTTTAACTGTGAGTTGCAATCCCATTTGGGTTTACATAACTGGAAATGTGCAGTGATTGAAAACTAATTCGGAATCAACTGCATGATGAATCTGGGGTGTTTCTGGCAATGTTCATCCATGTTGCGTTGTGTGCTTTCGTTGCATCCTTGCTTCTGAACCCACAACACATGCACTTTGCACTCCTCATGTCACACAGTGCCAATGGACACTAAAACACCTCAGCTCAGATTCCAAACTAGTATATGATAAGAGTTGCAGTGCTTTTCTTGTACTTACAGTGTTTTCTACTTTTATGGAAACACAATGGCTCAATTATAGGAAAGACAATATTTTCATACTATTGTGCTTCAACGTGGAAATATCAAACCAGTATGTCTTAGAGTTGTACTGTGTTAAAATGTCTATTTTTTTATTTGTTTGTTGCATGAGACAGGATCTTACCATGTAACCTTGAATAGCCTGGAACTTGCTATGTAGATCAACCTGGCCTCAAACTCGTAAAGATCACCCTGCCTCTGCCTCCAGAGTACTGTCATTGCAACTTGTGCTACCACACCCAACTGGCTGTAAGTTTTATGGCTGACTGATTGTTTACATGGCTGAAAACCCTGATCTCTCTTCTAAACACTTGAGTGGCGTTCTCTAAGGTTTTTGTCCTAGCACATTAAGCAAGGGACAAAGGCCAGGAGTGATCTTCAGGCTCTTCAGTTATACTTTATTTAATTTATGCTTCTTTCAAAAATATCCCCCTTATGTCTCTCTCAACATTTCTTAGTGTGGCTGTGGTAGTTTGAATGTAGTTGATCCCCATAAGCTCATAGGGAGTGGCACTGTTAGGAGATGTGGCTTTGTTGGAGTAGGTATAGCCTTGTTGAAGGAAGTGTGTCACTGTGGAGGTGGATTTGAGGTCTCATATATGCTCAAGCCAAGCACAGTATCTCAGACCACTTGCTGTTGCCTGTGGGTCAAGACGCATTAACTCTCAGCTCCTTCTCCAGCACCATGTCTGCCTGCAAGCTGCCATGTCCCACCATGATGATAATGGACTAAACCTCTGAAACTGTAAGCCAGCCCCAATTAAATGTTTTCCTTCATAAGAGTTGGCATGGTCATGGTCTCTCTTCACAGCAATAGAAACTCTAAGACGGTGGCAAATACAGCAGAGTAAAGAGACTATTTTGGAGTGAGAAGCTACCATTTTTTGTAGAAATAGCCATTACCAATTTGCAGAAACAATGCAGGGTAAACCAGATAGTGTCTCCATCCCCTACCCCTCTGTTGTGTAGACAGGCTTCTTCTAGTCTTACTTTGAACTCTGAGACAATGTTCTACAATGGCATTGCTTGTAAGGTATGAAATAAGCCCTTTTGTCCAACACCCTTCCCCTTGGCAAAGCTATCTGAAAGTCCTCATCGTGGGTACACTCATTAAAGAACCATAGATACTTTAATGCCATAATGTTATGGGAAGTGTTTAGGGGAGGGGAGTATTGGGAGAATCTTAGCACGGCAGAGCCTCAGAGAATGGCTAGGAGCAATGGTGTACTCTGTGTGGCACCTCTAAATGTCTGCAGTTTAACGTCATGAGAATTGACCGAAGTCTTCCATAGAGGGAGATCCGATTGGTCTAGGGACAGCTGCAGGCACAGGCAGGATATCCCAAGGAAAGAGAAAGATGATGTTTAGATTCTAGATTCCATTTTCCGGATCTGCAGCCTAGGGATGAGGTAAGCAAACCAGGCCCAAGGACCGAAACTCTGCATGACATGGGCCGTCCTGACTTTATGAAACGGGCCACGAGCTCCTCGTGAGCAGTAGGCTCGCAGTCTGATTTTGCTACCTGCTCATGCCTGTTCTCGATGCAGCTCCAGGCCCCCCCTCGCACCCCCCCCCCCCGTGCTTACTTGGTCTCCATCACTTGGACTTCTGCCACTGACTTCAGACTGCCGCTGGAAAACCTTGGCTTTTGCTCTGTCCCTTCTGGGACACCTTCCGGCTCTTTCTTCTTCTTCTTGCCAAAAAAGTTCCTAAAGGCTTTAAACTTGGATTTCTTCTTTCCTGGAAGTGAGAAATGGATGTGAGGTGGAGTGCGGGAGAGGAAGTGAAGGTAGCGGACAGACAGAGCTGTAGTGACAGGAAGAGAGCTGTGATCTCAGGGGCCTTGCAGATTTAGACTCTGGTCCCCACTGTGCCACTCATTTGTTTGTGACACCCTTAGAAACTCAGTAAGCAAGTGTCTGGATTGTTGTGGAAAGGAACAACCCAGGTCACAGTTTGGGGTCTTAAGGCTACCTCAATTTAGGCCAAACTCATAAAGTACTCATTTGCTTGTCAGTTTCAATGACTCCAATGACTGAGAAAGCCCATCTGCATTTTATTTTTTGGCCTTCATCTTTTGTTGTTGTTGTTGAAGAGAAGGCCCAGGATATCACTATATATATATATATATATATATATATATATATATATATATATATATATGGAGAGAGAGAGAGAGAGAGAGAGAGAGAGAGAGAGAGAGAGAGAGAGAGAGAGAGAGAGAGAGAGAGAGAGAGAGAGAGAGAGAGAGAGAGAGACCAGCTGGCCTTGAAATCATGATCTTCCTGCCTCAACCTCCCTAGTGCTGATATTACAGGCCTGTGATACTCACCCCCAAATATGGCCTTATCTTTATTCTTTTAATTTTGCAAATCTAGGAAATTGTGAGGTTTTAAAAATAAAAAACCCACAAGGTCTTATTCCGTAGTGCAGGATGGCCTCAAACTTGGGTTCCTCCTGCCTGAGCAGCCAGAGGGCTGGTACAACAACCTTTCGCTACCACCCTGGGTTTGGCCTTGTGTTTTAATTTCTTAAGTCTCATAAAGTGTGAGAGATAAAAACAAAACAAAACAACAGCAAAGAAACAAAAACAAAAGCAAAAAGCAAACAAACAAACAAAACCCCGTAGCTCAAGCTGGCCAAAAATTCTCAGTCCTCCTGTCTCTGCACCCCCTGTGCCATTATTTCAGGCCTGTGCCACCACCCAGACCTGACTTTGTCTTTTAACATTCTAATGTTGTAAATGTAGAATATTCTAGGGGTGAAAAAGCAGACCTCAGACTTTCAATTCTCCTGACTCCACACCCCAAGTATTGGTATTGCAGGCCTGTAACGCCACCTAGGCATTGACTTCTCTTTTAAACTTTGAAATTTCTTCAGTCTATAAAATTGAGGGGGTTGGAAAAACGGGGCCTCACTATGTGTTAGAGGCCAGCCTCACACACTTGATCCTGCTGTCCCCAAACTTAAGTTCTGCTACTGCAGACCTGTGCCCCCAATCCAGGCATTGCCTTCTCTTTTACTGTTCTCTTTTTTTAATATATGAAATTGTGAGGTTTTTTTAAAGGTCCCAATATGTAGCCTAAGCAGGCTACACACTCTTGATCCTCCTGCCTCCACACCTCAAGTGATTTTATTACAGGCCTATGCCACCTACCAAGGCTTGACCTTCACTTTTAATCTTTTAATTTCTTAAATCTAGGGCATTGTGTGTGTTTCTTTTCTAAAAAGGCCTCTCTGTGTAAATGAGAGGTGTCCTTAAATTCCATCCTCTGGTTTCCACACACTCAGGGCTGGTATTGGAGGCCTATGCCACCACCCCAGGCTTGACCATCTCTTTTAACCTTTTAAATGCTTAAGTCTAGGAAAGTGTGGGGATTAAAACAACGGGGTCTTGTGGTGATATTTTGTTTGTGCTCTAACAAAAAGCTTGCCTGGAGATCAGAGTGTGGAGGCAGCCACTAGTTAACCATACAGGCCAGGCAGTGGTGGTACACACCTTTAATCCCAGCGCTTGGGAGGAGGAAGCAGGAGGATCAGGAGTTCAAGACCACCTTGGTCTATGCAAGATTGATCCAGTCTAAAAGAGAAACAGAGCCAGGCGGTGGAGGCTCATGCCTTTAATCCCAGCACTAGGGAGGTGGAGACAGGAATCTAAGGCGGGAGGAGACAGGAGCTCAGCCTCTGCTGGACTGAAGATTCAGTAGAGGTAAGAGGTTTTTCTAGTGGCTGGTTCCTTTGCTTCTCTGATCTTTCAGCATTTACCCCGATATCTGACTCCAGGTTTTGATTATTAAGACCAATTAGAATTTGCACTACAGCCCAGGCTGCCCTCTCATTTGGGATTCTCTTACCTCCACACCCAGAGTGCCAGTATAGCAAGCTGTAGTACCAGCTCAGGCCTTATCTTTTACTCTTTTCATTTCTTTTTTTCCCCCAAGATTTATTTATTTATTATGTATACAGTGCTCTGTCTGCATGTATGCCCGCACTCCAGAAGAGGGCGCCAGATCCCATTACAGATGGCTGTGAGCCACCACGTGGTTACTGAGAATGGAACTCAGGATCTCTGGAAGAGTGGTCAGTGCTCTTAACCTCTGAGCCATCTATTCAGCCCCTCTTTTCATTTCTTTAGTCTAGAAATCTGTGGTGGTTTAAAAACTCATTTTTCTCCCTCCACACCTGGAGTTTGGTATTGTAGGACTTTGCTACCACCCCAGGCTTGGCTACACCCTAGTTGATGTAGGCCTCCACTGCAGCCTAGACTTTCTCTTTTAGTCTTTTAATTTTTAAATTAAAAATTGGAGTTTGGGAGTTTAAAAAATTTGGGAGTTTAAAAACCAAGGTCTCACACTGTAGCCCAGGTTGGCCTGGAACTCACAATCTTCCTGTCTCCACACACTGAGTGCTGGAATTGCTGGCCTGTGCCACCACCCAGGCCAGGTGTTCTTTTTTAAGTGTCTAATTTCTTAAATCAAAGTTGTGAGGGGGAAAAAAACAGGGTCTCACTATGTGGATGAAGGTAGCCCCAAACTCTTTATCCTCCTGCCTCCACCTCCAAGTGCTGGTATTCTAGGCCGGCACCATCAATCTTTTAATCTTTTAACTTTGTAAATCTGTGAAACTGTGAGGTTTTTTTTAAGGGTTTTGATATGTATCCTAGGCTGGCCTCAAACTGTTGATCCACTTGCCTTGACACCAAGAATACTGGTATGCAGGTGAGTGCCACCACCCCAGGCTTGGCTTTTTTTTTAAAAAAAAAAATCATCTGATTTCTTAAATCTAGGTAATTGTGGAGTTAAAAAAAACAAACAGGGTCTCACTTCATAGATGAGGCTAGCTTCAAACCCTTAATCTTCCTGCCCCTCTACCCTGAGTGCTGGGAGTATAGAACTAAGGTTTACCGGTACAGTTCTAATTGCTACAGTCATAACTGCAGTTTTGTGCCAGAAAAGCTTCACAGTTAGCCCCTTGTGAGGAAATGCCCTGGTGTGCACTCTGCTGTGGGAGGACCCTTCTGTATGCTCTGAATATATGTTGCTCTCATTGGTTGACAATAAAAGCTAATTTAGCCTATAGCCAGGCAGAATAAGGCTGGGCAGGAAAGCCAAATGGAGATGCAGGGAGAAGGGTGGAGTCAGAGGAGACGCAAGCCAGCTGCCCAAGGAACAAGATGCCAAAGGACCTGTAAGTCATGGGCCACATGGCCATGCATAGATTAATAGAAATGGGTTAATTTAAATGTAAGAGCTATTTATCAATAAGCCTGAGCCATTGGCCAAACATTTATAATTAATACAAGCCTCTGAGTGATTATTTGGAAGTGGGGTGGGACTGAGAAAAGCCTCCGTTTACAACACTCTTCACCTATTGGTGCAGTGGAAACACTCCTACCGTGGCCATTTTGAATCAGTTTCTGAAACCGGCTTGAGCCAGTTTGGACAAGTCTGAGCCAGCTCCAACACACCAATCACTAATGCAGGCCGTTAGAGAAGAGTTGGGCTAAGCAGGAAAGAACCTGATACATTTCAGCCATTCAAAGCACTACCATCTGCTTTTGAAACAAGCAGAACAGGACTGACCTTATAAACATTCACCATGCTTAGAAATATAGGGCCCTCACCCCCCCCCCCCTTTGCTTCAAAATCCCAGAATGGGTGCCAGGAAAGCAAAGCTAGATATTTTGGAGTTGCAAACCCACTTCTTACAAACCAGCAAAGACAAGATAGACGCATCAACAGCTGGTAGCTCCCTTTGTAACACAACCAGCAAACACTGGAATGGCTGAGTAAAAAAACTGATAAGGCTGTAAAGCCAAACTTGCCAAACATAATCATGTCCTGAGTAGACAAAATCACACTCACACACATTTTATCCTCCTAAATTAACAGGATGACTCGTGTGCTAGCATTTCAATATGCACAGATTCGGTTTTTCTCACCCATTTTGCGTTCTTTGAAGGGAAGGAACAACTTATTTTCCCAGAAGGATTCAAAATACTTTAAATGATGCATATCTCTTTCCACTAGAGGCACTAGAGGATAAGGAATACTTCCATTGTACCTTTGGGGGCTAACTGCTGTGAGTATGGCATTTGCATAGCTTTGCTAACAGGGATTTGGGGCAACACAAAAAGACCAAACTGGCAAACATAGTGTGTTGGATGCTCAGTGATCCTGAGCCATGGCATGGAAGCAGGGCACCACCTTAGACAGTAACCATTTGCTAGGCACATTTGTGAAATCCTAATACAAAGATGTTTGCCAGATATGAGTATATAAATATGCCTTTTCAGGGTTTCTTTTTTGTAAGGATTGCTTTTAAATTGCCAGCAGATGAGCCACAAAATGCTGGTCTTCAAAAGCCACTAAAAATACAAAGGGTAGTTAGGCAGGTAGGGGTAAAAACTTTACACCCTGCAGGCCTATAACTTGTGTCTCCACAAGGTGTCGCTGTTACAAGTCAGAGAACACAGCGCTGACAGCCGACAGCTGACAGCTATCTGGCTTTCTTGAACAAAGCCATTGATTTCTGTCTCCAAACCAATTTCCAAACAGCAAGCAATTTTCCAAATCATTACTCAACAAAAATCTGAATGAACGTGCCACGTGCTATGAAACAGCCCTTTAAAGGCTGCTCCCCACCACCTGCAGAAGAAATCACAACTAAATACAGTAAAGAAATTGTTTCTACTTCTTCCTGTGTTTGCTTATCCATCATGCACATGGGCAGTCCATTCCATCTGAATTGAATTTAGCTTTA
Source organism: Peromyscus californicus insignis (assembly GCF_007827085.1). Classification (NCBI taxonomy): domain Eukaryota; kingdom Metazoa; phylum Chordata; class Mammalia; order Rodentia; family Cricetidae; genus Peromyscus; species Peromyscus californicus. The sequence goes on from NW_026294391.1 coordinate 100,403,755, forward strand.
AAATGCATAATATAAAATGACAACCTTTACCTCCCTTCCATCACCAAATGACCATTTTTTTTAAATGTGATCTTTTGAAAATTCTAGAGAACAAACCCAAAGCATTTCCCTCTATCCAGCCTTCATCAAGATTACCGCACTGCTGCCCTCTTCTGTAGGCATCAGGCTCAGTCAACTGATGACTTAGTTGGGTCTGCTTTGGTGAGGAGTCATTTCACTCATTCATTTGTTCATCCATCCATTCATTCATTCACATCCATTTCTTGAATATTCTGCAGTGCCTAATAACTCTCTGGAGGTTCTACTCTCGGGCTTCCTAGATAGTCTTTTAAGCCATACATGACTGAAGAAAACTCAGCAAACCAATGAAAAAACAACCCAATCAGCTATTACATTTGGTTCTGTCTTTAAAGTCAATTTTCACTTTGTGTCTCATAGTTCCACTTTTGAATATACTTTGGGAAGAGAAATGGCAATGGAGTGACCATATTAAAACTGAGTTACATACATATATTAAAACTTCACAATGAAACCCATTATTTTATACTCAGTGTTTAAACTCATTATTTATATAATCAGTGTTGAATTATCTATTTCTATGAATTCCTCTCAGATTCATCTATCACTCATAGATGGCCCCACAATTTAGCTAATGAATACATATTTGAAGAAGGTTTGCAAATGGAATTTATTTTATTTTTTAATTTAATATTTTTATTTATCAGCATACGAAGTATTAGGTTTCCTTGTGGCATTTTCAGATAACGTTTTCTTGTTGATTCTCCTCCCATTTCATCTCCCCATCCGGTTGTCCCCGCCGCCATCATGGTTGCTGTGCTCTGTCGGCCTCCTCCCTTCCTCAACACTCCCCCCCCACGCCCCCCCCACCCCCACCCCCCGCCGCCATCATGGTTGCTGTGCTCTGTCGGCCTCCTCCCTTCCTCAACACCCCTCCCCCGCCGCCATCTTGGTTGCTGTGCTCTGTCGGCCTCCTCCCTTCCTCAACACTCCCCCCCCACGCCCCCCCCCACCCCCTCCCCCGCCGCCATCTTGGTTGCTGTGCTCTGTCGGCCTCCTCCCTTCCTCAACACCCCTCCCCCGCCGCCATCATGGTTGCTGTGCTCTGTCGGCCTCCTCCCTTCCTCAACACCCCTCCCCCGCCGCCATCTTGGTTGCTGTGCTCTGTCGGCCTCCTCCCTTCCTCAACACTCCCCCCCCCACGCCCCCCCCCACCCCCTCCCCCGCCGCCATCTTGGTTGCTGTGCTCTGTCGGCCTCCTCCCTTCCTCAACACCCCTCCCCCGCCGCCATCATGGTTGCTGTGCTCTGTCGGCCTCCTCCCTTCCTCAACACCCCTCCCCCGCCGCCATCTTGGTTGCTGTGCTCTGTCGGCCTCCTCCCTTCCTCAACACCCCTCCCCCGCCGCCATCTTGGTTGCTGTGCTCTGTCGGCCTCCTCCCTTCCTCAACACTCCCCCCCCCACGCCCCCCCCCACCCCCTCCCCCGCCGCCATCTTGGTTGCTGTGCTCTGTCGGCCTCCTCCCTTCCTCAACACCCCTCCCCCGCCGCCATCATGGTTGCTGTGCTCTGTCGGCCTCCTCCCTTCCTCAACACCCCTCCCCCGCCGCCATCTTGGTTGCTGTGCTCTGTCGGCCTCCTCCCTTCCTCAACACTCCCCCCCCACGCCCCCCCCACCCCCTCCCCCGCCGCCATCTTGGTTGCTGTGCTCTGTCGGCCTCCTCCCTTCCTCAACACCCCTCCCCCGCCGCCATCTTGGTTGCTGTGCTCTGTCGGCCTCCTCCCTTCCTCAACACCCCTCCCCCGCCGCCATCTTGGTTGCTGTGCTCGGTCCGCCTCCTCCCTTCCTCAACACCCCTTCCCCGCCGCCATCATGGTTGCCTGTTTTGCAGTCACACCCACATATGCATAAACATTCAAAGCGAGGACGTGCATGTGAGATGTTTCATACTCTGAACTTAGATGCCTGTGATGGCCTCTTTGTTTCTGACCCCTTTACAAATCCCTCCCTTGGTTGAATCTGAATTACTATCTGCAATGAAACCTTAATGGAATTCGTGATGTTGTGATTCAGTTCTGGTTATTACTTATGACCAAGCAGAAATACCTTTACTGTAGTGAATAGAAGCTTCTGCAAAGATTTTAGGCCTTGTTGCTCCTCCCCTCCCGTGCCCCACCCTCCTCCATCCCTCCATCTTTTCCTGCTGGTCCACTTCCTAGGCCTAGTAGCCTCCATTTTGCTTTTGAGTCACATGTATTCTATTACTTATTTTTAATTCCCCACTTCTCCTTTAAGACCTCTTTTCCCTTTATTCCCCTCTAATGGTCTCCTTTCTGATAGGACTGGGTTTTTTTTCCTGATGGCAGTACACAGCAAATCTAGCGCTGGCCATTGAGGTTTGATCAGGTGACTTACCCTCCTCTGGGCCTTCCAAAGCTTCCATGCTGCTGGACACTTCCTTTAATGACTCAGCCATGGTAAACTCACTAAAAACCTTCAGAACAAAAGAGGAAAAGATGATTCCTTCAATATATAGGACAACGAAATCATTTCACCTTGCTACTTATTCATAAGTTATATTCTTAAACTATTCAAGAAAAGACATACAAATGCAATTGCGACTAGGGGTAGGTATCATGTCTTAAAAAGACAGTAATCCCAATAATAGGAAATGGCCAGAAGAGGCAAATACATGGATATACAGGATATCTTGCCTAGGGCTGGGGGAGGGGGGGAGTGATGGCTGAGGAATCACTGTGACACTCTCGGCCATCTTAGTGAACATGGCGGTACTTCCCAGCACGCATGCCTCACAGAGGGAAAGAAACTATGTCTGAACTTCAGAAACCCCTGGCAAAGGAGCCGGTCGCACATGATGCCCGGCCATCTTAGGCTCACATCGTCCTTGACTCACCATAGCCGGTGGTAGAAGGAGAACCACAAAAGAGAAACTTATGAAAGACAAAGGAAGAACAAAGCAAAAAAGAGTATTCGGACACCCCTGCAACTCAGTGTCACTACGAGAAGGAATTCGATTTAACCCCAGAGTTCAGTCAGAAATTTTCTCTGGAATACAGGCCTCACTTCCCTCAACGGATCCTAAACGCCCCGAAGACATCACCACCAGCAACCACTCATCTCAGGTGGGGCCTGTGGAACATCTTCTCCCCTCCTCACCAAAGCCACCATCACAGCAAAACGAATAAACCTCCCCTTCACTGCCAATCCTTTCATGTTACTTCTCGGGCTTGTTAGCACAAAATCCACCAGTGGTCTCTACTCACTCATTCTATGACTTCATTGGAATTCTCTGTGCTTGTCCCAGCGAGGGCTCCAGAACCGCCGGGCTTGGTCCCCTCCCAGCAGAACCGCTCTGCCTAAAGCCAGGCTTCCCACAGCATCTCTCGCTCTCCTACTCTCCCTTTTAAGACGTTTGTATCAGTTCCGGTTCAGAACATCACACTCCCCAAATTTTCCTCTTTCTTTATTGGCTGGTCCTTCTCAGGCTCCTCTAACGGCCCATTCTTCTAGCCCTGATTTTGAAACATAGCATTCGGGCCTTTGTCCTTGGCCCTCTTCTTTATCAACAATGTCCTAGCCCAGCAAACGTTAACAGACACACAATTGTAAGCCACATGCACAAATGAAAATTCCCTAGCAGCAGCACTTTAAAAAGGAGCAACTTTGAAAACAGGTGAAATTATTTTTAATAAGGTATTTTATTGAATCTGATTTAAACAAAATATTATTTCAACATGGAATCATTATAAAATGTGAATAGTATATTTTATATTTTTCTTGTCACACTAAACAGTTGCATTAGCCCTTTTCTCTGCTCAAACTTATTCACCAACTTTCTGCTGCTTGAAGGTTAAAACCCTAGCTCTCTATTTGCTTGGGGGCTCCTTTTCCCCTCCGTCTTCCAGCAGCCTCCTGTACTCTCATTCCCACACTGTGGTGTCCTAGAATCATGAGCCATTCCCTAAACATACTATTTTATTTTGCTTTATCTGAACTGTGCACAGCCTGTCCATTATGTCTGGAATGCCATCTTCCCAAAGGCCCATACCCTTCATTCCCTCTTGTTCTACGTGACTCAAACACCCATGTCTACCCCGATCATGCTCTTGGCCCTTTGCACATACGTCTTCCAGAAGTGGCATCACCTGGTGGGCAGGGACAACATTTTGCTTATCTAAGTAGCATCATTACCTAGTAGCACTAAGCACACAAGTTACTTACGACGTGTGGTTGAGAAGGACGGGTGCAATACTAGACAAAGCTGGGTGCTGGAGCACAAAATCGGAGTCAGTACCAAAGTGGTCCTCTCGTTTAAATATATGGAAACAATTTGGGACACGTTTCAAGTAAAGGACTTCTTTGCATGAAGTCCTATGAGAAAAACTGGTAAGGAATGAGAAAATACATGTTTTTATACAGAGACCTTCATGGAAAATGGTCATCATCAAGGCTGGCCCCACAGAGATATCAAATTGAATTACTGAGTCATCTTTAAACATGTCCGTCAGAAGAGGAGCATGCACGCAACCTTGGATTTGATCCTGGCACCACACAGGCACACACAGAAGGATGAGAGTGGAAAGGCATGCTTGCTTCCCTGGGCTGCCCCAGAGCTGCCTCCTCCTCCTTCCTGCTGTCTTGCTGAAAATCTGTGAAGGGTCTAAAGGTAAAACAAAGGCAAGAGGCCATACTCTGGGGCTGATGAAGTTGTTCACACACGGCCTTATCTAGGTTCGAGGATTCCAGCTTTGTCTCCTTTCCAGCATGGAAAGCAGTTAGCCTTATGTTCTCAAAACCATTCAATAGTCTCTCCAGGGAAGAACACACCAATTGGTTGTCCTGTGCCAAAGAGTCAGCACTGAAAACATGTATAAAAGTAACATTCCATGAACTCAGCGGGGAATATTTAGGGATGTGTATGAACATACACACACATATATGCATGCCTTAACAACTAGTGAAAAAAAAAACAGGCCATGAATTTGAAGGAGAGCGGGAAGGGGTATAAGGGAGGGTTTGGAGGGAGAAAAGGGGAGGGAGAAATGTAATAATTAAATTATATTCTGAAACATTAACAACAACAACAACAAAATCCCACAACCCATTCGGTAGGATAAATGCTTTCCATGGGGTCAGCAGTAGATAGAATTCATAAACAGATCTCAAGCTTTTCACTCCCAGTATGCTTGCTCTACATGCTCCCTCCCCTTGGGTGTGGGTGGACCTAATCTAATTATGTGAGCCCAGTAAAAGAGGGTCTAGATGTTAGATGTGGAAGTCAGCGATTTGAGGCTGCAGCAGATGCTTTTCTGATGGCCTTGTCAGAACAAATTGTCATGGTGTAAAGACCAGAAAAGCAGAGAACAGCAGGCAGCATCTTATAGCTGAGAGCAACCTTTGGTTGACAGCCATCAAGAAACCAGAGACCTTATAGGTAGTTATGGTGGTACAGCCTGTAATCCCTGCACTCAGAAGGCTGAGGCAGGAGGATGGCCTGAACTCACAGGATCCCTGCACTCAGAAGACTGAGGTAGGAGGATGGCCTGAACTCACAGGTTTGGGCTAGCCTCAGTGTTAGAGTTTGGATATGAAGTGTTCTTTCAAAGGCATTGTTGAAGACCAGCTGGTGGAGATATTCATTGAGATGATTTGCTGGCCAAGGTAGTGCACTCCTTCAATCCCAACACTTGGGAGACAGAGTCAGGAGGATTACTGCGAGTTCAAGGCCAGCCTGGTCTACATAGTGAGTACCAGGATTACATAGAGAGAGACCCTGTCTATAAGTAAATAAGTGGAACTTGAGGGCTCTGACCTAATAAATGTATTCACCCACCGACAGGTCTGTGATTAGATGCTATTAGTGAGAGGTGATTGGAATTTGGAGACAAAGTCTGGATGAAGGTATTACTGAGAGCATGTGTCAAGAGTACCATCCCCAAACTCCCCACTGGTCTTCACCTCCGTTTCAAGTAGGGTATTCTTGAGATTTTTTTATTTTATTTTTTTTGTCACGGCTACTGCTATTACAGTTCCTAACAGTCAATAATATAATTAGTTGGGAGAAGTGATCCTCTTCAAAAAGTGAAGCAGGAACAAGAGCAGAAGAAACAGAAATGGATGTTGCTGTGGGATACGAATTTCCCTTAGCTGGCTGGAATCTGTGGGATTTGGCTCAGATCTTCCCTGTCCTTACAATACCAGAGGCACCAGCGGGGAGTCAGGAACAGGGACTAGGGAGGGGAGGCACCCAAAGCCACTCCCTGGACCTTGGATCCGGAGGATGAGAACCCGAGGATGAGAAACCAGGCCTTGAGAGTATGCCCTTTTCTCATGCTGGATCAATCTAACCTTTGTGAAGGCAACTTGTAACTTTTTGGTTTCATCTTGGGAAACTTTGGTCCACAGTGTGTGGGTTGGAAGACACAGTCTGCGGATCACCCCATGGCCTCAACAAATACTCTTTGTTCTCTCTGTTCTGTCTGGTGTGAAATAGAGTGGTCTCTAAATAAAATTCCTCTCAACAGGGATTCTCTCATCCCCGGTGGGTGCATACCCAGTGAAATAACAATGCCTCCCAGAAAATGAGATCCCTGAAGATTCTCAGTTAGGGTGATACTTGCAAACCTTTTGGACCTCTAATTTCCTTAGACCTTAAATCTACAGGCATCCCTTCAACTGTGAAAAGAAGCAGCTGCTACCTCACACATGAGCAGAATCATCTGAAGGTACTCTGGCTCCTAATGTCATCTTTTACGCCACCCATGGCACCGCTTTCTGTCTACTTTACCTGAAATAGCTACTGTTAGACCCATTACCTTGAACCACACAACCAAGTCAGAACATTACTCCTCAGGGCCTCTCCCCTTTGCCACACCCAGACTCTGTGTGAATGCATAGTGTATGCTCAGGTCCGTTTCAGATGCTATGGAGACAATGGCAAAATAAAATAGTGTATGTTTGCTGTTTACTGGACACTGAGTACGTGCTGACACAGAAGAGTTTTTCTCAGAAACTTTCTCACTGAATCCTCAGAGCTTTCCTGTGAGGGAGGTACTATTTGTTCTCATCCCCTCATTCATAGGAATATGGAAGCTGAAAGGCTAAGTAATTACCCATGCTCACATGGTAAGTATATGGCACATACAACTTACGAAGTTAGGAGTAGAACCTAGGACTTCAGACTGCTATAGAAAACGATCCACTCCCTGATGACAAAAGAAAAGAAAGCACATGAAAGCACGGCGTAAGAAGGAGGTGGACACAGGAGGATTGTGAGTTCAAGGCTACAAAGTAGGTTTCAGAAACCTCTGAGCTTTATAGTGATGCCCTGTCTCTAGGAAACCCTGTTCTAATTTGTTTTCTAAACACCATGGCCAAAAGCAGCTTACAGAGGAAAGAGATGATTTCAGCTGACAACTCCCAGGCCACACTTCATCACTGAGGGAAGTCAGGGCAAGAACTCAAGGCAGGAACCTGGAGGCAGGAGCTGATGCAGAGACCATGAAGAAGTGCTGCTTACTGCCTCATGGCTTACCGAGATTATTGTTTACTAGCGTGGTGACCATGGATTGCTTTATTTTGTACTTGTCTTGTCTTGAAATGTCTTTATTTCTCCATCATTTTTTTATTTTTTAAGATTTATTTACTTATCTTTTTACAATTATTTGATGTGTATGAGTATTTATCCTGGATGGATATCTGGGCACCATGTGCATGCAGTGCCCTTGGATCCAGAAGAGGGTGTCAGATCCCCTAGAAACGGAGTCACAGGCTGTTGTAAGTCACTATGTATATGCTGGGACTCAAACTAGGGACCTCTAAAGTGATGAGCCATCTCTCCAGCCCTCTCAACACATTCTCAAAGACAGCACTCCTGGATTTAGCAACCTTGGCTAACACTTATTTGCTTTCACATCTACCATGCTATGTGTTTCCAGCTTTTAGTTTTCTGCTGGATGCTCTGATGACGATCTGATATCTTTTCAAATGCTTGGCATTCTTCTCTTACAGCTTCTAATATTATTTCTTTATTGCATGGCTTTGACATCTTGACTTCAATGTTAAGTTAGGGTGAGTTTCTCCTCTGGGCACATCTGTCTGGGACTCTAAATTCTTCCTGTGCTTCCGTGCCCACCTTCCATGTCTGATCTTTTTTTCTGCTGCTTGGTCTAATCTATTTGTGATGCTTTCCACTGTATGTTTTATTTGATTCATTAAGTTTTCCACTCAGCTATACTACTCCCGAAAATTACCCAAAAGATTCTACATCTTACTGCAGAGAAACTTGCATATCTATGTTTATTGCAGCTGGATTCATGATAGTAACGAAATAGAAAGCAGTCTAGATCTTCCCTGTGATTACTAATGTTGATTCTCAACTTTAGAATCTAGAATTGCCTGGTGGACCTCTGGGCACTCCTGGGGGAGGGATTACATTCATTATGGTCACTGATGTGGGGAGGGCTATTCCCTGAGCAAAAGATCTCTAACTGTATGAAATGGAAAGGCAAAATGAGCAACATGCATGCATGTGTTCATCTCTATTTTCTGATTATGGATGTTATGTTACCAGTTACTTGGTTAATGATATATGATAACTATATTCAAAGAAACAAAGAAATGGTTAAACGAATTTTAAGAGAAAACAAACAGCAGAATGAAATAAGAAAGACAATGCAGGACATTAAAACAGAAGTCAACAATAGGATAAAAATATTGAGGAAAAAGTGAAACTGAAACAATGCTGGAAATAAAAATTTTAGTAAGTCAAACAAAATGCTCCATAGAAAGCCTCACCAACAGAATGAGTGAAGGGTGACAGAATATCAGAGTACGAAGACAAGGTAGAGGAACTGGTATGCTCAATCCAAGTTGACAATAAATATTTTAAAACATATGAATTGGAAATGGAAGATATTTGAGACACCTTGAAATGACCAAATCAACAAATTTTAGACACAGAGAGAGCTCCATGCAAAAGGCATAGAAAATATTTTCATTACAACCATAGTAAAAAAAATTCCCAATATCATGGGAGGCCTGTCCCTTTCTGAACAGAGATGGGGGGAAGGTGAGGTAGAGAACGGGAGGAGGAGAGGGAAACTTCAATCAGGATGTAAAATAAATGAAAATTTTTAATTAATAAAAAAAATCAAAAAATCTCCATATCTAGGAAAAGAGAGAGGCTTGTTCAGGTACAAGGGGGCATACAGAACAGCAAGTAGGCAGAGACAGAAAAGAACACAGAAAACACATTGAGAACTGCAATAAAAACATGCCAAGTGATATACAAATAAATAAATAAATAAATGCCAGGAAGACATGAAAAGACATACTTCAAGTTCTGAAAGGTCACCACTGCCAACCAAAGCTATTATAGTCAGCAAAAATACTTACCATAATGTAAGGAGAAATAAAAATGTTCCACAATCAAAGCACACTAAAGGAGCTTATAAACAGTAAGACTCCTCTACAGAGGCTTTGAATTGAAGAGAATGATAAACACATTCAAGAGCCTACAGGAATGAAATTAAATATTTGACAACAGTGTTTAAACAAATGAGAATTAGAAAAACACCAAGCACTACAAAATCAACAAGGTGATAGAAATCATATACATTTTTCCATAATAATTTTGAATGCTAATGATCTCAAATTTCTAATCAAAAGACACAGACTAGCAGATTGGACTTAAAAATAAAAACAGAATCTATTGTTTCTTGCCTCTAATAAACACATCTTGCTTTCAAAGATGGATGCTATCTTAGGGTACAAAGATGGAAAAGGTTATTACAAGCAAATGGAACTGGGAAACAAGCAGATGTCACTAATCTAATATCTCACAAAACAGATAGCAAACCAAATCTGATGAAGAGACAGAAAGGTCATTTCATAGTAATTAAAGGAACAATCTACCAAGATGACACTGCAATTCTGAACAAATATTCATTTGACAGAGGTGCACCACATTTCATAAATAAAATTAAACATTAATGATAGTACATAAACAGTGGGTGATATCAATACCCAACTCTCAACCAAGAGGAAGTTCACCCTGATCATAAAATGAAAAAATATCAGAGGTAAATGGCATTATATAAATTGTGGTGGTTTGGATGAGAATGGCCCCCACAGATACTCATAAATTTGAATGCTTAGTCACCAGAGAGTAGAACTGTTTTGAGAAGGATTAGAAGGATTAGAAGGTGTGGCCTTGTTGGAGGAGGTGTGTCACTGGGGATGGGCTTTGAGGTTTCAAAAGATCACATCAGACTCAGTCTCTCTCTGCCTGCAGATCAGGATGCAAAGCTCTCAGCTACTTCTCCAGCACCATGCCTGCCTACTGCCACATTTCCCACCATCATGATAATGGACTAACCTCTAAAACTGTAAGCAAGTCCCAATTAAATGCTTTCTTTTCATAAGAGTTGCCTTGGTCATGGTGTCTCTTCATAGCAATAGAACACTAAGACACATATCAAATGGACTTAACCAATATCTACACAACATTCTATCTAAACACTGCAGAATACAGAATCTTCTCAGTAGCCCATGGAAGTTTCTCTAAAATAGATCATATATCAGGTCACAAAAAATATCTCAAAAAATACAGGAAAATTGAAATAACATTCTGCATACTATCTGATCACAGTGGACTACATCTAGAAATCAAAGGCAAGAGAAACCACAAAAAAAAAATAACAAAATCATGGAGATTATACAATGTACTACTTAATGTTGAATGAGTCACTGCAAAAGTCAAGAACATTTAAAAATTCCTAGAACTGAATAAAAATTAAGACACAAAATACCAAAGTCTATGGGTTACAATGGAAGAAGTCTTAAAACATAAGTCCATAGTTCTACGTGCCTAAATCAAAAATTCAGAGAGGTTTCAAATAAGCAACTTAAAGATGCACCTTGGGTCCTTGGAAAAAATCCAAACGCAAAAGAGGTAGGTGTAAAGAAACAATTAAGATAGTCCCAGAAATTACTGACCTAGAAATGGCAAAACAATATACAGAATTATACAGAATCTATTAAGAATCAAGACTTCTTTGAGGATCAATCTACCCTAGATGTCTACCCTAAAGGAAATGAGTGACAAGAACTTTCTGCAAGGATGTGGGGAAAGGAGAGCTCTTATTCACTATTGAAGAAGGTTTAAACTGATTCAGCTACCATGGAAATCTCGGAAAAGATAAAAATAAAACTACCATATGCATGTCCCAGCTGTACCACTCTTATGCATATACCCAAAGAACTTTATATCCTATGGCAAAGATATTTGTACATCCATTATCATTGCTGTTCTATTTGCAATAGCTAGGAAATGGAGTCAGCAAAGATGGCTATTAACTGATGGATGGATAATGAAAATGTGGTACATATGCACAATGGAATTTATTCAGCTGTAAACAAAAATGAAAATGAGAAATTTTTAGATAAATGGATGGAACTGAAAAATATAATACTGAGTGAAGTAACCTAGGTCCTAAAAGACAAATGGGCCATATTGTCTCTCACATGTGAATCCCAGCTTTAAATTTTAGATTTGCGTATTGAACTTGGCGTGCCTGTGTAAGCCAGTACGTTAGAAAGGGATCAGTAGGGGGTGGGAGGAGAGGCTTTAAGTGGGGGAAGGATGGTAGAACATATGTGACGTGAATGTGAAGTCATGGAATAATGGGGTTGGAAAGGTTTAAGTGAGAATGGGGAGTGGGTGTTGGAGGAGACAAGGAGCTGGGGGAAGGATTAAACAAAGTGAAACTTGTATGGAAAAGCTATATGGAAACCTTTTGGTAAGCTAATTAAAAATGCAACTTAAATAAAGAGAGATTGAAGTGTGCACCCTGTGTGAGTAGATTATACTGCTCCCAGAAGCCGTGTTCTTTAAGAAAAATCCCAATGCCAGGCATGGGACACCCAAAGCAATACAATCCATTTTCATTGCTCTTGGTCTGCCACTAGAACTGGATGGTAAGATTCTGTTGTTGAAGGCATGCACACTTCTGTTGCTGCAACTTATCTGGAAGCTTCTTCCCCGCTAGTTATTTTTCATAGCAGGGGAAGATGTTATTCAGGCTGCTGGGGGAGAAAAGTCATTGATGGTCTTACTAGATGTAAATCCTATGAGTTAAAATATCAACCAGCCAGGAAAGATGTGCCCACTCATTAAATAGTGGCATGAGTATTTTCAAGGTAACCAACCACCTTTTAAAGCAACAGTACTAAAGGGACTTGTCAGGTAAGGTTGCAACAATCACGGAAGCTCTGGTGGAGGAGATAGACCTTTTGGTTCTGGGACTGGAGCAAAATCTCAAAGTTTCTGGAACAGTATTGGCAGAGCACAGAAGGAGGCAGCAGAGCAATGGATTGGGAAAAGGAATGTCCTGAAGCCCTAAGTTTCCACAGGACAAAATAGAAAAGTGTCTTAGTTGAATCATGGCCTAGAATTGGGCAAGGATATAGGGCAGCTAGCCAGAAAAGAGAAAAAGGCCCATAACCCTAGACATGGTAACATATCTGTAATCCCAGCACCCTGGAAGCTGAGGCAAGACAGAGGATTTCATGTTCAAAGCCAGTGTGAGCTGCATAGAGAAATCTTGTTTTAGAACAAAGGAAGAAAACCAGGCACAGTAGCTTGTGTGTTTAATCCCAGGACTCAGGAGACTCTTTATGCCAGCCTTGTCTATGTAGCCCTGTTGGGGCTATACAGTGAGATGCTGTTTAAAAAACAAAACAAAACATGGAAGGAAGGAAGGAAGGAAGGAAGGAAGGAAGGAAGGAAGGAAGGAAGGAAGGAAGGAAGGAAGGAAGGAAAAGCCCAAAGCCAAGAGCAGAAAGGAGTTTCTTGGTTTCTTCTTCCTCCCAAAAACACCCAACCCAAGGGCCTGCATTCCAAGCATTTCATACTAGTTTACTTCAACCATTCCTAAGCAAGAAAAGAAACAGGACTGACTGCCACTATAAGAAATCATTGATACTTGCAAAGCTCTTTCCACTAGGCGACACTCCCTCAAGGAAAAGTGGTAACGAGAAGCAGGAGGGCTGAAAACTGTTGTGTGTCTTAGGCTCAAGAATCCCTAGTCATTAGGGGCTGAGTAACAAAAAGGCCACACTGGAAGGAAAGTCTCCACTGTCTTCACAGTTCCCAGCAACAACACTTGAATGATGGGCCTGCTCCAGTCCAGACTGCTGTGTGCTTCAGACCTAACTAGGGTCCTCTGGAAGAGCAGCAGGCATTGTTAATCAGGGAGCCACCTCAAAGTCCAAGTAGAATGTTATTTTTTAAAATGTGTAAGACTTGAGTCTCCAGGGAGGACTCCAGGGATTTTTGAAGAACACAACCCTGAACCGTGCCATCAATTAGTTGTAAGACATTTAAATAAATCAAGTCTTTTCAAAACCTTGGCCTCAGTTGCCTCCTTTCAGTGCTCAGAGGGTGAGCTAGCTTTGGAGGCTGGGGTTCATTTTCATCCAGGCACTCTGGATTCTAGAGTCACTGGGACCTTCTTCCCAAGTTCCCAGTTCCTCTCAGCAAGGTCCCTCCTTGCAGCTTCACTACCAACCCAGCCTGAGTTGAGCAGCCAGGCCTGGCTGGGAGAGGAGGCCTCTTGAAAGGCTGCTGTGTTTTCAGTACAACTCCTTTTTTCCAGTTGTTTAGAAATGTAAGCGATTTTATCCATTTAAAAATGTATAGAGCTGCAGACTTGGTGAAAATTCATCGAACTCTTTCCTCTACTTCTAAAGAGACTTTATTTTGTTTTTTTCTTTAATGCAGGGGTGTGTGGGTGCACTTTAACATGGTGGCCAGAGGACAGCTACAGATGTTGTTTTTCCTCAGGAGCCACCCCAATGTTTTCTAATACAATCCCTTGCTGGCCCAGAGCTGATCAGGTAGGCTAGGCTATCTAGCCAGAGAACCCCACAGGTCCCTTTCCCCACCTCTGCAGCCCTGGGGTCACAGCCTCGTTCCACACCACCCCCATGGGTCTCAAAAGAGTATTCCTCTGACTTATTTTCCATTTTCCCAGAACAGGTAGGTTTATGGAAAAACAAAATCCAAATAAGGATGCAGAAGTAGCACCATGACCCTCAGCTTGTAGGAAAAAAAGCTGTTCTTTGGCCCATGAAGGCCACACTGTGGGAAATAAGGAACAAAGGCTATACAAATACAACACAACTTAATCAGTCTTCAGTAATGTCAATTTTTTTCTGAAAAACAATGACTACTGCAGCACCGTTGTTCTTTCCTTATCCATATCTAGACTTTCCCATGCTCCTATCTCTTCACTGTGCTACTTAGTGTTTCTAGCCCTCATTTGGAGCGTCTCCCTTACATGCTGTAGCAAATAACTGAGTTCCGTGTTTAAATTTGTTGTTTGTAACAGATAATTCAGCACGAAGTGTTCATACTTGAGTTCAAATCAGACGAATAAACTACTTTATGTTTCTACTTCAAAAATTGTTAACAGCTCAAACAATACAAAGCCTATTGCTGATTTTTCCTCCACCGAGCCTTGGCTGAAAGTCTCCCTAACAGAGTTGAAGGCTTTTTAGAGATCAGAAGCTCCAGTTGATGTAGGCCAGTGTTTCTCAAACTGTGGGTCACAGCCCCTTTGGGGTCGCATATAACGTATCCTACCTGTCAGACATTTACTTTGCTAGTCATAACAATAGTAAAAATTACAGTTATGAAGTGGCAAAGAAAATAAGTTTATGGTTGGAGGTCACCACGACATGAGGACTGCATTAAAGGGTCGCAGCATTAGAAAGGTTGAGAATCACTGATGTAGACTCTGACAAGTTGTGTGGCCTTGAACAAGTCAAACAATCTCTGTACACCTCAGCTTCCTGCCCTATAAAATAGACATGATAGACTATGTCTAGCAGGAGAGTTTGGGAGCTGGCTCGAGCAGGTGAACGAAGGTGTGGAAATTATAAAGTCACATCTTTGGGCTGTGCTCTTGCTTCTCTGATCCAGTAGCTTCTCAGAAGATGTTTCTCAGAGACAAAGAAATCAGACACATTGATCTTTGGGGGAGGAAGTATAACACATTTGCAAACCTATGGAGTTGGGAAAAATCTAGGTTTGAATCCTGCCTCTTGTCAATCACTTTTGTGTATCATGATCTTGGGCAAAACACTGAACTGAGGCCTAAACTGTTAAATGGAGCCGTTTAGTACCTAGATCATAGGTTAATGGTGATGGCTCATTTACTTAATAACAGTCATTTGAATACCTATTGTGTACTAAGAAAAGCTCAGAACAGTGTCAAAATAGAGAAGGGCCCTTCTATCACAAATCCTTTGATGAATCTCTGCATATGGGAAGGTCTCAGCATGGGGACAATATAGTGACAGTCCGTACATGTTGACTCAGCTTTCCCATTCAAAGACTCCCCTCCTCGTGGGAGAAATGATCCCTCTTCTCTCCTCTCCTCTCCTCTTCCTTCTCTTCCCTTCCTTTCCCTCTCTACCCTTCCCTTCTCTACCCTTTCCTCTCTACCCTTCCCTTCCTTCCCTTCTCTTCCCTTCCCTCTCTACCCTTCCCTCCCTTCCCTCTCTACCCTTCCCTTTCTTCTCTACCCTTCCCTCCCCTCTCTTCCCTTCCCTCCCCTCTCTTCCCTTCCCTCCCTTCCTTTCCCTTCCCTTCCCTTCCCTCTCTTCCCTTTCCCTTCTTTTCCCTCTCTTCCCTTCCCTTCCCTTCCCTTCCCTTCATTGGTTTTCCAAAGTAAGCTATGCCACATCTTACAGATCTTCACCCTCTCTCCAGAAGCCCCCCGGTAACCGAAGGGTTAGTTGAAAGCTTCTGGATCAGTGAGGGCAAAGCTAACAAGATCCAGCCTATGCCCTTGGCTCATTGTCTGCCACTAAAAGTGCTTCACAAAAGCACAGCTATTGCTGAAGCTTCAATGGTGGAATCCTGGGCAATCCACTGTCCCTAGAAAGCCTGTCTTTGATGTACAGAATTGGGATAATCTCTTGGAGGGAACTTCCAAAGTCCAAAAAGGCTTCTAAGGATCCTCATAAGCTGCATTTGAAACTACTTCCAAGCTCTGTGATGTATAGTTCACTCTGGTCTGTTTCTAAGAGATCTCTCTCCTTGTCTCCTCCTCCTCCTTCTTCTCTGACAGGGTTTCATGTATCTCAGGCTGGCCTTGAACTCATCAAGTAGCTGAGGATGACCTTGAACTTTTGGTCTTTCTGCCCAAGTGCTGGGATTACAGGTGTGCCTCAGTTTTGCCCAGTTTATACAGTAAGATCAAACCGAGGGCTTCATGCATGACATATATGCACTCTATCAATTGAGGTACATCCCCAGCCACCCCACTCTCTTTATACAAAAGCCCCATGCCAGTAGCAGAAACTTGCACCTTTTTTTATCCTATCTCAAAGGAGCAGAGCCTGGTCATGAATTACTTATCCATTAGTGATTGCTCGTAGGTCATGAGCATTAGGGGACAAGGGAACTCTGGGGAGGGTAACCTATGGTATCTGATCTAAACAGTGTGATGACTATATTAGGTAAGAATCACCTCATTTTACAGACAACAAAAGTAAGGCCCCGAAAGGCTAAGGGATTCACTCACTGCCATATAAAGAGTAGCATTGTGTGAACTCAACCCCAATGACTCTGAAGTCTCAAGCTCCTTCCTCTGCATGAAGCCAAAATATTTTGGTATGTGTAAGTAGGTACATGTGTACGTGCATGTCTCTTGGTTTAGATAGGTAGCTGAGCTCTTGGGTAGTTACGGTCTTTGACAGCATGGTGGTTCCCTAGCTAAGGAGCTGCCTGCCGTGAGATGCCCTCTTTTCTTCCCTTGGGCCAGGTGCCTTAATTCTTCATTAGAAGCCTGGAATCTCTTCAGTCCATACAGTGCTCTGGTCTCCTAGCCCCAAACACCGGGTGTGTGAGCTATCCTGACACACTGTAAGGACACACTACTGGCCAGGCCAGCACTGCGAGTAGCACCTACCTTCCTGCTACTCTCCAGTGCACCTTCCCAGTTCAGACATTCTTATCGAGGGCTGAGGACCAGATTGAGGATAATCCCACGGAAACAGGGCAGCAGTGCCTCTTCAAGGTACTTCCCTGCAACTCCGAGTGGTGGACCACTGGGCAAATGGCCTTTCTGTGAGTATCAATGTTCATTATTCCCACAAAGAGAGGCACCAACCAAGGCCCAAAGAGGCATAGGGACATGCCTCTAGAGTTGTTGTGAGGCCCCAAAGCCAGGTCTCTGCTTCTAAAGTAGCATTTAAATGATATCTCAGGGGAGATTTTAGTTTTTTATTTAATTAGTCCTTAGTGTCTTTTTTTTTAAATTAAGATTTATTTATTATGTATACAGCATGTATGACTGCAGGCCAGAAGAGGGCACCAGATCTCATTACAGATGGTTGTGAGCCATCATGTGGTTGCTGGGAATTGAACTCAGAACCTCTGGAAGAGCAGTCAGTGCTCTTAACCTCTGAGCCATCTCTCCAGCCCGATATTTTGTTCTTAAGCCTTTCATTTACATAATACCAACTGCTAAACGTTATTACAGATCTCTGTCAATTATATCCAACATCTCTCTGCACTGGACATTGTACTACACATGTTCATCTCACACATCATTTCATCTGGTACTCACAAGCCTCAACAGTGGGTCCCTTGACTAATTTCTGTTTTAGAGATGGGGGAACTGATACTCAAATGGCTTAAGTGGCAGACCCAAGGCCATAAAGCTATGAAGTGGTATTGTGGATATAATCTAATGTTCTACTGGACTATGCCCCTAAAGCAGAGCTCCATGGTGGGTGGAGAGACAACTTCGTGGTTAACAACACTTACTGCTCTTGCACATGATCCAGATTTGATTCTCAGCAACAATATCAGAAGGCTTACCATGTAAGGTCAGAGAATTTGGCATCTTCTCACCTCCACAGGCACCAGGCCCACATGTAAGCTACAGATACATATGTAGGCAAAAAAACATGTACATAAAATAAAATTTTACATCAATATCACACCCCTCCAACTCAAGGCTCAGGGAAAACAATATGAAAAGACTGTAAGAGTAAAAGGTGGTGAATGACTCCCAGGAAACTGCGTTTTCCAGACACAACAGGACTGAAGCACATATGAACTCACAGAGACTGTGAGAGCATGCACAAGACCTAGACGAGCTCAAGTCAGACCAAATCCCAACATGAAAGAGGGGAAGGAGGCACTATTGGCAATTGATAGCTATTGGGGGGAGAGTCAGTTTTCTCTGATGGAGTGACACTGGGTACATCAAGTGCACTCAGGCCCATGCTCACGAACAGTTAGACAACACAAATCATACCCCATACTTTTTCTTGTTTGTTTATTTTCTGTTTTTTTTTTCAAGAGAGAAAAAACATGAAGTTGGATGTGTAGAAGGTGGGGGACAATCTGGGAAGGGTTGTTGGAAGCGTGAAAATAATATGATCAAAATATATTGTACAAATTTTTAAAGAATAAATACAAATATTAAAAAATAATTAATGATATTGCAATACTCAACACAACATAGAAAGAATGTTTTGATGGGATATTCAGCATGCTATCTGAACAGACTTCATATGTAGTGCAACACCATATTATATAGTCCCTTCTTCAAAGCTCTTAAGATTAATTTGTCACTTTAATGGAGAGAAATTTAAATTCTAGTTTTTATTGATAATTGGAAGTAAATGATTCACAAATCCCTTTTGTTTCTTAATTATCTGTAAATAAGTACACTAAAAGCAAACACATTTTGTCAATTTTTGAAAAGGAAATAAGTATTAAAATTTAAAAATTTAAAGGTAATAAAGCAGAGCTCCATACAGAAGACACTAACCACATGTGGCATCTCCTATTCAAATTAAATTGAATTAACTAAGATTAAACATTCAGTTCCTTAGTCGTACTAGTACAAATCTTGTTCAATAGCCATACGTGTTTATGGCTGTTACATTAAACAGCACAGGTAGAGATCATGTCCATCACTGGAAGCTTCTAGTGGACAGGCATGATTGGAACACTCTTAATGTTAGTCTTTCTCATTAGGTTAGTCCTCCAGACCTACGCCTTGGTAAAAGATTAAAGACAGTATTTTTCACTAGCAGTGCATTTGGAAGGAAAGAGCCCATGAATATTTAGTGACATATCTGGTGTGTACCCACTAGATGTCAGTATCGTACCTTCCTCCCAATTTTTGTCAACCAAAAAATATCTCAGAGATTTGCCAAATGTTCCAGAGGGAGCAAAATTGCCCTCCACCTCACTTGGAAGTTTGGGAACCTCTAGCTCAAGGATATCATATGAACCTCTAGCTCAAGGATATCATTTGAAGCAATCAAATGGCAAACCTTTTTATTTGCTAAGTTAACCTGATGTTCTGAAAGTAAGCCAGCTTGTTGACACATTTTTCTGGTGGATTATAAAGTGCATTCACTTGTGTTGAATGAGTGGCTTTACTAGCTACTGAAGAAGTCATAAAAACTTCAAGCTGCAAGCAGCTGAACTATGGCGACTATGCCAAGAAGGCATAAGTAGGATGCCTAGCTCTTCAAATTGGATAGCCATGAACCATAACTAGGAGATTTGTGAAGGACATGTAAGAGATAGATTGGCTTGTAAAGCAAAACTAAGAAGATATGAAAGTGTAGAGAATTGAGTGAGAAATGCCAGTGCTATTACCCACTACACTTTGGTTACTAATTTCTGGAAGTCACAAATGACAAAGAATTAGGTTACTTGAGAAATCGGTGAACCAACTCTTAGTATGGAGGTTAGCTCAGCAGAAAATGCACTTTCAAAGGACTGAAAGGAAATTAGTGCAAGAAGAGAATTATGGAATGCAGTAAACCCGTTAATTACACCACAGTGTGTACGATACATCATGCTTGAGGACTGTACGGGTGGCTCAGTGGTAAATGCATTTGCTGAGTTCAGATCTCTAGCACCCAGGTGTAAGAAAAAAAATAGCAAGATGTGTCCATGAATATCTATAACCCCAGTGTTGTGGAGGATGGAGATAGGATCATTGAGGTTTGCTGGCCACCCAGCCTAGCTCCAGGCTCAGTGAGAGACCCTGTCTTCGGGGAATAAGATAAGACAGTGATGAAAACGGAACAGTGGGCTTTCTTTGGCCTTTCAGGTACACATGTAGGCGTACATACCAAAACGTGTGTGTGCACTCACACACCCACACAAGCTACATCATTCTGTATAACATAAGCATATACAATTATTCATTTGCCAATTCTGTTGGAAAACAAATAAAAAATAAAAAAGTTTACAAACAAATATATGCATTCCTATATAACAGGCTGAAATTTAGGTTCTTGCTGAAATACGACTTTTCCAAAGGACACAGAACCTCGGTCTAACAAATGGATGGCTCCCTGGAATGTTTCTTTCTTGTTTTGTGGATTGTAATTCTTTTTTTTCTTTCATTTTTCTTTATTAAGAAATTTTCTACTCACTCCAGTGAAACCCATCAACTGTGCCCTCAGAGAAATCTCCAAATGCTTTTCAAAATGTTCCCTCCTAAGTGAATTTTACAAAGCAAATATTTTTAAATATGTTGTAAATAATCAAAGGTCAAGAAATTACCCAAGGGACAGCATTTATTCCATCCCCATGTGCCTGCCACTCCATTAACACCTAATAATCCTCGCATTGTTCTGGAGAACAGAAAACCTGATAGGCCTACACCACAGAGTAAATGTCAGTTAGCAAAATGCAGGACCCACTGTGTCTTACTTGCCTGGGAAATGGAGTTTTAACATCATTTCTTTAAAACTAGGGGGAAGCGGGGGTTTGTCTCAGTGACATGGGGATTTTCTAGCATGCACAAGGTCCCAAGTTCCATCTTCAGCACAATAAGTAAACAAGTGAATAAATAAATGAATTAAAAAAATAGCTTGGCCGGGGGTGGGGAAAGCAGGAGGAATTTATTGATTAGCTCTCAGCACTCATCAAGCCTTGCTTTGCATCAGATAGGACCATTGCAGAAAGCCCCATTGGTCAAATGCAGAGAACAAGTGACCATGGGATGTCCAGCCCAAGTTGATACATCTACAACATAATCCCCACACCTATGCTTCAGAAACATCACAGAAGATCTGTAGGGACAGAACAGCTTTAAGAGCCAGAGGACCGGGTAGTCTGCTGTGAGACTTTGTCTTCCAGGTATGACAGTGTGTCTTCCTATGAAGATCTGAGCAAGGACAACACCAGTTGACATGTAGACATGGATGTGGAAAATCTCATGGCGTCCCACCCCTAGGTGAATTGCTACAGGCAATTAATGAATGCTGAGAGAGGGAGAAAGGATGAGCCCCCAATTGGTTATTCAGTACCAAGTGGTCAGCCCCCACACCAAAACATACAAGCAACACTAAATTGACTCAGCAGGTTGCAGTTATATGTTTATTTTACACACACACACACACACACACACACACACACACACACACACACACATCTAAAGAAAAGAGGCTATGGATTTGAAAAAGAATACCAGTGACCTGGAAGGAGTTGGAGGGAGGGAGTAAAGGGTAGGGAAATGATGTAATTATATTTTAATTAAAAATAAAATAAATTATTTTTCTATTTATGTATTTAGGTTTGTGTGTGTGTGTGTGTGTGTGTGTGTGTGTATTTTGCCCGTGTGTATGTCTGTGTACTGAATCCATGCCTGGAGCCAGCAGAGACCAGGAGAGGTGTGGGATCCTCTGAGACTGAAGTTACAGACAGTTGTGAGCCACCATGTGGGCACTGGGAATTGAACTTGGGTCCTCTAGAAGGGCAGCCAATGTTCTTTACTGTGGAACCATCTCTCCAGCACCAAATAAATTAATTTCTTAGAAGCAGAGAAGAAGAGAGGGGGGAATGAGAGTGCTGTGAGGATCACTAAAGACCATCGGACATACTTTGAATTGCACTGAAGAGGAGAAACAGGGTCTGAGCTTACTGGCTGAGAAATCACAGCTTCACATTTCTGGTACTTTCTAATGACCTAAACTTGTCTTTCTCAATTGAGAACTCAAATGGAGGCAGACTTCGCTACCACTATTGTTCCCTGGATGCAATTGGCATACAGCCAGTCTTCAGGTTCAGGAGAACTGGTTGCAGGTGGCATAGGGAAATGGATCCGAGACTGTGGGCCACTATCGAGACATGCACAGGACTCTGCATATTAGCAAGGATCTCAGAAAAAGTCAATTATTTGTGGTCTAACTTAAAGTAGCAATCCACATTGCTCCCAGGGGTACCAAGGAAGTTTTGTACCTGGTAGGGGAGCGTTACCAGTGCATGACTGATCATAGATACTCCACAATCAGGACTGCAGAGCCGTCCGTCTTGTCTTCCTGAATTCTGTTCTTACTGAGGAGAAACTGGCTAGCATGATATGAGTGTCTCATCACTCTGACTAGTTCCTCCCAATGACCGCCAGTAAGCACACAGAGCCTACCAATGCACATTGTCGAGTGTTATTCCATAAATGCCCAAAGACTTACCGGCACATGTCAATATATCCAAGAGCATTCTCTGAGCCACAGAATGGCAAGCTATTAGCCAAGGGGAAATCCACAGCCTTGGCTTCCTTCCAGAGGCTTGCAGAAGAAAAACCCAGAGAGATGGACAAGACACAGACCCAGAATATCTGGAGTGGAAACTGTGCTCAGGACAGGATCGGTCTATCACAGGAGAAACTGGAGTTGCCAAAAGCAAGTTCACTATAGCACACTATTTTGCCTTAGGCTGAACGGACCTTTGCAGCCCCTCCAGGTGTCACGTGTCCTTGATACATGCTTCTGCTCTACTGTTGATTAACTAATCCTTTCTCTGTCCTGTGGTACGCAGAATTCTAATCTTGTCATTGACTGCATGAAAAACACAACATTTCCCCACCCATGGAGTCAGCTGCCCTACCCTTAACAGAATCTGATCATGGTCAATACTCTTCTATGTCTCCTTCATCTCCCACCTACAACATAGTGTCACATAGGCAAAACTGGAGCTATTTTCTTCCTTCTTCCAATAGGATGGTTACAGACATGTTGATAACTCTCTGGTTACCTGGTGCCATTTTATAGCCACGAAAATAATAACAGAACTTAATAACTAGTTATCTGGAGCAAAAGCTATACCTACAATAACCAGTTCAGAATTGAAACATCAAAACCCAGTGACTCATTCGATTAGAGCAAAAGTTCCAGTGAGGTTCTTGGAAGGGAGTCAATATCTGTTGGAATCTGAGTGGCTCCAACATACCCATTTCCACTACTGGCTAAATATCTCAAACACTTCCAACTCATGTAATAAATGTATATATCTAGAGATAAAATCCCCAGTGCATTTGTGAGACAGAGAGGAGACAGACCTAAGTCCAAGTTCGGGGGTGGGAGTTGTTTGTTAGCTTCTTTAGTAGATTTCATTTGCAAGGCCTATGGGGATATTTTAAATCCTAGTGATATAGCCAAATGGTGATTCTAGGAAAACCCTTGTGGGGATCGAATATTAAATGGCTATGCCATGGGAAGTGCCCCAAGGCTACTGAGAGGATCACGAATATTCGAGTAGCATGTTTTCCCTCCTGGTCTTCCTCTCCTGAACCCAAGTAAGAGCTCAGAGAGAAAAACTTAAGCCCTCTCCCTGTTCACCTATAAGTGCCTGTCTTCCTTTCATTAAATCCTTCTGAGCCACTGTTCCGTACCTCAGCTCCTGCGAACTACTATTTCCTGGGAGGAGCGCCCCCTAAGAAGCTAGCTCCTCCAGCAGAGCTTGATTCAATCAACATCCTTCAACAGGTATTGTGCTTGCTTGGCTCTGAGAAGGAAAAAGAAATGTTTCACTTGGAGAATTCAGCACAAAGCTGGCTGTATAGCGCACACCGTTGCTGTGTACTGGGTCTCCTGCACATTTCAGGTCCTGGGAGGGAGTCTATCATCTGTTTATATAGACCCTGCTCAAGCATACTATCTTTGTTTTCCCTACCTTTTCTTTTCTGTCTTTCCTTTCTCATTTTGGGAAGGGGTGGATAGGGTCTCATGTATGACAAACTGGCCTCAAACTTTCTGTAGCAGAGGATGGCCTTGAACTTCTGATCTTCCTGCCTCTACCTCCCAAGTGCTGGGATAACAGGTGTGCAACACCATGCCACAGTTATGCAGCGTTGGGGATCAAAACCAGGGCTTCATACTTTTGAGGCAAGTACTCTGTCCACTGAGCTACAGTCCCTGACTTACTTGTAAAATAAGCTGCCCCTTGAGCTCAAGTCCAGATTTATCCACCTGAGGCCACAGGCTTTTGAATCCACAGAGTCTCCCTTTTCCACCCCAAATACCTCAGGCTGCAACAGATCCTGCCATGAAAAACAAACCCCTAGGGGTTTAAAGGAAGAATATAATATGACCTGGCTCTGAGTCCCAGAGAGGACCAGCTTATTGCTTATTTGGGCGTGGTGACATCATCTCCCACCAGCAAGACCATCACCACCCTCTTTGTCTAAGCATTAACCATTCACTCTCAACTTCTCTGTTGTCTGATGTTATAGTGAGCCACATAGAAAAAGCCCTGTAAACTTCCACAGCATCTGCTCAAGGCCCTAGAGAAGGCACAGCAATGAGGGGAGAGATCTGGAGATATTCCTTTAAAACAGTTGCCAAGGACACTTTATACAGAGATCAGCAGGGTTCCCAGAGACTAGGCCCACAGGGTATTAATACGTGTGGCCAAAAGGCTAACTTCACACTATAGTGTGTTTCAGGTTTCCCCCATGATTAGTACCCTCCACCAAGAAAACTGTTTCCCTAATGAAGTTTAATACAGATTTTCTAATTTTGTGACTGCTTCATGTCTTCTCAACACCAGGGAAATAGGAACATGCTGTGGAGGTGACATTGAGAAAAGAGCAGGAAGTGGGTTTTAGTTCCACATCTCCATGCCCAAACCACCTCACCATACACCCCAGATGAAGTGCTATTCCAAATGCCGTGGAAGGCCACTTTGGACCTGCAGATCAGCCGTTCCGTAGCTGCAATGAGTAAGCTGGGTTTCCAAGTCTGACTACTTGTAAGAGCTGAAGAGAGCTAGGCAAATGAACAAATAGTTTTGCTAGTGAATGGCAAATGACCATGTATACCAACATACTCAATAGTGAAGCACATGACTACTTCTATCTTGGCTATACGCTCCCTGTTGGCAATGCTTAAAATTTGCACACAAATTCAAAAACAGCACTGGGCACATATATTAAGAATATGCTGAAAGCTGGATGTGGTGGTGCGTGCACCTGTAATCCCAGTGCTTAAAAGACAGAGAGAGGCAAGAAGAATCTAAGTTTGAGGCTAGCCTGAGTTACAGAGCCTACATCTCAAAAAGGATTTACTATTTTGAGAAAATGCTCCATCGAGGAAAAATTCCTTCATCGAGGAACTACATGGAATACATTTTGAAAATACAGCTTAGAATAGATTTAGAAAATTGTGACAGCTTAAAAAAAATGCAAGACGATTTCCTTGAATCCAAATTTTCCCTTCTCCTTATATCCCTGTCTCCTGGTTCTTTTCACCTCTCTTGATGCCAAGGTCTCCCTTACATCTCAAAATCTGTTTACTTTCCATCACTGTGGCTCTTGCCCAGTGTCAGAACAACACAACAGTGTAATTGCAAAATAATATTTAGTGGAGTCACTATGAACGTTAATGAGTGCTTTTGTCAGTTAATAAATCTAGCTTTAGGATTTTAATCCAGGCTTATTGGGGTGTGTTTAGTAAACCCTGGCAAGGTTGGTTTTTGTTCTTTGGGTTTTTGTTTTTTTTTTTTTTTTTTTTGACATATGCAAGCTATGGCCTGTACTTTTTTTTTTTTTTTTTTGGTTTTTCAAGACAGGGTTTCTCTGTGTAGCTTTGTGCCTTTCCTGGATCTCGCTCTGTAGACCAGGCTGGCCTCGAACTCACAGCTTCCTCTGCCTCCCAAGTGCTGGGATTAAAGGCATGCGCCACCACCGCCCGGCTGGCCTGTACTTTTTTCCAAGTCTCTCTCCATAGCCTATGTGTCCTACAGACACCCTCCATGTACAGCCCCCTCTTCTTCAATTTTTGAGTCACTTTTTACAAATACTGGTGAAGCCAAACTGCCATGAAATACCTCGGGACCTAGGGAATAGCACAAGTAACCCATACTTCCACATCCTCTGCAGCTCTGCAGAGTTTCCCCTGCAGTACCTCCCTCCTTCTTGCCTTTATTAAGTCAAGAAGTAAATTTATTAAGTACTGCAGTGGTTTGTGGGAAACTCCAGCTTTTGTTAATCACTCTCTCGGGAGTGACTTGGGTGAGACAAGTTGAAACTACGGCAGGAAGGAGAAAAAGCCCAAACATGGAGAAGCCTGGAGGCGTCAGAAACTCCAGATTGCTTCTCTAGGAATTCACGTGTCTCTGCTTCGCACCCAGACTGGCAAGTCTTGAAAGTTGGGCCAAGCTTGCACTGCTGTGCTTTCCCCACCAACAGGCACTCGCACACCTATGCGAGCTCTCCCAGTGCTGCAGTGCTCCGCCTATGTGTACACACCACATGCGGGAGAGATGCTACAAGTTCGACTCCCAAGTGGGGCACCACCCACACCCCCTCATCTCCTCCCGGGGTCACTTCTCACTTCCCCTCTTTACTGCAAGCGTCCTTCTAGAGCAGGGGAAGCCCCCTGCCCTGCCTTTCAGGGCTCTGCCACAACCCACTCTGTTGTCTAGTGGGACCAAATCCGCTGCACCACCCACTTACGTTAAGTCTTCAGGCAACCTTCATTGCCAGCATGGAGCTTCTCAACCAGCCGCTAGTTCTTTATGCAGCTTGCCTTTGAAGTGCCTAGGAGCTCCTGCTGTGGATACAACCTTGGCAGCTGCCTCCTGGGGGCACCTTTCCGCTCCAAGCTCCCACACTCAAGCTCCCAACTTGTGGGCGGTTGCAAGGACTAGCGACAAGAACTGTCTCCTGAACCAGATCCAGAAAGGGTTGGACTAGTTTCTTCCAGGGTTAGGAATTGTGAACACTCACTTTTCCTCAGCATCCTCAGTACAAACTACGAGGTGCTCTTTCGCATTTCTCTGTACCCCGAAGGGCTAAGGAACTCAAGGGATGATTAAGTAGAAAACTCTAAAGAGAGAGGAGTAGCAACTTACCAGGGAAGCGAAAGATGCTCAAGGGCTTTGGGAAGGAAATGTAAAAGGAGCTGATTTCTGCAATTTGAGACTGTAACCTGGGAGCGGGAAGCAGAGTGGGGAAAAGTCAGAGACAGAAAAGGAATTCCGCTGTTTCTGAACCGGCTAAAGCCCGGTTCTCAACATGGGGCTTGAGACCCTTAGGGTTGAACTGCCCTTTCACAGGGGTCACCCAAGACCACCCTGCATATCACAGATTTACATTACGATTCAGAACAGTAGCAAAAATACAGTTCTGAAGTAGCAACAAAAAGCAGGTTGAGAACCCCTGAATTCTAAACTATCGTTACTCGATTGTAAAGAAAGCCATTTACTCCCTAAACCATTCTGAGGCCACAAACCAAAACGTTAAAGGTTTGCTTAGTCATTGGGGGTGAGCTGAAGCAGAAGGATCATGAGTTGTAAGCCAACCTGAGCTACGTGGTGAGTTCAAAGCTCACCTGAGCTACATAACAGGACACTAAGCCCTACCCCCACCAATATTTGCTTTAGCTTGTAAAATCTTTCTCTTCTGTGAGATAAAAGTCTCTAGCAAAGATTGGGTGATATACACAATATGCCCATTACATGGATTCGAGGATATTGCTAATCAACCCACTCCCTGGAACATCCAGTAGGGATTTTTCCCAATTGCAGATCTATAAAGATGTGACCCTGACTTGGCAATTGCAATACACAGGTGTGCAACATTTTTAGTTATGAATTGTCTAGAGGGAGAAGCAAACACAGATAGATGTAGGCTTCTGCTTTTTTAAAACGACCCAGAAATCAAGGTCGAGATTTTTCTTTTTTTTTCTTTTCATTTTTCTTTATTAAGAAATTTTCTACTCACTCTACATACCACCCACAGATACCCCCTCCTCCCTCCACCTACCCCTAAGCCCTCCCTCCCAAGCCATCCCCCATCCCCACATCCCCCAAATCAAGGTCTCCCATGGGGAGTCAGCAGAGTCTGGGACACTGAGCCTAGGCAGGTCTCAAGGTCAAGATTTTTCCTGTGAACACATGAATGGGGATCAATAGACATCACTGGGATAGGCCTTTCTAAAGCCAGTTCGTTCACAGGAGCAGGGGAAAATGGCATGGTTCAAGCTGTTTCATGGCCAGGCTGGGTGCAGAGAGCCTCCACTCTCCCTCAGGCAAAATAGGCAACACCTTGCCTCTGGAATGCTGTTGGATGATCTGACAGCGCAGTTCACTGAGGGTGCAGGACAGAATTTGGTACTCTGTCTTTGTAACTCAGGGGATGTGGAATGTAACTGTGTAAGGAATAATTCTAGAGTCATATTAGATGTTTCCTATCTCAATATGTACTGTAATGCTAACCCCTGACCTATGGCTAGAATTCCTTTCTGACATGATTTTGTGATAGACTCTCTGTTATTCTTATGCGGTTGTGATATATCCACTTAGTAGATCTTCTGCTATGTTTTTAGTTGAAGTGTGACTTCAGGAGTACTTATCCCAGTAATGATGTCAATGGGTGTTTTAGGGGGGTCAATTTTAATATTGGCCGGAGACGCTAATTCAGGAGACAAATATGTGGCATTTCTCAAAAGTCCACATGGAGTTAATTTTATTCTTATATCAAGCACGTTTTATGATTGTTTGCCTATGAATAATCAGAAGCTCACAGAAAATCTGTCTTGTAACCCCAAGACTTTACTGGGGAATCCCTCTACTGACCTTCTTGAGCACTTGTGATCAAGGTCCTGGTCAAAGTTGAGGCTGGTGGCACAGGCCTGTAATCCTAGCTTCTCGGGAGGCTGAGGCAGGAGGATTGCAAATTCAAGACCTGTCTGAGCTACAGAGAGAGAGAGAGAGAAAGAGAGAGAGAGAGAGAGAGAGAGAGAGAGAGAGAGAGAGAGAGAGAGAGAGAGAGAGAGAGAGAGAGATCAAAGATATCATAGGAAACTTGACAAGATCCTGTCTCAAAAGTAAAAGTAAAAAGAGAGCGAAGGACAAAACCTAGTGCTGGAGTTGTTTGCAAGGCTCCAGGTTCAATCATAGTGCCCCAAAATAGAAGTAAAAAGCAAGCAGATCCTGTCTCCAGGTGAAGTTTTGGGGTGTGATAACCGCATTGTGATTTTGTGAGAAAACGTTTTCAGACGTAGAATGGAATATAGTGATGCTTGTAATGTAGCCTCAATTTGGTCAGAAAACACATGGATTTTGTGCTATATACACAGAGACAGAAAAAGAATAGTAAAGCAACCATAAAAGTGAAGAGTTGGTGAATCTAAGTGAAATACACACAAATACACACACACACACACACACACACACACACACACAGAGTCTTCAGCAATTTTTTTCACTTCTCTCTACTTCTCAGGTGTTGTCAAAATAAAAAGTTGAGGATATGATCTTAGCTCTGTCTGCTTTTACCAACTGTGTTAGAGAAAATGATGTACTCTTTGGCTCGAAATGAAGACACTAACACAACCCAGACCAAAGAATTGTTATGAGGACTCAAATGAGATAATATGACTGTGCACATTTCATTGCATCCACCATAGTAGCTGGTGCAGAGTGACGAGAACACTTTGTCAAGTGATTCTTAAGTACCATTCTGTGGGATCTGTGCTCATGGCATTGAAATGATCATATGTCCCAAGGCCCATCATTATTTATGACAGACTGCTGGAAGGAAAATGTTGGCCTAGTTAACAATAAGAAGTAATAATGAATGAATAATTATAACAGCATACCATGATGAAAGTTATGTGAATGTTCTCTGTGTGTGTGTGTCTATTTTGTGTGTGTGTGTGTGTGTGTGTGTGTGTGTGTGTGTGTGTGTGTGTGTGGTGTAATATAATTTTGGACTGTGGTTGACCATGGGTAGTGGAAAATATTGCAGACAAAACCTCAGATAAATGGAGACTACTGGGGCTGGAGAGATGGCTCAGTGTTAAGAGCACTGGCTGCTCTTCTAGACGACCCAGGTTCAATTCCCAGCACCCACATGGCAGCTCACAACTGTCTGTAACTTCAGTTCCAGGGGATCTGACACTCTCACTCAGATACACATGCAGGCAAAATACCAATGCATATCAAATAAAAATAAATCTTAAAACCAAATCAATAAAATTTTTAAAAAGGGAGACTACTATATGGGCATTTGTTAATGGTACCTCCCAGTCCAAACTACTTCTTTTTCCTCCTCTTCCTCTTCCTCCTCCTCCATCATCATCAAACAATCTTCAGTCATTGGTATCACCTTTGTTTGGAGGCCTCTGATGGGGACTGGAGAAACAAGAGACATCCAGGAATGTCACCATCGTGTATCACACTCAGGGTTTTTTGTGTGTGTGTGGTAGAGGAAAGCAACCAGACTTGGAAGAAGTCTGCACTATACAGAATGTTTAAAATATTCACTAACACGAACTTGGCCCCAGGTCTGGTCCCAAGGGACCTCTTGATTGAGCAGCGATGACAAGAGTTTGTGAACAGACGTTGTGAGCATTCTGAGCACATGCACCTCTTGCCTGTGTGTGCCTGTCTTCCGAAGTGGAAACGGGCTCAGATGAGGCTACAGATGTTGGGAGTAAAGGTGAAAGGATGCGGAAGGCTCTCGCCAAGGTTTTGCTGGATGCATTCCTTCCCTCTCTTCTATCTGTGAGAGAAATCTGAAATAATTCTTTCCACTTTCCCCAAACCCCTGGCCTTCAAGAGCCTGGGCATGGAAGAGTGTTTGGGACGAATCCAGTGTTCTTTTCTCTCACCTTCAACCATGGCCAAAATAATGATCTCCAACCTGAAAATCACCAGGAAAGAGAAAGCACACGCATTTATCACTGCACTCCTCTCAGCCCAGAGCTTGGAACACAGCTCCTGAGGCTCCACAGCTCCTGAGGCTCCACAGCTCCTGAGGCTCCACAGCTGCCGCCACCTTTGGGATCAGAAGAAGCTGGCCCAGGAACTTCCCCCACGGGCAGTTCCATCCAAATCCTACATCCTGCCCCAACCATCAGGAAAGACCCAGCCAAGGATGCCACTCCCTGTGGTGGCAGGAGACTTGCTTGGCTCGGTTTACAGTCTTTCTACCATTTAGTTTAGGAATCCTTGCCCAGGCATCTGAGAGGAAAGTCACCCCCTGTGTCTGCACCTGGTGATTCACACTGGCCTACCCAAACAGCCTCCTGATGGGTTCAATTTTCATTTCCTTCCTTAACATACTAAAGAAAGAGTTCCTGGTCCTTTCCCTAGGCCAGTGGTTCTCAACTTTCCTATTGCTGTGACCTCAACCATAGTTATTTTCTATGTTACTTCATAACTAATTTTGCTACTGTTATGAATTGTAACGTAAATATCTGTGTTTCCCTACGGACTTAGGTGACCCCTGTGAAAGGGTCATTCAACCCAAAGGGTCTCGACCAACAGGTTGAGAATTGATGCCCTAGGCCATTGGACTCCTGAGTTGGATGGCTGACTGGTCAGTGGGACTAGTAGAGGTGGAGACTTACAGTTCAGAGGTTCTGTCCATTATCATCATGGCAGGGAACATGGCAGCATGCAGGCAGGCATGGTGCTGGCTACATCTTGATCAGAAGGCACAGGAAATGGACTATGACACTAGGAGTAGCTTGAGCATAGGAGACCTCAAAGCCCACCCGCACAGTGACACACTTCCTCCAACAAGGTCATACCTACTCCAACAAAGTCATACCTCCTAATAGTGCCACTCCCTTTGGGGGCCGTTTTCTTTCAAAACCACCTTTATATCTGTACATACAATAACACATAAATGGTTCTTTGTTATCTTGAAAAGCTGTCCTTCTCATGCCAAGAAAGCATCCCTCATGCATCATGAGTGACAATGGAGACAATGAAAATGAGGACATGACCACTCCTAGGTATAGTTGAGGAGAATGGTTTTGTTGTAGATATGAGGGAGAGGATAGCCAGAGACATCTGGAAGTATCCAGACTGAACCAGGCCGTAAGATGAGAGAGATAGGGAGAGGGATAGAGGAAGAGAAGAGATGTCAGGCAGACTAAGAGAGAGGAATCAAGAGGAACCGAGAGGCCAGAGGCAGAACCAAGAGAGTGTGTGGCTAAAAGGGCTGAGTTATATTGGAATCCAAAGCTGGAGAAAGCAAAGCCCAGCCCCTGAGCTGGAGAGGTTTATGGTAGTGGCAGGGTGAGAAGAGCTGGGAAGACCCACAGGTACTGAGTGAGCCTTGTCCCAGGTTTCTTTGGGACCTGATAGACAAATTCTGATAAAGTCAATATTTACTGCTAAGTAAACATCATAGAGAAACTAAGATGACTATGAGGTCACTAGGGATGATGACAGTTCATCACTGACCAAAACATTTGTATGTGATGCAACTTTAGATTTTTTTTTAAAGATTTTATTTTTAATGTTGTGTATGTGTGTGCCTGTATGCGGGTAGGTGCATGTGAGTGTAGGTGTTCAGGGGACAGAAGAGGGTGTCAGATCTCCTGGAGCTGGACTTACTGTTTGAAAACGGACTGATATGGATGCTGGGAACTGAACTCTGGTCCTCTGCAACAGCAGTTTGCTATCTTAAACACTGTGCCTTTGCTCCAGTCCCCACACACTTGTTTTGATAATTGTATGGCAACTGGCTTTCAATCCCCTGAGAATAAAAATTTGAGAACTGGTAGACTTGCCTGTCTCTTATACTCAGCCTTAAAGTCTCTGTCCTGTTTCCTAAGAACCTCAGAGCTCTGCTGTGTGTTTCGTGATAATAAGTGGAAACAGCAAGACAACAAACCAAGTTCTTGTTGTAGCTGTTACTTTCTTGCTGCATTGACAAAATAAGCAACAAAATCAACTTAAGGAAGGAAGGATTTATTTTAAATCACAGTTGGGGGGTACAGGCCATCGTGGCCGGGGAGGCAAGGTGGCAGGAGTTTGAGGCAGCTGCTCACATTGTGATCTTAGTCAGGAAGCAGAGAGGGTTGAATGGGGCCATGAATTCACTTTTCCCTTTTTGTGCAATCCAAAACCCCAGTCTATTAACCCAATCTAGAATCTCCAATATAGATATGTCCAGAGGTTTTTCTCCTAGTTGATTCTAGAGCCAGTCAAATTGGCAATCAATACGGAGCACCACACCTGTCTCATGCTACCAAGAACCTAGGTCTGCCTAGAGAGAATCCCAAAGAGTAGCATTAATGGTGGGAGGTTAATTAAAGCTAGCAAGGTGGCTAGCCCCTTCCTTAATGTCTAGAAACCATTATTTCCATTTTTAATTTATTGTTCAATATTAATATATGATAGAATCATGAAGTGGTTAACCTTTGGGGATTTTCTTTTTTCTGTCTTTAACTTAAAATAATTTTTGGGCGATTGGTTCATCCAGGTCATTCATCATTTTGTTGTTGTTGCTACTGAATAATGCTTCATAGCCCAAGCATGCTATGATTTGTTTAACCATTCACATGCTGCAGTACAGACAGGCTGTTTGTAGCCAGGTTCCATCCAGATGGGAGATCATTTTCTGTGAAAATATGCAGAAAAGATATCTTTAGTGGTGCAAGGGCTAGACCTCAGGGTCTTGCTCATATTAGTTAACCATTCTACTACTGAGCTACACCCCTAGCTCCCAAAGAATGTTTCCCAGGTTGAATGAAGCAGAACTATGTTCCTTCTATGTCCACTGGGATTGCTGAGGCTCCAAGACCAAAACATCCTGCAGAGTTCTGGGCATTGCCTTGCTTGAAGTTAATAGATGGTTTTATAGGAAGGTGCACCGGGCGGTGATGGTGCATGCCTTTAATCCCAGCACTCAGGAGGCAGAGGCAGGAGAATCTCTGTGAGTTCCAGGTCAGCCTGGTCTTGAGTTCTAAGACAGGCTCCAAAGCTACATAAAGAAACCCTGTCTTTGGACAAAACAAGACAAAAGCAAAGCAAAACAAAAAAGTGCAGGAGGAAAGCAGGCAGACTGGTTAAGAAACTTGAATCTGAATTATAATATAGCAGCAGCAACAACAACAACAAAATAGAACTCATACCCACATCCCAGAGTGGAGGGACTTGACTTATGATAGCTCTGGAAACTTTTATATATATTTTTTTCTGACAGTTTGGGCAACATGGGAGAGAAGGATTCGTGTGTTTATGGCTTCTACTGAAGAACCACTTATTTGATGAATCCATTTCTTAGTGATTTCTTACTTTAAGGCAGGGTTCCCTCTATCTGGACATAGTGATTGCCTCTGGGTGGAAATGGGGTTGGGCAGTATTGTAGCATGAATCTTAATTGGTCTTAATAATAAAAACCCAGAGCCAGACATTGGGGTAAATGCTGAAAGATCAGTAAAGGAGCCAGCCACTAGAGAGACTTCTTACCTCTACCGAATAATCAGCCTGAAAGGAGCCAAGCTCCTGGCTCCTCCTGCCTTATATTCCTCTCTCCACCCAGCCATATCACTTCCTGTCTCCACCTCCCTAGTGCTGGGTTTAAAGACATGAGATCCCAAGATCTAGGATCAAAGGTGTGTGCCACCACTGCCTGGCTGTTTCTCTTTTAGACTGGATCAATCTTGTGTAGCCCAGGGTGGCCTTGAACTCACCGACATCAGTCTGCCTCTGCCTCCCGAGTGCTGGGATTAAAGGTTTGTGTCACCACTGCCTGGCCTCTATGGCTCACTAATGGCTGGCTTTGCCCTCTGATCTTCAGGTAAGCTTCATTTGTTAGAGCATACACAAAATATCAACATACAGCATCTTTCCTTTTTTCCTCTAATCCACTTCTTAATAAGACAGTTTTTCCCTAGTGGGACATGGCACAGGTGAATGAAGACAATTAGTTGACCATAAAAGTGTTTTGAATAGAGGGCCTTCTAAAAACTGCCTTGGATCCCCCTCACTCCCACCCCATTGAAATTTGGAAGCATCCATTCTTGAGAACTTGTCTCCAATCTTCATCTTAGTTTTAGTACAGTAGATTGATCACATCTTCAGGACCCAGACACTGTACCCTACTCCCACAACACAGTATTAATATGAATTTTCTTCTCTCCCACACAGGAAACTACTATTTAACACTTGACAACAAGGTGCACATATGAATCAATTGGTATCAATCAGATGATTTGAACTCTACTTGGGTTAATATCAAAATTTTCCAAGTTGGGTATATGCCTGTAACCCAACTCTTGGGAGCTTCAGATAGGAGGAATGGGAGTTCGAAGCCATCCTGGGCTTCATAGCAAGTTCCAGGCCAACCTGAGTTCTAAAAAGATGGCCCTGTTTGAGTCTCATTTATGTGGTCTTTGTTTATCCCACAATGTCATACTGGTTGGCTGCTTGCTCTCCAGCCTGCTTCCTACCATTGACCCAAGTTGTCCACAAGGTCTTCAGTGGCACACTTGAAATTTCTCAACCTCATTGTAATATAGTGTCCCATGGTGAAGGTCTACACCTCCTGCAATACTTCTTGGCAGTTTGATATCTTGGTGTTACCCACATATACTGCTCAAGGATATATATCTAAAGGAGTACAAAACATGTCCCAGAAATACTTGTATATCTATGTCTATTGCAGCAGCAGCCACAATATCAAAGATATGGAATCAGCCTAGGAGTCCACGAGCAGATGAACAGATAAGGAAGATGCGATACATGTACACAAGGAAGTTTTATACAGGCATAATGAAGAATGACATTATGTAGCTTATTCAAAAATAGATGCAACTGGAAATCATTATATTAGGCAAAAGAAGCCAAATGGAAGGATACAAACACTACACATTTTCTCTCATTTGTGGATCCTAAATTCTATATTGATGCATAAAATCGCTTATAAATACACGGCAAGAAAGCAGAAGGGAGACTGGGGCTGGGGAGAAGATTAGAGGGGAGGGTGGAGAGGGGAGGGAGAGAAAGACTGTTAAAGTACCTGATGTACATAGGAGAATTTTCTTTAGGGAACCTGGTGCTGTGTACAATGAATCTACAACAATACAAATAAATAAATCATGACCTTAGGCACACTACTTACTCTCAGTTTCCGTGCTTTTGGAGTGGAGAGGATACTATCTATATTCTGTTCTTTTTCCATAAATTTATTCCTGCTTCTTCAGAGGGAGGCACTATGATGCAGAGAGTTATCTAAATGTTTGGGTCCTTGATTTTCAGACCAATGGTCCTAGACAAGCACCCCCTGCTGAGCAGTGGACTGAGAAGGGAGCAGTTAATGACCCACAAAGCTTTCGTGTGGGAACCATCAGTATGGTTCTGAACCAGGTTGTGGTGTTATTGCGTTCCCCAAAATATTGTGCACCCTAATAAACTTGTCTGGGGTCAGAGAACAGAACAGCCATTAGATAGACATAGAGGCCAGAA
This sequence comes from Peromyscus californicus insignis, assembly GCF_007827085.1. Taxonomy (NCBI): domain Eukaryota; kingdom Metazoa; phylum Chordata; class Mammalia; order Rodentia; family Cricetidae; genus Peromyscus; species Peromyscus californicus. The sequence continues at coordinate 100,440,341 of NW_026294391.1, forward strand.
AATAGTGGCACACATGCCTTTAATTCTAGCATTCCAGAAGCAGAGATCTGCCTGGATCTCTGAGTTCAAGGCCACACTGGAAACAGCTAGGCATGGTGACACACGCCTTTAATCCCAGAAAATGAGCCTTTAATCCCAGGGAGTGATGGCAGAAAGCAGAAAGATATATAAGGCGTGAAGACCAGAAACTAGAAGCATTTGGCTGGTTAAGCATTCAGGCTTTCGAGAAGCAGTTCAGCTGAGATTCATTTGGATAAGGACTCAGAGGCTTCCAGTCTGAGGAAACAGGATCAGCTGAGGAACTGGCGAGGTGAGGTAGCTGTGGCTTGTTCTGCTTCTCTGATCTTCCAGCATTCACCCCAAAACCTGGCTTCAGGTTTGATTTTATTAATAAGTACCTTTAAGATTCGTGCTACACCAGGTCACAGAAAGGTTTCCATATCTGGCTTTGTTCATCTATTTGGCCCACATGCAGGAGAAAACACTTGTCCTTTTGATAGTTGTACAAAAAGATTCATTGAGAAATGAAAAGGTCCAAGGGTCTTGTCCCCTGACTTTGCCACATAATGAGGTTTTAGATAAGCCACTTACGCTTCCCGGGCCTCAGTGTTCCCATCTATAAAATAGGAATGCCCTCCACACTTCCTGGCAGAATCATTATGAAGGTCTAATTGAACACTGTGTGTGAAGCTATGTTTATTTTTCTGTTACACAACTGTAAGGAAATATAGTTAAGAGACATGTATTTCCAGTGTGAGTTAGCAGACAGAGATCCAAGGAGGATGATAATGACTCTTCACATCTTGTGACTGGACTCCAAAGCTCCCAGTCTACTCCCGAGGAGTTTGTCTTCACAAAGGCCTCTCCCTGATTCCCCATGATCTTAATGTGCTCCGGATTTTCCCATGCTAATGAAGCCTTATTTTCTCTAGCCTCAGACATGAAAACCACCTCTTGTCTCTACACAGCACTTACCAGTTGTTAGGGGCTCTAGATATCACTTAACAGTTGCTAGGCTTCCTTCCTATCTTGGAAAAGGCAACGTATGAAATAGCATGGATGAGTGATTTCGTGCATGGGGTTTAAACTGGGGTGTTTGGCGGCATCCCAAATGGGTACCTGCTGGCTGGATGACTTTAGGCAAATTACAAACTCTCTGCAACCCAATTTCCTTGTTAGAAAAATACATATGAAAATAATGTTAAGTAGTTATCTAAATGAATTAATATGCAACACTAAGAACAATGTCTGAGGCTTAGTAAATACTTAATAAATGTTTGTCGCTGTCATTAAGTCATTTAGTCATTTTAGTCAATTGTAGAACTGGGACTGTTATCCTGAGAAAAGTCATTCTATAAACGTAAGCACAAAAATGGAATGGAAGAAAATATTTAAAAACCAGATATATGATAAGGGACTAATATCCAAAATATATAAAGGACTCTTATAACTCAACAAACAAAACAAATTGCCTGATTAAAATGATCAAAAGACATAAATAGACATTTCTCCAAAGAATATGCAGGTGAAGAAGTCTTTTGAAAAATGAAAATCAAAACCATAATGATATACTATTTCACAACCATTAGGGTGGCTATAATTACAAAAATAGGTTAGCTAACACTTCATTCTGTTATCTTGACACCATAGACAGCATAGTATTCAACTAAGTAGAGTACTTGATAAATATTTATTTATGAGTTTATGAAATAATGAATATTTAAAAATGAAAAATTTGCAGAAGAGTAAAATGATATACAGGTGTATTTCCAAAGTACAAATTTCTTCTCTTAACCCTGAATATAACTGGGTGTTTAGTTTTCCTCCGTAATCTCAACACTGAAAAGGCTAGAGGAAGAGGATCATGAGTTCAATGCCTCTTTAGGTTACATAGTAATTCCAAGGCCAGCCAGGGTTGTATAGTGAAACCTGATCTCAATACTAAATAAAATTCAATTCTAAAACAGAAAATAGCCAGGGGCTGGGGACATAGTTTAGTCGGTAGAGTGCTTTCCCTTCTAAATGTGAGGTTTGAGCCTCAGCACTCCCAAGGAGCAGAAGGAGGAAAGGGGGGAAAGAAGAGGCAGGGAAGGAGGAAAAGGAGAAAAGCAGCAGAGTCTTTCTCTGGATCTTATGGTCCTCCAAGACCCTTGGAGGGTAGGTTGAGACAGGGTTTCTCTGTGTAGTCCTGGCTGTCCTGGAACTTGCTCTGTAGACCAGGCTGGCCTCAAACTCAGAGATATCCACCTGCCTCTGCTTCCCAGGTGCTGTGATTAAAGGCATGCACCACTGCCCGGCTCAAGTTCCTTTTCTTAAGATGACCATATTCTGATTAGGTGGGACAGGTTTGTAGTTCACATGGACTACATGCTTCCTTCCTCCCATAGCCCAGTTAGTCTGCTTCACGCTGATGTTTAGCTAGAAGCAGGCCATCCTGTATCCTAACAAGAAAGATACATGATGTAGAATCACGTAGCTATACCAAGAGGATGACAGTTCTTTTGAGTGTAGAATTCAAGGTTGAGAGACTGAAGTCCTGGGATGGGTAGAAGGTGATGTCCTACCTGCAAAAGAAAAACTCAGGGTGAGAGGCAGAGCCCTGAGACTCCGGGGGAGAGATGGGAACCCACGGAATATCCACTCAAGGAGTCAAGAACTGCAGATCCTCTGCTATCCACACAGCCCTAACCTAAGGCCCACTGCCAGCAAGTTCTGGATGCAAAGTGGAAAGAGACATTTTTTTCGTCCATGACTTGGCATCATCTCTGTTCCTCAGTAGAGGTTAATACAGACCCAGAAGAAAGCATTGGTGTCTGATTTATGTGTTCTCCATGAGGAGGTAGGCTAGAAGCCAAGCAAGGTGGGATTCCAGCCCCCACATCATCAGATCTACAGAGCAACATTTTTGTGGAAGCAGAGGGGAAGTTGGTTAATTTTTGACACCATGTAAAAATCTGGTATTTCCTATCCAAACACCAGGGCAGCCAGAAGTTTATAAATGAAAACTCTATGGTTCCTTTTTGGGAAATATATAAGTTGTCATTGGAATAAAGCAGCTTTAGTTCTTTATTGGAAATGTTTTCGGCTGGACAAATAGAACTGAGAGAAGCATGTTCCACTGATGCTATGGTTTTGGCATGGGCCAAATAAAGTGGCCACTTTCAGTCAGGACTGTAGTGGCACATGGCAAGAGCAAGCCACATGCTGTTGCCAGAGTCAAGGAGGCCTATGGAGCTGACCAAAATCAAAACAAGACTTTCCAGGCTTTGCTGAAGTGCAGGAGACCTGCGAATAAGGCAGCTTTGTGGTGGTGACTTACCCGATTCTTCCCTGCATTTTACGTCTTAGTCAGCACCTCCAGCACTTTGCTTGTGCAGACCTCTCATCTTTCCTGTCCCAAAGAGAAGGACACTGGTTGATAGGGCAGGAACCTTAATCCAGGCAGCTCCCCACTCCTTTTTTGTGTTTATTCATAAAGAAAATGAGAAGTTTGGATGCCTGCCTGTCATATCAACATTTAGGAGGCAGGAGAATCACGAGTTTGAGCAGTTTGGAGAAACTGGGCTAAGATGGTCAGACTCTGAAGGATGGGAAGGCAGGGAGGAAGAAGAGGGGGAATGAGGAAGGGAGGGAAGAAGGAAGAGGAGGAGAAGTAGGAAGAGGAGAAGCATAAGGAGAAGGAGGAGAGAGGAGAAGAGGAGAGGGACATGAGAAGTTTGAGCAAGGGCCTAATAATGAGACGCCATTTCTAGTCCTTCTAAGCTCTAGTGATTTCTGAATTTTCCCAACGTGACCTCAAATATCTCATCCCTTACGCTTCCCTTTTAGATGAAACAGCTAACATTAACTTGCTACCTCTAGGAAACTTTGCCTCTGGTGAATGACACCCAGTCCCAGGCACACATTTCACGGATATCTTTTCATAGTAGGTCCTTGAGCACAGGGCATGCTTTAGAGCTCTTGGCCTCACATCATATTCTCTACGTGAAGCTGGATGCAGCCCAGGCAGCCGCTTCCCTGGCAGAATAATCCAGCAGTTACTCACTGAAGATGAAAGAAAACTGGAAGAGTTTCTGAAATAAAAAGCAACAGAAATTACAGTTAAATGGCCTTCCTAAGTAGACCAAATATGATTAAGAACAAGCATTTTAGGGTGTACGGCTGTAGGTTAGAGGCCCAGCCGTACTGAATACTAAATGTGCACTCTCAGGCAAGTTGCTTGCGCTCTGTGTGCCATAAAAAATGGTTAGATAGGAGCAGCCCTGTCTTGCAGATCTGGGGCCAAGTTGTAGTAAGATCCTCCAGCATGACACCTATAGAATGGGAAATGTGTCAGGCCATAAGTTATTCGATGGTGAGGAGGGAAGTGTCAACCCATCCCAAGAGGGCAAGCATGTAGGAAATCTCTAGACGCTTGGGCTACTGTTACTTCTTATTCCCACCAAAGGATCTCTGTTCTCTTCTGGGTTATCCACACCTAACTGCAAGGAATCAGGCTCCTCTTTTAATTGCTCTCGTGATTTAGAGAAATGTCATTGGGAATTGTGGGAATTCAAGGATGTACTTGTGGCATGTTGTAAACGGTGGGTCTTGTGGCATTGGAAAAGAGAATATATCCTTGCATGTTACGTTACGAAAATGTCCCAAGTCTCTGTCTCTCTCTCTCTCTGTCTCTCTCTGTCTCTCTCTGTCTCTCTCTGTCTCTGTCTCTGTCTCTCTCTCTCTCTCTCTGTCTCTCTCTCTCTCTCTGTCTCTCTCTCTCTCTCTCTCTCTCTCTCTCTCTCTCTCTCTCTCTCTCTCTCTCCCTCCCTCCCTCACTTTTCTGATACTGTAAATGAAACCCAAGGACTGGCATGTTCCAGGAATGCACTCTAACACTGAGCTACATTCCATACCCTGACTTCTATGTTTTTGTTCAATTAGAGATCTTTACCTGCATGTCCCATGGACACTGCAACATTTAACCTACCCCAAACTAAGTTCTTTTCACCCCATAATCCACAATGCCCTAAACCTTCTCCTGCCACTCAGTTTTGCAGCCAAGAAAGTTATCCTCAGCTCTGTCATTTCGTTCAGCACTCCACTGCCAACTAATCAACAAAATGTGTGCTACCCCCCAGGATTCTTTTGATTGTACTCTTCAGGGGATTTCAGGCAAGGCACTTCGCTCTCTGAATCTCAAGACCTTCTGTAATGACACATCAGAAATAGATGATTTCCTGGGATTCTTTCTGCTCTGACAATCAGAGCTAACTAACTTGCTGCCCAGGCAACAAGTCTTCAAGGTGTTCAAAGGAGAGTAAATGTCTCACTGGGTGGGAGTAAGCATGGTCTTTCTGCATGTGGAAAGTCGTAACTAGGACCAAAGGATCGGAGCTGATGCTGGGAAGGACAGAGCAACTATGTGAACAAAGGATCAAATCTATGGCAGTGCTGTTACTGTGTATGTTTCTTATCTGGGGAACAGAGATGGAAGAGTTTGGCTGGGGACGAACAGTCGTGCACACTGAGCACCGGGCAAGGTCAAGGCCAGACTGTAAGTCCCTTTAAAAATTTCACATTCTGTCCTTTCCAAAGTCAGGGAACATTCATTATACACTGACCTATTGTTCTTTGGGATAGTGAATTAATGAGGCCCTTAATTCATTCCATAAGCCTTTATTGAATGACTTCCTTAGACTAAGTCTTGGGTTGAGTGCTAAAAGCAGAGATGGATAAAATATAGTCCTTGCCCCCGAGGGGCCTCAGTCGAGCAGACAATTACAACATTACAGTAATTACGGCCTGTTCAGGGTCCTACAGGAGCATTAACGTGCAAGAAAGAAGCTGCAGGAGGGAAAGACAGGAGGTGAGGCTTGAGGAAGTCTTGAAAGGTAGCTAGGATTTATCACGCTGGAGAGGAAAGGGGGAGCACTGCAGTTTCCAGTCTTTCCCCTCTTGTTGATAGAAACTGAAGTTCTCAAAAGCAGAACATTGGACACGATTTAGCTGGGGCCCGGGTTAGCATCTCACCAGATGTTTTCACGTTACCCCACAGGTTCTGCAAAGGCGTGGAGGTGTTTTGAAAAGAGGGCCTTAACTCAGGCAGATTTGACTTAAGGTTCAGTTTTGTAGCTAGTGTAGATGGAATAAACTAAGTTACTGCAAAGAAGAATACCATCTGTTTCAAAGAGAGCTGATGAGTTAGTGCAGTTCAGTAGAGATGGTGAGTGGTGGATAGATTCAGAAGCTATTTTTGAGTTCCAAACAACCCGTTACCATTTAGGGGTCTTGATCTGGCAGCATGGGCCCTTTCTTCCTAGTGTCTTACATTCACCATGATAGTGTCCTATCTGGGTGCATTAGTTTCCTTCCTTGTTGCTGGGGCAAAATGTCTGAAAAAGGCAGCTAGAGGCGGAAAGGCTCACAGTAGAGGAAATAGTCGTTTCAGGAGTGAAGTCTCAGTGGCAGGCGTTTGAGACTGTTGTGTCTGCAGTCAGAAAGCTTAGAGAGATGAATATTGGTGCTCAGTTAAGAGTCTCCTTTTCATTTAATCCACACCTCCTGCCCCAATCTATGTGATTGTATCACTCGCATCCAGGAGTGATACAATCCTCAGCTCAATGTAATAATTCCCTCACAGGCATACCCAGAGGTTTGTCTCCTTTCTGGTTCTTGATCCTGTCAAGTTAGCAAACAATATGAACCATCACAGCAGGTTCCTTCAATGCCTAGCTCCTAAGCTACTTCCTCATTAAAAAAAAAACACACACACAAATGGACACAGAAAATCAACTTGAAATTAGTCTTAGAGCATCAAGGAACAACCGGCCTGGTAGCCACCTCCAAATGCTGCTATCTCTCTGATTTTCCAAACATCATGGTTACTTGAGGAAAATAATTTCAGATTGGAAGATTTTTTTTTCCTTAGGATGATAAAGGGTTCCCTCAAATATTTGTCTTAACCTTCCTTTAGGGAAAAAATGAACACACAAATTGACCTGGTTAACTGAACATATATTAAGATCTTATACTCTGCTGGTGTCTATTCCTAGCCTAGGCAGGAATCTCAGATAACTAGGAAGACTTGCCACTTCCTAAAGTACACCACTCCTTACGGTTATCAGGCTGAATCAATCACGACAGGATAGTAGCTTCAGATATTTGGTAATACCTTCCAACAAGGAGGGTGACAAATTGAGCTCTCTGCTTCCACCCTAGTCTCTCAGAAATCCCCAACAAGCTCCTTCCACAAGATTCCCACCAGTTAAGTTTCTCCTTTGCTGAGAAAATCAGAGACATCAAGGAGAAAAGTAGCGACAAGCTTGTTAGCCATGGCCCCAGCCTGGTCCTCTAAAATCCCTCCGTTACTGAAAGGCCCCTGCCCTGGCTCTGATTCCTCCATCACAGGAGGACAGGCAGGGCCCCGGCTGCAGGACAGAGGGATGGGTGACCTGCTCATCCACTTGTGTCATCTCACTTGCAGGGATCTGGACAGCAAGTGCCCTCTAGAGCCCATTTACACTCATTCGCATCCACAGCTTATCCAGTCACCCTTCTGAGGGTAGAGGCAATCTGGAATGCTTGCCTAAGCATGATGACCAGGGCTACATATCCTCAGGCAGAACCGTTGCCTAAAGCACCCCCTGCTGCACCCCAAGAAAGTCCAAGTTGTATCATAGGAGACCAGAGGCTTCTTAATTTTCAAAGGCTAGTGACAGAGACAGGAGATAAGAGGTAAAAGTCAGATGGCTCAGTGGGTAAGTGTACTTGCTGTGAAAGCAAGAGAATCTGAGTTCAAATCCCCAGCACTCATATAAAGGCTGTGCAGGGCCACTCAGAAAAGGTGTGTGTCAGCTGTCACCCAGTTCTAAAAAAGGGGACAGGGTGAGGAAGCCTCAGGGTTCATGGGCAGCATCATTGGGTTAAAGCCTAGGATGGGTCTCGGGTGGATGTTACAGCTTTCTGGTCCAGCCTCTCCAGAACCTTGTCCTCAGAGATTTTTCCCTCATGGTAGGGAGGTGATTCAAACCTAGCACTGGGGTTTTAGAGCCCTGGGTTCTGCAAGTGTTGAAGCTATGAAAGGTCATTAGCAATAAGTGGGCTGTGCTATACAGAACGTGTCGTTGTTCCCATTCCCTCAGAGCTGGACGTGACTTTTCGGTTGTTTTCCCATATGCTCAAACAAAAGGGGCCCTGACTCAAGCACATTCTTTCATCAGGTCTTCCTTGTGACTAAGGAAACATACTTGCTGAATTGGCTGACTGGCTTCGCTATCACAGGTTTCCTGCCTGATGCGCTGAGTTCCAATCAACAGAGATAACTTGGCGGCCAACCCACAGAGGGAATGAAACATTTCAGATTCAGCCTGGCCTGGGCAGTTTGATAATAACCATCAGTTTTCTCTAGCTAGCAGAAGGCAATGAAACCCTGAGAGTCCATGCTTCAAAGTGACTTTCTCACACTTCTTTTAAAAGAGGGCCTTGCTGTGGAGTCCTGGGACTACTGGTTCTCTCACTGTGGCTTTTCCAGCGCAAGGGTTCCGGACATGTGCAAATGCACTCATCTTTCTGATACTTTTTTTTTTTGAGGGAGACTCTTTTGTAGTTCAGGTTGGCCTGAAGCTTGGTGTGTAGCTCATAGTAACCTTGAACCCCTGCCTCCACTTTGTAAGGGCTGGGATCCCTGAGGTATACCCCCCACATCCCTGTTGATTATCGCTACAATTTGATGAGAAAAACAAAATCCTTATAAATTTCATCCTTGGGTGGAGAGGAGGTAGAGTCTTTCCATGGTCTGTCATTCTTGGACTTTTTAACAAGAACAATAACTACCATCTGGTTGAGATTTTATTTTCTTTTGAATTAGTTTACAGAGCAACAGATTTAGAGTTTTTTGATGTGTGGCACTAGGCACATGTATTAGATATGCTACTTGACCAAATTCTTGCCACACCACTGGGCCAGAGGCTCTCCAAGTAGGCCCACTTCCCAGAAAAGTCCAATGACTTGCCCAAGGTCACATGGCTAATATGAGACAGAACCAAGCTTCAAACCTAGATCTGTTGAACTCCAAACTCCATATTCTTAATCACTGCATCCTTTTTCTCAAGACAAGATTTTGATAAATAGAAGCTGATTACAAGCCCCACCTCAGACCTATAGAAGAGTAGTGCCCAGGAAACCACAGTATATATCAAAGTGAGGGATTCTGAAACACTCAGAAGTTTTAGAATCTTAGTGATACTGTGTGGCCTCATGAGGTTGACATACTGTGTGCCATCTGAAGACTAACATAGTTCAGTAGGAATGGGGGGTGGGTTGGGGGAGAAGGCTGGGGGGCAGGAGGAGGGAGGACAGGGGAATGTGTGGTTGGTATTTAAAATGAATAGAAGATCTCTTAATAAAAAATTTATTTAAAAAAAAGAAAATCACAACTGTTGTGCCAGACATTGTAACACACTTCTGTAATCCTAGTAGTTGGGAGTCAGAGGCAGTAGGGTCAGGCATGCAAGGTCATCCTTGACTACATATTTACTACAGAGAGCTCTTTTGTACTACTGCAAAGGAAACTTCTAATTGACTGAAGAGGAAGTCTACAAAATGGGGGGAAAACTTTGCCAACTATACATCTGATGGAGGATTACTTTCTAGAATATACAAAGAACTCAAAAAACTTAACACCAAGAAAACAAAGATGTAGCTGGAGAAATTTTCTCCAGCTCCCACCACCAAGTCCCGCCAGTCCCGGAGCCCACTTATAAAATAAACACACAGACTCTTACATTATTTAAACTGTTTGGCCATTAGCTCAGGCCTATCATTGTCTAGCTCTCACTCTTATATTCAGCCCATTTCTATTAATCTTTACTTTGCCACGTGGCTCGTGGCTTACCGGTACTTTACATCTTCCTTGTCTTGGCGGTGGCTCCAGCCGGTCTCTCCTTCCTTCCTCCTTCCTCCATTCTCCTCTCTCCTTGTCCCGCCTATACTTCCTGCCTGGTCACTGGCCAATCAGTGCTTTATTTATATAAAGCGATATCCACAGCACAAAGAACCCAATTATAAAGTAGGATATGGAACTGAAATAATGACAAGATAGACATAAATGTTCATTTCAGATGCAATCCCTGGCCCTGGCCCCTTCCCTCTCTCCCAATCACACTGCACCTTTCTGCCCTAACAATTCCCCTCCCCTTTCCTATCTCATGGATTCTTTTCTTCTCTCCATTTCTTTCCTCACATCCTTTTGTGATGGCACATTCCAGTAGGCAAATGCTGAAGAGGACAAGGAAAGAAGATTGTGAGTTTAAGGCCAGCCTGGGTTATAACACACACACACACACACACACACACACACACACACACACACACACACACACACACATTGCATATGTCTCTGCCACTCTAATTTTTTGTGAAAAGGAAATAACAAGCCTCAGAGGGTTCATGGGAGGACTTTGCTTCCTCTTTGGCAGCACTGGAAATTGAACCAGGCACACTCTAACACTGAGATATCTCCAGCTCTGGTGTGAAGTTTAAGTATGACTATTCAGGTAAGGACTCCCAAGAGTTCTGGGAACAGATCCACTCAGTCAATACAGGCCGTTCTTACTAATGCTGCCTCCTGTGGGTTACTGCAGTATAAGCAAGGCCATCTTTTGATAAAGCAGAGAAGTAGCCAGCAGCAGCCACGTGTCCTCTCCCCTCCCACTCCAGTTATATGGCTCCAAGTTGCTGGTGCTATGCAGGGGGGCAGACAGTTGGGATGAAGAAGTAGAAAGGAGGTGAAGGTTAGGCGGCAGTGAGCTTCGCTGACCTTAGAAAGACCTAGAAATCTGCTCCATCCCTCAAACATTCAGGCACAGTTTGCCCCTTTTCTTTCACTGATCTAGTGGGTGGTGTCTCCGAATCCTTTTTTCCTCATGATACACATTTTCTCTATGGCCCTTCCCAGTCCTACCCAGGGATGGTTATCAGTTTACCAACGTTTCAGGTACACAGGAATGTACACCAGTGAATCTGTACTTACTCACATGCTAATTCTTCCCTATTCTAAAGTCCTCTTTAGTGTTGAGTTGGTATCAAATGGAGAAATGGGGGCCACCCTTCTTCACACCCTCTTTCTTCTCTTGCTTTAACCAGTCATGTTTATAATAAATTCTGTTGATTTCTTTAACCAAATTTTCTATCAAGAAGTCATAAAGACATTTTAAACAGTCCCACCCTTTAAGAGATGCTCCCTGAAGGCTTACCAGTCAACAGTATCACAAGGCAAGTTCTGTAGTCCATTTCTTTAAAAAAAAATTGTTGCTGTTTTGTGATTCTGGGAATTGAATTTAGGACCTCATGCCTGCTGGGCTGGAGCTTTACCTACCCCTGAGCTACATCCTCAGCCCTCTTTTTATGTTTTGTTTTTTAGATAGAGGCCCACTAAATTGCCTAGGCTAACCTAGAACTCACAACTGTCCTGACTCAGCCTCCAGAAAAGTTGGCATTACATGCCTGAGCAAGCAAACCCGGCGTTTTCTGCACCTACAGACACACCTCCCTCTTTATTTTGATATTCTGTAGTTGATAAGGACTCAGCTAAACAAACAAGACTGAAAGAAAGCTCCAGAACTCTTGATTAAAAACAGATCCATGCAGGATATTTGCTTTTCCATAAATAGAATCTTGGGGGAATTTAAAAAGATAAAAACATCTGTCTCTAGAGCAGGCAAAGCTTCTTAAAATATTTCCATTTATAACTCTTTTTCATCTGAAAAATATTTATATGACCCTGAATACATATGCATAAAACAAAAATTATAAATCAAATATTTACTGAAATTTATTTTGAGACAATTCTCTGGCATACATATAATTTAACATTTATTGAAGATGAAAGTAAGTTTGCATACCAATGAGCTAGAGGTGCTCTTTTAAGTCTTGGCTGAATATCTGACAGCGCAGGATGTAAAGCAACTTCAATGATTTTTAGGGTTGATTCATATTTTTATTAATACTCATTAATGCTGAGAACAGGACTTTGAAGAAATACATATAGTACAAAATGGAAGAAGAATGTTAAAGGCCATTTCAGAAGCTATTGGAGCCACCCTTATCTAAACTGTATCATCCTGATCTCAAAAGCTGTTGGAAATTCTGTCCTATCAAGCCAAAATTCACTTTATGATTAGCTCATAAAACTCAAGTCTGCGCCGGGCGGTGGTGGCGCACGCCTTTAATCCCAGCACTCGGGAGGCAGAGCCATGCGGATCTCTGTGAGTTCGAGGCCAGCCTGGGCTACCAAGTGAGTCCCAGGAAAGGCACAAAGCTACACAGAAAAATCCTGTCTCGAAAAACCAAAAAAAAAAAAAAAAAAAAAACAACTCAAGTCTGCAATTCAAACAGCCACTTTAAAAATTGAGCACTGCGATATAATTAAAAGATGTGCTAATTGGATTTTCATATGCTAAAAATGATGGTAGGAAAATATTAAAAGCCTTATTTATTTCCCACAACATTATTAAATATAACATATAATTAAACCATTATACTTCTACAACACCAGAAAACTTTACATATACAGTGAAAACACTATAACTTATAAAATACCTGATTTTTCATCTGAGCCCAGGTGTTTTAGTATGCACTGGTTGGTATTGTTTGGTATGATGGCATGTACAGTGCAAAATGTACATGTGTGGTCAGAAAAAAAAGATGCAGTGAAGTCATGAAATGAATATGGGCAAGTGCTGCTGTAGCCCCAGGTTGAGAGACAGACCCAAGGAACAGTTGTGGAGAGTAGAGCCTGATGCCACCCATCTGAAACCCAGGAGGCTTGGTTCAAGCAAATACACACACGGGCAAACATACGCATGTCCTCGGTAGCTAGAAACAGACTATCCACTGAAACTAGCTCTGGGTTTTGACAGTCCTGAACCTGGTGTCAACAGGTGGAACAACATCTGGAACAACCTGTCTGCCATTTACAGCTGCAGAGCCTAAGAACCCTGAAACTCCAGCTGAAACCCTGTTATCTGCAGCTGGATCCCTCGTGCAGAGTGCTCAATTGTTAGGTGGCTTGGGAAGGCGGAGATGAGTTTTCCGCCAGTACAGGCCTCAGCGCTATAGTTATTTCCCCTGCCCCCAAAAATCTTGTGACATACCCTCCAGTCAGCAGTGCTTCTCAACCGTCCTAATTCCCCTAATGCTGCAACCTTTTAATATAGTACCTCATATTGAGGTGACCCCCACAACCATAAAATTACTGTCATCGCTACTTTATAACTGCAATTTTGCTACTGTTGTGAATCATAATGTAAATATCTGTGTTTTCTGATGGTCTTAGGTCACCCCTGTGAAAGGGTCACTTGACCCCCTAGTTGAGAACCACTGCTAGCTGCTAGAACCTAGCTGCTAGGGCCTTAGCTCAAGGCATACAATCTGGGAATCTTGGAAGGAGAACCTGCCCAGCCCAGAGATTGCAAAACTAAGTGTGGCCACCAGAGGCCCCTAGTACACAAGAAAAAGAGAAGCTACTAAAATGGAGTCACTGGGAGACTCCCTGAACTTGTGCAAGACAGGCTCAACATCAGCAAAAGAAAGACAAGAGTCCACACGTCTACCTGACCTCACCCCCATTTACATCATGCACATCAGCCTTTCGTCTCGTTTTTCTTTGTGCGTCACCTTTTTATTTTTAGCCACGTCTTACCAGTTTTTTTTTTTTAACTTACTGTACTTCTGAAATATGAAAGGAGTCACTAGAGAGAATCTCTAAATACAGAGTGTGAGGAGGCCCCTACTGTCTCAATTTTTTTTTCAAACCTGATGGCATAATGAAGACCATCTTTATCCAAATAAAATGTGTGAGGACAGCTCTGGACCTTTCAGTTCAATTCCCAAATCTTAACAAACACACTAAAGTGAAAAATTGTGGTTAGAAGACACGTGCAAATATACAATTAATAAAATGTTCTAAATGTGAAAACTAAAATTGACAGTAAGCAAATAGTGTTAAAGGTCTGTGAAAGTTCCTTGTGGAACAAAATTGTGTCATCAGTAATAGGAGAGAGCCTAATGCAATTTGTGTGGAATGCTCTAGAAATTACACAAGCTGAATTAAATTCTCCAAATGGTATAAATATATTATCAATGACTGATTCTTTAAGTAGATTTGTGGACTATGCCCTTAAATTTCACTCTTGAAAATAAATATTAGGGTGAAAATAGTTCTTCCAGGTTGATTGAAGCTATAGCATGAGTTTAATAATATCTTTTATAGTCAGGTCAGACAACAAGTTTTTCTCTACTTATATTTTGAACCAAGTTGAATTAATGAGTGAACACAAATGTCTTCCTAATGCCACTAGTCATAATTTAAGGTCGTTTAAAAATAATTATGTCTGATAGTTCATTAAGATGAGCTTTGAGGGTTGTTGGATCTTTCCTACTGGACTCATATGATAGGTTCTTACCCTTCATATATATATATGTGTGTACTCTATTCAAATGAAATAACTTCTTCAGTGCATTTACCGTTTTTCACTTTATAACTTGAGTGTGTGTGTGTGTGTGTGTGTGTGTGTGTGTGTGTGTGTGTGTGTGTCTGTGTGCGTGCATACATGCATGCATGTGCATCTGTCTGTCTCAGTGAGTACATGCCATGTGTATTCTCTTGTCCTGGGACTTCAGAAAAAGGCTTCAGATCTCCTGGAGTTGAGATATAGGAAGCTGTGAGCCACCTAATACAGATGCCTAGAACCCAACTCGGGTCCTCTGGAAAAGTACAAAGCACTCTTAACCACTGAACTATGTCTCCAGCTTCCTATTTCCCCTTTTAAAAGTTTTCTTGGGGGACAGGGCCTTACTGTGTAGCCCTGGCTGACCTAGAACTCAGGATGGCCTCAAACTTCAGAGTGTTGCCTGCTTGCCTCTGCCTTCAGAGTGTTGGGATTAAAGGTGTGTGCCGTTATGCACAATTCCTATTTACTTTTTGATGTATACTTTTTGAAATAAGATTTCTGTATATTTTTTATTTTGATTTTTTTTAGCTTCTTTTTATTTATATTTTGTTTTCAAATTAGTATGAAATTCAACGGGTTTCTTTATGGCATTTTCACACACACTTAGTTGTGGATGATCTTTACCTCACAGCCCACTCCTCTTCCCTCATCTCCCTGCCTGATCTCCCTATGTGTACCCTTCTGCCCTCAGTATTCCTTATATCATGTTCATATTACATGTTTCATACTAGCCTCTCCACCATCTCCCCCATAAAGCCCTTTTCCCGTTCCATGGGCCCCTTTCTAGTTTCATGAACTCTAACCATACTCAACCACACACAGAAATGCATGCTAGGCTCTGTATCTGAGAGAGAGCATATATACACTATTTCTCTTTCTGAGCTTAAATTAACTCACCTAGTATAATATTTTCTATTTCCTTCCATTTTCCTCCATATTTCATTCTTTATGGCTGACTAAAATTCCATTG
Organism: Peromyscus californicus insignis; assembly: GCF_007827085.1. Classification (NCBI taxonomy): domain Eukaryota; kingdom Metazoa; phylum Chordata; class Mammalia; order Rodentia; family Cricetidae; genus Peromyscus; species Peromyscus californicus. The sequence continues at coordinate 100,455,803 of NW_026294391.1, forward strand.
TGTATCTGTGCAACATTTCCATTATCCATTAACTGGTTGGCAAACATCTGCCCTGATTTCATCTTCTTGATATTATGAGTAGAGTTACAGTCAGCATGGTTATACAAGTATTATGTGATAAGATATATTGTCCTTTGAGTATGTGCTCAAGAGTGGTATAGCTAGTTCCTACAATAGCTCTATTTTTAGCTTAATTTGTAAAGAAACCTCCATAGTGGCTATACCAGTTTACACTCCCACCAACAGTGAATTCTTCTTTCCCTATATCCTTGACAGCATTAATTGCAATTTTTCTTGAAAATAGCCATTGTGATTGGAGTAAGTAGTTTTAATTCATATTTCCTTGGGAAAGAGGTTCTTCATTGCCTTTAAAAGTTATAGATTAATAAATGTTATTGTTTTCAAATACTGAGAGGATATCCACATAACAATCGTATATTAGATCAACTTGACAATTTCACGAAAATCGTTCTTTTATGTCGAGCCTTAATTCTCACATTCCGACAAGTAATGTACATTTTCTCATGTAACTTTATCGTGGTTATGTTGTCACAGACTTTATTTTTATCAGAACTTGACCTTCACTCCTCGTGCCAAAAGATACATCCTGCTTAAGTGCCCTCTTATCTGAGGCCATCAGGACCATGGCTTTGATCATATAGGAAGCAATGAGTAGTAGCAATAAATCTTTCCACACAGCATGAAGCAAAGGAAAATCTTATCAAACAAAAACAAAAACAACAAACAAACAAAAAAACCTTAGATTAGTTCAACAAGACACCAGGATATAATCCAGAATACAGGATAGACAGAATACACAGTAGAGGATATCCATACAGAAAAGCCCATTTATTCCTTCATATTAGCAACAAGTGCATGGACACAAAGATTAAAAATAAAATACCATTCATAAAACTAAAGATACTTAAATATGAACCTAACTCTCTCTCTCTCTCTCTCTCTCTCTCTCTCTATATATATATATATATATATATATATATATATATATATATATATATACTGATCTGCTACACTAGTGAAAGAATCTAAATAAATAGAGAGACACATATATGTTCATGGTTTAAAAGATTCTGTACATAAAGATGTCAACTGTTTCTGAAATTATGTGCCAATTTAATGCAAAAGTGTAATCTAATTTATATGGAAAAGCAGAAGAACTGGAATATAAAAAAAAAATTTCAAAGGGAGCAAAGTTGGAGAAACCAGTCTATCTGATTTCAAACTTACTACATACCTACCCAAATCAAGACAGTGTGACATTAGCAAAGAGATAGATGCATAGATCAACAAATAAAATAGAAACCGCAGAACTAGAACCACACAAATATGCCCATTGTTGACAACAGTCCAAGAGCAATTCAGCAGAAGGAAATAGCTTTTAAAGTAAATGGGCCTAGAGTAAGTGAGTATCTATAGGCCCCAAGAAAAAAAATCACTCGGAATAGATGGCATAGCTACATGTAAAAAAGGAGAAAAATCTTCAGGATTTTAGACTGTGCAAAGAGTCAAAAGTAAAATTCATAGAATGAAAAATTGCTAAATAGTACATCATTAAAATAAAAATGTTTGCTTTATGAGAAACCCTGTTAAGAGATTGTAAGATAAGTTATAGACTAGATGACAGATGTTTGCAAACCACATATTCAATACAGGACTAGTATCTAGAATATATAGAGAATGTTCAAAGTTCACTAGAGGACTGAGACTGCAGGTGAGTGGTATAAAAGGCCCAAAGTTAAATATCTAGTTTTTGCAAAGTAAAAAATGCTAAAATTGGAATCTTTGGTATAGTCCATGTACTAAAAACTTGACTCCTAGCATCAAGCTACTGAGATGTACTAGAACCTTCAAGAAGCAGATCTCTTAGGAGATTTTTAGGTCACTGGAGGAATATCTTTGAAAGAACCAAAGAGTCCTTTTCTTTCTCTCTTTTTTCTTCCTTTTTCTTTCTGGATCAGCTAGATGTAGTGAGAAGTTTTGCTATATAATTTTTACTATAGTCCCAAGCCAACAGAGCAACTGATTATGGACTGAAACCTCAAAAACTGAGTAAAAAAAAGTTGACTATCTCATATTCTTGTCATAATGATGGAGAGCTGACTAACATACAATCTAAAATGGCCAAGAGACATGAACTGACATTTTATCAAAAAAATGTATACATAGAAAATAAGTACATAAAAGTATATATTCAATGCTACTAGCCATTAGGAAAATGAAAATTAAAACCGCAATGAGATACTTATCAGAGAGACTAAAATATAAATAAATAGCAACAGTATTAAATATTGAGGAGGACTTGGAGAATGTGGGACAGTGGTATATTGCTGGTAGACATATAAAATGATATGGTTTCATATGTTGCTGGTGGGCATATAAAATGATATGATACAGCCACTCTGGAAAATGGTTAGATTGTTTCTTATAAAAGATAAAAAAAAAAATTTCTTAAAGTATTCAGTAACTGTATGATTCAGTAATTACATTTTTACATTTTTATCCCAGGGAAGTGAGAACATGCATGTGTGGAAATACATACATACATACATACATACATACACACACACACACACACACACACACACACACACACACACACACACACACCTGCATGTGGGCATAGATCCCTATTCATTATAGCCAAAACCTAGAAGCAGGCCATGTTTTCTTTAACAGATGAATGATTAAGTAAATTGACACTAATATTATAATACTATACAATAATATTCAACAATAAAGAACTGCATGTTGATGCACACAGTTACTAGGAGAAATCCGTAGGAAATTGGGTGGAATAGACGAAAACAAAAAGTCAATCCCGAAGGGTCACATGCTACATGATTCCACTCTATAACATTCTTGAGAGACAAAGTTACAGAAATGGATAAGTAGTTGTTTCCAGGGGTTAAAGAGGGGGCTGGGGTGAGAGGCAAGTTGGCGAGGCTACAAATTGGCAGCGTGATAGACCCTGGTAGTGATGGATGTGCTAAATCTTGACTGTATTCATGCTGCTAGCCTAGTTATGAAGTGTGCTACAATGTTTTGAGATGTTACCTTTGGGAAGTGGTAAGTAAAGACTACCTGAGACCTTTTTGCCTTGTTCCTTATAATATATGTGAATAATAAATAAAATATTTACTTTATTCATTATTACTAAATAAATCGTTTAATTAGAGCATAAAAGGACCTTTCTAGTTCCTCTGTTTATGTCTTTCTTTTAGGCTTCTCCATGGCAATCTTTGCTGAGGTTCTATTGGTTAATGAAGGCACAGCCGTTATCTCAGTTCTCATCTATATCTTAGTGAGGGTTTCTTGGAGATCAAAGATGGGCAACATTTTATAGGGAAAAAAACCTGCCTTGACCTTAAAATTGTGATACTTTGAAGCCTAGTCTTAATATGCTTTGCAACCTTGGACAAAGGGCTTACTGTCTCTGATATTACATTTCATCATCCACAGACAAAAGACATTTAAAAGAAGTTGGAGATATGGCTCAGTGGTGGACCACTTGGCTGGTATGTTCAAGGCCCTGGGTTTGATGTGGTATGGGAGGAAGCAAGGAAAAAACTTGGAAGGAGTTAAGTGGAAAGATTTGTGCATTAGAAAAAAACAACTCCCAAAATTCTCAGTTTCTCCCATATACACTTAAAAAACAGATTATGTCAGAAGATCTGGGTATTTCTCTCTACCAACAAGCAGGCAAGCAATTCTGTAGCATACTGACTACAGCTGGATGGGCTCTATTGGAATTCAGTTCTGAAGCTTAAAGTATTGGATCCCACAGACAAGTCGATGTTATCAGTGTTTCTAATTAAGTGGCTGCACCGCTCCCCACAACCTCCTCCTGGGTTTGATTAATTTGTTCCAGCAGCTCAAAGAACTCAGGAAAACAGTGATGCTTCCTGTTTTATATTAAAGGATATTGAAAATGGTACGTGTGAAGAGACACACAGGGTGGGACATGGGGGAGGGGAAGTTTCCTTCCCCTCTGAGCAACACCACCCTCCAGGAACCTCTGTGCACTCAGCCAACTGAGTTTTTATGGAGATTTCATTACCTGTGCATGATCGTTAATAGAATGGGTGGGGAAATACCAGAAGGCCTATCTACTCAGACTCTTGCTCTCTCTGTGCAACAATCCTGTCTCCAGGGCATTGAGCAGGACCCCTTTTGAATAAGAAGAACTGCTATAGTGTGGCTCTGAAATGTTCCCCCAAAAGTCCATGTATAAAAGGCTTGGTCTCCAGCTTGGCAATGTTTCTGTAGGTGGAATCTTAAGAGCTAAGGGGCAATGAGAGGATATTAGGTCACTGGAGTCATGACCTTGAAGGGGACTATGGTATCCTGGTTCTTCTTTCTCTCACTGTTTGTTTTCTGGCGACCATGGGGTGAGCAATCTTGCTTCATTGTAGGCCCCAAAGCACAAAGACATGAACTGAAACCTCTAAAACTGTGAGCCATAATGAACCTTTCCTTTTTTAGGTTGATTGTCCAAGGTATTTTGTTACAGTAATGGAAAACTGACTAATATAGAATCTTATGATATAATATTGGACAGAAAATTAGGGGATAATTCATTTCTAGAGTCTGGGAAGGGAGTTTTTAAACATAAACCATGAATAAAAACTCTGTGTGTGTGTGTGTGTGTGTGTGTGTGTGTGTGTGTGTGTGTGTGTGTGCAAGATATTTGATCATACTGTGTAAAAATATGTCACTCTCATTGGTTTAATAAAGAGCTGAATGGCCAATAGCTAGGCAGGATTTGCAGATACAGAGGATGCTGGGAAGAAGAAGGGGGGGTGTCACAAGGAGATGCAGAGGAAGCATGACATGCAGGAGATAAGGTAACAAGCCATGAGCTATGTGGCAGAATGTAAATTAATACAAATTGCTTAATTTAAGTTTTAAGAGCTAGTTAGAAACAAGCCTAAGCTATCAGCCGAGCTTTCATAGTTAATAAATCTCTGTATGATTATTTGGGAGCTGGCTGGCAGGACAGAGAAAGATTGGCTACGTGTGTGTGTGTGTGTGTGTGTGTGTGTGTGTGTGTGTGAGAGAGAGAGAGAGAGAGAGAGAGAGAGAGAGAGAGAGAGAGAAAGCACTAATGATATCACCACTTAGTGAATTATAAGATATTCTTTCCTACCATCTCCTTTTGCTGTCATCATTAATTCAGCTAAAGGAACCAACTATGTCTTAGGCATTCCTATGCTCTATATACTTAGCACAAGTACCTGCCCCAGGAAGCACTTAGTGGGTGCTCAGTAATGTTTCATAATGTCAGACTGCTTAAAGCTGGGAATTTGTTTTAATATAGGAGAAGGAAAGTTCAACTCCCTGGTTAGAGGAGGTCTTTGCTTATTGAAATTTTCAAGACCCTTTCACAACATCCCATGTAGACAGCTCCCTGTGGGCATTGAATGAAAAAAGGACATGACTGCTCCTAGGTATAGTGGAGGAGGTTTATTGTAGATAAAAGGGAGAGCATAGTCAGAGGCAGGGGCATCTGGGAAAGTCCAGAGTAAATATGGCTAGACTCAGCCTGGCCATGTGAGGAGAGGAGCGATTGGAGAGGGGAGAGCCAGGAGAGTAAAGGGTAGACAAAAGGGCTGGATAACCAAAATGTCTGCATTATATAGGGAAGGGCATCTGGGGGAAGAGTAGTCCAGTCCCTGGGCTGGAGAAGTTTAGTAGGGTCATAGTATGACAGCGATACCCTGTAACAGGCGGGGACTGAGGGATGCTGGGAGAACCTAGTGTCCAGCTCCTCTTTGATATGTTAAATAGGCACCTCAGTTAGCCCTTTGTCCAGGGTTTGTGACCTAACAGCATAACTTCACTCAGAGACATCATGTGAAGCCTGGTAGGAAGGAAAGAAAGACTTCTCACCTTGACTAGGAACTGTCCTTTCTATTGTATCCCTCGCTCCTTACCATACCAACAGAGCAGGACCCCTTACCAGCCCCCATTTGCAATCCTTGAAGCCAGACGTGGCTGAGACCTGCCCAAGGCTCCCACAGTGAATAAGCTCGTGTCCCAGGGGGGCCAGGCATTTCTCACATCAGATAGTGGCCAAATGAAGAAGCTAAGACATGGAAAACGTAGCCGCTCTGGCCTGGAGCCTCTTTCCAGGGCGTTGGAGCTGGGCCTCCCGAGCTCTTTCCACAGGAAAATGAAAGAGCATACAAGACTCAGAAAACGGGTCCCTAGCACCGTCTAAAAGCTTTTCCCTCTTCGAGGCCTCTCACTAGCATGCAAGAGGGTTTGACTGGGGAAGGAGAAAAGCAGCTGCCGAGAGGCCTCTTGGCTAGCCAGCTGTTTCCATGTCATTCCCGAATCCCTTATTCCCTAAATGAAGGAGCTGTTGCCAAAAATGGTCTGGCGGATTTGGGGTGGTGCTTGAGACAGCTTCCCACCCTCCCAACTCTGAAGGCTCGGCGACCTATTTCAAGGCAGAGAAATCAGTTTGTGGTTTGAGTATCTCCCTGTGCAAGCAGTGCCTCTCGCGGGGAGCTCTCCCTGGGGAGTCTGCTTAGGCACCTCTTAGAGCCTCTTTCTAGCAGCAGCAGGGAACAAGGAGGGAAGGCAGTTCTTGTCATGTATCCTGAAAGCTCAGAATGTCTTGGAAGGCTCCCCCAAGACTGAAGAGAGCCAAATTCGGGCCTCCCTAGAAGGCAGGCTTGAGGAGGTACCAGCCCTCTGTGCCCCACCCCCACCCCTGCTAGCTCCCACCAGGGTCTGGATGCTTCCCCTGTCTCTCCACTGCTGCCCCCACCAGAACTCGGGGTTAAAATTGGGATGTGGAAATGAAAACAGTGCTTGGAAGAGGAATACCAGAAGCCATTTGCTTGGATTAGTTCGTTTGCTGGCTGCCAACTTGGAAAACAGACACAGCTCTGAGGCCATGAAGGGTTGGATAAGGGTTGTGGTTGTATTTAAGCTCTTAAAACGTCCCGTCTTTAAAGTCAAGAAGTCACTGGGCTATCCCTTAATGAATACTCTCTCTGTGTCTAGCCCCATGCGGTGTTCCAGGGTCCACGACTCCTCATCTTTGGTTGCTTTTTGTCTAGATTGAGCAGATAGAGAGCTCCCAGGGAAAGCATGAGGCAAAATTATTTGCTCAGGCATGGGGGTGGGGGTGGAGAATGCTTCCAAAATCAACTCACAGGAGCGTCTATGTTCATATCTTCAGTTATTCACTATTCACTCATTAAATCATTCCTTCACTTAATTAGTGTTTGTTGGGTGGTTCTCTTGTGCTGGGCATCGGAGATGCAGTAGTGCTGTGCTGGCTCACAGCCTAGCAGGGAAGAAAACAAGGGGAAGAGGTAGGGGGTCCTCCTTGCCGTGGAGGTTTAAGAAAGGTCTCCCATTACCATGATGTCACACTGAAAGAGTTACTTCTTAAAAATCCACAGATGCTTTCCAGTCCTGCTGCCAAACCGAAGTCGAACAGCCGCCTGGAGAAACTGCCAACATTTAGCAGGCGTACAAGACTCAGAAAACGGGTCCCTAGCACCGTCTAAAAGCTTTCCCCTTTTCGAGGCCTCTCACCAGCATGCGAGAGGGTTTGACTAGGGAAGGAGGAAAGGGGCTGAAGAGAGGCCTCTTGGCTAGCCAGCTGTTTCTGCATGTCATTCCCTAATCCCTTATTCCCTATAGCTCCATAAATTCCCTCCCAGCCTTAAAGGCACAGTACTTAGGACTACTCCGCTCTACTTTTCTTCATGCATGTACTCCAGAAAACTCTGAGCAGCCACAAAACACGGGCAGTTTTCGGGGGGCTAGAGATTTGAGAGTGAACTCCACAGCCATGGCCTCTTGGGGAGCTTGCATTCTAGTCAATTTCAGATGACAAACAATTGTATGAATAACTAATTAAATATGATCATAGCAATGAATTTGAAAGAGACCATACAATAAGGAAGGCACCGCTGAATGGAAGGGCCAAGGACTAATTCCCTGAGGAGGTGACATTTATAAAATGCAGGCTTTAAAACTTGGTATTTAGCTTAGTGCTTCTGTAGGGAGTACAAGGCCCTGAGTTCAGTCCCCAGCACCAGGAAAAAAAGAAAGAAAGAAAGAAAGAAAGAAAGAAAGAAAGAAAGAAAGAAAGAAAGAAAGAAAGAAAGAAAGAAAGAAAGAAAGAAAAAAAACACAGAAACACCAAACAAAGAAACTAAAACTGAAGCTTAAAGAATGAGCAGAATTTGGCCGGTTAAGGTGCAAAGAGAGCTTGTCATGCACAGAAACAGCATGTAGATGGTCATGGGCCAGACAGTGTGGTACTTTTTTCTTCCCTTTTTTAATTATATTTTTGTCTTTTCAGTATCTTTTATGTATTCATTAACAATGTCATACAAGTACACAGTGTATTTGGGTGATACACCCCCAACTCCTCCCAGAAAGCCCCTAATATGTCCCCCTCCAAATTTCATGTCCTATTTAGTTAGTTAGTTAGTTAGTTAGTTAGTTAGTTAGTTAGTTATATTGTAGCCCACTGGGGAGTAATTAGTCTTGTCTGCTGGGATGTTGACTGACATCACGGGCTTGATCTTAGGTAGGTCTTATGCAGTGAACTGACGTGTGCAACAGGTATGCCATGTCTGGACAGAATACAGCATTTCACAGCAAGCCTCCCATCCTCCAGCACTGTCCTAGTTAGATCTTTTCTTCACCTTGATTCAAGCTAGAGTTGTCTGGGAAGAGAGAAGTTCAATTGAGAAAATAATCTCCACCATATTGGCCCTAGGCAAGTCTGTGGGGCATTTTTTGATTAATGATTGGTACGGGGGGACAGTTCACTGTGGGTGGTGCCATCCCTGGGCTGGTGGTCCTGGGATCTACAAGAAAGCCGGCTGAGCAAGCCATGGAGAGCAAGTCAGTAAGTAGCACCCCTCCACGGCCTCTGAATCAGTTCCTGCCTTAAGTTCCCGCCTTGGTGTTCCCTGATGAAGGACTGCATCTTGTATGACCAAATAAATTCTTTCTTCCCCAAGTTGCTTTTGGTCCTGATCTTTATCACAACAACAGAAAACAAACTGAGACAAAAATCTTACACTCTTTCCACTTCTAATTAGCATATATTAGTCGTACAAAATAAAGCATCTCCTGACGTCTCTATACAAGCATGGAATGTACTTTGATCATATTCACCGCCTTCTGTACTCGTTCATTCTTATCCTCTCCTCCCTTTTCTCTTCCTCTTGTATATCCCTAGTAGTCCCCTTTTACCTTCATGTCCTTTTTACCCTAGTTTGTACATATGAGAAAAAAACATACAGCATCTTTTTATGAGTCTGGCTTATTTTATTTAACAGGATGCTCTCCAGTTCCACCCATTTTTTATGCAGATGTCATGATTTCTTTCTTTATACACTACCATACTGATTCCAGAACTTGGCTTTTGTAAACATGAAAATGCAGGTATCTCTACAGTAAGCTGACTTAGACTCTTTGGGGACATATACCCAGACTGGTATGTCTAGATCATATGAAAGCTCTATTTTTGATTTGAGGAGGAGAACCTCCAGGACAGAAAATCAACATGCAAAAAAGTAGCTTTTTTATATATCAGCAATTATCTCACTGAAAAAAAAAAGTTAGAAAACAACCCCATTCACGATAGATTTACCTAGGCATAAACATAGCCAAAAAATATTAAAGATATTTAAAATGAAATCACAAAGCTCTGAAGAAAAATGGCAGACTGGGTGGCACAGCCTTGTGATCCCAGCTATTTGGAAGCCGAGGTAGGAGGACCACATGTTTAAGGCCTGCGGGGTTACAGAGTGAGTTCAAGGACAGCCTGGGCAATGAATAGAAATAGAGGAGTGGATGGGTGGAGGGGCAGAGGGAAGGGGAGGGGAGGGACTGGGAAGAAAGGATGGAGGGGAAATAGCAGTCAGGATGCAAAATAAATACATTTTTTAAAAATATAAAAAGATTAAATTAAAAGACAAAAAAAGATCTGGAGATATAGTTCGGTGGTTGTACACTTGCTTAGCGTGTGCAAGGCCTGAAGTTTAATCCCCAATACCAAAATTAAATTGAAAGCCATTAGAAAATTAAAGGATCTCCCACATTAGTGTATCAACAAAGTAAATATTGCTAAATTGGTCATATTACCAAAACTATATGCATATATTACATATAATCCTATCAAAATTCTAATTACATTATTCACAAAAAACTATAACATTAATATGGAAATATGAATGGTCCCTAAACAATCAGAACAATCCTGAGCAAAAGAGTACTCATGATGCCTGATTTTAAACCACGCTACAGAGCCAGACAATCAAAGACAGCATGGGGGCTGGAGAGATGTCTGTGTGGTTAGGAGCATTTGGCGTTCTTACAGAGAACCCAAGTTTGGTTCCCAGCACCCACATGGCAGCCCACAATCATCTCTATCTTCAGTTCCAGGGGATCCGATACCCTCTTCTTGTCTCTGTGGGCACTGGCATGCATGTGATGCATGTACATGCAGACACTCATAAGCATAAAATAAAAGTAAACAAATCTTTTTTAAAAAATCAGTTTGGTGTTGGAACGAAAACAGACCAATGGAATAGACCAGGAGATCTATGAATAAGCCCAAGCAGCTGTAGGTATCTGATTCCAAAACACCTTAGTGGTGCTGGGAAAACTGGGCATCCACTTGTAGAAGACTGAAACTGTAGCCCTTATCTCTCATTGTAAAACAATTCTCATATGTAAATCAATTCGAAGTAGATCACAGACCTTAACAAAAGATCTAACTTACTTAAACTACTAGAAGCAAACATGGGGGGAAACACCTCAAGACCTAAGCACAGCCAGTGACTTTCTGAGAACACCTCTAATAACGCAGGAAATAAGAGCAATGGTTAATGGCTGAGATTGCATAAAATTAAAAAACTTTGACACAGCCAAAGGAACCAACAACAGAGTAGAGACGTCTTGTAGAACGGAAGAAATTATTTGCTAAATATTCAACCAACAGAGGAGTGATATCCAGAAAAATATGAGGAACTCGAAAAACTGAACACCAAGAAGGCAAAATACCCAATTAGCCAATGGGCAGGGTAAATGAACAGATGCTATTGCAAAATGGACAGTAAATACATGACCAGAATGTTTGACTTCATTAGCAATCATGGGAATGCTAATCAAAGCTCCATGAAGAATCCATCTCACCCCACTGAGAAAACCCAAACCAACAAGACCCTTATTCATTGCTAGAAGGAATATGCAATTAATTCAATCTTCTACTTTTTAAAATACTTTTAAATTTGTATTTATTAGTATGTGCTTGCTTATGCCCTAGTGCACACGTGGAGGTCAACGGTCAACATTTGGTAATCAGTTCTCTCCTTCCACTGTGGGTTCTGGGGATAAAATTCAGGCCACCAGACTTGCACCCAAATGTATTTACCTGTGCTGAGCCATCTCACTTCGCCTCTTAAGGAACAACAAACACACAAGGGTTAGAGTTGGATAAGATAGAGACAGCCAGGCTCAGGATGAGTCATGGAAAATAGGCAGAGGGCCCACACTGCTAAGGCTAGATGAGGTTTTTATTTTTGTTCGAGGGTATACTAGAAATGAAGAGGTTTTTGGGAAGCTACCAGAGTCCTTTTTAGGTGGGAAATGATGGTGGAAGCCTTGACTAGTATGCTGTGGTTAAGAGAGCAGTGAGTGCATGGAGTCCAGTCTATTTAGAAAGTGGAATCAATGGAACATTGTAACGGATTCCCTGTGGAGTATGGGGGTGGGGACAAAGTTTATTCTCATTCTCTGTCATAGTCATGAGAAGACATAGGAGAGAAAAGTCTTTAGAACCAGGGGCTTGGTAAAGACTTAGGTGGATGTCAAGGGTATGATTGTATGTGAGAAAAAGCCCGTTTCCAAAAGCTACATTATTATTCTGTATTATTCTGTTTATTGACCATTCTTTTAGTGACAAAAGTATAGAGATGGAAGACAGTGATAGCCAGGGCTTAGGGATGTGAGGTTGAGGTCTAAAGCAGATGGGATTATATGAGAGTAGCTCATGGGAAGTTTGGGGTGATGGAATATTTATGCATGTTGATTGACTGGTACTCATCTCATAAAATGTGCATATATTAAACCAGTGTCAATTTCCTGGTTCTGATATTGTGCTGTAGTTATCTAACATTTAACCATGGGGACCAATGAAGGGACATGGGAAACTCTGTTCTGTTTTCATGGCTTCCTGTGAATCTATACTTTATTTGAAACTTTTGTTTAACTTTTTTAAAATGTAGAAAACACAATTTCCAGCACATAGAAAGCATTCAACCAAATTTTCCTATAATTAAAATCATATACCTCCCCTATATCCTCAGGAAGCTTTGGGGCTTTCTTTTGGGACAGGGAAATGAACTGTCCGGTACCTTGAGTGACTTGTGACAGTGACTCGGGAAAATAATGACTATTAAACAGGGAACTAGAGGAAAGACAGAGAGGGTAAGTGAATACATGAAGACTTAAAAAAAAAAGTAATAATGCAAAGGAAGCTAACTAGAAGCTGGGGTAACAGACGGAATACTATGGAATGTCTTTGAAAAACTCACCTGAGATTTTTAATTTATTCAGATTAACTCTGACTCCAAGTCTGAGTAGCGAATGTCCAGGAAACCTTTGCAATGATGTAGCTGGATTTTTCTTTGGGCTGACAGCTCACAAATAATCACATGGAGACTTATTATTAATTGTGAAAGCTCGGCCTTAGCTTAGGCTTGTCTCAACTAGCTCTTATAACTCAAATTAACCCATTTATATTAATCTACATTTTGTCACGTGGTTCATCACATCTCTCCATATTGCCTATGCTGCTTCCTCTGAGTCTGGCTGGCAACTCTACCTTCTTCTTTCCAGAGTTCTTCCCCTACCCAGAAGTCCTGCCTATACCTCCTGCCTAGCTCTTGCCCTTTCAGCTCTTTATTACACCAATCACAGTAATACATTTTCACACAGTGTACAAATATCCCACAACACAGTGAGAGCCCCTTCAAGGCACATCAGCGTTCTTCTAGTAGGCCATGCCTCCACTAATAACTCCCTTCTGAACAAAACGAACCTTTTAAGTTTAATAGAATGTTTATAGAGCAGATTTAGTTTTATAGCAAGACTGGGCAGAAGAGCCAGAGGTTTCTCATAATATTCCCATTCCCTATACAGGCCCAAGCTCTCACGATCAACATCCTCTCTAGTCATTTAAGTTGGTGAATTCACACTGACACATCATTACTACAAAACGTCTATAGTTCTCACTGGTGATGTACACTGAATACACTACCATACATAGTGACTGTATAGTATCGTATAGGGTAGTTTCACTGCCCTAAAAATCCCTCATGTTCTACCAGTCCATAACCACTTTGCATTTAGCCCCTGGCAACTGATCTCTATATTGTTGCCACAGTTTTGCCTTTTTCCAGAATGTCATTAGTTGGATCTATAAAGTATTTTGTCTTTTCAGAATGTTTTTTTTCCACCAAGCTTCCTCTATGTCTTTCCATGGCTTGACAGCTGTTTTTTTAAGTGCTGAATATTCCATTTTCTTGATCAGTCCCACTGCTTATTTACATTCACTTTTAGAACACCTTGGTTGCTCTGAGATTTGAGCAATTATGAATAAAGCCACTATAAATATTCATATGCACGGTTTTGTGTGGGCACTAGCTTTCAGTTCATTTGGGAAAACACTAAGATATGCAGTTGCTGAGTCATGTTAATATATTGATTTTGCAAGTAATTGAGGCTGTCTTCTGCCAGGGCTGAACCCCTTTGCATTTCCATCAAGCAGTAAGTGAGGGTTAGGCTCCACACGCTCACTAGCATTTGTTGTTGCCTTTCTGATTTGGGCCTTTCTGAGGAGCATGCCCACACGTTATTAGCTCTCTGTTACTTTACATTTTTTGGTTTGTGTTTTGCAATCCTGGGGATTGAACCCAGGTCCTCACACATGCTGGGCCAGCACTCCACTCGACCTAGTTGCTCTTGTGTTAATTGGCAGTTTCCCAATGACAGCTGATGCTGCATTCTTCATCGGTCTATCTTCTCTGGTGGGCGTCTATTAAGAGCTTTGGACCATCTTCTAGTGAATTGTCATTTCTGGCTTGCTGTTTTAAGGAGTCACGTATGTTTCAGATAACAGTGTTTTATCACATGTATCTCTAAAAATATTTCACCCAGCCCATGACTTGTCTTCACATTCTCTTAGTCTTTTATAGAAGAGAAAAAAAAATTACACTGTAATCAAGTCCAAGTTACCAATTCTTTCTCTCACGAAGGCTGTCTTTGCTGTTGTACCCAAAAACTTATTACCATAGCCAAGACAGTAGAGCTTTTTCTTTTATGTTGTTTTCTGGGAATTGTATTGCTTTGCATTTTGCATTGAGATCTATGATCCAGTTTGAGTTTATTTGTGTGGAAGGGTATAAGGTTTCTGTCTAGATTTTTTAAAAGATTATTCTTTTTCTGTATTGTACTGCATTTATTGCTTTGTTGAAGGCCAGTTTATTATATTTATGTGGCTCTGTTTCTAGTCTATTCTATTCCATTCACGTAGTTTTCTATTCTTTCATTGATACCACACTGTCTTGATTATTACAGTTTTATTATGTCTTGAAATCAATAATGTCAGCCATTACACTTTGCCCATGTTCTTAAATAGAAAGTTGGCTGTTTTAAGTCTTTCACTTCATATAAAATTTAGAATCAATCTCACAGCCTTCCTTTAGCTTTGGATCCCCTTGGCCCCAGTGTGGAGTGGGGCCCTGCTAGGTCCTCTTATAGCACCAATTACAAATCTTTTCAGGATAGCTCATGTGCCACAGTGTTTTTCGTAGTGAAGTGCAAGTGTATCCCATTTAGATGGAAACCTTTAATGGACATAGGACTGGAAAGAGGTGGGTAAGTTTCAAGGGAACGAGCCTATTCTCAGATGAGGAAAGTGTTGGAGGCCCTCTAGATATGCTACTTTTGTGGAAGGTTCAGAGAGGAAAAATTAATTCCTCAAGATAGCCAAATGAGTTTTAGATCTGTATGCAGAGAAAACCAGTAAATGAAAACTAGGCACTGGATAAATGACTAGAAAGAAGAACATTGCTTGTTGTTGATTCTGGGTTGTGAGACTATAAAAAGAAAACTGAGAGTTGTCAAGGCAAAGGCTGGCCTGGACTGGGTAGAACTAGAACAGTGAGGTGAGGGTCTAGAACAGCTGGATGAGGCACCATGGACTGTGTGTGGCAGGAGGTAACAATTGTAAGCTGTTAGGTATTTCCCCAGCTTCAGGAGTGGAGCAGCAGTTCATGCAAGCTGAGCAGTAGATGGAGGCTTGCTCATGAGGGAGGGAGGGAGGGAAGGAGGGAGGGAGGGAGGGAGGGAGGGAGGGAGGGAGGGAGGGAAACAGAAACAGAGACGGGGTGGGGGTAGGTACCATAATCATGTCAATAAAAATTAACAGTGAACTTTGTCCAAAACCACAGAAATGGCTAAACATCGCCCTCTCCTGGCTAATATGAGTGACTGCTGCTTCTTTACCATTTGTCAATTACAGTCCTCATTCTAAATTTTCTGGAAATACCCTGTCAGAACTGGTCCTGGTTGCCAATAGAATCAAAAGTAGAGCAAATCCAGAATTTCTTAAGCCCTCCCCAAGTCCCAGAACAAAAGTCCAGCTTCGGTGCTTTCAATCAGCCTTTTCTTGAAATGACCATGTTTGCTGCTGGTGAGAGGACACGAGGAGGAGGAGAAGGGAAAGAGTTTTTTTCTACATGGTTTAGTCTTCGCTTCAAATTTGTCACTTGATATAAACAACGGAGCCTTGGTTGGACCTCTGAATGACAGTGACATTTCATAAACTGAAAAAAAAAATACACACTACATCATAACCAGTGAATACTCTTACAAGTAGTTGAAGTTTCTCTTTGTTCCAATGACAAAAAAAAAAATGAGAAAAGTAGGAAATTAATCATCTGAGTGAAACTGGCGGGAGGCATTTGTTTAGTTTAAAATAGCATTGGTTTTCTAATTATGTGCTAATTACCTTGTCTTATCTATTCATTAACAAAGGTCAAGGAAACCTTTACTTAGTTACAGCCTGTTAGGTATTTGTGTGAGCTTGAAATCAGATCTAAGAGAGTGAAGGGATTTTAAGGGCCTTGAAAATGACTTATTGTAAAGACGCTTATAAATCAGACATCTTACTATTTTAGGAGGGGCATTATCTGCTACTGTTTGAGAGGCGAGGAAACCAGCTGCCTATTTCACGCCACCAGGGGTCTCCAGCGCTGATTTCTGGGTTATATAGATGGCTAAGGGAAGTAAGTAACAATCAGAACATAATTTGGTCAGCAATCTGAGGGAGGAAAATCCCAGGAGGTGGTAGAATTCTCAAGGATACCTGACCCAGGCTGGGAGGTGAGGGAAGGGACCCCAGAGGGTATGGAAGTAGAGCCAGATTAAGTAAGAAAACAGAGTTGTCAAGGCAAAGGCTGGCCTGGACTGGGTAGAACTAGAACAGTGAGGTGAGGGTCTAGAACAGCTGGATGAGGCACCATGGACTGTGTGTGGCAGGAGGTAACAATTGTAAGCTGTTAGGTATTTCCCCAGCTTCAGGAGTGAAGCAGCAGTTCATGCAAGCCGAGCAGTAGATGGAGGCTTGTTCATGAAAAGCTAAAGACAAATATTCTTTTTTAAAAGTCTTTTTTAATTTGTTCTTTGAGAATTTCACACACACACACGCACACAATGTGTTTTGGTCAAACCCACTCCCCAGTCTCTCTTCTCCAACCCCGACTCCTCCCAGCTCCCCACTATCGTATCTCCCTCCACCTTTTTAAACGCCTGAATTCACTCGGTGCTGCTGGTATACCTATGGGGCCATAAAGATGGCATTGTTTATCTTGAAGGGCTGTGAGTCATACAACACTCCCAGGATGTGCCTGACTTATATTGCCACATAAACTCCACGGGGTCATAGTATACTATCAGTGAGTTTTGAGCCTACATTCGGAAAGGATTCAGCCCTGTAGTTTTCCTGATATGGTGATATTCAGGGTTGTCTGTTTTTGCTATCCAGTGAATATGGCCTCATAAGTGAGTCGAAAAGTATCAACACTCATTTTTACGAAGGAAATTGGGTAGAAGTTGGTATTTTCTTCTTTAGCTGTTTTGGTAGCTTTCACCAGGGAAGTCATTTGGTCCTGGATGTTTCATTCAATGCTTTAAATCACCAAATCAATTTCCTTAATAATAATAGTGAGACAGAATTTTTAAAATAGAGAAAATTAAGGAGGCTCAAGGAGGAAAAAAGGCCCTTAAAATCCCTTCACTCTCTTAGATCTGATTTACATCCCTCACTGGCTGAAAGTCAAGATTTTTGTTTCTGTTGATCAACCCATTGCAAAGACAACCTGTAAAATAACTGGGTTTTTTGAGAACTATCTCAAGTAAGAGTTTGAGAGCAGCTATGTACATGTATGAAGGTTTCATAAAGAAGTCCATTATTATTTATAATTAACATATGCTAATATAACATTAAAGCAAATCATGAATTTATGCTTAAGGCCAAAATATAGGTCTTAAACCCTTATGACCTTTGATTTTTCATATTATCAGTCTAACTTTGTCATCCATAAATCTGTTCAGTGTACCTCATAAACCAATTCACAAACTCATTTATAAAAAAATTTATTATGATAAAAGATAAAATAAACAGCTCATTTATTCTTAATCTTTAAAATTGGCTATAAATTACATCCACACAATAACAGTTAAGCGTGTGTGTTTATTCATGCCCACACTCTCTTCCACTTCCTTGAGTGTGTGCTTGCCTTTCGTTAATAAATCCTAAATTTGCTTCAAACTAACTTGTCCTAAATTCTTTTCTGTGCCATAAGTCAAGGTCCCAGCTGCAACTGAGTAGAAGTCTCTGGAATGAACTCCTCAGAGCACACACACAGCAGCATGGAATTGCATCTTCCTCTGCTGAAGACTATGGGCCTACTCAGAACACCTAATCCATAGTAGATAAATTGGAACAGCTCGTACTTTTAAGGAATTGGCCTGATCCATTCAAGTGGTCAAATATTTATGTAGAGCGATTAGAATTAGCCCCTTACTGTTCCTTTATATATACGGTGTCTGTATAGACACAGTCTGTTCCGTTTTTTTTTTTTCTCTGTTCATCTTGAGAGCTTAAGAGAGGCTTAGAATTTTCATGGTTCTTTTTTAAAAACCTGGGGATTTTCTGTTGGTTTTACTGCTTTTCCCCTTTTGTTTTCTGCTTTTAATTTCATTGCTCTTTGTTCTTTATTATTTCCTTCTTACCACGTGGTGCGAGCTTGTCTTATTATTCTCTTTCACAGCTTTTTGGAGTAGAAGCTTGGTTTGTTGGTTAAAAAGCTTTCTCTTCTAGAAGCATCTAGTGATGCAAATGTACATCTCCAAATTGCTTGCACTGCAGCCCCCTAGCTTTTCTAAATCTATTGTCCCCTCCATTGAAACTATCTCTTTTCTTTGGAGAAATCCACTACTGCTTTTGGAAGCACAGTGTTTGAGATTCTCATTCATCTTTCTGTTACTGATTTCTAGCTTGATCTCATCAGAGTTGGAGAACACACTGTGATTTCAGTTCTTTTTGGTTTGTTGAGATTCGTTTTATGACTCAGTACATAGCTACTTTAGCAAATATTCAGGTGGACTTGAAAGGCTGTCTCTGCAGTGGGTGGACTGCCCTTTAAATGAACATTAGATCTGCTTGGTTGATGATACTCTGCTCATCTGTAACCCTTGCTGATTTTGTCTCAGCAACATTTTGAATAAGCTTTGGGGAAATGCAGTGTGGCCTTTACTTGATATCCTTTGCTTTGGGCACAGAACAAGGGTTTATGAAAATCGGACTTCAGAGATGCCACATCTAAAAGGTCTTCCTAATCCCAAGCCTTTCTCACACACACAAGTACAAACTTGGGAGGGGGTTAGTCACCCAAAATTCATTTTCACTGGGAGGAGCCACCTCAGAGAAAATGTATTTAGCTGATTCTTTTGCACTCATATTGGCTGTTGAGATTAAACTGACCTGCAAGAGTGTTTAGATAGGAAATTGAGGAGACAAGGCCCAGACAAGGACGTAGGACATGTGGGCATCTATTACAATTGTTTTTTTACAGTCTTGCTTATTGCCAGTCTCCAGCCTTGTGAGTTCTGGGAGCTTAGCATGAGGGAATATTCTCAGAACGCTAGAGCCTCCTACAGAACAAAGGAAACCTTAATACTCCTCCAGTATCAAGGATCCAGGATTTGCTCTCTGTTGATCCTACTCACCTTATGATCACAAGCAGTTTCCTTGGAAGCAGACAGCCATGAAGATCATCAGAGACCATCTTTTATTCCCTGGGGCATCACTAGCTACAGTTTCCTGCAGGCATTTACTTGTTTGCTCTAAGCCCAAGAAGCACATCGTCTTCTCCTCCTACCTGCACCTTCACAAGGCCTCCATATGTCCCTAACCCACTCATCTGCCTCAAGGGTTCCCTCTCAGAAATCAGGTGGGAGCAAAGATGTGAGGAATTGTGAGGGGATACATGGGAACCCTGGGTTCCTTGAACCCCATCTTCCCATTCCCCTCTCCTCTCCCTCAGGACGGCTGGAGCACAGGTAGCTACTCCCAAGTGGGCTGGGAAGGAGAGATGGGCAAAATGGAAAGCAGTCCAAGGTGGTGGTTCTTGATTACCAATTTTAGGCATTTGATAGAATGGTTTTGGACATTCTTCCCAGAAAAAAAATTTTAAAAAGATGCCCTTGAGTTGGACTTGTAGTTATTCCTTCGGTTTTAGGGGTGTTTAAAGCCTTCAATTAGTAGTCAGCCTCATTTTAAGACCGTCTTGATTAGAAGTGACAACCTACACAAAGCATCCCCTCTGGTTTTTTGGTTTGTTTTTGTTTTCTTTTGTTGGTTTTTGAGAAAGGGTCTCACTTTGTAGCCTGTCTTTTGCATACACCTCTCCATCTTTCCTCCTCAGTGCCCAAAGTGTTGAATTACAGGCGATTGCCTTTCGCAAAGAGAAAACAACAACGACAACAAATATCCAGGCAGTGAGGGTCATAATGTTGGGTCTACTCATGTTTGCTTAACCTTTGATCACCTCTTGGCTTTTTCTCTTTGGATCCATTACCCCACATTGGATCTATTGATTTATACTCCAAATCCCTAGCAATTTAGATTATGTTAAGGGCATAAAAATTATTGATTTTTCTGAGTATAATCATGTCTAGAAATAGAGTGTAATGTCTAGGTATCTTGTGTGATTGCAGCTTTATGCAAAATAAAATATAGGGGATAAGTCACAAGGGCAAGAGAAAGCCATAGCAAAATATTTTACATGGCCCTCCTGCTTCATCTAGTCAGCTATCCTGGTAAAGTGTGTGTGTGTGTGTGTGTGTGTGTGTGTGTGTGTGTGTGTGTGTGTGTGTCTGTGTGTGTGTGCCTATTCCTGTGTGTACAGGAATGTGTGCACATGAAGGCCGTTAGCGTCATTCTTCAGACAGCTTACTTTTTTTTGATAGGGTTTCTCACTGCTTTGGAATTCATAAATGAACCCAAGGGAAACACATCTCCACCTCCCTAGAGCTGGATAACAAGTGAGACTGAGCCAAGCTTGCATTCATCTCTTGACATGACTGTATCCAAGAGCATTCAGCAATTGTTAACCCAGACACGAGGCTGTTGCTAAGGCCAAGCCTCCGAACAGTGGTAGACAATAATTCCAGTTCCTGGGTCTAAAAGATACCTCTGAAGATCATAGAAGAATCCATTTTCCCGAAGATACATTAGATACTAGGTCAGATTCCTGACTGCATATTTCCACCACATATGGGTTTCTGTGCTCTAACGATTCTGAATGACAATGATTATGGTTACCTTGGGGGAGGTAGCTGATTACTGCAACACCTTGGAATGACTGAGACATATACTGTGCTCCTTCACATCCTGGTTTTAGACCCTAGAACAAGAGGAAGAGATGCAATAGAATCTGTTTCATAGAGTATAGTAAATGAAATTTTTTAAGGAGAAAACCAGCAGCAACAACAACAAAACATACCCCCCTATATCTCAGACAGCTATGTAATTTCTCTTCTTCAATTAGAAAAAAAGTCTTAATTTATTTTGTAAGTTGTTAGGATCCTGCCATAGTCCAAACTCAAATGGTACAAGAAGACACCCAGGGGTAGACTCACTCCCTTGTCTGTCCCCACCCATCCATTTCCCCCCTCTGGATATTATTTCATTTTCTGTTTTATTGCCTCCCTCTCAAAGTTTGGATTGGGATTTTTGCAGTGTTTGTGATCTTCTCTTGCAAACACAGAAATGTTTTTTCTTCCCTTGGAACAAAGCGGGTGCAGAATAGGCCTTAGCACTCCAAAGCTCTGTTCTGCAAGGCTTGGTGACTTCTTAGCCTGTTTTAAAATCATTCTGATTCTATCTCACAGGAACTAATGCTTTCCATGTGGGGTCCTAGATGAGTGTCTTTGGTCTCAGCCCTGCGGCAACTTCCTTGTCAGTTAGGAAAACAACACTACCTGCCCTTCTCAAACAGATGACTACAGCAGATGCAGTGCATTGAGAATTTGTAAGACTGGTTTATGGAAAAGCTTTAAGCGTCAGGAAAGAGAGCTTGACCTCAGTACAGTTGCTCTTCATATAGCCAGTGGTTCAATGTCTTTGGTGTCAGAGTAGATCTGGGCTTCAATGCAAACCCTGTCCCTTGATCAGTTCTCTTTAGTTCCCCAGCTCTGCTTCCTCCCCTGTTAAGCAAAGACAATTACTTGCTATCAAGAATTGGATGCCAATGGTGACCATGGCAAGGACCAAGATGCCTTTACCATCAGCCATACCTTCGACTGCTCCCCTTTATACTGCCTTACAACAAAAGTTCTGGGCAGTTCTGTTTACTTGATAGCCAAAACTGGGTGGAAAACTAGAGCTGGGCTACATGCTGATGGCGGTGAACATAGATCTGGGAGGCTTCAGCTGCACCAAACTGCCTGGTAAGCGGTAGTCCCAGGGTCTGCACCATGATTCCCGTAGCCCCCTGACATTTTGCTGGGCTCTGAAGCCTGGGTCTGGGGAGAAAGTCATGCTCTTAATTTATGGATTTTCATGTCCTCGCTGCTCTGGTCTGTTCCCAGCTTCTCTGCTATGATGGCCTCTTCTCTTGTACTTGTTTCCTAGAAGCTAATGTAGGCAAACACGCTCAAATAGCAGGACACATTACAGGGGCATCATTTAGAGATTAAAGAGACCACATATATGATTCCACTGACACAAACTGCAGGCAAGCACACAGGGTGGAAGACAGATTAGAGCTTGCCAGAAAGAGGTGGAAATGGACAGTGATTGCTAATGGATACAATGTTCCAAAATTATAGTGCTGATGGATGAATAACTCTGTGAATAGACTAAGAAAGCCAATGCATTACACACTTTAAAGGTGTGAATGTTATGATATGTGAATTGCATCTCAATGAAGCTATCATTTTAAAAAATGATCAGGCATATTTCTCCATCTATGTCTCCTTTAAAGCATGCGCACGCACACATATACACAGAGAGAAACTCTGTAGGGGCTGCATTTCCATTGAGGAATTGCTCGCATTATTTAGCAACAGCTTTCTGGTCTTCCAAGTCTTTGTTTGCTAAAAGTAAAACACATTGGAAATGAGGCAAAGGTGTGTGTGTGTGTGTGTGTGTGTGTGTGTGTGTGTGTGTGTGTGTGTGTGTGTGTGTACATGCAATTTTTTTTCAGATAATTAGGCTACAAGGTGGAAAACTACTAAAACAAAATATAAGAGGCAAAAGCACCCGATGAAAGAGGCCAGAGCACATATTTCAGATAACCCCACATTTTAATGGACTGCTGGGGAGCCTCAGCATTAGAAGAAACTCTACTCATGTCATTTCTCTCAGATTCTAAGCGTGGGAAAGTTTTTGCTCAACATTTGCTAGACATTCAATTTATCTTCGCATTTGGAATGAGCTATCAAGGGTGCTCACAATGCATGGCCCAGAACACATCTTCTCCCACGCTTCAGTGAGTCAATTCTCTTCACAAATGTATAAAATTCATCATTAATAAGTGTTCATCATGTTCCCACCACACACAGTCATCATAAAAGAACAAGACCGCTTCTCGGGTATTCTTCTCTCCCTCATTGTTTGATTGCTCCTGAAAAGGAAAACGTATGCCAAGTATTGTCCAGCTTCACTTCTGCCCTGGGTTAGCGCTGCTGCTGAGTCACACTGAGAGGCCTTGACAGTCTTAGTGAAGCAACTCCTTGTCATGTTTTCCAAGCTCCACGACATTTCACAGCTGCACTCCCTATGTGCTCTGTCAAAATTAGAACCTGTCTGCCTCATGGACCTAGAACACAAATGCAGGGCTGTGTCCACAGAGCCTCTGAGCCCTAGGCACGGCTCTGTCACAGACTCAGTATCAGCTTTGACTATATCAGCCTACCCCCTTCCCTTTCTGAAATATCGTCTTTTGTAAAATAAAGGAATGAATGTGACCTATTGCTACTTAAGGCATTTTCCAGCTTGGCCATCTTAGAGTTTATAGGAATGTACCTAAAGGGGTGCATTAACTTGGAAGAATAGACCTGGGAGGAGGAAGGGTTAATGTGGAGACCAAGGCTGAGAATCAATCAGTAGGATACTGCCAGAGGCAAAGAAAAAAGAGGTCTGTAGTGAGAAGTCATGGCAATTCAACGTGAAGCTTAGATAGGCTGACTTTTTTAAAGATGCCAGTGATTTGTGATTTGAGGAGTGTTTATGCTTTCCCTGAGTCAGGAAGCGAAGCAAGGGACTAGACAGATAGGTTGGCAAAGTGATTGCCATGCAAACACGAGGACTCGACTTTATTCACAGTACCCACGTAAAAAGCTGGACATTGTAACATACATTTGTGATCCAAACACTGGGGAGGCAGAGATAAGCGGGTCCCAGGGGGCTTACTGGACAGCCAACCTTGTCAAGTTCCAGGCCAGTTAAGTTCCAGGAAAGGCACAAAGCTACACAGAGAAACCCTGTCTTGAAAAACAAAAACAAAAAAAAATCACAATAGGGAGTATTCTAAAGGTTGACCTGTGGTCTCCATGTGTGTGTTTGTACATGTACACAAGTACACATAGACACACACATGCACACAGACACCACCTGCACATGTACACACATAATTTTTTATGAATTAAATAATTTTGAAAAGATTTATATTTTGACTTTATGTGTGTGGGTATTTTGCCTGCATGAATGCCTATGCACTATGTGCATATAGTGCTCAGAGACGCCAAAAGAAAGCATCATCAGGCTCCCTAGGACAGGAGCTACAGACGCTTGTTCACTGCAGTTTGGGTGCTGGGACTCGAACCCAGGCCCTCTAGAACAATAGCCAGTGCCCTTAACCCTCCAGCTCCATAAATGAATTGTTTAAAAAAGTAAGGCCAACATGGAACTAAAAGGGGGAGCACAAAGGAGAAAAGAGGTGCTGAAGAAGTGGGAGGGCAATTCACTAGATGTAACACAAAATTGGAAAAAGGGCTCCTGGATGAGGAAGGGGACAAGGAAGTGGAGGCAGAGTGGAGAAGAAGCCAAGAAAGGGTCAACAAAAACCAATTCTGTTTGAAATGCCTATACTGACCTCAGTCTCCTGGACTCAAGCAACCCTCTTGCTTCAATTTGTACCACTACATCTGGCTGATGGTTTCCTTTTGTAAGCAGTTCCATAACAAAGGAATGATTTGTCTCTCACAATTTGTGGAGGACATTGGAACACCTTTAATAATTTTGTCATGCTTCCCATAAAGACCATCTTTACTCTCTGGAAAGCAGAGGGAGAGCATGTGACTGTCTGTGCCCAAGCCTCTTCAGTGCCAGGGCTTTGCCAACAGTGTAAAGAAATGGGCAACTTCTCTAGAGCGCGCGCGCACACGCACGCGCGCGCGCGCGCGCGCACACACACACACACACAGAGAGAGAGAGAGAGAGAGAGAGAGAGAGAGAGAGAGAGAGAGAGAGAGAGAGAGAGAGAGAGAGAGAAGGAAGAAATCAGTGTGGTCCAACCTGCCCCTTTTTCTGTGATTGTCCTAGCCCCAAACACAGCCACTGCAGACCACCCAGCCTTCAGGTACGACATGTTCTTTCCATGACTGTGCCTTCACACCGGCTGTTCTCATGGCTTCCCATTGTGTTTCCTGTCTCCATCAGATAAGTCCAATTCTGCCAAGATCTGAATCCAATTCTGTCGCTATGTCTTATGAGCATTCAACCCACACAGAGTGACCAGCAGAATGGATTTCTTTCATTTTCCCTTGTTGCCAAGGGCAACACTATGGTATAGCACGACATAGTCCGTGGGTGTGTGACAGATCTCTGACTAGCCTTATCTTTTCAAGTATGCAACACACATTTCCATCCTGTGTGAAGACATCTCACAAACATAATAGAGTATTGTGGTTAGGGAGATGAAGTCAGGATCCAGACGATCTGGTTTCCGGTTTCAGCTTTCTCATTAACTGAATGAACAGGGACTTTGGAAAGCATGAAAACTGTTACTCAGTCATCTCTGTAAAATGGAAACAATAATACTCATCTCAAAGGACCATTTTAGAAATGAGGTGAGCATGCCAAGCTCACAGCACAATGTCTGATATACAGCAAATGCTCCGATAGGTCAGTGGTACCTCATATTATTACACAGAGCCTGGCATACAGCACATGGGTAACTCATATTTGAATGAGAATTTCAACACCGTAGGGGTTGGGGGGCTCAGGTTACTGGGAAGTCAGGACCAGCTAGGTTAATCAAGGAAGCTGCTGCCCTTGATTATTGCCCCTCATCATTGCCTCTCACTGTATCCTATTTTTTTTCTTTTAGGATGTGGCTTACTACATGTAATTTTTACATATGTTGTCGACTTATTTAGTATTGGTGCTTCCCAATAAACTGAGTTCTGCAAGTGTGGTGGTTTGAGTGGGACGTGCTCCCCATGGTCTTGGGCATCTGAACACTTGGTTCCCAGTTGGTTGTGCTGATTGGGGAGGTTGAGGAAGTGTGGTCTCGCTGGAGGAATTACGTCACTGGGTGAGGGCTTTGAGAGCTGAGGGTCTTACCCTCTTTGGTGTTTGCAGCTCCAGATGAGAGTTCTCATCTTGCTGCTCCAGATGCCACAACTGCTGCTTGCTGCCATGCTTCCCCTCTATCATGGACTCTAACTCTCTGCAACTGTAAGCCCCAAATCAACTCTTTCTTCCATAAGCTGCCTTAGGTACTGTGCTTTACCACAGCAGCGGGAAAGTAACTAATACAAGGTGAGAAACTATACACGCCTTTGCCATGCTCCCCAACCTGGACCAGTGCCAGGAAGGAGGTGCTGAAAACAGTCAGTCCACTAACAAATGAGTGAGAAAATTCAGAAAGAAGGATATATGGTTTGGGTGGCCTTGAAGGATATTTAAAAACTGAACAGAAAGCCAGGGGTAAAAGCACAAGCCTTTAGTTCCAGCCACTTGAGAGAGGTTGAGGCAGGAAAGTCATGAGTCCAAAGTCAGCCTGGGCTACAGAGTGAAATCTTGTCTCAAAAAAAAAAAAATAGCCCAAGAAGTGTTGATTGGGGAAGTAGACCACAAAGTTTCTAAATAAGAGGAACCCTGGGTAACTCCAGCACGCACAAGACACCTAGTGACAGGCTAGCGAGGGAAGACAGTAGCCAGCAAGTAGATGCACTTGGTGAGAAGAGCAAGCAATTCCTTGTAGCTCAGCTTTCAGGAGAGAGTACTGAGAAGGCTTGTGGAAGCAGGCAGTGGGTTCCCTTGAACAACAGGCCACTTAGTAATCCATCCTGTTAGCTGTAGCCTTTGCTTCTACTATTATGAATACCTTGCAAACAATCCTAGAAAGGTGTATATTAGTTGTCAAATAAATTGAGTGTAAATTAATTGCTGTTTGCCTTACAGAAAATTCTGCAAGAAGGGAAAGTGGCCATTCCAATGGGCTGCTACAAAGAGAAAATTGTGCCCTCGAGATCATTAAATGTATGTCAAGGAGATGATGACAAGCCTTATCCATCCTCAGTGTTCCTGTGTTGCGACCACCTCGACCAGCAAGGAAGACACAACACTGAGCTCTTCTTTCTGCCATTTATTCAGGAACCTTGAACAATCTTCTGACCCCGGGGAAAGCCAGCCCACGCCCTTTATAGCCACTGGGCAACCAACCCCGTAGTGCCACGTGGACAATGCCAATAGGGTCAGACATACGCAAGCAAGCCAGATTCTACGCCCAAGCCAAATAAGGAGTTGTTTATCCCAGAGAACACCTGCCATGGGGAAGGCAGAAGCCGGACGCCGGCGCCGGCGCCATCTTTGAGGCGCGGCCGTGCACGGCTCTCTACAGTTCCCCCTTTTTTTGTTTTAAGCAGCAGGCAAGAGCAGAAGTCTAATCTCTGCCAAAATACAACTTGGACATTGTACTGGTGTTAGTCCAGGTGTCATCCACCCAGAGAACACTTGACCCGTCCAATACCCTTTTTTGCAGAGGTGGGAATTAGGGTATCAACCCACATGCAATTAGACTTGCTCTTCTTGGCTTTTGCAATACAGCTAGACCCAAGTGCAGTGCACTAGCCTCGCATCCTGCGTGATCAAGCTTTTAATGCAGCCAGCCAGGCCTGGGGAGACTGTCCAGCCTCTATGGCTGTAAAGGCTTGGATAATCATAGCTGCATTGCGCTGCTGAGAAACCCTTAAACGAACAATGCACCACAGGCACATCAGGGAGACAAGTACCAGTAGGCCTGCCAGGGCACCTAATCCCACCCACTCCTTTAAAAAGGTGATAGAATTTCACAGCCAAGACATCATTTCCGCAGTGGAGGCCAGGTGCACACGGGTGGAGTTGACCGCAATGATCTCATTGCACAGGATCTGGGTTCTGCTCCTGCAGCAAGTCAACTCAAAAATAAAGCAATACACTAGAATGTGATTTTATGGGTAAAGGATATGGCCAGGCTTTTATAAGAGCCCAGAGTAGTCGATACTCAGCTGCTCCCGCTGGCACACTTGTCAGAATCAGGGCTATCAGAATCAGGCACATCAGCTTCCGGGGTGTCATCACGTCTCTCCGTCTGAGGGGCCTGTCGCACCAATCGTTCAGGTCCCCAGATAGGGTCTAGCAGGTCCTGTGGGAAAACACAAACAGAACCTCGTGTCCATGTCAGCACGGGATCGGGGCCATGCCAGCTACCCGTGAGGATATCTTTCTCTTGGGGTTCGGTCACGGCCTATTCCCCCTTTTTGTTTTTGAAGAATTTCTTTGAGGGACCGATGCGCACGCTCCACAATGCCTTGGCCTTAACTACTTGGCGCGCATCCGCACAGGAAAGGGAAAATTTAGCCTGCAACGTGCGTGCATTCACAATCCCAGTAAGACCTCTTATGGTGGTGGAGGATCTTCCTATCAATAAACCCACCGTGCCCAGCTTCAAAGGGCCTTTAAAATCAGACTCCACTAATTGTACTCCCATCTGCAGAGTCAGTAATTTTAAACCGCACCATTTTCGCTGTTAGCTCAGGTTTTTCTGTGTTGCATTGATTTTCCACAGATCTCAGCTGCAGATGCCTTGTTGTGCTGGTTTTGGCGTCCACCATTCTTAGCTTCTTAGCGGCTTCTGGAACTTTTGAAACCATTCAGACTGCCTACTTTGCAGTCTACTGGGACACTAACCTTCTGTGTCTCAGGTTCTTTCACCACATACATTAAGCTTAGATTCACAATCAACATTTACACCTTTTCACAAACTCACATATAACATGTGCTTAAGCCTAAACTCACACTCAACATTTACACATTTTTACAAACTCACATATAACATATTAACATCTACTTATTTATACTCTTTAATGAAACTATAGAACTACTTTAGCAAATATATTTCTTATTACTTCTTATATACTTCTTATATTTCTTATTTAAACTTACATTTACAACTAACATCTTTACTTCTTACAAGCTAATTACTACATGTCTTAAGACTGCCTTAGATACTTCTTGCAAGCTTATATTCTTAAAGGAACTCTATGGATCTATCTTACAAACTTATATAGGGCTACCATTAGCATATATTTAACTTAGCAAACACCTAAAGATTTCTTAACACAGATTTAACAAGACAGAATTTCTACAAACTCACATATCTTATTTTCATCCCGGACAGATTCCGCTAGAGACTTGATGACCTTAAAATCCAAAGGTTCATGGTATCTCTGTTGAGTCTGGGCATTGAGAAACACTGGGTGAGCTAGCTGCATTTCAGTTCTAACCTGTCTCCAAACCTCCGGGTTAAAAGAATTCCCCATAGAGACAACTCTAGACATGGAAGCAGATTCCAGATACGGTGGAGGAGCTGAGGGAGTAGCTCCACACTCAGACTCACATCCTTTAATTCTTTCTCTTTCTCCTTTATTTCTACCCCTTTTCTTTCTTATTCTCACGCTCTGCAAGGTTTCACATAATGACTCTACATCATCAGAATCAGGGGAAGAGATAGGGGACTCAGAACGCTCTAGGTCCGAAAGGTCAGGATATAACCTTGTTTTTTCTTCCCCTTTTTTGTTTTACTTCTGGTAGACACTGCTTTAGCAGACATGGCCTTTTCTGATCTTTCCTCCTGCAACATTTCTAAGGCTGCCTGCCCATTCTCTACCGCATCGCTGCGGCACTGGTCTTCAAGACACCCTCTCACTAATTTCCAAACTGGTCTAACCCCATGTTTAAGCGTCCCTTGTTTTGCAGCGAAGTCTAGATCACGACCCAACCTTTCCCAGGAAGCTACCGTGAGGCTTCCGGAAACTGCGAACCAGGGTGCCATGACATCACATTCCTCTAGAAATCTTTCTAAAGTACTCTTCTTAATCTTTAATTTCTTTGAAAGGAGCAGCTCATTAAGAGCCAGAAAAATTGGGTGCAAAGAAGTTGCACCCATGATACTAGCAGCACTTTTGCCTTCACCTGCTTTCACTTTCTTTAATTTTCCCATCCGCTTTTGTTGCGGCTCTACTCTTTAATTTTCCCATCCGCTTTTGTCGCGGCTCTACTCTTTAATTTTCCCATCCACTCTTGTCGCGGCTCTACTCTTTCCCGCTTTCTCTTTATCTACAGATGAGAGCAAAATCCGCTTTTATCGCGGTTCCCCAAATTACCTGAGGACTTACCAGTATACCACCCTGACAGCAAAAAGTTCTGAGCTCCACGAAGAGGCTGAGGATCCCCGTACGGGCCACCACTTGTCGTGACCACCTCGACCAGCAAGGAAGACACAACACTGAGCTCTTCTTTCTGCCATTTATTCAGAACCATCTTCTGACCCCGGGGAAAGCCAGCCCACGCCCTTTATAGCCACTGGGCAACCAACCCCGTAGTGCCACGTGGACAATGCCAATAGGGTCAGACATACGCAAGCAAGCCAGATTCTACGCCCAAGCCAAATAAGGAGTTGTTTATCCCAGAGAACACCTGCCATCGGGAAGACAGAAGCCAGACGCCGGCGCCATCTTTGAGGCGCGGCCGTGCACGGCTCTCTACATTCCTGAACCTGAACTCCAAACTAGAGTTTGCTTCATTGTAGGATGTGTCTTCTTTGTGACAGTGCGTGCTGTAAGTGTGGATGGTGTGGGTGGTGAGGGGAGGGGTTTTGGATCACTGTTTACATTACTTTGTAAGTCTGCTTAGCTTTTCTGTGTATTCTTGGATCACTTGGGTAATACATGTGTTTTACCTGCCTCAACCGCCTAAGTGCTGGAATTATGGGCATGCACTACCACTCCCAATTTGCCTTTACCATTTGTTGCATTGAGTTCAGGGAGTGGTTTCCCCATTCAATATTGTTTGTTATTTTTTGATGTCCAGAAAGCTTAAGTTTTATGTAGGTATGCCAATCAATTTCTTCATGGTTTCTTTGAAACACCTTTCAAGGCAAGAATCAGGTGGATAATCTTCCTTTAAAAATTTAATCTTTATGCATGTAAATTTTATTTCTATGTACAGTGTGATTATTTTCCCAATTGAAAGTCATTTTAGCAGTATTTGTTGAATAATCTCTCTCATGGCTTTGCAATCCTCCTTTTACCTTATGCTATCATGCATGTGTTTGTTGTGCCCGTGTCACGAGACCCCTGAGCAAGACCACCACAGAGCCGATATCTGATACGAAACAGGGGTTTATTGATAATAAACAAGTCTGGGCTTGGTCTGTGTCGAACACAGCAGGTAGAGGAGGATGGCCCTGAGCTCTCAGAATGAGGAGTTTTTAAAGGGAAAAACCACAAGCAGGGTGGTACAAGCCTTTGCGTCATATGATTGGGTGAGGGTATGTAACCTTTGAATTTACTGGTTGGGGGTTACAATTATCATTTTGGGACAGGCCTGGACAAGACCCAGGCTTTGTCCTTGAGCTTCCATGGAAGCTGGCTGGCCTAGCATGTACTGACTGTGGAGGCTGATCAGTGTCCCAGGCTCTGTCCTTGACTCATGTACATAGCTCTAAGTTGGTGAGGGGTCCCAGACAGTAAACAACTGGCTGAACCTTGAGCAGTCAGAGTACTTGCAGAAAGGGAGCTACAGCAAGGACTATGTCTTTTGTTCACGGCCCTCCCAGAAACTGCTTGCTCAAGTCTCAGAAAACTGAAATTGAGGCCTGATCTCTGAGAGAAGACTGATAGCCTGTTATGGCATCTGCTTCACCTTTCGTGTTCACAATCGCAGTTGTGTTTTGTTTCTAGGCTATCTATTCTCTCCCATTGATCTGCAGCACTATCCAAAAGTGTTTGAAAATTGTTGTTTTACAGTACATTTCAATGGCAATACGCTTTTTTTTCAGCTTTTTCTTAGTTATTTGTTAATTTGTTTTTCCAGATAACTAATATAATTATTTTGTTAGGTAGCTGCTCTCTCACAGGACCTCACTCAAGTTATACCTTTTGGGGGCTAATTCTCCTAATTTGATTGTGATGATATTGTGTTTGTGCTCTAACAAATAAAGTTGGTCTGGAGATCAGAGTGTAGAGCTAGCCACTAGAGGCCAGGCAGTGGTGGCACATGCCTTTAATCCCAGCACTTAGGATCTCATGCCTTTGATCCCAGTACTTGGGAGGCACACACCTTTTAATCCCAGCACTAGGGAGGAGGAAACAGGAAGTGATACAGCTGAGTGGAGAGAGGAAGTGATAAGGTGGGGTGGAGACAGGAGCTCAGCTCCTTTCAGTCTGAGGATTCCTAGAGGGAAGAAGTCTTTCTAGTGGCTGTTGCTCTGCTTCTCTGATCTTTCAGCTTTCACCCTGATATCTGACTCCAGGTTTTTATTATTAAGACCAATTAGAATTCAAACTACATTTGATCATGAGATAAGCTTGTTTTAATTTTTTTTTTATTTTTACATGTGTGGGTGTTTTGCCTGCGTGCATGTCTATGTACCACTGGTGTGCCTGGTTCCCTGAAGAGGCCAGAAGAGGGCATTATATCTCCTGGAAGTGGCATTAGTATTGGTTGTGAGCAGGCATGTGAGTGTTGGGAACTGAACCTGGGTCTTCTGGAAAATTAATCAGTTCTCTTAACCACTGAGTCATCTCTCCAGTCCCAAAAGACAACACTTTTATAAAGAACTCCTGGCTTCATAAAAAGCCAATTTCCTGTGTCCTCATGCCATTACTAGCTCCTAAAGATTAGATAAAAAAGGAAACTATTTTGGACGTGTTGTCTGAAAAACTTAAATGGAAAGTCATCATTTACCATACCAACCATGTTCCATGCCTCTTTTCCCTATCTCCAAAATAGAGTTTCTCTCTAAGGTGACATCATTATTTTTTACCTATTTTTATCATTAACATCATGGCATTACATTTGGAAAGATGCTTTCAATTTCATCTCCGTCTGTGAATGTGACTAATTGCTTAACCATTCTGATCTTCACTTCCTTCAGATGAAAGATGTCAATAATGACCTCATTCTGCAAAATGCCTGGCTCAGAATCTTGTTCACAGCAGGTAATCAGTAAAGGAAAGCTGTAGCATAGTTCAGGGAAGCATCATTGCTACAGCCAGATTTCTTGGTTTTAAATCTTTGCCTACTTGTCTTTGATTTTTACTTACTTTGTTTGTTTGCTTGTTTTTGTTGTTTGTTTCTTGCTCGTTTGGTTTTTAATAAAGGTCTTTCTATGCAGCCCCAAACACCAAATTCTCAGAATAAGAAATACAAATAGCTAAGGAATATTTTGAAAAGTGTTTGCCATTCTTAGCCATTAAAATGTAAATTAAGCCGGGCAGTGGTAGTGCACGGGAGGCAGAGCCAGGCGGATCTCTGTGAGTTTGAGGCCAGCCTGGTCTACAGAGCGAGATCCAGGAAAGGTGCAAAGCTACACAGAGAAACCCTGTCTCAAAATAAAAAAAAACAGAAATGTAAATTAAAACTGCTTTGAGATCATCGTACCTGAATCAGAATGGATACGATCAGAACAACAAAAGAAAACAAATGCTCATGTGGATATGGGGAAAGGGGAATACTTATTCACTGATGGTTGGAGTACACACTGGTACAGTCACTATGGAAATCAGTGTGGGGGCTCCTCCAAAAGCTAGAAATAGATCTACTACATGATTCAGTGGTACCATTCCTGGGCATATACCCATCCTACCATAGATGCACCTGCTCAGCCATGTTCATTGCTGTTCTATTCACCATAGCCAGGAAATGGAAACAACCTAGATTTCCATCAGCTGATGGATGGATAATGAAAATACAGTACATATACGTGATGGAAATCTATTCAGCTGTAAAGGAAAGTGAAATTATGACATTTTCATGTGAATGGATGGAAGTAGAAAACATTATTATACTGTCAAGGTAACTCAGACTCAGAAAGACAAATGTTACATTTTCTCACTCATATGTGGCTTAGTGTTAAATCTTTAGATGGACACTAAAAAGAGACCATGAATGGGGAGGAGGAAGAAAGATCTTATGAAGGGGAAACATTCTTTTAAAAAATAGTATTTTCTCCTCTAAGGTCCATGGCCTTACCAGCTACAGGTAGTTGGCTAGGTTTACAGTACATACCACGCATGAATTCTCTCCTCTTGAATTGCCCTTCTGGCCAATTAGACTGCTGTTGGCTACCCCCAGGATATAAGCACACTATTGCACCTTTTACTAGATCTTGCTACTCTGGTCATTATCATGGTTTGTAGGTTTTACAGTTGAGTAGAACTGCTGATTGCGGTTCTCTTTTGGCAGCTTACAGAGCTCCAGAAGTGGTCTGTAGCAATAGGGTATTACCTTCAATTTCTTGGAGGAAACTGAGGGCAATGACAATAGCCTGTATGGCTTTGGGAGTCACTTGGGCTCACCTGACCAACAACTCCAAAGGTTTTGGCATTGGGATTTTTGTTACACAGTTTGTGGCTTTGAGGAGGGGAGCACTCTGTGTGTGTGTGTGTGTGTGTGTGTGTGTGTGTGTGTGTGTGTGTGTGTGTGGTATGTGTTCCTGTATGTGCAGATACATGTGCAGATGTGTATATGGAGGCCAGGGGTCAGTGTCATGGTGTCTTCCTCCATCTCTCATCATCATAATTTTGGGGACACAGTCTCTCATTGAACCTGGAATTCACTGAGTTAGTTAGACTCAATGGCCAGCAAATCTCCAGGATCCTTTTAGCTCAGCCTCCCAGTAATGGGATATTAGGCACACCTGGCTTTTTATGTGAGTTCCGGGGATCTGAACTTAAGTATTGATGCTTCTGTCAAGCACTTTGACTGTTCCATCTCTCCAACCCCAGGCCCTGATTGTTTATGGTCCTGTAAACTATTGAGATACATTTTTCAGCAAAGCCAAGAGGGTGGTTTCAATGAACCTACTAAAACATGTATGGGTATTAAACATGCACAGATTTTGTTCTTGTCATTCCCCCAACAATACAATATAATAACTATTTAGTATGCATAGGATCCATTACAGAGTTATTATTCATAAAATAAAATAGGAAATAAGCCTAATTATGCAGAATAAATCAAGGTAGACATATAATGCTATCTTCTGCAGTCATTAAAATTATGTTTATGAATAATTTTAGTTACCCAGAAAACTCTATCAAAGAAATGTTCAGAGATAAAAGGCAGGATAGATAATTACATGTATAACTTACTAGTTGCATAATCTTGGGCTATTTGCCCAACTCTTCTCTACCCTAGTTTACTCATTTGCAGGATGGTGTAATAATAAGGATAATTTAATAATGGAACTTGGAATAGTGCCATATACACATTACATATATTAACTAGAATGTGCATGTGTGTATCACATATATTAACTGGAGTGTATTGCGCACGTGCTCCTGTGTGTTGAGAAAGGGGGAAAAGAAATGGTGGTGATCTACCTCAATGTTACCACATATCATCACTGATGTCATGGCTATTAGGAGGCAGTTTATGACCGCAGTGGTGGATCAGTTTCTCTGAAGTGCCCCTCTGATGTTCTTCCCTGGAACATCCAGAGGCTATAAGCT
The DNA here is from genome assembly GCF_007827085.1 of Peromyscus californicus insignis. Taxonomy (NCBI): domain Eukaryota; kingdom Metazoa; phylum Chordata; class Mammalia; order Rodentia; family Cricetidae; genus Peromyscus; species Peromyscus californicus. The sequence goes on from NW_026294391.1 coordinate 100,491,446, forward strand.
ACTTTTCCAGTCCCTCCACTGATATTTATTTCTATTTATTGATTGATTTCTTACAGTATAAAATATCTAACTCAGGTCCTTGCACACAGCACTGGTTTTTGTAAAATATTTAAGTCTCTATGCTACATCCTTTTCTCCTTGAAATAACCGAACAGTTTGTTTTTTACCATTAAGTACTAAATGACAATGTTAACCTCCAAACAAGGCAGGAACCTTTAGGAGCAACCTCCTCCATTGACTCAGCTTCATGGTCCTTTCTTTTTATTTTTCAGCTAAAATTTGATGATACAAGTTGAGCATACCCACAGGTATTCCTATGCAAATAGCATGTGTTCCATACCATTGAGAAAACATACCCCGTACACATCTGCCATCTTTCTTTCTTAAATAATGACCTTCTGAGCATGCTCTGGAATGTACCCACGCCTAAAACATTTTTCCTATATATAATTGTCTAGAATCCCCAAATAAAAACCCCATGCTTCATTTGTTCAGAGAGATTATTATAGAAATGACTCCATGCTGTCCTTACCCACTGTAGGTAATAAATATTTCTCTACCCTTTGATTTCAAGATTATGCTGGTTTAAGCTTTGCACTCAGCAAAATGGGAACCTGTAGTCTTCAGTTTCAATAATAGGCATGAAACAAAGCATTCTGTTTGCTATATGTAAAATCTTGATGCTTATTGGTCTTAAGTATGAGTGAATATATTTAGGATATGGAGCCCAGTAGTAAGATCGGGGTAAAAAGTTTAAATACCTGACTCATACATATATGAATAATATGCTAAGCCACAGAGACAAATGAAATTGCCTGCGGTAACAACCAGAAGAGATGTTGTCCCATGAATTGCACCTGGGCCACTCCAACATTTCACAGCCTAGAAAAAGAAGTGGAAACTGTGGAGGTTTTTAATGAGGAGTAGCCAGTGGGAAAAAAGAGAAAGATACCAGAATGGGAGTCCCAGCAATCAAGGAAGAAAAGCACCTCGAGGTGGCATGCTGAAATCTTGCCAAATCATCTTGAGAGACAAAGTTAAAATAATGTCCAGGCGATTGAACCTAAAGAAGAATGATGGAGCGGCAAATATGATGGAATTAGTATATGGAATGGAAAGAGGATACCTATAAGAGTCATGGGTTTGAGCATGTGCAAAGCAAATGAATGCCGAGTTCAAGGTCCAGGCCCTTGGTTGGAGAACATTCTCTGTAGTGTGCTCAGAAAGAAAACAGAGAGCATGAATACAGATATAGTCAGTAGTCTAGGGGGTGGGGTGGTGGTGGTGTGGAGATCCTTAGATCTGCTTTCTTAATGAAAGAAAATCTGAGGCCATCAATTGAGTATGAGAACAAAGGCGGGCAATTAAATATTTGAAGGGTGTGGAGATGATGCAATAGTCTTCTTGCAGAATGAGGATAAGAGGATGAACTGCAACCATGAAGTACAACTATTGGACAGCAGAATCCACTTTTGAATTATGGTCAAATATTTTCAAGTGAGCCTGTCTTAGGGTTTTTATTGCTGTGAAGAGACACCATGACCACAGTAAGTCTTATAAAGAAAACATTTAAATGGGGCTGGCTTACAGTTTCAGAGGTTCAGTCTATTATTATCATGGTGGGGAGCATGGCAGCATGCAGGCAGATATGGTACTGGAGAGGTAGCTGAGAGTCCTACATCTTGCAAACAACAGGAAGTTGACTTAAACACTAGGCAGTATCCTGAGCATAGAAAAACCTCAAAGCTTACCCCCTTGGGACACACTTCCTCCAACAAGGCCATACCTACTCCAACAAAGCCACACCTCCTAATAGTGCCATTCCCTATGAAATTATGGGGTCCAATTACATTCAAACTCCCACAGAGCCCCTCTCCCATTCCTTATCCCTGGGTAGTCACGGATCTGTCTGGGCACTTGCTGATCTACATCATGAAAATTTCTACGGTAAATAATATATGCATGTTGTCCCAAAGTGTTTTCTGTTTCGATGTTATCTTTCTAATTTAATTTTCATTGTTCATTGTTAACACCTAGAAAGAGAATTGATGCTTATATCAATCTTGCATTCTTGAACATTGATAATACACTCATCAGTATTTATGTATTAGTAGCCTGTTTATACAAATTCACTGAGTTTTATACATATGTGGTCATGCCATGTGTAAGTAAAAAGTTTTCTTTCCTTTCCAATTTTGTTTTAAGGGTTTTATTTTGATAGTTTCCAGATAGTTTATTGCATTTAGGTACTTTTTGTGTATATTTTACTATTTCCTTGTTTTATTTTACTATTTCCTTGTTTTAAATGGTTAAAAGATTTGTTGCAGTTAGGAACTTTTCATGTAAATTTTACTTCTCTCTTTTTTAAATTTATTTTTACATGTATGAATGTTTTGCTGCACCATGTGTATCCCTGGTGCCCAAGGAGGCCAGAAAAAGGTATTAGATCCCCTAGGACTGGAGTTACAGATGGTTGTGAGCTGCCATGTGGGTGCTGGGAATTGAACCCGGGCCATCTGGAACAGCAATCAATGCTTTTAACTGCTGAAACATGGCTTCAGCCCCCTTCTTCTAATTTTTTAATTAATTCTTTGAGAATATCATATGTATTTTGATCATATTAGCCCCACTCCCCAGCTCCTTTCAAGTCCATCCCCTTTCCCTATACACTCAACTTTATGTCCTTCTCCTTTTTCTCCTCCTCCTTCCTCCTCCTTCTTCCTCCTCCTCTTTCTCCTCCTTCCTCCTTCTCCTCTTTCTCCTCTTTCTCCTCCTCCTCCTCCTCCTCCTCCTCCTCCTCCTCCTCCTCCTCCTCCTCCTTCTAAATCTATGCCCATAGAGTATAAATTTGTGCCACCTGTACATTCTTGGATGTGTGATATTCCACTGGAGCAGAATAAAATTACTGGAGGTTGTGGCTGAAAGTTTTCCTGTGTCCTGCCTGGTCCTCAGCTGTTCAGGCCCAAATAAACACACACAGGCTTATATTATTTTTAAACTATGGCCATGGCAGGATTCTTGCTAGCTAGCTCCTATATCTTAAATTAACCCATTTCTATAAATCTATACTTTGCCACGTGGCTCGTGGCTTACCTGTACCTTTACATCTTGCTTCTCCTGGTGGTGGCTAGCAGCGTCTCCTCTGCTCTGTGTTTCTTCTTCCTTCTTTCTGGTTAGAATGTCCTGCCTAACCCTATTCTGCCTCACCATTGGCCAAACAGCTTTATTTATCAACCAATCAAAGTAACACATATTCACAGCATACAGACCGACATCACTCATCAGGGGGTCACACTCTTTTTTGTTTTGTTTTTTGAGACAGGATTTCTCGTGTAGCTCTGGCTGTCCTGAAACTAGCTCCATAGACCATGCTGGCCTAAAACCCATAGAGATACACTTGCCTCTGTTTCCTGAGTGCTGGGATTAAAGGTGTGTGCCACCACCACCTGGCAAGGGGGTCTCTCTCTCTCTCTCTCTCTCTCTCTCTCTCTCTCTCTCTCTCTTGTTTTTGTTTTCTGAGACAGGGTTTCTCTGTATAACAGCCCTGCCTGTCCTGGAACTTGCTCTGTAGACAAGGCTGACTTGAGGGGGTCACACTCTGAAAGAAAACTATTTCTAGCTTTTTGAGGAAACTCCACACCGATTTCCATAGTGGCTGCACCAGTTTGCACACCCATTAACAGTGAATAAATGTTCCCCTTGGCCCACATCCGTGCCAGCATATATCATCAGTGTTTTGTTTTGTTTGTTTTTTGTGTTAACCATCCTGACTGGGATAAGGGGAACTCTTAAGTTGTTTTAATTTGCAGTTCCCTGATAACTCAGGATGTTGAACTTTAAAAAAAAATGTTCCTCAACCATTTGTATTTTCTTTTTTGTGAATGGTGTAGTACCATGAAGCATTTTTAAAAATTAAATTAAAATTGTTTTGAAAGTTCATATATGTAAGCCAGGTGGTGGTGGTCCATTCCATTAATCCCAGCACTTAGGAAGCAGAGGCAGGCAGATCTCTGAGTTTGAGGCCAGACTAGTCTACAGAGTGAGTCCCAGGACAGCCAGGACTGTTACACAGAGAAACCTTGTCTTGAAAAACAAACAAAAGTTCATATATGTGTACTGTATTTACATCCTTTTCCCATTTCCTCTTCTTCCAAACCCCTCCCATCCCGACTCCCAGTCCCTCGAATTTTTAATTGTTTTCTTGATGTTTAGTGGTTTTGTTTTGTATATGCTAGATACTAATGCTCTTTCAGATGTATAGCTCATAAGGATTTTACCCTATCTATAGGCTGCTTTGTCACTGGAGCCATGGTGTTCTTTGCTGTCCAGAAGCATATTGGTTACACGGGATCACATTTATTAATTGTTGGTCTTAATTCCTGTGCCGTTAGAGTCCTGTTCAGAAAATCATTTTCTGTACCAATGAGTTCAACAATACCTAATTTCTCCTTTATCAGATTCAGTGTATTAGGCCTTATGTTGAGATCTTTTATCCATTTGTACAGGGTAAACAATCAGCAATAAAGGAAGCAATAAGCAATTTATTAAGTCACCTACTCCTGAGCTATGTATACTATCTTTCTCCCCTAGACTATTGAAGATGCTCTCTCTGTGCCCCATGGAACAGAAATCTCTCTACTTGTTTCACTGTATCTTCTTCATATAGCTATCCAGTCTGACCATTTATTGAACACGTTGTCTTTTCTCCAAAGTGTATTGTGAGCCTCTTAGTAAAAAAATAAAATAAAATAAAATAAAATAAAATAAAATAAAATAAAATAAAATAAAATAAAATAAAATCAGGTGGTTATAGGAGTGTAGGCTTGTATGTGGGTACTCAATTCTATCCCATTGGTCAGTGTGTCTAATTTGAAAACTAGGATGGAAATTCCTCCCACGGTTTTTGTTCTTTTTGTTGTTTTTCAGGATTGTTTTGGCTATTCTGGATCATTTGTTCTTGTATAATATTAGAGGGACCAGCCTTAATATTATACATCCCAGGGGCTCAGGAGAGAGAACTATGAACGGCGAGGACTATTTTCAGGAAATAGAATCTCAGCACACCAAGCTCTTTAGTCCACTTGCTTTTACTTCTCTGGGATAAAATCCTATGTACACAGCTTCAGTTCTGTTCTCATGCCTAGCTCCTTTCTTGCCTGATTTCTCTCTATATTCATCTGCTGCTCCCTCTAAGTTCTATCTTAATTCTCTTGTCTTAATTCTGCCTCATCTAGGTCCTTTTCATCTCGTTCTTACCTAGCTAGGACTTCCCCATCTGGCTCTTCCTCATCTTCCATCTCGTCCACATGTTCTCTCTGGTCAAAATCATCCTTATCCCTCTCAGTTTTCTGTCCTCAAGTTCTCCACTCCTCTCTTCCTCTCCGTCTCCTCATACCTCTAAGTTCTATCTTCCTCTCCGTCTCCTTATACCTCTAAGTTCTATCTTCTCTCTCTGAAAATAAAACTGCCTTTTTATCTTTTTAACCCTTATCTGTCCAAGCTATCTGCCACTTTACTGCAGGGTAGAGGAAAACGTGTTCGGTCGCTAGGCAACCTCTGTACAGCTAGATGCCTCTGGTGATAGTTAAAGGGAGATCTGGAACTAGAGGTAAGATTTGGGAAAGGAGGTAGTTAAGCTTAATTGGCACATCCTCCAGGCCTTCTCAAATAAGTAGTCTGGACGCTAGGGTCTGTACTTAGAGAGTACAGAGGTATCTCTGATAAGATACTTTCCTGGGTCTGGGGATGGACCTGGCCGGATGCTGCCAATGACGATAATTACAGGGAGGCTTGAACTGGGTTCGGGCTGAGCATAGCTGTCAGCACAGAAGGTTATCTAAGTATTCCCAGAAGTGGTTAGGTAAGGAGTTAGGGGATCTATAAAGTTAGTAAGGCTGCAAGAAAGGAGGGTCCGAGCTAAATTGCGCAAAGTATTACTTAAGGTCCATCTGATGTAGGCGGTATCTCACTGTGGAATTTACCTTAATTTCAGGAGACTAGCATGTGGTGGTCTGGACTGTTATTCCTGTTAGTCCTTGAATGTGGCTAAGGGAGATATCTGATTTCAGTGCTGAAAGGGGAGAAATGGATGGGCTGGGGGGAAGGAAGCCTTTCCTGAGGTTGTCCTCCAAACACCTTGAATATATATGTCCAAATAGTGATCAGTCCACACTGTTAGCCCTTCTTAGGGAAAAATCACTTGGGAAAACTATGAAGGCACACATGATTTTCACAACAGAAGACAGCTGATATATAACAAGCCAAATTAACACCAAAAACTCCTTGGAATTTGGCTTCCTCTGATCCCTTCAGGTAGTGGCTTTGCCATAACCAGCTGAGTTCCTATAATATTTTCCTGAGGCCCATAGCAGTTTGTGTTTCCATAAAATAATTTTTTTCAATTTCTGTAAAGAATTGTGTTGAATCTCCCCCAACCATGTTGGCATGTCACTGGTGTTTATTGTCATTATGTCAGTCTTGTTCAGGCAACCATATCGTTGAAAGTTCCTGGGTGCATCCTGCCTGCCATTTCTAGGGAACTCTACCTAGCAGCAATAACTCTGTAGCAAAGAAAAATAGTTGAGAGTTAACTGGTCCTGTCACAAAAAAGAATCAAGGAAGAAATATTTCTCTTCTCTTAACTCTAGGTGTTTCCAGTGGGTGTATTAGTCAGCATTTTCTTGTTCTTACAATAAAATACCTAAAAATCGGCATCTTTTTGTTTGTTTGTTTGGTTGTTTGGTTGGTTGGTTGGTTTTTGTTTTGTTTTGTTTTTGTTTTTTGTTTTTTGAGACAGAATTTCTCCATGTAGTTTTGGTGCCTGTCTTGGACCTCACTCTGTAGACCAGGATGGCCTTGAATTCATAGAGATCCACCTGGCTCTGTCTCCCCAATCCTGGGATTAAAGGCATGTGCCACCACCACCCAGCCAAAATCAGCATCTTATAAAGAAAAGACATTTATTCAGAGGTTCAGAGCTTGACTTGGGCGTTCACTCCATTCTGATGAGGACCCTCTTGGCTACATCACATGATGGCAGGCGTGTGTGTGTGTGTGTGTGTGTGTGTGTGTGTGTGTGTGTGTGTGTGTGTGTGGTCTCTCCCTCTTCTCATGGAGCCATCAGGTTTCAATTAACTGAGCTCCATCTCAATGACCTTACCTTAATTACTTTCTAAAATTGGCGGGCAGAATAGGTTTCTATTCTCTTAATACCTTAAAATGGGACTTAAATTTCAACAAATCAATCCTTAGGAGACACTCAAATTGTTTATAATACATAGCAGTGATATTGTGACATCATATGTGTCTTCTCTGTCTCTCTCTGTCTCTGTCTCTCTGTGTGTGTGTATGCGCATGCGCACATGTAGAAATTCACAGAAGCACTAGAAACAGAAATTTGTCTTTGACATCATACTGCCTGCTACTTCTTTGATGTTCTCTCGTTTTATTTAAGTCACCTATTCCTGGGCAATCCATACCTGTCTCTTTCCCCTAGACTACAGAAGATGCCCACTGTGTGCCCCATGGAGCAGAAATCTCTCTGCTGGCTTCACTACTTACCAGTTTTATTTTGGATGGCAATGGATATGAATGGGTTAATGTGATTCAAAAAGGCCCAGTATTGCTTTAGCAAACCGCTGTGTTTCCTAGGCAACACAATGCCTGCATTTCTCCTGTTTGTTCTTGTTCATAAAAGTCCCTATGGAGGGAATGGTGAAAATATTAACATTGGCCACCACTCAAGCTCTTGCTTTTCCCTTCCCCCTCCTGCTGCACTTGACCTTTGTCTCCTGCTGCATGGAAAATGTTGAGGCAGTGAAATGTGAATTCTGTAAACCTTAGGGGTCTCTCCTTCATTAGAGGATGATCTATAATCCTTTGTCTCATCTTTTGATTTCATTCTCTCCTGTCACATTTTACACCACAGGGCTGAGCATTACCTCCCCCCTTTTCCTGTGTATTCAATCTCTAAGCTTCTAGAAGCCATGCTTCTGTCGCCTAAATCTATTCCAGCTTTCAGAAAAACAAAAATCAAACCACAAAATCTATCTTCCCTCTCAGCTCCACCCACTGCACCTCCTTTAGTTAAGTATTTAGCTCATCTATGATCCTATAACAGAAAACCACAGATAGGGTAATGTATAAATGACTGCACTTCTGGAGGCTGAGAAATCCAAGACAGAAAATGTCTGAGTCATCCCATTGCAGAAGAGAATCATGGAGAATCCTTTGGTAACATTAGTCCATTCTTTAGAGTGGCCCCGATGTGGCTTAATTACTTCTCACTAAAGCCCACCTTCCATGACCGTTACATTAGGGATTAAGTTTGGGGCACACATTGGAACCGAAGGATCGTGAAATAGTATCTCCTGGACATGGCAGAGCAGTTGCACTCATGACCTCACAGCAGCTGTGGTTCCCTCCAATATCAAGCCAGTCAATACTCCAGCATAGATAGGGGAGGTTGTCACAGGACACCACCCTAAACTAAGGAGCTTGTTAGCAAGTAGTGAATGGCTTCTGAGGGAAGGCAAGTCAATTTTTTCCCCAGTGGCATGGCCAAAAGCAGATGGCCTGTGTTCCGCTGGAAAACCCTACAGCCACTCACATACATGTGGTGCTAATTGGACTCAGTGGCTATTTTTAAAAGAAGTAGAAGACATGACGTTGTAAGGAAGATATAAGGGAATCTGGAAGGAATTGGAGAGAGTGAATATGATCTAAATGCATCATATGTCTGTATGAAATTACCAAAGAATGTGTAATGATAGTAAGATTATTATTTCTTTAAAAAATTATAGTATCAGACTTCCCCACTGTAGGTTTTAAATGCAGATCTCAACTCTTACATTCCACTCACTCCCAAGGCCCCTGAGCACCAAGCTTTCGTCCTTCCCATGTCACGTGGAAATTTGACACTGACACAAGTAACCTGGGCTTCTTAACTACCTAGACCAATGTTTTCAGGGTCATCTTGCTTGCTTGTTTGTACAACACCGTGAGCCTCTCCCTATCAAACCACATATCCTGGAGATGGCTAAGTGGTTTAAGAGCACTTGCAGCTCTTGCAGAAGCTCCAGATTTGAGTTCCAGCACCCATGCGCTGACTTACACCTAAGGATCCGACACCATCTTCTAGCCTCCATAGGGTACACAGACAAACATGTAGGCTAAACACCCATACACATAAAATAAAAATAAAAATAAATAAATCCTTAAAACAAGATGCTGTCTTGGCCCTTTTGTTCTGTTTACAACCCACTAGCAACCTAGAAATGCCTGTTAATGTGGTTAAATAATGCAATTATGATACAGTATATGCTGGAATTCACAAAGAAATAAACCTGTCTTTTTGAGACACTAACCTTGTTCTCTTTCATTTTCCATTACTAACAGTCCCGAGTACAAAACAAAACAACAAAACAGAAACGAGACATACGAGTATCTACTTAATTATACTACTAACCGAACAAAGGAAATGCAGTAAAAAAGAATAGGGCTAAGTGAGATTCTGTCGGTGTACCTGGGAAAGGACGCAGCTGCCAATCAACTCCAGCCAGCTGTTGCCATGCATTAACATAACAGCAGATCCTCCATCCCCCACCGTCACTTTATTCTGTTGAGACAGGGTTTTGCTGCATTGTTGCCCAGGCTAGCCATAAATAATCCTTCTGCCTCAGCTTCCCAAATGCTCAAATTATAGGTGTGGCCCAGCTCCATTTTTAAGACATGTTAGAAACACAGGTTTTCTGAAAAGATCTGGTGTTTACATGTTTATGTAAAGATATGCCACCCCAAAATATGCAACACTGATGTATTATTTAAAGAGGAAATGACTTGAGAACTGGAAGTTCAGAAAAGGTCGTTTGACCACTTGCTTTCCTTCATGCTGCAAGCCATAAATATTCTTTGAGGATACTGTGCACGGTGGTACAGACTTGTGATCCCAGCACTCAGAAGGCAGAGACAGGAGGATGGTGGCAAGTTCAAAGCCAATTTGGTCTGCATACAGAGTTAAAGGCCACCCAAGGCTAGAATGAAACCTTGTCTCTGAAAAACAAAAGCAGGGGCCTAGAGAGACTGCTTAACAGTTAAGAGCACTAGGGTTCTTCCAGTGGTCCCAGGTTCAAATTCTAGCGCCCACATTATGACTAACAACAGCTTGTAACTCCAGTTCCAGGGGATCTGACACTGTCTTCTGTTGCAGGCAACACACATGCAAGTCATGCATGGACATAGATGCAGCAAAAACACCCATACCCATAAACTAAAACAATGTTTAAAAGAAAAAAAGGCCAAAAACAAATCTTTGCAGAATGATGTCCTTCCCGTTTAAAGGCCAGAATACAGCTTTGATCACCCAAGACTGGTCGCTGGGCTGCAGTAACACAGAATGAATTTTTTTAAAGTAACCCTTATCTTTCACACCCCATGTATCTGCAGTAACAACCCTAGAATTTATTATCCTAGCCCAGAGATCCATTTGCCCTGCCATTCTGTCACCTGTTTATTCCACTATTCTTTTTGGTGTGAAAATACAGTCTTTGGGTACTCACACTCATGATGGTCCTCATGTACAATTCTCTGAGCTGGAACTGACCTGATGACCCGTCCCTGAAGACTAGCTTTCGTGGTACCAAAAAGCTTCATGCCAGTTTTGAAAGGAGGGAGGCAACCAACAGTCCTACCCAAGTACAATGTCTAGGAACCACATCAATGACCAGCATGCCGTGATAACCAAGGGTGCAGTTGGGACATGCGTACCTTGACACATGTACCTTGACAGTAACCAATCGGACTTGAGATGCACTCAACAAGAGGGATACTATGTCTGATACTGGAACCCCTGCTAACTACTCAGGGCTAGTGAAATCATGGTTACTGGAGGAGAATCTACAACTAATTTACTAAACAGCATAATCCCTAACTACAATCTAAGCATTTATCCTATTTCCCACAGATAAGTACAGTCTTCTCCCCTCATCAAGGCAACTTCTCTTCACCACAGACAGAGGCCATTACAGAAAATCACAACCAATCAAAATGCAGAGTTGTGAAGCCCAGTCCCAATGGGTGCATCTACAAAACACTCCTGCAGGGGACATTACAGAAGACGAGGCAGAAAAATTGTAAGAGTCAGAGGACTAGGTCATTTGTTGTGAGATTGTGTCTCCTAGTAACATCAGAAGCTACACACATAAAGCCTCTCTAACATGACCACCTAAACATGAACTAAACAAAGATGACACCAGCAGACATGCCGAACTGTATGGGAAAAACCCATAAGGTCTCAACCCTACACAAAGAACTATAGGCAACAGAGTAAAGCTGGGAACAGAAGTGGTCCTCCCCAGGGAGAGCCACACCAATTAGTTGTCCAGTGCTAAATTGTCAGCCCTGAAAACACACATACAAGTAACATTATGTGGAATGAGCAGGTTCTATATAGGAATATATATATATAACACATATATGCATACAATAACAATTAGTGAATAAACAGCCCATGAATTTGAAGTAGAGGGTAGATATATGGGGTGTTTTGGTGGTAGGAAAGGGAAGAAATGTTGTAATTAAATTATAATCTTAAAAATAAACAAAAAAAATCATTGCTGGACACGAGAGATGGCTTGGAGATTAAGAGTGCTTACTGCTCTTCCAAAGAACCCGAGTTCAACTCCCAGCACCCCACTGGGCAAATCACAACCACCTGCACCTGAGAATTAACACCCTCTTCAAGTCCCTGTGATCACTTTCACACATATAGTAGCCCCCCCATACACACAGATAATAAATAAAATAAGTCTAAAAATTAAAAAAAGCTTTGTACTTTTTCCTTTTTAATCAGCTCTTATATTAATTAGTTTTTCTAGATACAGCTAAAAAGCTCATAAAAGAACTAAGGAAGAAGATAGAGTATCTTTCTGTCCCCTACTTTTAAATTGAATCTTTTTTTAAATTCAAAGGACTTGAAAGTCAAATAAACACGTGTTGATTCAGCCCAAGCCACCAAAGCCAACAGTTTTCACCCTTGACTTAGCACAGAGTGCAATGAGCCTTTGAAAGACCTCTGCCCTATGTTCTCTTTGTTCTTCCAGTTCAACACCATTGATCTCAGCTACCACCTACACAAGCTCCTATCATCTGTCTTTGTTTCTCCAAACCAGACATGTGCCTGAGACATTCGAAATATCTGCCTGGGAATGCTGTTAGATATCTTCACCCGGGTGTTCCTGCTGTCTGTGCTTGTAAAGCATGAGTTTATATGGGATTCATCTCCACACCTGGTTAAAATGTTTATTCTGGTTCAGTGTGTTAGATATACTACACCAAGGTCTTACACCTCTAGTGAGCTCCCACATAAAGCCAATGCCATTGTTGGCCCAGGAACCACGCTTTGAGATACAGTTCCATTTGATTATAATGTCTTTTCTGCAACTTTGCCCTCCCGCTCTGGTGCTTTCTAAGTCCTGTCCACCCAACTCTGTAACATGTGCCTTAGCTATCTTGGAATATAAACCCTCACTCTTACAACCATGATGTGAGCCCGAGTTTCCTCCTGTGGGAAGGCTCCTCATTAATATCATTGTCCAGTATCCACCTCTCTGACTGCAGCCTTAACTCCTGCCAGCATGATAGTTCCAAAAAAGGAAAACGATCTCACAGAGAAAGTTAAATTCCACTGGTACCTCTCACTATGTGATTTGGGGCAAGAAAGTCCTCCATATATGATTTTCTCACTTATAAAAAAACAATATGGTAATGTAATTTATCTTGTGAGAGGGAGTTAGAGGCATGGAGTGTTTATAGCACTCAATAGCTACACATTCTCTGGGATGTTGGGTCATTGCTAGCTACAGTGTGGTTGGAGTGTTGAATGTAAAGAAGTAGAAGAGAGAAGTGAACAGGCCTGATGAGGAAAGTCTGGCTTTCCTAGGAAACTGATGGAAAGTAGCACATAGAAAGCTTGCTGATAAGTACCCTCGGTGTCTATATCTGATGGGGAAGGAAGGAAGAAAACACTCGGCAGAGGAAGAAGCTAGCCTGGTGTGTATTCTCAGCTGAGCTTCCGCTCATCATCTCTCAGCGAGTGGGTGAGAGAAGGAGGCTTCATACCCCTGTGTTCACCATTCATTACCTGCAGGCTGCACTGAAAAGGAGGCGTCACTTGGGTGGGAAGGTCTCTTCAACCCAGTGCAATCTCAGAGGATCTGTTTCCAAACTCTCAGCTGCCAGCACTTGGAGCAGTTGAGCAACCAGAGACTGAATGCTTAGATCCTGACTGGAGGTTGAAGGTGAAATCCAAATAGTGCAGCAGTTAGGTAAACCTTCTTTCAGACTTTGGACTTACTTTCACTGTCAACAGAGCAATTCCATGGTTTATCCAGAATGGGGCAAGCTATGTTATATCCCTATGCCTTCGCTCAAATAACTTTTTCTACTTAATTTCTTTGGAAATGATTTAGAATCATACGGGAGTGTTTGTGAAGTTGTTAGGATGGAGATACAATAGCGTAATGGTGAGCAGTTAACATTTAGATCCAGGCTGACTATCTTGAGTTCTGACTTACTAGCTGAGTGACATTAGGAAAGCCCCCCACCCTTTCTCTCTACTCAGGTTTCCTCAGTTGTGAAATGGGGATAATATAACCAATATCCGTATGGTGTTTCATGAATAGCACAGGGGGTTAATCCACAATGCATTTAGACCATTACATGGCACATGATCCATGCTCAGACAATGTTAGTTCTTATTAAAGATGCACAATTCCCAGACTGTCATAGTTTGCTTTTCTATTGCTGTGATAAAACACTTCAAAAATCAACTTGAGGAGGAAAGGGTTTATTAGGGAAGTTGGGACAAAAACTCAAAGCATTAGCCTGGCAGCAGGAACTGAAGCAGAGGCTATGGAGGAACACTGCTTTCTTGCTTGCTCTGCATGGATTGCTAAACCTGCTTTCTTACACAACCCAGGACCACCTGCCCAGGGCCAGCATCACCTGCATTAGGCTGCACCCTCCCATATCAAATACCAGTCAAGAAACTGTACCATAAACTTGCCTACCTGCCAATTTGATAGAGATATTTTCTCAGTTGAGGTTCTCTATTCTCAGGTGACTGTTAAAATAAGTAAGTAAGTAAGTAAATAAATAAAACCCTAACCAGCACACAGATTTTCTACAATACCCATTGTACCCAAACTTTGGAGGGAATAGAGATTTTAAGAAGTCTCCTTTTCTGCAGATTCTGTTGATCCTTACTAAAGATTGAAACACAAGTTCCCTAGAGACTCCATCTTTATCTACCTGATAAAAATTAAGTCTACCCAAATGTGTTTTTCTATATAAAATCTCTGTAGGTCACCTTTGCCCAACTGCGTGCCCACCTCCCCCTTACTATGTCTATGACATGCCTCTGCCATGAATTCTTTCTTTGAAAGGTAAGAGCTTTGCATCGCTAGCCAGGACACAGAGCCTCACAAGGAGCTGGAGCTCAACAGAGACTAGCCACGTGGAAAGAGTTGGGCACATCCTTTTGGGTCTCCATCATGGAGGCAACCATCACTGCTCCTGCCTAGAGACTTAATACCTAGTTGGAAGCTGCACCATTTTGTTTTCTGTTCTTTACATTGTAAACTTTTCTTTTGCCTTTTTTACAATAATGAAAATAATTTATGCCCACTCATAAAGAATAAAGCAAAAATTACCATAATCTCATGCTCAAAGACAACTATTATTAGCTTTTAGGTGTATCTCTCTCAGCTTTGTCCCCTTCTATATGTGTGTATGACATAACGCAATGTCACAGTCAGATAAATTCGATTCCACAAATATTTACCGAGTACCTACTATATTTCTGGTATTGTCCTAGTTTTTAAATTTTAATAATTTTATTTTATGTGTATGAGTATATAGACTTGCATGTATGTCTACACACCACTTGTATGCCTGGTGCTGAAAGAGGCCAGGTGAGGGCATTGGATACCCTGGTTGTAAGCCACCATGTGGGCTCTGGAAATCCGACCTGGATTGTCTGGAAGAGCAGCCAGTGGTCTTAACCACTGAGCCATCTCTTCAGTCCCCAGGTACTGTTCTAAATACCGGAGAGACAGAAGTAAAGAAAATAGACACAATACCTGTTCTTGAATAATTCATATTTAAGTCAAAGAAATTAACAAAAATGAGAAATGATACTTATATTATTAGTAAGCAGTAAACGTGATGAGGTAAAGTAAAATGGAAGCCAGGGGTAATGGAGGACATTTCTAATTCCAGCTCTCTAGAGACTGAGGCAGAAGGATAAAGAGTACAAGATCGGTCCGGGTTAAATAATGAGTTCCAGGCCAGCCTTGGCTACATAGTAAGACTCTGTTCTAAAATGAATGAATGAATGAATGAATGGGGAAAAGAGATGAGTGGAAGGGAATATTTCCTGAGTGGAAAGTGAGGGTGTGGCCTGTGATGGAATCTGGAGAAGAGTATTCCAGGCAATAGGAATCATAAGTAGGATCTCTGACTTAAAACTATGCCAAGTTGTTTAAAGGCTACTGGGGAGGCCACTGTAGCTGGTGCACATGCATCAGGGAAGGGAGTGGGAAGTAAGGGCCTAAAGCTCTGCACGTAAGAGTAGGGAGGATTGAGCAGATTCTCCTAAGTCTTGCAGGATATTGCTAGGACTTTTTTTTCCCTATGAGATGAATAAACATTTGGGGATGTTTAGGTGGTTCCCATGTTTTCCATATCATATATCATGCTTTGTAATTTTCCTACATCAATATGTGTCCAGATTTTGGAATATGTCCCTAGGAAAAATCCCTAGAAGTTACTGTCTTTGTAAAATGTTAAGAATGATTTGAAGATTTTGTTGCATATTGCCAAGGGGCTTTCTAGAAAACCTATACCCAGTTACAACGTGAGTGAGTTCAATAAACATTTGAGCGCCTACTACATAGTCTAGGGACTTGAAGTAGGTTAGGGAACAAAACCAATCTTGCATTCTAGCAATGTCCTTCTTGCCAGCATGTGTCAGAATACTTGTCATGCTATATGCCTGCCAACTCCAAGTATTTCCATTTTTAAAAACTCCAAGGGGAGAGAAAAGAATGTACAAAATAATTTGAATGGTGAAAATGATACACTGCTCCTTTGGATTTGATTTGTACTGTGGTTGAATTGTTTCCTATACATTTTCTAACTAATCAGCCAATTGTCCTAGCTTTCTTGAAAAATCCTTTAGAACCATGGAAGATGATTTAAAGGAGGCAGTTTGAAATGACTAAAAGACTTAACATGTATTTTGGGTCAAGTACATAGTATCTAGGGATTGCTTTCCAGCCACAAGTTCATACAATGGAAGTCTGATGTTATGAGGATTGTTTTAAAGCAACAAGCTTCCTTGGTTATGTCTAGGTAACTTGAGAACTGCCACCCTAGATTACGCCTGTCCATCTATCACCGATTTGAACAAAAGCCAGAAAGGTTAGGCACTTTTGAACAACCTCAGTGTCCCCATGTTACTAGTTGCCCACTTCATTTAACATTAAATCAAAGCATGCATATTTTTTAAACTGTATCACTTGAGGTTTTAGAGTGTAGATTTTCTATCCTCCACATAAAGCAAAACTTTCTTTCCTGGTTTTGGAAAGATGGCTCCAAGGTTAAGAGCACTTGCTGTTCTTCCAGATGACCCCAGTTTAGTTCCCAACATGCACATCCATCTGTTGCGCCAGTTCCAATGTTATCTGCTGCTCTCTGTGGGTACCAGGCATGCAAATGGTGTACATCCATAAATGTGGGCAAAACACTCATACACATAAAATAAAATAAATATTTTCTTTTAAATTTAAAAACTTCCTTGCTTTAATCCGTTCCCTTTCTAGAAGGACGTTGATCTGAATATCGAATCTCTAGCCCTCCATACAATTTCTACACCTTTAATAGTAGTTACCTTGGAGAAAGGAGAATGAAGACTGACAAGAGGGGATTTAATTTTCTTCTATGGTTTTCCACAGTTTGAACTTGAGCAGTCTTGTTATACAGCCCAGGCTAGTCTTGAACTCAGATCCTCCTGTTTCTACCTAAAGACTGCTGGGATTAAAGGTATGTGACACCAAGACTGATCCATAATTTCTAACCTCAAACAAATATAAATTCAAAAAGTTCTAGCAGGAGTTGTCTGGGGTGCCTAATGGCTTCCTTTTTTATTTTAAAAATGGTATTTGTATTCGAAAAGAGTAAATCAGTATTTTGTTATTTGAAATTGCTTCCAATATGGTAAAATAAAATTTGTGTGTGCCTGAGTTTCATTTTTGTTATTGCTTTCACTCTGTACATTTAGGTACTTCTTAAGTTTGTCATAGTGAACATGTATAAGCATTCTTTCTTTTTTAAAATAAACCATTTTCCCCAATGCTTAACATGACATGTGCAGCTGGTTGTCATGGTGCAGCACTCCAGAGGCAGAAGGCAGAGGCAGGCAGATCTCTGAGTTCGAGGCCAACCTGGTCTGCAGAGCAAATTCCATGACAGCCAGGGCTACACAGAAAAACCCTGTCTTGAACAACAAAGAAAGAAAGAAGGGTAGGGGAGAAAGGTGACGTGTGCACCTTGTGAAAAGTTAAGAATAACGTTGTTTGTTTTCAGGCTTCCCTTTACACATTTTTAAGGATGTCATCAAATTCACACGGTATATAGTTTTGCAACCTATTTTTTCTCCTAAGACTGAAATGTAAATAATTTCCCATGATGTGATGATGTTTGAATGGTCCAACTATGATTTTATCACAATACAAAGTGAATTAATTGGCCACTTTTTTGAAGTTAGACATTTGGGTTGTTTCCAGAGTTTCAATATTAAAAATGAATGTGTGATGAAAATCTTCCTAATGAAATCTTTGTCATCATTCTAAGCAGGATGAATTCCTAGAAACGGGATTACTAGGACAAAAATTGTATTTCTAGAAGTGGGTTTCACGAACAGGAAACACTTACGGATAACAAAAGTTGATGCTAACGTCTACTCTGTCACTAAGGTATGGTATGGGAGTATCCCCACTTTCTTTCCAGCATGTTGTCCTTTTCTGCTCTTTACACCCTTCATATAAAAAGGCGGTAGGTAACAATGTTGTCTCCATGTTTCCTTTTAATTACTAGCAAAACTGAACATTTTTCATATGCTTCTTCACCACTGACATTCCTTCATTTTGACTAGAGGATTTGACTAAGTATTTTCTTTTCTTTTTTTTTGCCATATGTATGCATGTGTGACATGTTTACAAGTATACATGTATTATGTAGGTGGTGCATTTGTATGGATGCCAGAGGTTGAAATGTAGTTTCTGCCTCAATTACTCCCTACCTTAAATATTGAGACAAAGGATAGTCTAGCTAACCTGTCTCCTACTCCTCAGCTCTGGGATTAAAGACCAGCTGCCCAACCTTCCATCCTGGCTCTTATACGGGTACTGGGGATTGGAAATCTGGTCCTCACACTTGTATGCCCAGGGTTTTGCCTTCTAAGCCACTTCCTCAGCCCCTTAAAGATTTTATCAATTAAAATGAGCACTTAAAGATAGAAATTTTGCCTTATTAGTTTCAAATAAAAAGTATTTTTCCCACATTTGTTATTTTTTTTTAAATGTCTTAGCTGCTCATGGTTCTTTTTAAAAGGGGTAATTGGATTCTAACCATAGCTGAGTGCTCCCAGTTTGAGCTTGTTTCATGATGATTAAGTTGAAGCCTTTTGACAAAAGATCTGGAGGGGCCGGTTCAGCTAATCCTAAATTTAGCTCTGGGGAAAAAATGTGTGGGCTGGATATAAAGATTGTTTCCCTCACTACACTTTAAGAAGATGAGGGTGGGGTAAACAAGGGATTAAAGCAGTCTTTGCCAAAATTTTTGAGAATTTAGACAATTCTCTGTACAAATCTCTTGCATGGTGGTGGTGGTGGTGGTGGTGGTGATGGTGGTGGTGGTGGTGGTGGTGAACTATGTACAAGTCAGCAGAACTCTATGGAAAAGTACTGCTCTGGTCTGTAGATGTGTGCATGGCTTGGTTTTAATTATTCTTCTCCTCCTCTTTCTTCTGTTACCCTTTCCAAGTAACAATAAAAAGGGCAGCCAGATTAGTTCTCTGAAGAGTAGGGACAACCCTTGTTCCATAGAGGCCTGTTCCCATGCATCCTGTTAGCACATCAGAGGCCTAGGTATCTAGGAAGATAAAGGCTAGGGTCCTTCCAAACTCCAGCATTTGTCAGGGGTTATACTCAGGGTTGCTATGACTGCCAAGGATAGCCTGGACAGACTTCAAATAGAAGCATGTTGCCAAGCAAAGAGACATTATTCTGGTATTTTTATAAGGAAAAAAAAAAGCTCAACAAGAGAATGCCATTTGCTGATGCCTTGTGACTAAGCGTAATCGATGGCTACAAAAGGAAAAAAAAAATAAGAACAAACGCAAAATCTGGCCCCAGATTTTAAAGAATTGACAGGCCTCTGACATGAGTGGCTGTCCTTTGGGTGTGAGCCCGTAGCTTTTAGGCAAGAAATGGAGGACCATCCCAAAATGGATATTCTTAACTGAAAACGGAGGTCTGTAAGGTGGGAAAGGAGTTGAAGGCATGATTTTTCAGACAGCTCCCTGGTCCTGAGGGTATGGCCAGGGGAGGCTGTATGAGGGGCTTTGAAATGGGAGAGAAGAAAGAAAAACGCGGCCCCATTTTTAACAGACGTCATTTGCAGTGAGGAGCAGGCCTTAGAGGCCTTCAGAGGCAAGGCTCTCCCAGGGGGTCGGCAGGAAGCTACCCACTGTACCCACCCAGGAGACTTCGCTGTGTGGCGGTGAGCTGCAGTAAGCTCCGAGGGAGCCATGAAATTGAGGCAGGGGGCCAGCAGGTACAACTGAGAGGTGGGCTAGGCTTTGTGACCTAGCCTTTCAGAAGCGGGGGGGGGGGGGGGGGGGGAGCCAAGACCCCGAGGCTACGTAGAGGGCTTAAGCAGAGGCCGAGCCTACCAGCGAAGGGCGGGGTGCTTAGGTGGCTGCGAAGGGCGTGGCGTGGAGGCCCCGCCCCCTCACGGCCCCGCCTCCCCGCGAGGCTTTTCTTCCTCCGCCACCGAACGCCGCACGCCACTGTTCGCCGAGAGGGAGGAGAAAGCGGAGTGTTCCGGAGCTCTGCCTAGTTGGGCCCAACCTTTGCTCCAGAGATCATGGCTGCCGAGGATGTGGTGGCGACGGGCGCCGACCCTAGCGAGCTGGAGGGCGGCGGGCTGCTGCACGAGATCTTCACGTCGCCTCTCAACCTGCTGCTGCTCGGCCTCTGCATCTTCCTGCTCTACAAGATCGTACGCGGGGACCAGCCCGGAGCCAGTGGCGACAACGACGACGACGAGCCACCCCCGCTGCCCCGCCTCAAGCGGCGCGACTTCACCCCTGCCGAGCTGAGGCGTTTCGATGGCGTCCAGGACCCGCGCATTCTTATGGCCATCAATGGCAAGGTGTTCGACGTAACCAAAGGCCGCAAGTTCTACGGGCCGGGTACGGAGACAGGGCCAGGGACCCCGGGAGACAAAAGAGGGTCCGCGGGCGTGGAGTGGGGCAGGGCAGAGGCAGAGGGAGGTGGGACGCCCCAGAGGGAGGACGGAGGGAAGGCGGGCGGCTCCCCGAGCGGACGAGGGCTAGAGGCGCTGGGGGGGGGGGGGTACATACGGTGGGGGGATGGGGTGCCCGGGAACGTTGAGGCTTGGAAGCCGCGGGTGGGAGGGACAGGGAGGCTTGAAGGCCCGGGATGCTGGGGAAGTTTTCGAAGGTAGCAGGGCTTTGGCGGGTGTTGGGGGGGGTGGTGTCCTGGAAAAAGGGGGAGTCTTCGGACTTAGAAGGAAATGAAGGTGTCTCCAGAGAGGCCCAGACTCTTGAGAAGACGTGGAGGCCGATGACGCCGGAGGAGCCATGGTGGAATGTAAGGGTGTGTAGACAGAAAGTGGAGAAGGGGATTAGTGTTAGGTAGAAGCATTGTTCCTGGCAGAGAATGTGTGTGTGTGTGTGTGTGTGTGTGCGCGCGCGCGTGTGTGTGTTGTACACTGTGTGCATGCGCGGTGAGTGCGTGTTTGGTGTGCACCGTTTGTCTGGTTGGGGGGGGCGCTTGGAATGTGACGTGTGTTTGGTATGTGTATGTACGTGCTGTGCTGTGTTGGGTGGACTGAGACTGGAAGATGAACAAGCGAACCAGCTTGATGGAGAGGAGACTACGGATGCCTTAAAAGCAGAATGTGGGGCACCATAGTAACGTGGCAAGCTGATCAGAAACACCATATTTAGTGTATAGTGGGGTGGGGAGACTGAGAGGTAAAAATTTTTAAATAAAAATAAAAGAAATCAGGAGTGGGAGGGAGAAGTGGGAGGGTCCTGAGAAACAATAGGGTAAGGCTGTGAAGCCCGATGGGTGGGGGGATTTCAGGAAAAGCCAACCAGAGGGAAAACAAGGAATGGACGACTGCGGAAGTGTTGGAAAGAGCCCCCAGAGATGAGGTTTTTCCAACCCGGATTGCCTGTCACAATCACCTGATGCTTGTGAAAAACACAGATTCCTGGCCTGACCAACCATAGCCACAGTTACACGGGGGGGGGGGGGGGGGGGGGGGGGGGGGGCGGGGGGGGGGGGTGCAAAAAAAATCTACATTTTAATACTGTGCTGTAAGCGAAATTGGGAATCATCCAGATTTGGGAAGCTCTGCTTTCTAGAACATTTGGAGAGGAAGAAGAGGTTTTAGCTCCTCCAATATGGATTCCTCTAAGCACTAGGAACTCAGGGGGTGTGTTCGCATGCTCATTGGTCTAAGAAAGAGAAGAATAGCCAGGACTAATCCAAACCAGACATACCCACTCCTTTAAGTCTCCAGAGTCCAGACAATCAAAATCACATGTTTCTTGGTGAACCCTCACCCTTCCTTTTTGCTTTCAGACATTTTAGAAAATCGATTTTCTGTAAGCATGTAACTGCAAAATGATATGAAAACTACATATTATTTGTCACTATAGCAGTACATTATCAATATACAATCATGTAAATACCTGTATTATTGAGCTAAACCATAAAGCAGTCAGAACAAATGCGTGGGGTATCGACATGTGGTTGTGGTTTGCAAAGTCATCACGAGGAGCCTCGGTGCTTTCAGAGAGCACAGCTGGGAGTCAAGCGGCCTCCATTCTAAACCAGGTAGGTTGTAGTTTGCAGAGTCATCATGAGGGACATCGATGTCTGCACACGAATAACTACAACTGGAAGTCAACCAGCATTCTACATTCTAGAATGTCACTGACCAGCTGTGTGACCTGGTACAATGCATAGTTGTCTCGGGGCCTGTTTTCCCTTGGAAAAATAGGCAAGCACAGCCCCGTGTGAGGTTTCCGAGTCCCTGCTCTCCTTAATGATGGGGCTCAGGAACAGTGACAATATATATCATAGTGGAAATATTTTCTGTTACAGAGTACACCTAAAAATTATTCATTTGAGTGCCTGGTACTATGGGCACAGTACTGTTGTAGGCAAGTAACAATGAATGAAACACACACATCTCTGCTCAGCAAGCATCATCTAGTTAGTATGCTTTGTGGTTAACAAAATATATTCTCCAAAGATATTAATATTTGCCTTAGATCTTGGTTAAGTATGCATTAGCAGTCCAGGGACCATAATTTCTAAAATGGTGGAGTCCAAACCAAAATAATTTGTTTTCAAGCATTAGATGCTTCTATTTCCATTAGCAGTATACATTTGTGAAAAGCATGTGAAGCTATTTCTTTTAACTTAACCTCTAGTGGCAGCATGTAATGATAACTAAAAACGGCCCATGTTTTAGAATCTTAATTGCATTTACAAGTTGACCATAAGGGCTTGAAGTATATCTCAGCAGTAGAGTGCTTGCCTAGAATATACAAAGCTCCAATCCTACCCAAAAAAAAGGTCATAAAATTTATCTAATATGTAAGAAAAACAGTTGGGTTGCTTAAGGTTTCAGATGACCACACCATAATGAAACAAAATTAATTCTCCTAGTTGGTATAATAAAGTACACTGAATTCTTTTCATTTGCTTGTGTAATATTTAAGTAAGTCTAAACAATTAGGTGAATACAAAATGATCCACTGCTCTCAGACAAAAGCTTGGTATGATATTATACATAAGAGCATTTTCCAGGTTTTATAGGATTATTTGGAGGCACTGATGGCAGCCTTTTTTCAGTGAAAATTTTAGTTTTTTCACAACTCTTTGTGCTTATCTTTATGTTTATACTTAAAAACAGTACCTAAACTCATTTCCTTTGTTTTTAGTTCTTATTTTTTGACAGTGAAGGTTATATAACATGTGGATAGACTTTTGAACCACTGATATTTGTAAAATTATTTCTCCTGCAGATGTCTCAGGGCTTGAATCTTACGACCAAAGATCATTTAAAACATATCAGAATACATTGATAAGGAAATGTTTTCTTTACACTTTAGTGGTTAAGAAACTTTGACTGGCTTGGCTCAAGCACCTAGAATAGAGCCAACCTGTAGATTCAAAGTCCTCAAGCCGAATTCTGACTCATCTACACATTTTTATTGAATTTTCCTTATTGAAGTGATGGTAAATCTTTCAGTGTCCCTTATGTAATGATCAAAGTGTCAGTATACAGCTTAAGAGTAGAATTTGACATTTAAAAGGAGGCTTTCAGTGCTGAGAGCAAGGAAGCCATCTTCTGTATTTAAGCCACAGAGAAATGTCTAGTAAAGAATCTATCTTTGGTTTCATTTTGTTTTTAAAGAGGGGCCATATGGGGTCTTTGCCGGAAGAGATGCTTCCAGGGGCCTTGCCACATTTTGCCTGGATAAAGAAGCACTGAAGGATGAGTATGATGACCTTTCTGACCTGACTCCTACCCAGCAGGAGACCCTGAGTGACTGGGAATCTCAGTTCACTTGTAAGCATTTCTTTATATTTTGTCTGGATCAAATTTCTACCTGTAGTGCAGATTCATGATCAAACAATAGTTATTACTAAGCACCCTGAAACTTGAGTGCATTTTGATAGGCTCCTGAATCTTGGATTGATCAGGTTTGTGGCATAAAGTAATGGTAGCAGTGCTGAGTCATTCGCTGCTATGATGGCACACCAATTTTTAGCTTGTCCTCTGCAGAAACTTGGACTTCTGATGGTGATGTGTAAGTTTTTGCATAAAGGTATAGCGATTCCATATTGGGTGTGTAGGGAAAGGACAGTGGCCCTCTTGCCTACAGGAAGAGAGATTTTCATAAGCCCTCTCTTGGAGCACTTACTGCTTAAAAGCAGCCCACAGCTCTGTTGAAGAATGGGAGACTTGTATTCTTCCAAACAGCTTCTCATTGAACCTGATTTAGCCTAACTATAAATTAGGTCTCATCTATAAATGCTGCTTATAATCTGCCCGGCAACAATGGTGCTTGCATTGTTTTTAAAGAAACACTGGTTTCAGGCTCATGCTGTGTGGGGGAGGGGGTAAAGTCTTTAGAAATAAGGTAGAAATAAAGAGTTAAATTCAAATTATGAGAATGCAGGGATTGGCTTCAGTTGAACCTCAGTCCCAAGGGTTAAATTATCATTTTAAGATTACTTAATTGCCACAGATTTGAACTATAATAATCCTTGCCAGATTTTCTGAAATGTACGTGAAGACCATGACCACTTTGTTTGAGGGAGCTATTTTGAGGTGGAGGGAAGATTTTTATTTACTGACCCCCACAATCAGTTAAATAGTACATACTCTTTTGGCTATATCCAACCATATTTTTTATTTCAGAATAACCTGATCAGAGTTCTTCGTTAATAATTAGCCAGATGTGACACTACCTTTTGAGTTTGGATCTCGAGCAGACCAAGTATAGCTTTCAAGTCAGGACGCAAATCTTTGGACTTTGAAAACAACCCAGCTACCTAACATTGTCACTAACATTTGCGTCCCAAGATGCCTTTGTAATCCTAGTCTTCTATATGAAACTAATGAGTTATAATTTATAATCCTCAAAGCTCTGTGTTCTAGAGCTTTCTAGCATCAGTGGAAAACAGGTGATAATTTTCTTTATGCCCACCACCCCTTTCATCTAGGACTAGCCCCAAGATCCTGTTGTGACACCTCGGCTGTACTCAGTCTTTGTGGATTCCCCATAAGCAGGTTTCCCAGGTGCCACTTGGCTTTTATTTATCTTGCACAGTCCCAAGCCGCCGCCACCCCCTCTATGCTCTCTTCAAATAGGGAAGTTTCAGTTGTTCCCAATGATTATTTCACATAAAAGCAGCTTTAGTTACCTGTTGAGAGAGGTTAGTTACTCCTCTCCTTCCTTCCCATTTCAGAAAGGAAATGTGCATTAACCCTGTATTCACTTGGTTATAATGGAGCTTGCTGGTTCTGATTCCACACCTAACTCTCTTGTCTCCAACATCTTCAGTCCCTTCCTAGTCCCTTGCCATACCTTTAACTACCCATAGCTTTTTCCCATGCTGGGAAGTCTGTCTCCTGCTGTCCGTACCATTACTGTCTAACACATTCTCCAAGTTGCCCCTAAGCACTGCTTCCACTTTCTGTCCCCCCTTCCTCCACAGCTAGACAGGACTGGATTCTTGTCCAGGGATCATTTCCCATCTGTGGGTCTCCTGTCATGTGGCCCTCCAGAGTGGCTCCCTTTTGGCAGTCCTCATTTTAAAGGTTTACAGGCTGCCCAGTTGCCGTTTCATTAACGGATGTTTCCAGTTTGGGTTTGGTTTTTGGTTTTTTTGAAGCTATCTCATATCCTTACCTTTAATTCCTAAGGACCTTACCCTACTTCGTGGTCTGGTTCATTCACATCTGGGTCTGCATACCAGACCCCTGGCCAGCCTTCTCAACTGCTCTTCCTGAAACCTGCCCTTCCTATCTTGGTGATAACGTCGCTGCCGGAGTACTATTTTGCTGTGTCATTCTTTCCCTTATAAACTTTTGGAACCTTTGCCACTTATAAAAGTTCAGGTTTCTCAGGCTGGCTTTTCAGGTCTTTCATAATATTCCCCCACACTGATCAGCCAGACTTATCTCCTATTTCCAAATGCCAATTCAACTCCTGATGACTTGTTCTTACTGGCTTCCCAGATATGCCCAGGCTTGCCTGTGTACCTTTGGATGTGTTTTCTTTTTTCTGGAACTATCTCTCACTCAAAGTTCGTCCATACATTTTCCAAAGCATGTTTTTCTCCCATGAAGTGCTGCTCTACAGCCCCCTAA
Source organism: Peromyscus californicus insignis (assembly GCF_007827085.1). Classification (NCBI taxonomy): domain Eukaryota; kingdom Metazoa; phylum Chordata; class Mammalia; order Rodentia; family Cricetidae; genus Peromyscus; species Peromyscus californicus. Next base: position 100,517,714 of record NW_026294391.1, read on the forward strand.
TTCATAGTGTGGTCTTACTACAAATACTCCTTACAGAGTGCTCAGTTCATTTTGATACTACCAGACATTGCTTGCTGCTTTATATTTCTGTATTCGGGACAAAACTCTTCATTGCATTTTTGGCAAAGAGTATGATACAATTCTTTTATATCCTTCAAGACACCTAACATGTTGCTGAGTATGTTGTTTGGACCTCTTGTAAATGCTTTAAAATGTAGTGGGGGTTTGTGTGTGTAAAGCATGAGAATGACCATTTTTGCTTTCTTCTCTACCCTTCCAGTCAAGTATCATCATGTGGGCAAACTGCTGAAGGAAGGGGAGGAACCTACTGTGTACTCAGATGATGAAGAACCAAAAGATGAGAATGCTCGGAAAAATGATTGAAGCATTCAGTGGGAGCATATCTATTTTTGTATTTTGCAAAATCATTTGTAACATTCCAGTCTGTCTTTAAAACATGGTGATTTCAATATTTAGAAACGTTTTGAACTTGCTGTAAATTTTTTTAATTAACATCACTAGTGACACTGATAAAATTGTCTTAGAATGCATGTTTGTGTCACAAATCCAGAAAGTGAACTACAGTGCTGTCCTGCAAATGTTAATGCTGTTTTGCTTCTATCCGTAGTTAGAACAAGCTGAATTTCAATTTGATTTTCCTGAGAGAGAGCGAATACTTGGCTATTTCCACAAACTGGTCAAAATGGTAAATGTCCACAAACTGGTCAAAATGGTCAATGTACTAAGAATGAAGGATCAACTTTGAGTCATGCTGTTCTATGAAAACAAGCCCATTTTACTCAATTGACTTAACTGCATGATTTTTGTTTTATCTACCTCTAAAGCAAATCTGCAGTGTTCCAAAAACTATGGTATTGATTCTAGAGAGAAGTCCAGTAACAAAATGAAAATTCCTTGTTGGGCTTAGTTGAGACAAACACATTTCCAGTGTTTCTGGCCTGATGTAACTGTCCTTTTCTTCATGTGGACACTCTCAACACATACAGTAACTATCACACACGCACAGTAACTGACAGCTGGGACTAAAACAGCATCTGAACATTCAAAGTAGAGCTTTGCAAAAAAAAAAAAAAAAAAAAAGCCCGTAAATTACATGAAGATCGTGGGTCTGGCTTCCCAGTTCTGTTGCTTGTAGCAGGGCAATGGTTATGTGGTTATTTGACCAAATGGGAAATTTGAGAGGAACATACAGGGCAAGAACAGGTGTGTGCTTTTCAAAAAGCCTTCACCGTCATCTCTGAAGAATGAGAAAACACTACATGGCATTAGCTGAGTGATTTTTAAAGGAAAACACATTCCTAAGGTAACAGTTGAATCCTTATGTTGTTACAAAATTGTAGTCACTTCAAAAGTAGTAGTCAAGTGTCTAGGTCTCGGATAATACTCTTTGGTTATTACTAAACCTAGCTTAAGTAGATTCTACAGTTGTATAAATTTGTAAAAGTATTATATGAACAACTAGTGAGGTTTCAAACTCTCGTAATTGTAGTTAAATAGTCATTGTATTTTCTTGTGAGCCGTGTTTAATGGTTTTACCTCAAATCAGAAACAAAATGAAGTGCTTGGGTCAGTTAATAAAAAGATTTTGCCCAGTAGAGTGTGGCTAGCTTATTTGAATATTTTAAACCCAAGAGCTGGGGGGTAGGGGGTAGTGCTTGCAATGGCTGGCTATGGACATGCCGAGGCTACCGCACTCAGGAACTCCCAGCAGCTGTGCTGACCTGCTCATCGGCCAAAGTTCAAGAACCAATTGAAGAGAAGCTCCTGATCCCACGCTATCTGAGGAGCTATTGGTAGTTGATGGCCAGTAAGGTGGGCATAGCCAATTTTCTTTGAAGGTGTGACCACTAATAGATTACTCATGCTCCGGCACCTTACACCCACACACATACAGGCAGCACTAATTAGATGGAGTGGGCTATTTTTTTAAAGACTAGGGGACATGTTCGAGAGGGTCCAGGAGAGTTGAAGTTTAGATATGGTCATAACACACTGTTATGTGTTTATATGTGTCAAATTCTCAAAAAGATAAATTGTAAGAAATTTAATAAATCATATTTAGTCATGTGACTTTAGCTTAACATTGAGTTTAACTTTTGGGTGTTAGGCTTCTGTGTGTACAAAGAGGAACAACTATGTAACCCTAGCACTGGGAAACTGAGGCAAGAAAAGTTAAAGGCCTGCCTGAACTGCATAGAAGGAGGGAAATAGAAAAGAAAGGAAACAAGTTGAAAAATAGTGAGCTGAACTATATTGTGACTTGTCAAATTCTGCCTCTGAGTCAGCTTTCTAAACTGAAGACTATAACAATGTTATTAAGAAATGTTACTACTGGAGGCACTGGGGTTACCAAATGTTAAAGGAGTTTAGGGGGTTTATGGCAGGAGTATTTGGCTTTTGTTTTCCTAAATATTTTTATTCTTTGGGAATTTCATACACGCCATGTGTTTTGATCATATTCACACACACACCCCACTTTACCCATAACTCCTATCAGACTAACTCCTATCCCTTCCCCAAAATATGCCCTCTTCAAAAACAAGTTCAACTTATGCTACCCATAGGCAAGGGGCCATTAACTAGAATGTGGTCGACCTACCAAGGGACATGAGTTGCTTGGTTTTTTATTCAGAATAAGCATCCACACAGTCCTTAATGTTTCAGAAAGAGCTTGTGAAACCCAACAAGGAACATTACAGCTCTAAAGTGCACAGAGTTAAAGGCACAGTCTATCTTCATTATATAATACTTGGAAGAAGTTTGCTATTTTATGTACAAATACAGTTAACTCTTGAATGATCAAAGACAAATTTTGGGCCTAAGCTCCTTGGACTAGACTCCCCATTCCACATCCATTTCTTTGTGGACATCTATAAACTTTAAGTTTCACACACAACTGAGGGAATAGGATGAAATGGAATTCTCTAGAATCAATTTTGCTACCATTGAACAGCACTGATAAAACATACTATGCCAAATATGGTGGCATACACATGTATTCCCAGCACTTGGGAAACTGAGGCAGGAGGACCAGGATTTCAAAGCCAGCCTGAGCTACAAGTAAGATCCTGTCTCTAAAAAATGTGTGTTTATCCTTAAACAGGACATCTATATTAACCCCACCCACCATCACCACTAAGGTTCTGGGGTCATCACTTAAGAGAAGGCAGAGAGAACCTAAGAGCCAAAGGATGGGGAAGAATGCTGGGAAATGCTGTCTTCTGGACATGCCCTGGCCATCACTCCCCCATGCACTCAAGCAGCTCTGCTTACCTGCGCAAGGTCAAGCCAGTCAAAATTCCAGGATAGATGGTAGAGGTGATCTCCAGGCCCCACCCTATACTGAGGAGCTATTAACAGTGGATAGTTGCTTGGGAAGGGGGAATCATTCTTTGAGGGTGTGGTCACTGGTAGGTTTCCCACAGTCCAGTGGGTGGCCGATTCACATATGCGCAGCACTAACTAGACTTAGTGAGTTCTCAAAAAACAAAAAGACATTAAATTGGAAGGGAGTGAATTAGGGAGGAAAACGAGGGGAGATGGAGAGAAGTGGGGGGGGGGGCAGATTAGAACATATTTCATTATATACCTGTATGAAATTCTCAATAATTTTAGATGTACCTAGAGGAGGATAATTTTGAGTCTAAATATGATTTTGGTTTATCCAAAATGAAAAAGAAACTGTTTTTTTTGTTCTATCAACTCTGAGTCAGTTCCTATCATAAAGGAGAGGTAGAATTAAAATATTGAAATGGGTTGGAAATGTTATGGGTGTGCATTGATCTAGCCAGTCAATAGTCACTATTGACAATTTTATTTTTTAATATATGAAAATTAAATATGCATTTCTCTAACAATGCAAATAAGCAAATAGAGCGACATTAGTGCAACATATACTACAGATAGAAACTTCTCCCCAAAGTGGAATCAATCACCATTTATTTTAAAATCAACACATTAAACAGTTTTGCAACAAAAACACATTGATTTGGTTGTGTTTTCAAATTACCTAGGTTACATGGCTTTCTACCTGAGAAATTCAAACAAATGAACAAAGTACATTTACAGGCTTTTCCTTTACAGGATTAGCAGCACATACAAGGAAAGCATACGAAGACTCCTATTTAACTAAAAACAACTCAGGCCCTTGTTTGATAAGACAAAAAGAAGATACGAGAAAATACTTTCCACAACTTAACAACAATATCCAGAAGAAAAGTAGTCGTAACAGTTTGTCCCATTACATTCTTTACTAAGCCGCCGAATGACAAGCACAAAGCTAGCGATTACGTTTCTTGTGTAAGGCCTACACCGAAAAGAGGTTGACACCAATCTACAATGCATTACCACAGACAGATACGAAACTCCGGGGTTCAGCAAAAGTGGCCCCAGGAGAGCATTCAGCAAACAAATCGAACAGGACAAAAGTGCTGCATCTATTACAGAAAAAACTCTGCACATGCTGCTGAACTCTGCAATTTTATTTTTATTTTTTTACTGAGCAAAAATGCCTAAAACCTCTCAAGAAAAATTATCAAATGAGGGAAGAAGTTGAGTGGGTTTTGTTTGTTTGTTTGTTTGTTTGAAAACAATCAGCTGTTTTCTATTACAAACCCATAATGTATTTCGTTTCAATGGAATAAAATGGTGGGGGGGGGTTGGCAGATTTTTATTGGAGGAGAATAATATGTTGCCAGAAAACTGTCTGACAAAATATGAGCTGTAATTTCGAAGGCTACTTTGGGCAACAGTACTTTGAACATGAATAGTCATGAAGTCATTGCTAGTCCTCAAAAACAAAACAAAAAAAGGCACTCTCAACCCGTGAGCAATCTTTTGGATTGGACAAGTCAAACCTAGTTTTAACAGTGAAACCAATCACTGGCTTGAAAGTGGGATTCAACATGAGAGGCAGCACAATATTCATTTGTTTTTATATTAGTGATACATGTGGATCTGTAACACTCCTTTCTGAACTTTGAAGTGGTTGAACAAACCTCTCTTCAAATAGGAATATGCAGATCAATGAAACAACCTGTGGCTTTTACTTCAGGTACATCATAAGATTTTGTAACCGCTTTAGACACAAGGCTGCTCAAGAGGCAGTTTATGGGCACACAATGTGACACACGATGGTAAGTAACCCCACTGACTGGCATCCTGCCTGCCTCCACTAGCAGATGTGTTCCTGCAGAATGTCAAATGGAGACTGAAATGAAATTGCTGCCCTTCACTGCGTCTGTGGATTCCAAACAACTATTCCTGTTGCAGGCAGTCTCTAATTGCACGAATCACCAATCGCCAGGTCAGGTATAGCTTTGCTGGGAAAATGAAGGTCAACTAACTGCCCTGAGGTCCTGAATCCAAGGTAAGGCAGAAAGAGTCGGCCAAGCTTTCTACAGAACGTGCACTGTACTAAGGGGTAAGTCTTCAGGAATCTACAAATATCTCAATTTAAAAACGTATTTAAGAAGTCCAAAATGAGTCAGCAAAAAGATAAATTGCTTATTTAACATTGTTTACAAATTCTGCACACATACAATTTTTCCACAGCTAGAAAACTATGGACTTTTCTTAATTCTTCCTAACTCCGTGGCATTGTTAAGGACAGAGGAGGCACTTGCTACTGTTTTACAAAAGTCAGTTTGGGGGATATTCAGTGACTTTTTACAAACTGATGTCACCCAACCCTGAGTGAAAGGATTACATAGCCTGAAATAGAATACTGTCAAAACTTTTCTTCCCAAGTGCCATTATTGATGCTCCAGGATTTTTTGATATTTCCTTTTGCAAATCCCCCTGATTTTATAAATTCTATCCTGGTGCTTTATTTTTGTATGGAAAGATATGGGGTTCATAAAACAAACAAGAAAAATTCTAATGGTCCCATCTATTTACCCATCAAAGGGTAATCGGCCCTTTTAGATTCTTCCTCTTCGAGTACTGTGAACATATTCATTTCCTTCGGGTGGGTATTCATGAAATTCTAAAGCCATGAAATCTATTATAGGTTCTAGCCTCTGGATCTCTCCTTTATCTAGAATTGTTATGAAGTAAAATTCAGGAAAGTTTGTTACCATACATAATGCTTCTGACCAAATCTACGAACACATCAAACGATGCCCATTTGTCCACCATTGTCCTCTTTGAAAACAGATGACGCATGATGTTATGACAGCAAAAGAGCCACTGAAGGTTAGTCAGCCTTCTTAATGCTAGTCTGCTCCTTTACTGGTACCAAATTAAAGCTTGAAATACAATCTGTCCTCCGATCATGAAGTTTTGCAATGACATTGTTTCACCAAGCTTCAGAACCGGCAGGTTTTTTATTTCCAAAGCTTGCTGGCATACCTGCTGTCATTTTGATCCACACTTGAAACTTTGGCAAGAGGAACAAGCTTTGGCACTTGACCCTCTTCTAGTTCTTACTCTGTGGTTGCTAACAACATAGCTATATTTGGTTTGAAGTTTTTCTTTTCGTCAGTTGTTTCTTGTAAATAAGGGTGTTCCTGATCAAAGTGGCCGTCAGAACATTTTAAAATACAAAGAGCCAGAGTAGCTGTCTCCCAAGTAGCTTCCATACTCAATGTGCTCCTGGTTGTCATCATGACTGACATAATAATTACCAGAATCAAGCATGTAATCTTCAGAACTTTCATATCTTTTAAACCTTCTGACATCCTGGTTATATTCCGACTTCCAAGGATTCTGCCTTTTTCTGGAGAAGTATCCCAAATAGAAAGCTCTAGCACGTTTTGGTGGCATTAATGGCATATGAAAGGGTCTGTATTTCACATTCTGGCCAAACGCACCGCTGGTGACCCTCCTCCTCTTTCTTGCGATGCTCTCTAATTCATCACTGGAACTCGATTCATGGTAGTAGCCTTCGTCAAACATGGATTTGGGGGCTATTTTTTCTCTGGGTTTGCTTGTGTTCTTGTCAACTCGAACGGAATCACATTCATCCTCAAGCCATGAATATCTCAGTTCATACTTGGACCTTTTACCTGGAGCCCTACCTTTGCGTTTAGAGGATTTTTCCTCACTATCATGCTTGCACTCTGAATACAAGGTCTGCTGACTTGGCCTAGATTTCTGCTTGCAAGTCATGATTTTGTCAGTACCAAGAGGTCTTTTTTCAGGGGAGCTACTATAAACAGCCACAGACCTTTCTTCCTCCTCTTCGTTTATGCTAAGAGTTTCACTGAAGCACTCGGAATCACTACTAATCTCCTCCAAGAAGTCTGCCAATGGCAAACCTACGTCTACTGACCTTAACGACGAGGAAACTGGACTTTTTCTTGTGTGTTGAGAATCTTTGACTCTGTGGTTATGAATCTTTTCCACGGGATAGCTTTCTCCATCCGTTGGGGACAGGTGATCTTCAGTCTCACTTGCTATGTCCTGGCAATGGTTTTTTAATTTCTTAGTAAATTCTTTGGCATAATTGACCTTCCCTGTCTTTTCTGACTTGTTCTCAGGATCCTTCATATACACCTTTGGCCAGTGCTGCTCTTGATCCTGTTCTTTCCCTTCCAGGCTCTCCACTTCACTCAGACTAGTTGAGTGGCACCTCTGCTTTCTCAAATTAATCTGAAACCCATCCCCCTTGGCGTAGACGTCTCTCTGCCACTGACATGTGCTTGTGAGGTGACTTGCTTCAAAGCAGAATCGGGCATATTCTGGAGTCTGATAATAGTTTAAGAGATAGTCAATAAATTCATCTGTTTCATAGATCTTCTGTTTCCTGCCATGGTTTATCACAACTTGTCTAGAAGAATGTGATTCATTAGAACTTCTGTGGTCTTCTTTTTCAAGGGATTGGTCAGGATTCATTGTACTCTGCAAGGAATTCTGGTCAGAAAACGAACTGTGATCACACCCATCAGTCAGCACTTTCCCAGTTTCATCTTTTCTGGTTGAGTATCTTATTTGTTTCATCCCGGGGCTGTGTGAAGATTTCTGTAACTGGGCCTTAGTTCTTTTCTTTGCTTTTTGTTTTTGTTTCCTGTTAGACTTGGGAACCTGATAACTTGGCCTTTCTTCCTGATCCAGAGGATGCACAGTGTTTAGTTCTTCTTCCTCTGGAGCTTTCAATGCAGTCCCCGGGGCGTGATGAGCTTCAGGCTTCATAACATCAACCTCCTGTGGGTTACACTGTGTGGATCCCTTGAAAGAAAAAAGATTCAATGATCTCTCATGAAAACCCAAACAGGGCCAGCAAGATGGCGCAGCAGGTAAAGGTGCCTGCTGCTAACCCTGACGACCTGAGTTCCAACTTAGAGACCCACAGTGAGAGGGAAGAAAACCGACTTCAGTTCTCTGAAGTTGTCCTCTGACCTCCACACACATTCACACACAAAATAAATAAGTGTAAACAAAATTCAACACAAAGAGATTGAAATTGTCCAAGAACTGAGCCGGTGTTGCTCTAAAGAAACCCAGACTAGGTCCAAATTAGGAATAATACCAGTACTAAATTAAATGTCTTGATCTAATATGAGCTGTTTTTACTAAATCTGTGACCATTCTTATGGCATGGCATTTAAAGTACCTTGCTCTTTTTAACCCAGACTCAGAAGGACAAACATGGTATGTACTCACTCATACTAGATATAAAGCAAAGGATAACCAGCCTACAACCCACAGCTCCAGAGAAGCTAGCTAACAAGGAGGACCCTAAGAGGGATGCATCGATAACCCTGGGAAGGGGAAATAGATGAGATCTCCACGAGTAAACTGGGGGTGGGGAGGGTAATGGATGGCGAAGAATGGAGGATGAGACCATAAGGAAATGGGAGGTTCGAGCTGGAACAGGGACAGAGTGGGAGAGCAAGGAAAGAGATACCATGATAAATGAAGACATCATGGGAATAGAAAAAAACAAGGTACTGGGGAAGTTCCCAGGAATCCACAAGGATGACCCCACCTTAGACTACTAGCAATAGTGAAGAGGGTGTCTGAACTGGCCTACTCCGGTAATCAGATTAGTGAATACCCTAACTGTCATCATAGAGCCTTCATTCCGTTACTGATGGAAGCAGATACAGAGATCCATGGCCAGGTGCCAGGCCGAGCTCCAGGAGTCCAATTGATGAGAGAGAAGAGGGATTCTATAAGCAAGGGACATCAAGATCATGATGGGAAAACATACAGAGATGACCAGCCACACTAGTGGAAATGCATGAATTGCGGACCAATAGCTGTGGAGCCCCCACGGGACTGGACTGGGCCCTTTGGATATGCAAGACAGTTGTTTAGCTTGAACTGTTTGGGGGGCCCTCAGGCAGGGGGTTCGGGATCTGTCCTTGGTGCATGAGCGAGCTTTTTGGAGCCCAGTGCCTAGGGTGTGATACCTTGTGCAGCCTTGGGGAGGGGCTTGGACCTGCCTCAACTGAATGTACCAGGCTCTGCTGACTCCCCATGGGAGACCTTGACTTGGAAGAGGTGGGTTGCGGGTGAAGGCTGGGGGACAGGAAGAGGGAGGAGGGGGCAGATCTGTGGTTGGTATGTAAAATGAATAGAAAATTTCTTAATACTAAAAAACTGACAAGCCTACTGTTTTAGGTTTTACAATAGGTGCTAGAGAAACCAAGAGGAATAAGGAATGCTCTGTAGCCCTCACAGGAAACCCTAGCACAAGAAAAGACACATGGGTGAAATGTGTCCAGCAAGGTCCACTGAAACAATAAACTGCCCCTCCATTTCGTATTCCAATCATTTTTCTATGGATTGCAAGTTGAGGATGCCTCAGAATTGAGCCTCATTAAGATGGAAGATAGGGGACCAGAGATACAGTTTAGTAGTATAACACTTGCACCTTACAAAGTCAGAAAAGTAAGGCAAAACACCAAGTAGAAAATATAGCTGTGCCCACAGATTTGCCTGTGGTCAAGTCTGATGCAATGTGTTCTGCAGAGCTGAGGAGTAGGGGAACAACAGCCTGCATCCCCATCCCCAGGAAGGTTTGCTGTCACACGTCAAGTCACAGCACCCCCTATTAACCTGTAATCAGTGTAAGTATTAATGGGTTCTAGAATTAGGTTCTATACCCATTTAAAGAGGTGGATTCTACAAAAAGAGTCCCACTTGGATGTCATTAAGATAAACTAAAATCCAATCTAGCTGGGCTTGCTACCAATAATCCAAGTGTGAGATTATTTTTTCTGATCCTGCTTTCACTAAGTTTAGCTATCTATAGTAACAAGCAGGAGATCAACATGGCAAATAGACATAAAATTCACTTGATAGAATAGCAACAGCTGTCATCCTTCCTATTTAAAACACTGCATATGGACTTCTAAACAAACACTTCCAAAACATCTCTGGCTTTTATTCCAAGGTATCTGATTCTGGCTATCTCTAGGAGCCCATAAAGGGAGAGAACTGTCTTAGATAAATGAAAATCTGTGAAGAAGGTAATCTGTGAGTTAAAAAAATCCCTTACCAGATAGTTCAGGACAAGGCTAATATGAGCCTGACAAGGCTCGAGGTTCTTCTCCCTTTTCACCCAAACCTGTTACAGATGGATGGATGAATACAGTTAATAGAAGGCCACAGATCTAACAGCCACACCATGCCCACCCTTTGATTCCCCCTGCCATTTCCCCATCATATCCATTAGGAACTCAGAAAAGAAGATGAAGTAGCTAAAGTGTTCTGAACGCCATCCTGAAGTTTAGAAGCATGAGCTGAGGGCACAATTGAGTCAGCGCTGTCTTAGAGACTGGTTCTGGAAATCCATGACGGGGGTTATGTGGGAGCCATTGATTTAAAGGAAACCCTATGAATGCCTCAAGTCTGCCCCACAGTGGAACAGTACTTAAAGCCAAAGGTCGGGGCTCAGAAAGACTAGTACCCACCAAAACTGAAGAGAATAATTGAAAAACAGCCTTACTGCAATTTTCTTCAGGAGTACCCGGAGCAAACGCAGGGCCTCAACACGCCTCTGAGCCAGCAAGTACTTCCTCTCCTCCCACTCCTCTGAAGAATCCAGCTCCTGACGAGCCTCAGCCTTGGCTTTCACCTTCTCCTTTCTTTGCCGGTGTCTGTCTCTTTCCTTCAGAGCTCGCCTCCTGTCCCTGGCCTTCTTTCTCTTCTCTTGAGCTTTTCTTACTTCGTCTTTTCTTTTTCTGGACAAAAATTAAGATTCATCATTCATTCAAGCAATAATTATTAGCCATTGAGTCTCACTCCCATCCCCCACCCTGGAGAATGAATCATTTAGGTTTCTAGAAACCTATGACTGGTAGGTAACCTTGGGGCCTATAACTGACAATTCATGGTAAAATAATAATAACCAGGGGCTAGGGAGAGAGCTCAATCAGTAATGTGATTGCCTTATAAGTACAAGGACCTACTTGTACACAAGATTCTTCCTCAAAAAAACAGATGGACAGCATCAGAGGAATGACACCTGAGGTCCTCTGGCACACACACACACACACACACACACACACACACACACACACACACCCCTGTACAAGCACATACATAAAAAAAAATAAAACATATGCCCCCTAAAATCCATAAAACTTCAGTCAAGGGAAAAGACACAATTTTCTCGGTAAAATACAAATGTGTAAAGGATACCTTAGAAACAGGGAAGGAAGGAAGGAAGGATGGGTGGATGGAAGGAAGGGAGGAAGGAAGGATGGGTGGATGGAAGGAAGGGAGGAAGGAAGGAGAGGAACGAGAGCTTTGGCCCTTTTCCGTAATGCCGTGAAGGAGAACAGGCAAGAAAATGAACAGCAGATTCTCTTCTGAAGGCAGAAAAAAGGGAGATGGTCTGAAATCACAAAACTAGGACAGCTGAAAAGCTCAGAAAAACAAACAATGGATGAAACCAGTCCACCCAGCTCCCTGGAGTCTCAGACACAGCAAGCTCTGATAAAACAGGGAAGGCAGTCACAGCCACACGAGAAGGCTACAGTTCTCCCGAGCCTTAAATCCAGGTGGAGGATTTAGTGTGACAGTGATTCCTCCTGGAAGATAGAGCTGCCATGGCCCATCCTTTGGAAGGCTACAGTCAAGTGTCATCTTGAGTGGAGGCCTACCATTTGAGATTGACATGCCACGCTGAGAAGTTCAGGCAGGACAAGGCTCAGACTGGGAAGAACATAGTGGTGGGTGGGCCCCACCCTTTGTGGCAATGCAAAAAGGGGAAACCCCTAAAGTGAATGCAGATCCAATGAACATCTGGCCTTGACAGGTATGTGCTCAACCCCTGCTTGTACAGTATGAAGATAGGAGACTTCAACTCTGATATGAGGACCCAGGAAGAAGCTGCTCCAAGAAGTTACCATTATTTTTACTCATTTAATTAATGTATACGGATGTTTTGTCTGCATGTATGTCTGTGTACCATGTGTATGCTTGGTGCCTTTCAAGGTCAGAAAAGGTGTCATATTCCCTGGGACTGGAGTTATAGACAGGTATGAGCTGCCACATGGGACCTGGGAATTAAACCTAGAACATCTTGAAAAGGAGACAGTGCTCTAGACCACTCAGTCATCTCTCCAGTCCCTTCATTTAAAAAAAAAAACTAACTTTTTTTGCTCTTTTTATATACATATGTATTTATTTATATATAGTTATATATATATATAGTTATATATATATATTTCTTCTTGATTGTAAGAGAGCCTGGAGAATAGAAGAAAAGCTTTTCCAGCTTTGTATCTGAAGGAGTTAATATGTAGAATATATAAAGAACTTTTAAAATTAGCCATCAAAAATCAAATTATCCAATTAATAAGTGAACAAATGAATTAGACAGTTCCCAAAAGGAGAACAAATAGAAAATAGCTATATGAAACAATGTCTAATAGCCAGCATCATTCAAATCAGAAATACACTAAGAGTCGGATAAACAGCTCAACAGTTAAGAGTACTGGCTACTCTTGCAGAGGATCCAGGTTCAGTTCCTCATACCCATAAGGCAGCTCACAAGGGTCTGTAACTGCAGCTCAAGAAGACCTGACATCCTTTATGGTCTCTACAGGTATTAGGCACGCACATAGTACATATAAATACATGTAGTCAAATAAAAAAATTAAAATGCATCTTAAAACTACACTAAGATTCCATTTTACCTCTGTCAGAATAGATGTTATAAAGAAAACAAATAAATGCTACAGAGGATACAGAGACTAAAAGGAACCCTATAAAATAAAATAAATTCAGTTAGACCCTCATGAAAATGTAGGAAGAAATGAAGAGCAATTAGCTGGATCAGGATTTAGCCAAAGGACAAAGGACTATTTGTATAAATAGGATGTGTGGCTTGGAATTTGAGATAGAATAGTATCTTGCTGGGTGGTGGTGGCACACGCCTTTAATTCCAGCATTTGGGAGGCAGAGCCAGGCAGATCTCTGTGAGTTTGAAGACAGCCTGGTCTATAGAGAGAGATACAGGACAGGCACCAGAAAAAAAAACCTACACAGAGAAACCCTGTCTCAAAAACAAAACAAACAAACAAAAAGAATAGTATCTTAAAGTGGCTGAAGCTCTGGCCAGATTTCCTGGGTGTGACTAGCCAAAAACATGAGGGACGTGTAGAATGGTTGTTGGGATTCTGACCTCACTCCTGCACATGCGCAGTTCAGGGTCCTGCATCTTACGTCATCATCAGCGGGTGCTGGCGACTGTGTATGTGAGGCATGGTCATGCAACCTGTACCTTAAAAGCCTGATGCAGACCCCACACTCTCTCTCTGCTCTCTCTGCTCTGCTCTCTCCCCTGCCTCACCATCTTTCTCTCTTCCCAGGCCTGGCTTTCCTCTTTCTCCTCCCTCCCCTTCCCTCCTAATAAAGCTCTAAAAACTAACACTGGGTTCTGTCATGATCGTGACCTTTCCATGTGGTTACCAGCGCCACCATCAGTGATGTTTATCATCATTCCATTGGTGTTGTGACTCAGATAGGAAATTCCGCTCACTCAGTGTCCGGGGCTGAGCATTGTTGGAAACCTACACCGAGGACCTGTGACTGCCTGATCCGAATCCAATTTTTTTCATTTTCCTAGCCCCTGGACCCGCACACCACACATGCCGCCAAGATTGGTGAGTCCCCCACCATTTCCCGCGACTGCAGCCTGAGCTATATTCTTTGCACTGGACCTCGGCTGCATACCATTGACACATTTAATCTTGGCGAAGTATTAGATGTTGTCTGGGCCCCTGGGGGGTCCTCCGGTACTTACGCCCCAGCCCTTGCCCTTTTCATGATGATGATTGGGTAATATGTGCTGTTAATGCCAGTCCACAGACTGCCTATTCTCAAGGACGCTTGAAATAGGAGCCTGGGATCCCATTCGTTAATTTACTTTTTATTTTTCTCTCTCAGCGCTGCAGCCATGGGACAGGGGCTTCCTTCTCGTGGTTCCATTCCTCCTCTAACAAATGCCTTAAATATCCCCAGATACCAGTAAATTTGGCTGTTTCAACCCCAATATTTCACGGGAATTATTTAACTTCTGCCAGCGAATGGGCAAATGAAAAGTGTTACCTTATCCCCAAGCTTTCTACCGAAGCTCTGAACCTCACCCCCACCCCATCTCCACTTCTGACTCTTTCTCTGCCGTGTACAGCCACTACTGTCTATCTGACTTCCGCTCTCCACTCTCCAGTATTGTTTGGGCTGCTTCTGCCCAACCATGTCTCTCACTTTAACTCACCTTAACTCCACCCACTCATTCTCAGGCTGCCCTGAGAAGCACAGACGGGTGGGTCTGAAAGCAGGCTAGGATCCATGTAAGTTTATGATCAAAACACACATGGAAATCACAGTAATAAGGATGGCTCTATAGCCAGAGATCAGTTTATAGTCTGCTTCCTAGCGGGTCTTTCTAAAGCTGTCCTCAAGCCAGCAGACATCAAGGAAAAAAAATTCAAAACATGGAGTAAAATCCATCTCTTGTCTCCCAGAGCTCCCCAACATAAGGCTAAAACTTAAGCATCTGAAGAGCAAAGCTCCTGACTCCACAGGTGGAAGTTTCAGCTGTGGCATTTAAGGTGTACCAGGGGAGAGAGAAAAAAAAACCCAAAAACAGAATTGCCAAGTGCTGGCACATGCTGGCTCCCAAAAGCCTCTGGGTCCCTGTTTTAAGTGTGTGTGTGTGTGGGGGGGGGGGGTTAGTGCGTGCCCTGCCAGGCCATTAGTTGAGCCTTGTTCAGAGTGCCACCTAGAGAGACAACTGGTCAGCTGACTGCACCCAGGCACCAAGGGGCAGGGGGACAGACAAAGACCTCCAGCAGACCTAGGCTTGGCCACAGGCTTGTTCGCAGGGAACCCAGAACGCAGCATGGAAGCGATCCGTTTCCTTCCTTCTGTACACCAGAGCCACTAACCTGGTCCTGGGAGTTTTGGGGTCTCACCTCTACTTGTTTCCCTATTGTTGGGGTAGGGAGGACAGCCTTACCACCATCCCCAGACTTAATTGCACTTTCAGAGTTACTTAATGGGAAAATATTTTCCAGCTAAGGTCGGAGCTTTCATTTCATTGCTCTCTCCATGTGCCTCACTCCAGACCTGTCAGAAGTGCTTCTCCTCATGCACACAGACAGGGCTGTAGTGGGTAGCCATTCCAGCTTTGACCTGGAAGTGCCACCCCCATTGAGGCTTCGGTAACTGTCACGCCTACAAGGCAGAGCCGAGAGAGGACCCTGAAGACCCGAGATCTGGATGCGCCAGCTCTCTTGGTTCCTGGATCCTGGACACTGGAGGGAGACTGAGTAGAGTTCTCCAGAGAACACCGCTGGACTGCGCTACACCTTTCCCAGACCCTGTAACCTATCCCTTTACTTGTAAGTTACCCCACAAAATAAACCTCCCTTTTAACTACATGGAGTTTCCTTAATATTTAAACCAATACAGGGCTCGATCTCTGCCTTGTCCCTAATTCCAAAAAATGAGTTCTCACCCCACAAACTTTTCTCTTCCCAGTTCCCTCTTCTAATTAACTGCTCAGCTAATGGTCACAGGATCACCACAAAACTGGAGTCCAAAGATCATCAAGTAAGAAACTGTAACAGCTAAAAGGTATTTACACTCCCAGACCAAAAAGTATCTGGGTTCTACAAAAACAGACTTTAATATAACCATCTATTACTACTAAATGTTTTCAACAACTGATCACCTGTGTCTCCTGGATGCTGAACTAGTAAAGGAAAGAGGTGCCTTAAAATAATCTGTCTCTGATAAAGCTTAAAAACATGTCCCAATCTCTCTGTCTCTCTCATTAACACTAACCAATATAAGCAGAGTACAAACACTACAATGGTCACTAATTTTCTCATGGCTACTTCTTAACATGTTCAAAATTTTTCCCAAGCTCCAGAAACCAGCTTAACTCCATCTGGACAGGTTGGATCTACTTCAGGCTTTTCCTGTCTCACCAGCATCCTGTCAGACACAAAAGCGGTCAGAGTGCCAAGCCAAGAGGGATGGACGGCTCCAGGGCAGCAGAACAGCCCACCATCCCAGGACACCTGTCTACCTCAGAAAGCCCCCTTCCCTACCCCTCCTAAGAGCCAACTGATGCCCACCAAGTCAGCTGGAAGCAGGTTTTCTGGGATAAACGACGCCCCTATTCCTATCCACTTGCTTTTTATAATAAGCAAAAAGTCTGGAATGTTGGGATTCTGCCCTCACTTCTACACATGTGCAGTTCAGGGTCTTGTGTCTTACGTCATCAGCAGGTGCTGGCGACTACGTACACATGGCATGGTCATGAAACCTGCGCCTTAAAAGCTGGATGCAGACCCCATGCTCTCTCTCTGCTCTGCTCCCTCCTCCACCCTACCATCTTTCTCTCTCCCCAGGCCTGGCTCTCCTCTTTCTCCTCCCCACTTTCCCTCCTAATAAAGCTCTAAAATCTAACACTGGGTTCTGTCGTGACCGTGACCTTTCCATGCAGTAACCAGCACCACCACCAGCACTGTTTGTCATCCTTTCAACGGTGTCCTTAATTTTTTTTAAATGGTATGATTTACATAAAATAGGAGGGGCCAGAAGGTTAAAAAATGGTTCTCAGAGCCCTATAAGGCTGGTATCTGTCCTTTCTTGGCAAATGTTTGGCAATGGTCTAACTAGGCAAATATTCAGCTAGGCTCAAGCTCCAAGATGGGTAACTAATGTTAAGACTGAAGAAACAAAATGGAAGTACCTCAAATTCACAGAAAGAATTCTGGCCAACAAGAAAAAATGTTCCCAACAAGTCCACGATTCTGGGTTACTTTGATTCTTGGTCATTTTAGAAAAAGAAAGCTTTACCGGAACTATTTTTTTTATTTTAAATTGGTAGGTTAGATAATATTGGTAAAGTAATACAATTTCTAACTGAATATGTTAGGATTATCACTACAAACTTTTGGATCTGACTATAGCCCATAAACACACAGGTGAGACGCTTGCCTATCAAGTACAAGGCCCTAGGTTCAAACCCCAGCACTGAAGTTCCTCGGTCTCTCTTTAAATCTCTTTCCCCCAGACTTCTTAATCTGGCCAGTCTCATTATCCCTTATTACTTGTTCTTGATTCTGGGCATGCCTTTCTGGTTTCTTGTTTTCATCTATTTTATTGCCTGCACTTTCCAAGACTGTCTTTGATGGAGTTTTCCATTTGTGTCAAAGCCTGCCCTTACCTCCGTGTTATCTATCAAATCTAGCTATTCACCAAAATGAAGTAATCCAAAAGTCAAAAGGAAAAACCTCTTCATTGTTAAAACTCAGTCTACTTACCTTTCAGCTACTTCTTCTTCTCTCTTCTTTTCTTTTTTCCTTTCTTCCTCCAGCTCTTGTAATTTTAGCCTTTCCTGATTCCTCCTCTGTATAGCTCCTTCACTGAAATGCTGCGTTGTATCAAACATAACCTGCCCCCAAAACAGATGAAAGATTTCTTAGAAAGTCTTGTCAGTGGACCGGATGGATCCCAGATGAGAGAGAGGAAGCTAAGATGGCACACAGCAAGTCAAAATCAAGGAATTCAAAATGCCCTTTGAATCCCAGCCACACTGCCCTACTGCTTATGTGCCAGGAGCTGAACAGAACTTGGAGGCACTAGGATGTTCTTTGGCAAACCTTTCAAATGGTAGATCAAATTACCATCTTAATTTTATACAATTAAACTTAACTGTATAGCAGTATTTCTCGTTAGTTTTTAATTTAATTTTTGACAATGTCATACATATTTGTACTGTATTGTGAACATAGTCATCTCTTTGCTCTCTTATTACCCTCCCACTCCAACAAACACCACTTCCTCCCCAACTAGTGCCCTGCCTACTTTCATGTCTTAATTTTTTTTTGTGTAGGAACTTACTTTACATACGACCATGGGTAGCATCACAGGGCTGTCTAGGGACAGGTCAGAAACATATTACCTCTAATAAGCCATACAAATCAACTAGATTGATGTGTTGTTGTTTTTTAAGTCAGCAGCGATAAAAATAATGAACATGGCAAGGAATGGGGTAGGCAGAAAAGAGACAAGAAAACTAACCTAATGAGAAATCAGATTATCAAACTACATTTCATATCTTGAAATGTAATAAGTGAGATAAATAGATATGCTTATAGACTAGAACAGAGGCAGATGTTATGTTAACTCGTCAGTATATAGGAAGTCTCTAGTTTGATGCCCACCATGAATAATAAAAAAAAATAAAGAGAAGGAGAACTAGTCATTGAAATGTACACAAGGGGACTAGAGATGTAGCCCAGTGGTAGAGTACTTGCTTGGCATTAGCAAAATCCTGGGTTGTATTCCCAGTGCCGCAAAAAATAAATAAGTAGATATGCATGAAAACAATACATTCCCAGCCATGGTTCCTTTTAACACAAGTAGCTACACACACACACACACACACACACACACACACACACACACACACACACGCACTAGAAACTGAAAGTGCAAATTCATGCCAAAGACTGGTTTAGAGAAGAATTTAGCTGTGTCTTTTCCATTGCTGAGTTGGGGCTTCAGGATGATAATCGATGTGCCTCCTAGAGATAGCTACTCGGGTCAGCATGTGCTGATGCCTGTGCTGCTGGTGCAATCCTGCTAGTGTACAACCAACCCGGAAATGCAGAGTTCTTGCTTGAGTACCCAAGCTGGTCCAGGGGACTGAGCTTATTGGTTCCATGGGATATATGAATCAGGCCATGTTCCCAGCGATGGTTCACAATAAACCTGCTGGAAACCTGCTGAAGGCCTAAAGGCTGCTGTACTTCTGCCTAGGCCAAGTGATGCAAGGCTTCTGCTGTAGCTCCAAGCAGCTGGGTGTTGCCACAGCTAATTTTTCCAGAACAAATTTCCAGTTTATGATCATTTCTCTGATGTTGGAAGTGGGAATGCTCATAAGATGGTGATGAATATGAGGCTGGAGCCCATAGCGCAAGACTGTGACAAAATCCATAGAAGCACATATCGTGCATACCTTCAAAGAGGACTTTTATGAGCAAATCCTCAACGTGGTCATTGTTGCCTACCTCGGCCCAGAAAAGAACTTTGGTTCTTTAGCATCACTTATTTCGGTAACTCATGAGATTGAAGAAACAACTAAAAGACTAGATTTACCAGAATATTTACTACTCAAAGACGAACATTTCTTCCAGGTTTCTAAAAACAAAATTATGAATGGCCATGGATGAAAAATGACCTTACTTCTTCATCCACTGTTTTCTAGTATTTCGCTGTTCATAAACTATGTAGTCTCATCTTGATTGTATTTTAAAAGGCAAACATTTTTCTATAGCTGTGAATTAAACAATATGATGTAGTTACTCTACTGTGCTTCAGTTGCTAAGTTCAATGCATCCTACTATACTACTAAAATATTCATTTAAAATTAAGATGTGTTTAATGTGATAAGTTGACTAAAATGAATCACTAGAAATATAGTAAGTGCATTATAATGAAAATAAGATGATGTATACAAAAAGTATGTCAATGATTTGAGACAAGAACCAAAATTATTATGGTGAAATATGAGTGTATATGTACTTGTATAGCATACACTGCTAACCAGAGGAAGCCTGAAAAGTAAATGTATTAACAGAAGTTTGATAATTTATTCTAAGCCTAAGAAGGAAAACGCAAGACTGTAATTTTTGCTATCTTGTGCATTAATATATAATTACAGGTAAGAGGACTTATTACAGGCAAGAGGACTTTCGTGAATTTTGCTTTCCTGATTTCCCCTGTGAGGGCAGTTCACTGTACTGTCTCCGTGTCTGTGTGGTGCGTCCTCAATTCCAAGTGGCCTAGATTCCCTCTGCCTATCAGGGGTTTTTGTTTGTTTGTTAAAGACAGGTGTTTTTCTGCTCTGCAGACCTTGTTTTTGTGTTTTATAATACACCTTTTTCCTTTTCAAAACAGTAGACATTCTTTTCCTTCAATACTGTTCTTCTCTTTGGTTCATTCTAGCTTGAAAAGGCTGTCAGTTTTTCCCATTAGGAATAACCTGCGACTGCACATTTAAGAAAATGCGTCTATACCCTTCTATTCCATCACAATAGGAATCGTGATTAAGTGTGTGCCTGCACTGCACTCTTATGGTTCTGCAGGACTTAAATGAGCACACAGGCCAGGTGTTGTGACACGTGCCTGAAAACACAGCATTTAGGAGACTCAAGCAGGAAGACTGCAAGCTTGAGTTTCAGGCCTGCTGGTCTCAAAACAAAAGAAATAAAATTAAATAAATACATAAGTGAAAACAGCCATCCATTTATATGTACCTGCTTATTAACACAAGTTAGTTATTTCTCCCCTAAAAATATTAATAACCAATTAAATTCTGAAACAACTAGAAGGTTGTTTGGTTTTTTTAAATACAATTATATGTTCCAGCAACCCTAAGCTATCCCGACTGTATATGCCCAATATAATTTAATGCTAGACTAGAGAGTGTTTTGTCACTTGAGATTAAAAAGTTTTAGTTAAATATCTTGTGTTTTTCTTCCTACTAACTATAACTTTTAGCCAATTGGGTTCTTTGGTTTATATAGGCAGAAATCTTGGGATATTTAGGAGCTGCATCAGATAGTTCCCTATATTCTTGTTCATTTCAGCAACAGATTTTCTGGTGGGGAAGCAGAATGGGAGGGTAGAGTTGAAGTATATAGAAGGTAATTTTAAAGGTATCACATTATAAATCATTTCTGAGATGCAAAAGTAAATTATAATTACTGATGGAAATAAGCACTTAAAATCTGTAGAATAACATTAAAACTTAGAGAACAGGAACGAAGTCATGGAGAAATTTGGATGGATTTATATATATAAATACAATATAAACTTTGACTATATATATATATATGTACATGTTTGGTTTTGTACCTATGTATTTTAAATATACAAGAAGTGAAAAAGCAATAAAATGCATTATCATAAGTTCATACACCAAAAAGTAAAACAATACACCCAAATTTCTCCATGGAACCTAAGGCTTTGTGGATGCTAAGCAAGCACTCCACCAGCCCACTTATATCCACAGTACCAGATACTGCTTTCTTGGAGACTTGAAGTCCCACAGAGTCCAAGTTGCTTTTGAATTTCTGATCCCCCTGCTTCCATATCGTAAGTGCTGAGATAAA
Source organism: Peromyscus californicus insignis (assembly GCF_007827085.1). Taxonomy (NCBI): domain Eukaryota; kingdom Metazoa; phylum Chordata; class Mammalia; order Rodentia; family Cricetidae; genus Peromyscus; species Peromyscus californicus. The sequence continues at coordinate 100,539,334 of NW_026294391.1, forward strand.
AGACATATACTTCCATGTCTAGCTAAAAAAAAAGTGTTTAATGTTATAAATCCCATATCTAAAAGAAGGCTCACTTATTAGTGGCTTTGTGTGACAAATTTAGAACTCAAACCCAGAATGGATAAAGCAGCTTTATGCTTGTTCTTAACTATGTTCTCATTTAGCATGTGACACTTTGGTTATTTTATTTTATGTGTATGAGTATTTTGCTTGCATGTATATCTGTGCACCACCTGTATGCTTGGGAATCACAGAGGCCATAAGAGAGCTTCAGATCCCCTGGAACTGTATTACAGATATTTGTGAACCACCATGTGGGTGCTCGGAACCAAACCTGGGTCCTGGGTCCTCTGCAAGAGCATCCAATGCTCTTAAATGCTGAGAAGACATCTCTCCAGCTCCAGTGTTTTGATATTTTATTGGCACCTTATATTTTGTTAAATATTTTGTTTTTTTAAATAGTATATTGTTTAGGTGTTAGCTAACTGTGTACATTTTCAGTTTTTATATTGTGCTTATATATTATAAAAAATTACAGCAGTTCCATTTTGATAAGTCTAAATGTTTCCAGGCCTTGAAACAAATCTTGATGAATGCAAATAAACTAGGAAGATGACCAAAGCAATCCCAGACATCACTGAAGTGACATGTCTAGATAGACAGGCTGCTTTTGAAAGCAAAGCACACAGGCCTTTAGGATTTTGGTCCAAGGGAATGAGGAGGGAGAGAACTGCTTGCCTTGTGGTTTCAGACTTCACGACTCCCTCTCACAGCAGCTTGTCAAGTATAATAAGCATATGAAATAGTCCTGTGGGAGGCATGAATAATCTTTTAATGCCCTCCCAAAGCTTGGGCAGAGACCCACGTGCTACGAACCATCACTTGAAAATCCCAGCGAGTGGGCTACCTGATTTCAGAAGATTGGGTGTTCACATTAAGATGGCTTTTCTTCCTAAACATGCATGTATAAATGATAGCATGCATCTCTGCAGCACCAACTAATCCGACCCTAGTGGAATGTAAAGACATTTAATTTCGATGCTTCTTTCCAACTTGGGCTCAGGCTCACTGGAACAATGGAAACTGGAGTCTGGACCCTGCTTACCTTAATGTTACACGCCAAAGCTTTGCCATCATCTCCTTTAAGCATCAGCTTCATTCCTCGAAGGGATTCCATGGCTCTGATAAAGTCAGTTGACTCCTGGTATTGGATAAAGGCTTCAAATGTTTGCAAGCCGAAGTTAAAACCTCCAAAGCTCCCACCTGTCATCACTTCTCTGTAGGGGTCAAGCATGGGGATATCCACATTCTTGATCTTCCCAAAACTCTCAAAAACTACTCGAAGGATCTCTTCACAGGGCTTCTCTCCACTGGAACCTTTCGGTGCAAACCACTTACAGGGCAAGCCTTCAAAATAGATGGAATCTGGGCTCTTATCATGGTCTTGTTCTTCAGCTCCCGCAACCACTGAGGCCTCTTTCTCTTTGGGGAAGTGTTCCCACTCTCCCTGGGCATCTGTAGCCACTACTTTTAAGTCAGTTTTCAAGCCATTTAGCTTGATGATCTTCCCATGTAGCTTCGCTTTCAGGATCTGAACCAAACTTCGGGTTTCAGCCTCACCCTCAAATCGGATGAAGTCTTTTGTACTCTTGGAGAGTCGCACTGTGGTAAACTGGTCAGGGCAAATCAGACTTTTCAGTTGGTCAAGAACTTCCCAGTTAGAGAAGGGCCTCACAGGTTCTATACATTCTGGGAGCAATACGTTGATCATTAATTTTGCTATGGGCTTGAGGTAGAGGTGCTGAGCAGCACAGAGCTCTGTTGCCTCAGAGTTATCATAAACCACTGTGACTGTCATGGTGTCCTCACACCACCTTAGAGGACAAAAGAGAAAAATTTAATACAGATGGAGCAAAACACAGATTTGAACTGTGAAATGGTGTTAGCATTGCTAGACTTAGATCCAACTGATAGAGGGAAAATATACTATGAGTAGAATTAAAATAGTATCTTATAGCTCTTGAATCTAATAAGCCATTATAGTAGGGTTGTGGGATGTAAGATTAACCAAAAGAGCCAATGGCATGCCTATACGCCAGTAGCAAACAAGCTGAATTAGAGATTTAAAGCATGAGGCCAACCCAAGTATGGTGGCTCATGCTACAATCCTAGCACTCAGGAAATAGAGGTACAGGGACTGCTACTACTTTGAGTCCATCTTGACCGAATGAGACCCTGTCTTAACTACTCCTTTCCTCCAACAATAACAATAACAAAAAAACATGATGCATTTACATTAGCACCAAATCCATGAAATTCTTAGGTAGAAATCTAACAAAATATACATAAGATCTTATAAAAGAAACTACAAAACTCTGATGAAAAATATTCTAGAACTAAGTATTGCAGTAGATCCATAAGAAGGCTCAATATGTTAGTTCTTTCTGACTAGATCTGTATATTAAACATAATCCCAATAAAAAGCTCAACAAGTTATGTTCTGGATCAAATATAAAATCTAAGTCCAGTGCATGGTGGTGCATGCCTTTAATCTCAGCACTCTAGAAGCAGAGGCAGGCAGAACTCTGTGAGTTCAAGGCCATCCTGATTCACACAGAATTCTAGGCCAGCTAGAGCTGTATAATGAGACCATATCAAAAATAAATTTCTAAAGTTTATAATGAAATACAAAATATATATTTTGTATTTCCATATAAACCCAAAATAACCAACTCAGTATTGAAGGATAGTGGGGAAATGTTAGAGTGACACTCTCTGACTTCAAAAATGATATAACACCACAGTCATTAAGATAAGATGACACTCATCAAAGAAAAGACAAATAGATTTAGGGAACAGGATAGAAAACTCAGAATAGATTCACATATAATCTATGGATGTATGAAGAAATTAGCCAAGATAATCTTTTCAATGAATAGTGCTGGAATAATAGACATTCAAATGCTCTAATCTAAGTATGGACCAAACTAGGCTGGAGAGATGGTTCAGATGTTACCAGCACACATTGCTCTTGCAGGGGACCCAGGTTTGGTTTCCAGTTCAGTTGGCTAAAAATAGCCTGTGACTCCAACTCCAAAAGATATGACACCTCTCTGGCCTCCATAGGCAACTGGACTCCTGTATACATATTCCCACACATACATACACATAACTAATAACAAAATTTAAAGGGGCCAGTCAAATAGGTTTGGGGATGTAGCTGAGAGACAGAGCATTTTCATACCATGTGTATGCCCTAAATTTGATCTCAACAACAACAGAAAAATGGACAAGATATCTTAACAGACATCTCCCCCAAAATTATACTGATGACAAAAAGAATTTTAAATAGTGACTCTCATAGATTAATTTCAAAGTCTTGGTTACATTCTTCTAAATAGCATTAATAGAGATTGATTTTTTGGGCTGGAGGGATAGCTCAGCCGTTAAAGGCTAGGCTCACAACCAAAAATATAAAAGATTAATTTTTTGTGGTGCTGGGGAATAAACCCAAGTCCTTGTACATGCTAGACTAGTACTCTACCACTGAACTACATCCCAGACCTTGAATTAGATATTCAGAAATCATTAAAATGACCTAGAATCGGGAGTGCTTTAGGGAAATATGAATGACTATAAAGAAAAACTTAATTTTCCCCAAAAGACCTATTATCAATGAATATTTTAAATTTTATTACTTTATGTGTATGGGTGTTTCACCTGCATATATAGTACCATGTGTGTACAGTACCCATGGATCCCAGAAGAGAGAGTTAGATCCCCTGGAACTGTAGTTACAAACAGTTGTGAGCCATCATGTAGGTCCTGAGAATCAAATCTGGGTCCTCTGGAAAAGCAGCCAGTCCTCTTAACTGGAGCCATTTCTGCAGCTCTGTCAATCACTTTTTATATGGCCTCTGAGAATTTCAGCTAAAGCAATTAAGCAAGAGAAAAAGATAAATATCCAGTAGTAAAGGAGGAAGTCAAACCACCCATTTGCAGATAACATTATAATATATACAGAAAAGCCTAAAGATTCTACTAAATTCTACCCAGAAATATGTTAAAATTGATAGACAGGTTACAGAATACAAAATCAATATACAAAAGTTAGTACCGGGGGCTAGAGAGATGGCTTAGCAATTCAGAGCACTGGCTGCTCTTGTAGAGGACCAGGAGTTTGGGTCTCAGCACCTACATGGCAGCTCACAACCATCTGCAACTCCAGTTACAGGAGTTCTCGTATTCTTTTCTGGGCTCCACTAACATGCATGCAAAACACTCGCACACATAAAATAAAAATAAATAAATCTTTTTTATTTTTGAGATAAGGGCTCACTATGTATGTCAGGTTGGCATGGAATTCATTATGTAGACCAGACTGGCCTTGAACTCCTTGAACTCACAGAGATCCTGTCCCTGCCTCCTGAGTGCTGGGATTGAAGAGTATACCAACACATCTGGCTTACATTTCTATACAACAATGAACTAAATGAAAAAGAAATCAAGAAGATGATCCCATTTGCAACACCTATAAAGATACCTAGAAATTAATTTAACCACAGAGGTTAAAGAACTCTATAATAAAATCTATAAAACACTGGTAAAAGAAATTGAAACAGAGAGAGAGAGAGACAGAGAGAGAGAGACAGAGACAGAGACAGAGACAGAGACAAAGATAGACAACAGTCTGGAATGATGAACAACAGCCTGGAATGATGCCTGGACTAGAAGAATCCATACTGTGACATAGCTATACTATTCAATACAATCTATTGATTCAATGCAACATCTATCAAAATACTAGTGACATCATTCACAGAAACAAGAGAAAACACTCTTAAAACTTGTATGGAACTGCAAAAAAGCCTGAATTGCCAAAGTAATTCTGAGCAAAAGCTAACACAACAAAGCTGGAGGCATAATAATGTCTGACTTCAAAACATGCCACATGAAACTACTGTAGCCAAAATAGCATGGTACTAGCATAAAAACAGACATATTGACCAATGCAACAGAATAAAGAACCCAGAAATAACTAAAGAACTTTTAAAAAGCACCAAGAATATTGGAGACGTGTCTTCAAAAAATGGTGCTTGAAGAAATATATATATATGTATATATATATATAATATATTGTATGATATATTAACATTATATTGTCTACTATATATGATTGAAACTAGACCGCATACAAAAATCAACTTTAAATAGAGCAAGAGACTTACATATAAGGCATGAAACTACTGGGAGAAATCATAGGGGAAAACACTTTAGGGTACTGATTTAGGTAAAACAGCATGGAGGCTCCGGAAAACACTAGAAATAGAAACAGAACTAGACTATGACCCAGAAGTCTCCTAACTGGGCATATGTCCAAAGGAAATGAAGTCAGTATGTCAAAAAGACATCAACACCCCCATGGTTACTGTAGCATTATTCACAATAATCAAGGTATGGCATTAACTGGGATGCTCATAGATGAGTGAATGGATAAAGAAAATGTAGTATATAAGCACAATGGAATATTATTGAACCCTAAAAAGAATAAGATCCTATCATTTCCACAACATGGATGGAGCTAAGAAATATTTTGTTATAATAAGCCAGGAACGTAGTGACAAGTATTGCAGGGCCTTCCACAAGGAAACTAAAGACTTGTTTTCCTAGAAAAAGAGAAGAACAAAGGAAGAGGGACTGGGGACTCCGGTTGGTGTGCATACAGAACAGCTGGCTAGGCAAAATAATTGCTACTGTTCAGAGATAAGAAAAAAAAATAATTGTATATTTCAAAATAGCCAGTAGGTCAGGTTTTAAATATTCTCCACCCAAAGAAATGATGCATATCTGAGGAGATGGACATATCAGATACTCTGACTTGATCATTACATTGCACACATATATTGCAATGTCAATTTGTGTTCCGTGAATATATATATGTTTTAATTTTAAAATTATATGCCAATTAAAATTTTTAACTTTTTAAATGTCCCCCTTTCAAACTGTCACAACTCAGATTCTCAAATTCCAATCTTCCTATGACAGCAATAACAAAAACAGTTGTTCTTATACCTTCTCCAGTTAGTCAGAGTCTTTAGATCTTAAAATGAAATGCATGTAGATATTTCATCTTAAATTACTTTCCATGAATAGAGGACTAATTTTCAATTACTGTCAAGGACCTGGTGCATACCAAGTAGTCATGTATTTGCATATATCATAGTTTCAGTGCTATAGTGACGCCCTGGGCAATTAGTGTAACACCTGGCACATAGCTACAAACAATCAATTCCATTGTGGCACCTGTTCCTTAAGGATGCCTCAGACATGATGGGGGTGGAGAAAAAGAGAGGAAGAAGGAGACAGAGGTGCACAAAGAGAAATAGAGGCAGAGAGACCAAAAGAGACACAGAGAGGCACACACACACACACACACACACACACACACACACACACACACACACACACACTTGCTGATAAGAAATTCAAGAAATTTTCTACTCACTCCTCATGCTATCCACAGAACCCCCCCTCCTCCCTCCTCCCACCCCCCAGCCCTCTTTCCCAAGCCACCCTGCATCCCCACATCCCCCAAATCAAGGTCTCCCATGGGGAGTCAGCAGAGCCCAGCACATTGAGCCTAGGCAGGTCCAAGCCCCTCCCCACTGCACCAAGGCTGAGCAAGGTGTCACACCACAGGCACTGGATTCCCAGAAGCCTGCCCATGCACCAGGGACGGATCCCGATCCCCCTGCCTGGGTGCCCCCCAAACAGTTTGAGCCAAACAACCGTCTTTCGTGTCCAGAGGGCCTAGTCCAGTCCCATGGGGGCTCCACAGCCACCAGTCCACAGTAAAGATCTCTATTTTTAACCCTGTTTAAATCAAATAAACATATCTAAGCATTATATCCCAGCCTTTAATCACAGCACTTGGGAGGCAAAGGCAGGCGGATCTCTGTGAGTTCGAGGCCAGCCTGATCTACAGAGTGAGATCCAGGTCAAGCTCCAAAGCTACGCAGAGAAACCCTGTCTCGAAAAACAAACAAAAAAATACAGATACCAAGACAAGTGGAATGTCTTTAATCAAGTTATTAGGCTATTTATAATACTTAAAACTTTATAATACTTAAAACTGACTCTAAAAGCCAAATTTGCATTCCAATTTTGTGCTTAAAGAAGCTGGTGATTCTGAATATTACAGGATTAACCTACTACTTTCCAATTGCATTTAAGTCAGCTCAGTAAGATGAAATCCATGCTTGGTACTGTTAATCTGGGCCAGGAACCTGTAGTTGGGGGACAACTTACTACTGTTTGCTAAGCCAACACAGCAGTAAACTGTCTCCTAAGTTCTTATCTTTATACCCATAGATTAATGCACTTCTCAACCTTCATCAGAGAAGCTTCTTTATGCAGTAGATGGGTATTAATGCAGAGACCTACAAGTAGTTAACATGCAGGAAAGAAAATGGTGTGTTCAGCTCTAAATGGTATATCTGCATTATACCCTCTTCTCCCAAGGCTCAAAATCATCGTGGAAAAGGAGTGGAAAGACTGTAAAAGCTAGATGTCGTGGATATCTGCAGTGAAACAATACTTTCTGAACATGACAGCTTTATCGAATACATGAAGTCACAACCACTGTGACAGTACACATAAAATCTGCATACGATCAAGCCAGACAAAATCCCAGCATGGAGTGTAGAGGGAGTCAGAGCCATCATTAGCTCCCTTAGCTGAGGAGCTAATAGCAATTGATAGCTGCTGGGAGAAGGTGAGTTGTTTACTTAAGGGATGGCCCCTGAGAGGCTGCTCATGCTCCAGTAGGTGCTTCTACATCTATGCACATACTGGCAGAACTAAGCAGACTCAATTGGCTTATAAAAAACACAAAGTTGGGAAGGAATAATGGTGGGAGAGTTTGAGGAAGAAATCAGACGGGAAAGGTACAAGGTAGATTTGATGATTCACTTTTTTAAAACATAAAGATTAAATTTAAAAATAAATTCGTTAAACAGAAAAGAAGCCTTGCTTCAATTGATAGTAATAGAATTAATTAATACTATTCTCATCATTTTCATCAATCACTATCATAACTCATAGACCAGTTACTCAAAAAAGATTTGAGTCTAGTATAAACCATATCCTCATACAAAGAATGTTGTAATTAGAATCTCCATGAATTATCAAAAGTTGAAATCTAAATTTTTTTTAACTATTCTCATTGTTCTAATATGCTTTTCTGTTGTTATGATGAAATATAGGTGGAAAGGGTTGGCTTACACTTCCAGGTCACAGTCCATCATTGAGTTAAGTCAGGGCAGAAACTCTAGCAAGAACTCAAGCAGAAACCATGGAATAATGCTGATTACTAGTTTGCTCATTTGCTTCACTCAGCTAGCTGTTTTTTACATAGCCCAGGACTACCTGCCTAGGGAATGGTACCATGCACAGAGGGCTGGGCCCTCCTACATTAATTAGTAATCGAGACAATGCTCCACATACATGCCCACAGGCCAGTCTGATCAAGCCAATTCTTTAACGGATGTTCCATCTTCCTGGGTGACTCTAGGTTGTGTTGATTTGACAATCAAAATCACCTAGGACACTCTTTCCCTTACCAACTTGACACATGAACACATCACTGTTAAATCATAATATTTCCTTTCTTGTTTGTCTCCAAGAGCTCATGTTAATATCATAATATAAAATACAGTACAACTTTAAAAGTTCTCTAGTCTTTAAAAATTCCAGTGCTTTAAAAGTTCAAGGTCTCTTTTCTGTGGGCTCTTATAAAATTCAAAACAAGTTAAAAAAAACTTATTACAAAAGGGAAGAACCAGAGCATAGGAGCAATCATGCTTAAACAAGACCAAAATCCACAGTGCAGCTCAATGTTTGATATCTGGAACTCACTCGTGATCTTCTGGGCTTCAAAGGGCTTGGGTAACCCCACTTAAGCTCTGCTATCTATAAAACACATACCTTGTCTCGTAGACTTAGCCAGGCTCCACTTCCCACTTCCCACTGCCCTTGGAGAACATCCTAGAATTCTGGAATCTCTAGTATTCTGGGGTCTCCCCTGCATCTGAGGCTTAACCTTCACCAGTGGCCTCTCAGAGCCTTTCTGGAGTAACGCCAAACCTGCCAGAAGGCACCAAGCCTCAGCTGCTCTCCATGGCCCATTCATGCCAGTACCATACAGGTGACTCTTACACATTGACAAGTTCAGCTGTCAGCTTGAGATGCCAACTTGGCTCCCCTGAATCACAGCTTTTGTGTTCTGACTGTGAGAAAATACTTGCCAGAAGATTTCACGTCAATTATGCTGATCTCTTGTTAATCACAGCTGATTCTTCAGCTCCAGCTGACGAGCATCCATTGTCTCCGTGAAACAGGTTTCACATTAGTGGTGCTGGACTCTTGTTAATCACAGCTGATTCTTCAGCCCCGGCTGACGAGCAACCACAGATTCTTAATCCAAAATATCACACAAATTGCCTCAATAGTCTTTGCTTCCTTCTGAAACTTCACAATCCAAGCCTCCATTGTCTGCATGTCTCTCAATATTCTTATCTTCCAAGCTCCCACTAGACCAGCCCACTAAGCCCTGGGCACTCAATGTTTGTTTGTTTTCAGTTTAAAGTGCCCAAATCCTCCTCAATCCTCCAACAAAATAGTCCAAAGGCATAAAAAGCCATATGGTCAGGTTCATAACAGCTGCAACACCATTCCTGGTGCCAGTATGTGTTCTAGTTAGCTTTTCTGATGTTGTGATAAAACTCTGATGAAAAACAATTTGTGGAGGAAAGGGTTTATTCAGCTTACACTTCCAGGTCATCATCATGCAAAGTCAGGGCAGGAACTTAAATCAGCTGTGTCATGTTTTCATTTGTGAGCTAATAAAATGAAGTCATTTTATTTATTAAAATAAAAACCTTATGATTGCTCCACCATGCTTACACAGCATGTATTCTACAAGTATCTTTTTTGTTGTTATTTGTTTTGGTTTTTTGATACAGGGTTTCTCTATGTAGTCCTGGCTGTCCCAGCACTCTGTAGACTAGGCTGGCCTCGAACTCCCAGAGATCCACCTGCCTCTGGCTCCCGAGTGCTGGGATTAAAGGCGTGTGCCCCACACCTGGCTTTACCAGTATCCTGTGTCCAGACCTTTACTAGAACTTTTCACACACATGCTTCCAGCATTAGAACAATCCTAGGAGAGTACCAGGAAACACGGCTGCTTTCTCTACTCATCAAGCCATCTGATCTTCTACCATCTTGTCTGCTCTTCCCTGCTTCTCTACCTAGGAGCAAAGCTGCCTAGATAACAGTGAATATGAGCTTAGGGCTGAGGAGACAGACTAGAGATGTTCACGGCCCAAGGCCAACTCAACAAATTCTGGGGTCAGCATCCAAAGTCACCCCAGTAGTTTCCCTCAGTTCAGGACAGACTAGAGAAATTCATCCAGTACTTCATGGAATTATATATAATTTTTTAGTGTAATTGGCTTTGAAAGATTAAAAGCACTTGTGTCACAGGAAAATTACACGTCAACAGCCACTTCTTGGTTTTTCTCACTCTTAGTCATTTGCTGTCAGAATATTAGAAAGGCCATTTGAATGAAGAACATACAAAAAGTAGCAGCAGGAAAAAAATGGGACAATCTACACAACTCAAATCCTCTCTGAAAGTGGTTTTTTGTTGCCTTTCTTCTCCAGGCTTTTGAATCTTAAGGTTGTCATTTTGAAAGTACCTAAGACATATTCAATTCTACCAACACATTATGGAAGTCAGCAGGACAGCCAACATCTATTTGGGTCAAGCCAACCTAGCCCCATCTCCAATCTTCTGGCAAATACAGAGTCCCCAGTAAACCTTGATCAAATACAAATATTCCACAGCTTTTCAGTCAAAATGCTCACATATCCAGACACATCATTAAACCTATACATCATTTCAAAAACTGAGACTGGCCATGTGCTCTGATCTTTGAATAATGTAAAAAATCACATCATTAAACTGTGCGGCACTCAATTTTGCAATAGCAGCCAATTTATGACCTTCTGTGGAATTCCCAGATTCTGGTGGTTTGAAAGAACTCATCTAAGACACAGTGGATTTCTGGACAGAAAAGAAAGGGATTTTAGAGACCTGTAGCCATTCAGGAATGACAGATTTTCAACAATGAAATTCTAAGAGAGAATCTCTTCTCTTCTATCACTACTCAGACTCAGCTGCAAGGCAGAGTTCAGTGTGGGGAAGTGCTGTGGGATGTTCTGTATGGCAAATGTGTTGCTCTGATTGGTCAATAAATAAAACACTGATTGGCCAGTGGCTAGGCAGGAAGTATAGGCGGGACAAGGAGGAGAATAAATCTGGGAAGTGGAAGGCTGAGTCAGAGAGACACTGCCAGCCGCCATGATGACAAACAGCATGTGAAGATGCCGGTAAGCCACAAGCCATGTGGCAAGGTATAGATTAATGGAAATGGATTAATTTAAGCTGTAAGTACAGTTAGCAAGAAGCCTGCCACGGCCATACAGTTTGTAAGCAATATAAGTCTCTGTGTTTACTTGGTTGGGTCTGAGGGGCTGTGGGACTGGCAGGTGAGAGAGATTTGTCCTGACTGTGGGCCAGGCAGGAAAACTCTAGCTACAGGGAACTATAATCTTTCAACAAAGAAAACTGACCAAGCATGGTGGCACAGGCCTTGACATCTCAAGGATCTGGAGGTAGACACAGAATGATCTCTAGTTCAAGGCCAGCATAGGATATATAACAAGATCCTGTCTCAAAACCAAACCCAAACAAAAGGGGATAGGAGGGAATGGAAAGAAGGGAGGGAATCCACGAAAGGAGAAAATCAGACTCATTAATTTGTTTCAGGCAAATTAATTTCCTGTTTTCCTTATGCACAAAACCCTGGGCCCCATTCCTAGCATCACATATATCAGCCATGGGGACCATAAGCCTGTAATCCCAGCACTCAGGAGAGACATGAGGGTCAGAAGTTCAAGGCCATCCTTGAATACATAGGGAATTTGAGGCCATTTGAGGCCAGCCTGGGATACATGACACCACATCTCAAAAACAACCAATAAATAAGTAGATAAACAAGCAATCAAACAAATAAATGCTGTGTTTACATGACTCTGCATGCTACTGTATATGAGAGTGAGCCCGTGGCAGCAAGGGAGGAAGCTAGTTAAAAACTATATGCACAAAGTACCTGACAGACCTGTCTAACAAGTCCTTTGGTCGTTTTCCCTTTCTTTATTGGGAAACACCTTTTCCCAAACACCCCCAGTCAAGAAAGCTGCTTTCTACCTTGGATTAATTTACCACAATGCTGCAGACTTACTGCTTTCTCTTATACACATCGGGGGGGGGGGGGGGGAGGCCATCGGGGATTTAAAGGAATGTGGCTGAGTATCTGCCAGGCTCTTGCTTCACTCCTTGAATAATCTGAATATTATTTGTGGGAAATGCTTATCACGACATTGCCAGTGTTTTGCAGCTTCTAGCTTCAGTCTGAAAATTACCAGCAAAATTCCTGCCTACCAGTCGCCACCTAGAGGGGAAAAGCAACCTATACACCAGGGTGTACTCGTGGGTTTCTGAGACCATGTCTCCCAACCTTTTTAAAATCCCAAGGTGACATTATTTGAATCCAAGTCCCATGAAATAGGATATATTACCCAATACCTTATGTGGGAAATGTGTCAAAGAAGGAAATGTCACAGAGGCCACGATTCATGGGAACTCTTCATGGTGAGCACTGTGCTGTGGCATCCTACAGCGGGAACACTGTCAGAAAGAAACAGGTACAAAGTTAAAAGTGAATGAAGTAATTGACAAATAAGTAACACAACTGTTTATCGTGTTCATCAGGGGCAGCTTGTTAGGTTTACACAGTTGTACCCACACATTGCCACTCTTCAAGCTTTGTACCTGCATGGCTAACAATTCCAGATATTGATATGTAAAAATTATATACAGAGAGGTTCTATATGGGATTACTATAGCTTTGGTTAATGTTCTAGTTAGCATTGACTGTCAACTTGTTATAACCTACAGTCCTCTTTGGGAAAGGCTCAATTGAGGAGTTGCCTAGATCATGTTGACCTATGGGTATGTCTGTGGGGGCTTGTCTTAAATAGTAATTGATGTAGGAGAGCCCAGCCCATTGCAGGCAGTACCATCCCTAGGCAATAGGTCTAGGGCTATGCAAGAAAGCTAGCTAAACATGAGCTTGTGAGTGAGCTAGCAAGTGATATTCCTTTATGGTATCTGCTTCAGATTCCTGCCTTGGAATCCTGCCTTAACTTCTCTCAATAACAGATTGGGACCTGGCAATAAGCCAAATACACCTCTTCCTCCCCCTAAATTGCTTTCTATCATAGTGTCTCATCGAGCAACAGAATGAAACCAGTGCAGTTAGCTTTCCCTTCTCTTTGGGGATTTGTGTTTTTCTTTTCTCCTGATAGAGTCTCCCTATGTAGCCCTGGTTAGCCTAGAATTCACTATGCAGCCCAGGCTGGCTTTGAGCTCACCATCCTCCTGCCTCACCCTCTTAACTACTGGAATTACAGGCCAGAGCCATCACGCCTGGCTCCTTTTTTTTTCTCCTGAAAGAATATTACCTGTTTTAAAAGAGTGTTACTCTAGACTATTATTATAAGAATGAACACTTAGCATGAAAAGCTCTGTACAAATCTTTTAAAAATTGTTTCTTCAAAATCTACTAGGTCAAGGGTCAGGAATAATCACATACAGCTACATTACCTATTGTCAAATTGGTCTCCTGGAGCATCAAGCCAAAGAATCAGGCCATCAGCAGAATTACCATGCCTGATCTCTTTCCAGCCCGACTCACACTGGAACATTATCATTTTAGGTATGATGTCTATGCTAGTATATTTTGGCACCCCGAAGCACCTTTAATTTGCATTTAATTTTATGTGGGCTGAAACTCTGCCAACCTGAGATTCATGTTCAACTGCCTATTCATTGTCTCCAGTGGAATTTTGCCTTGGCATCGCAGCCAAACAAGTACACCCGAACTCTTAATTCCCATCCCCAAACCTGCCCTCCACTTCACACTTGCTCCTTCCCACCCAGTAATTTTCATTTCCTGAGTATAGGCACCTCCACCCCAGGGATCAGGCTGGAAACCTAGGAGTTACCCTCCCTTCCTCTCCATTTCAATCCCTTCACTTCTAATACATATTCCAAACCCATTTCCCCGCTGCTGCTACCTCCTAATCTAATCCGTCTAATCCAGCATCACCCTAACCTGAATCATTTTAGAAGCTTCCTAACTAGCCTTTCTACTTCCATGCTTACCCTAAAGAAGTGCCAATGTGATTTAAAAACAAAACTTTTGCATATTTTTTGAGACAGGTATGCACACTGTAACCCAGATTGGCCTAAAATTCATAATGTAACCCAGGCTGGCCTCAAACTCACAGCAATCCTCCTGCTCACAGTAATACCTCTTGGGTGCTGGGATTAGGTATGTGCCACTATGCCTGACTTAAAACACCCTAAGTCAAATCATGTCAGATATCTGCTAAACACTCTCCAGTGGCTTGAAAAGAAATCTATACTTCTTACCTTTGAAATATGGCCTCAACCTGCTTCCTTCAATTCGTGTCCCCTCCTGAATTTCCTCTCCATCCCAGTTCCACTGGCCTCTTTACTGGACCCAAGTGCATTAGGTATACTGTTTAGGGCTTTTGTACTGTCTCTTCTATAGAACATGTTTCCCCTAAGCAAGATTTCTTCATGCCTGGCTCCTTTTTTTTTCGAATTTGACTCAATGTCCATTCTCCTCCTCAGAGATGCTATCAAAAGCACACTGTCCTCCTAACATCAGTGCTCCCCAGTCATAGTGGGTACTCATCGGCTTGAGTTTGTACCCCTTTCCTTCCTTCCCTCAACTCTAAGTTTCAGCAGAGCAAGAATTGCATGTCTGCTTCCCCAGTGTCACCTCGGAGTCTGCAACAGCTGGAAGGCAGGGGAAACTCAATAAGCCTAAAGCTAAGTTAACAGAAACCTTGCCTGACAACTCTTTCCCAAAGCTATTACTTCTGTATTTAGAATGCTGATACCAGCATCTCAGGGCCAATAGTGCAATGGTAATTCGGGCTAGCACGCTCTTTTTGACTAGACCTACTAACCCTAATGAACACTGAGAGTAATTCAGGTGTCCCTACCAATCTCCTACTCAGTTAGACACACTGGGGGCTATAGTGATGAGTCTTAATGAGTTCACCCTCAAAGAATTGGGTCTAAAGAGAGAAGAATTAGGACAAATAACTGGAATCTGATGCAGAAAAGGCCATAAGAGGACTAGAACACTTTGTGCCACAGATTAGCAATGATACAATTAACATTTGTTCATATGAAATGAATGTTAGATTTGAGAATATGCTCTGTAGGTTTTAAATGTGCCACTATTGCGCCCTTAAAGAGCAATGGTATTTGTATAAGAACGATTTTAGTTGTCATAACAATTGCCCTAGGGAAGAACATCATCACTACTTGGGAAACAGAGGGCCACTAATGCTAAATGCCCTGCAGTTCCTGGACAGACTTGCATAATGTTACCTAGTGCCAACACAAACGTGGTTTATACCTCTCTAGAACATAGAGTGCTCTCAGGGCTAGAAAGATGGTTCAGTGGGTAAAGCATACAAGTGGTAACCACACCAGTGTGAGGATGTGAGTTCAGATCCCCATAATCCATGTATGCCTGGACAAGTACCTTATGTCTATAACCCCAATGTTCCCATGGTGAGATGGGAGATAGAGGCAAGAGAGTCCTCAAAAGCTCAAAGACCAGCTAGTCTGACAAATGCAATAGTAAACACCGTGAGATTCTGTCTTAAAACAAGGTAGAAGCTCAGGACTGACACCCTAGGTTGTCCTCCCACTGCCTCACATGTGCTACGGCATGTATATGCTCTCCTCTCATACACATGAGCAAACACATATGTCATACACATAAACACACAAAAGATTTAAACCTTTCAGAGATTTTTAGATTAACGATTTTAACATGCTATTCTTTAAGATTTTTTTTGATTTTTTGAGGTTATAATATAATTACATCATTCCCCCTTCCCTTTCCTCCTTCCAAACTAGCATGCTATTTTTAATTGTTTTTCTTCTGTTTTTACCCTGAACTGTTTTTTTAATATTTTGACCCAAATCCTATATTCATTCAGGATGCAGCAGAAAGAAAACCAGAGTCTAAGAAAAGAATAGAGAACAAAGATTCAACAGAATGTGTCATAATATAACCAGGCCTGAGGAAAGAAGCTGCCTATGGATGATGCTCATTTCCTGACAGGCCTCTCTTCCACAACAATCTCTAAAATGCTTTGATTATGTTCATTTCACATAGGCAGTGCTGTGGGAGGTCGGCTGACAAACTCCTGATTACATGGTAAGGCAAGAAAATAATCATGAATTGGAAACTTCCTAGGTGGGGCTTGTTTCCCTTGGGCAGGAGTCCAGGGACTACGGGGCCACCAGGAATGAAATGCAGAGACTGGACAGGAGAAACAGCACTCAGCTCCCCCCAGCTACAGGAGTCCATTCTGGAAAGCTCAGTCTTTTGTGGGTGAAATAACCCAGACCTTCTAGAACTTCAAGATGAGCTAAAGATCTTGGTTTTTTACCAAGATCTTCAGCTTTTCAGTGCTGACCTTCCCTCAATTCAATGGCTTTTTCAAGTAGTATAGCCTGCCAGGCGTGGTAGCTCACACCCTTAATCCCAATACTTAGAAGGCAGAGGCAGTGGATCTCGGTGAGTTCAAGCCTAGCCTGGTCTACATGCTAAGGCTCTGTATCAAAAATAAAACAAAACATGGGGTTGGGGATTTAGCTCAGTGGTAGAGCACTTGCCTAGCAAGTGCAAGGCCCTGGGTTCGGTCCTCAGCTCCAAAAAATAGATAGATAGATAGATAGATAGATAGATAGATAGATAGATAGATAGATAGATAGATAAAACAAAAATCAAGTAGTATAGGCTAAAGCCTACTCATTGAGGCCTGGATTTAATACAAGGCTTCTAGCTTCCTCTTCTTGTACACTAGACCCAAGAATCTGCTCAACTGTATACATTTAGCACTCCCTAAGGGTTTAAGGAATATCAAAAACAATAATTAAGTATACTCACACCTGAATAAGACCCTCAAAAAATGAGGAGAGACACAGGCTCAGGGACCCAGGGAGGTCACACCAGGTAACTGGCTCTACTGTTGTCATAGTCCTCCTTGTTCAAAGAGTCTCGACATGCCAGGCTGAAGAGACGGCTCAGAAAGTGGGTAAAGCATTTGCATGCAAGAGTGAGGACCTGAGTTCAGATCTCCAGAACCCACATAAAGCCAGGTGTGGCGGCACATGTAGTGAGCGAATCCCTGGAAGTTCCTAGGCTAGCGCCTGGCATGTCCAGGGCTGAACAACAAAAAGACTATCTCAAACAAGTTGGAGGTGAGGACAAATAACTGAGGTTGTCTTCTGTGCTCCACACACACACACGTTCACACACAAGATAAATAATTTCTCAGCATCCTCAATTTATTACTGTAGCAAATCACAAATTCCCCTCGAAGCACTAAAAACAAGACCCTCCCCACCTCAGCAGCTGTAACCTACATCATACCCCAATGCTCTGCTCACTTCCCCTGTTTAGTTGAGCCAGTCTTCCTTGAGGTGATGCAGAGCCCCTCACCAAATAGCCCCTCCCAATACAAATTTTACCCACCCTTCAAAGCCTTCTTCACAAAACCTTTACTGTGACAGAAAACAATAACAGCCACTATTACCTTTGAGCACAAGTAATTCTAGGTTTAAATCCCACCTCTGCCACTGAGTAGCTAGGGGATTTTCTTGGGTTTGTTACCTAAATTCTTTGCACTGTAGAAGATCCATGTGGAGTATCCCTTATCCAAAATGTTTGCGATCACAAATGTCTATATATAAAGTGAGACCCAAGTAGAAACACAGAACTCATTCATGTTTCACATGCATGTTTTATGCGTATCCTCAGGGTAATTTTATACAATGTTTTTAATGCAGCTTCATTTTACAGCAGCCTTATCATAGAAGGGCATATGTGGACTTTACCACTTGTGGCATAATGACAGTATTCAAACAGTTACAGATTTTGGAGTGTTTTAGATTTCAGGTTTTTGGATTCAAGATATTCAAACCTCTAATAGTGACTAGCACCTACCTCACAGGGATTTTCCTCCTTTTTATCTTTTACATGTGTATAAGACAGGGTTTCATGTAGCTCAGGCTAGCCTCCAACTATCTAGCCAAGGATGACCTTAACTCTTCTGTGTCTATCTTCTGAATACTGGATTAATAGACATGAGCCACCATGCCCACTTTTTCCTCATATATATATATATATATATATATATATATATATATATATATATACACATACATACATACATTTATATACATATATATATGATTTTTGAAGAATCACATAAAATGATGCAAATCAAGACTTAGCCCCAAGTAAGCATTCAACTAATATGAGCCCTTATTATTATTATGGCTACTCAATTTTCACTGGCCATCCTTCTTTATGTGCCCCAGTTCTTACACTGCCTCTTCTGAGAAATACCCATCTGGATTCCATGCCGTCTGTGTTTGCTCCAACTGTGGCCAGGTATTAGCCTGCCTCCATCTGCAACTGAGCTTAAAAGCTTCTTTAAAGACCATGAGTATGTTGGAAGCAAAAATTTTTTAAAAAAATCCTCTGTAGACCTGAATGGACATTCAATCAGTATTCTTAAACTCCTACCGCCTCTAAAAGAAGTCAACAAAAACCCTTTTCTCAGCTACTGATAGTTAATGGCTTCAGGGGGGAGAACAGTCAGTTTTCTTTAAGGGTCTACCATGTTCCAGTGGAAGGTCCCCCACCCATGAATATATAGGCAGCACAAACTAGACTATATGGGTTTTTTTTTTAAAGAGGACATGATGTTGCAGGAGATCTGAGAAGAATTAGGGGAAAGAATGGGGCTAAATACGATTAAAATACTTTGTATGCATGTATGAAATTCTCAAAGGATTAATAAAATATTATTTATTTTAAAGGATTCTATAATTATAATTAAAGTAAGACTGTTTTTCCATCCTGAAAAACAAAAGTTCCTTTCTCTGGCAAAGGCAGGGATGCATGCTGGGAAAATAAATGCATAGCAAGTCTCAGCAGAAAGCTGCCCCTCTCTCTCTTTCTCTCTCTCTCTTTGTGTGTGTGTCTCTGTCTCTGTCTCTCTCTGTCTCTGTCTCTCTCTCTTTGTGTGTGTGTCTCTGTCTCTGTCTCTGTCTCTGTCTGTCTCTCTGTCTGTCTGTCTCTCTCTCTCTCTCTCACACACACACACACACACACCATCACCACCATTTTCTATTGCTTGATCTTCAAATCCACATTTCCTAAGCTCCAAGCCTCACCATTTCTCTAATGCTGGAGATGACAAACGAAGCCAGTAAAAGGCTACACTTTACCTGAATGTATGCTAGCAAAAACAGACAAATGGACCACACTTCAGGTGTGATCTTTGGTTAAGAATCAATGGGAAACCTTGGGTCCACCTACTGCAGAAGATGGTCTCTGCATGCCCTACCCTCTACCTTATGATTCCCGGTCAAGTCAGCCCCATCCATCCTCTCATGTGTAGCAGCTGGTATTCCCTGGGCACCAGTGCCTGGAGGCTTATTCCACTCTTCTGTGTGCTTTACAAGAACTGAAGTAAAAAATACTTTCATGTAAGTTACCTCATGCTTCAAGTTACTCCATCCTTTTGCGAGGACACAGTCCACACATAGGAATAAAAAAAAAAAAAACAGAGCACAGAAAATGTGGCTACTAGAATCTCACATGCTTAAAATTCCTTTTTTTAAAAAAAATGAATTTGAGTGATTCCCAACTACATTTTCTTAAGGTCATCACTATCAATTATACTGCACAACCTTAACATTCTTTCAACAGTATGGGGTTTCAAAGTCAGATCCGAGGCAGAAAGAACACCAAGCAAAATGGGCACGATCTTTGAGACCCTATGGCAAATAATAAGGCCCTGGTGTTCCCCATGCTAACTTCCAGAGTTCCAATCAACACAAATAACCCCTTAGAGTCAGTGGCATTCAAAAGTGCTCAGGTAGAAATTGGATTCAAATAAAATCACAATAAGCAGGTGATAAATGTAAAGAAGGCACCAGTCCCAATGACTAACATGCTCAGGGGTAGCAGTATCCACAGCATGAGTCTTCTCTGACCCTCCTGCCCATCTACCCAAGCTCAAGACTTGCACTCCAAAGGCTTTGAGGGTGAGTCTGCTTTCTTGGTCAAATTTGAAGCAATTTAATTACACCCACGCTAGAACCTCAAGCTTAGATTCAAGCTCCCAAAGCCAAGGACCTGGTGGTCATTAGAGGGCAGAGGCGACAGACCATGGCTAGTGGTTAACTGGATGAATGCCGCAGGAACAGGCCAGTAGGGAGGACATCCTTCAGCTTTCCTAAGCAATCTAGTGCACCCTAAGGGAAAGCTTCCAGTGACCTCGGCTGCAGCATCAGCCACAGCGCCCCCTAGTGCGGCACCAAGAACCGAGCGAGCAGCTTGACAGATTCAAGGGGAAAGCCTAGGAACATCTCTAGAAAACCCGACTCCAGCTAGATAAGAGCAGGCCTGGCTACCCGGGTCCTCCAAGAAGCCCCTCCCCAGTCCCCATTCAGGGTCCCGCGCGGCCCTGCCTGCCAGGCACCCATGACTCTGGTAGGCCAGGGCGGCCAGCCAACCGGGACGCAGAAGGACGCGGCCGCCTGCTAGATTAGCAGAGCTGGGGCATTTACCGGGCGCCTCGGCAGCCGCTCTACCTCCGCGCTTGGCTCCGCTGGGATAGCGGAACCGCCACTGCTCCTGCCACCGCCTCCCTCCAGTCGCCGCAGTGTCAACCATCAACGCTCCTGGTCGCTCTCTGTGACTGCTGCGGGCGAGGCCAGCTGTTGAATGGCTCAGGTCGCGACACTGAGGCGTCCTCACCGCATCCAAGACGGCGACGCAGGCGCGCGTGCCCGTGCCAACGCCCCGTGCGCCCCTATCCCCGCTGCAGGCCCAGTGAGCTCCCTGGAGGATGCTTCCTGGATCCTGACTGGGGGGCTGCAGGCTGCGGGCTCACACGCCTGCCAGCTCGCTCCCCTCGGTGGGCTCTTGCGCGGAACCAATTGCCTCCCCTCGTGAGCTCCGCCCCCTTCGCTGCCATCCTTCAACTTGCCGGCAGAACCAATAGCAACCACCGACTAGACCCGCCCCTTGGAGTTCCCCAGGGCCAATCGCCTTCTCCTGAGCAAACATTAATGTAACCCCCGCCCCTCCCGTGCAGCAAGCTGGAGCCAAAGTTAATACCACTGCAAGGTTCTGACCAGCCCAAGGTTTTGTCAGGTTACTCACCCCCCACCCCAATTATGGGATTTAGAGACTGTAAACACCACCACCACCACCACCACCACCACCACCACCACGTTATTTCTTTCAAAGAAATTAGTATAGGAAAGCTAGCCAAGACTGTGGAGATGCAAGAATGAGGACCCAGATCAGATCCCTGACACAGATGTACAAGCTGGGATGTGGCAGGGTGAATCTGTAATCCCATTGCTCAGGGAATAGGAATAGGGGAGGAGGTGGAGATAAGAGGCTTCCTGGACCTTGCTGGTCAGCCAGTATAGCCAGTTGGTGAGTTTCAGGTTCAGTGAGAGACCCTGTCTCACAAAATAAGGTACAGAGCAATGAGGAAGACACCCGACACTGACCTCTGGCCTCCACACACTTGCACACATGCACACAATTTTTTTATAAAGAGAGGAAAAACAGCCTGGAAAGAGAGTTAGCCACCATTATAGCTGAGAACCAGCCACTCACTTGACCAGATCTTACCCATCAAATAGTCAGCAAGGGCCTGAAAGAATGTGCACTGGTTGTGTGTTTATTTTCTTTGAGTTGTCCATTGTCCCAGTACAGGAGCTTGCTGGGAAACTTTCAGGGACCAGTCACCAAGACTCTGTGGCTCTGTGATGGCCACTTGGGTCTCTGGCTTGAGGATAAGAATGCCGACCTTGCCTGTCCTCCGTGGTGATCTAACAATTTAGAGACTATTCTCCTGGCCCACTGTTCCAGACTCTGTTGTTCAAAGACACAAATGAAGGGTCTTCTCTGAATGTAAGTCAATTGCTGTAAATCTTTGGAAAGTAGACACCAAGAACTGATTTGCCCTCCCTCCTTAGCCCCATGCACGGAGAAGACCAGGGAGTCACAGCCCTTGCCTAGAGGACCTTTCCTAGAGTTCTCCAAATTGGCATTCACTTTCTCGAATGACAAGTCACAAAGCTGACACTCATTAGATTTACTGTCAACTCCTTCCCTGGGGGAGGTTCTCGAAGCAGCAGCTGTCACGGGGCTGTTTTCTGCTTGATTACCTGGTGTGGGGGGTTAATGTTAATTTCACTCTCTTCTGTCAAGATCCCTGCTGCTCATTCTGTCCTAAATAAATCTTCACCTCTTCTTGATGTTCAGACTCCCATCCTCTTTACACAATTACCACAGAGCAACTGGCCAACTTGCCTCTAAACTTTTATGCTCCTGGCTAGGAAGGCTCCCAACACTCCTTTCCTTGTCCATTTCACAGAAGAAGCCATAACTCTGGCTCTAAAATATAATGGGGTCCCCACACTGCATCCCAACTTAAAGGCCCACCAGAGCTGCTAATGTTTTCCACTCCCCTCTTGCCCCCACTGCTCTTAGAGTAAGGTCTCAACTAACCCAAAATTCCTGCTCTTTCTCCAGTGAGCTATATTCTCTCTCATGCCTTTTATACAAAGTCTAGACTAACTTGATTCCCTATCCTCTTCTGCCTGACCTACAACTCATGGGTGTATCTTTTTATTCACTATGCACACTCACCATGTGTCAAATACTTGGAGGTGTAAGATGTGTAAGATTAAAATAATATATAAGATTAGTAGTTGTCTATCCACATGTCTTAGGCATGGAATACATTCTGTGCATTGCTTTTCTTGTAAGATTACAAATGTATAAGAGTGGATGCCTCCGCCAGGAGCTCCTGAGAAGAGTGTAAGTAATAGCCCTGCTTCCTTAGCATCGGCAAACAGACATCAAGGCTGTTAATTGGTTTTGGTTGTTGGGGGCTGGAAATTAAATTCAGGACTTCACACATGCCAGCCAACCACCCAGCTACACACACACACACACACACACACACACACACACACACACACACACACACCAGTTCCTTTGGACTTCAGATAAGACCAAATGAATGAGAGGTTGGGGGAAATGAATAGCACGAAGTTTGCCAATTTGGAGGCTAGAGATTATGGCCTTTTTCTTTCATATTCAGTTTAAATTTTAAAACTCAACTTATTAAAATGTTGTGTGTGTTGCTTTTTTTTTCCTCTTTTTTGTGTATCATATCAAATAAGAAACTGATAGCATCTTGTAGCTGTTAATGGTCCAAAGAACAAGCACATGAACAAGAGTGTATGTTGTCAAAATGAACCAATTGCAATCTTGAAATTACAGAGCTTTTGGTATTAAATAGGATTTTAAAATTAATTTTATCAAACTCAGGTGCCTGAACTGCCACTGTGGGGTAGATTTTCATGTTCCTTACAAAGTTCTTATTCTTTGGCCTCTACAAGCATGCTTTGCTCTTACTGTTAAAACAAATGAAGTCTACACAGCTGAGTTCACCACCTCTGGGGTAATTTGTGATTTCCCCAGATGTTCCCCTGTCCATTCTTTTCTTCTCCATAGTTTGGAATGTCCTTTTTCCAAATTCGAATCCCATTTAGAAGAATCACATAGTAACATTAGCTAATTATTAACATTTGCATAAGGAAAGAAACATGGCTTTATGGGAAAATTTTAAAAGTACTTGTACTGAATTGCAATTTTCGAAGTGTTTTACTTCTTTTAGCATATTTTATCCACATAATAACTTAGGGAAATACCTTGCTTTTCATTTTACAGGGGGAAAAGCTACCATTCTTTATGGTATTTGAACTATTGTTCTGCCATTAATCTTGGGACGTGTGACCATGCCATTCTAGAATTCAGTGTCTCTCCAAGTATCATTTGTCTATAATCTGTTCCCTCCTGCTTCCTGAGCTAGGAAGACACTGTGGCGTGGGGGTGATTAGAGATTTTAATGCGGACAGGAAGTCATTCTGGTATCAACTGTACTTCTAGATAGGACATGTACTGGTAGAATGCCAATGCAGACATCACAGAAACAGTGAAAAGCAGGAGAGAAAATGGGAATCTCAGACAAGAAGCTCTAAACTCAAAACTCACCTGTCCCACTTCAGATCTGATCCCAAAACTACAGCTTGTTTGCTCTACTGACCTAAGAGTCTTCTAAGCAAACTTTGATTAAAGAGTGCTTTGGCAAACTATTTGATCATCTTCAGGCAATAGTAACCAAAATAAATTGTATTTAGCTATCTGTTGAGCATCCCCTGTTTCTTCTGTGTAGCGATGAGGACAGATCAAGGCCTGAGCAGCTGTGAGATGGCTCAGTGGGTAAAGATGCCTGAATGACCTGAATTCAATCACAGGACTCACATGGTGGAAGGACAGAACCGACTTCCACGAGCTGTCATTTGACCTACACACACACACACACACACACACACACACACACACACACACACACGAAAAAGTTTTTTTAAAAAAAAAGACACTGTGGCCTAAAGTCTTCATTTGGAAGGAATATCAGTAGGTCAATGTTACTTTATCTAAGTCTCCAGGCCATAGGCCCTTCCTCCTCCACATTCATTTGTTTACTGAGAAGGCTGTAGGAGCCTTAAGATGCAGCTCATTAAACACAATGTATTCGCTTAATCTTACTGAGAAAATACAGGCTTTATGCTGAATATAAAAGTAATCCATGATACCAGGTGAGAAGTGATTTTCAAACTGGTTGGGCCAGAAACTGAAAGCTAATTCCTAAAATAATAACCCTACTTAATAGTCTGTTCTTTTGAGAGTGATTAAAAACATGTTTAATTATAGTGGAATCAGTTCTGGCTTATACACATTTAATCACTTTGCAGTAAATGGCTCTAAAGCCAGAAAAAATAACGCTAACCTACTTCACTGAGTTTTTACAAGGATTACTTAATTAATATTAAGGTTTTCACAAGTCTTCTTTAACAGTGGCCTTAGAACTCTAGAGACTCAACTTTTAGCCAGGTTCTGCCTGCAGAGGCTGTGTGGCCTACAGTGATTCATTTAACTTCTCTGGGCTCGGTTTCTTCAATTGTAAAATGGGGAAGAATTGGGTCTTTACTTTTGAGGCTACCATTCTAATACTCTAGAACTCACCATCATCATATACTTTTCAATAAATGAAAACTGCAAAAATCTTTTCTCGTGCCCCAATCTGGGATTCCTGAAAATTTTTCCAGACTGTCTCATCATCCCTAGACACAGTCAGTTGAACATGCTGACCTCAGCAAAAGTGTCAAATTAAGAATAGAGTACAATGACAAGTTAGGTGTGGTGGGAACACTCAGGAGGCTGAGATAAGAGGATCAAAGGTTTGAGTTGCATAGCAAGGGTGAGTCTCAAAAAGATGCTAACACTAATCTCATCCCCATCCCTCAAAAAAAATTACAGAGAACAGAAGGCAGTGTCATGAAGATACAAAAAGAAAGGAGAGCAGAGTCTAGACTTACATTCATCAACGAGTGAGCAGAGGCATTGCTTATTATGCAGGTGCACACTTCCTCCTTCCCAGCCATTTTTCTGTGCTTTTCTTTGCCAAAGATTTCCTTAATATGTCTCTTCTCTAAAATGGATCAGAGAGCCTCACTACCAGCTCCAGAAACACGATGACTATTAATAAAAGGACTGGAGCCGGGCGGTGGTGGCGCACGCCTTTAATCCCAGCACTCGGGGGGCAGAGCCAGGCGGATCTCTGTGAGTTCGAGGCCAGCCTGGGCTACCAAGTGAGTCCCAGGAAAGGCGCAAAGCTACACAGAGAAACCCTGTCTCGAAAAAAAAAAAAAAAAAGGACTGGAAAAGAGATTTTTTAAGAAAATTACATTATATTGGGTAGAAAGAAATATGTAATTTAAAGTAAGCTAAAAATAATACAATATACCAAAATGTCAACAGTGCTGATATCTAGACAGTAGACTGCCCCTGTCACTTTAGCATTTTAAAGACATACTTTAATGGAAACTAGTGATGAGACCTGTGGTTCCAGTTACCTAAGAAGCTGAGGTGGGAGAATCAAGTGAGGAGAGGAATTTGAGGCCAGCCTGAGCAATACTGCAAAATCCTCTCACTAATAAACAGATAAATAAAACAAAAAGTAATGGGCATGTATCTGTTTACTAATCAGAACAAACACATATATCATGTTTATATTGATATATTTTTATTTTAAATATTGTGTAAATGTGTATTTGTCTTTAAGAAAAGGAAATAGAATGATCCCCAGACATTACTGACTAATGCCACTGCTTTTGCTTACACTTCAGAACTTGACAGTAAGATCCTATTGCTGAAGACATCACATACCTGAGTCATAGAACATGGAAAAATCAAGGTGGTACAGACCTGGAATCTTCATCCCCTACTGGTTAGCTTTTATAGTGCTAGAGGTGCTATGCAAGCTGCCGGAGGAGAAAAGGAATTATCAGTTATATCCAGCTGCGAATCCTTCAAGCTACACTAAAGACTGGCCTGGCAATCCATGCCTGCTCATGCACTAGTGGCATGAGCATTGTGGAAGCAACCATCCACTATAAATACAATTTCTAATGGGATTTAAGTCCTACTCCGCAAGATAAAATCCATGTCTGGCACTATTATTGGACCAAGAAATTATGACTAGACAAGTCATAGGCCCTAGGAGAGAACCTACTACTATTATGCTGCTAAATTGACAAATTTTAAACTCTGACTCCTAATACCTTATCATTATACCCATAAAATAATGCATCTCTCAACCCTCATCAGAGAAGTTTCTATTTGCAGTAGATAGTGAAGAGCACAAAGACCTGTAACTGACCAAGGTGCAGAGTATAAAAAGGGACTGCAGAATGTTCAGCCCTAAAGGAAATATATATAGAACCCCTCTCCTGCCAAGGCTCAGAAATCATCGTGGAAGAGAGTCAGAAAGAGTGTAAGAGCCAGAGGTGGTGGATGAGTACAAGGAAACAGTGTCTCCTGGATACAGCAAGGGCAGTTGCACATAGGAGCTCACAGCATTTGCAACAGCATGCACAAAACCTGTGCAAACCCAAGTCAGACCAAATTCCAGCATAGAGAGAGAAGTGGGGTACATAAACCATCCCTAGCTGTGTTGGCAATTGTTAGCTGCTGAGAGAGAGGGGGAGTTTCTCTAAGAGTATAGCCCCTGGTAAATCAGCAATACTCCAGTGAAAGATCATACAGCCAAGAAAATTAATTGGTCTAGAAGGAATTTTTTAAGGGACACAAAGTAAAGTTCAATAGGTAGAAAAGGGGATATATATGAGAAGAGTTGGAGAAGGGGGTGAATATAAAGATATGATCAAAATACATTGTACAAAACTCTCAAAGAATTAATTTTAAAAGGATGACCTCCAGTGATCTCTGCTTCCTATTATTCACCCACTTGTGAAATCACCTCTTAAATGTAAGCTGAATCTATTGGCTTACTTCCAATCATAAAATACAGTAAAAACATGTGAGCCATTTCTTTCAAAATTAGGTTATTAAGACCATTGACCTTTGTCTACTCTCCTCCTCCTTCTTCCTATGATTCTTTGGCAAACTGTGCACAGATTCTTCACACACACACACACACACACACACACACACACACACACACACACACGTGAGATAATGAATGTGTCATGTTTAAAGATGCCAAATTTTGAGATATAGATCAGTAATACAGCAACCAGTCTTCCATCTCCATTACCACTGCACCCTGCTTGAAGTCTCAGATTCTGCATAACAAGTGCTCCCTTCCATGGATTCCCTCCCCAGACTGCTCAGGCTTTAGCTTCCAGCATCAGCACTCCCACACATGGACACCCTCTTCATCCCACTCAGACTCTGAGAACCCAGGCCACGGGGCTGTCTTTGTCAGTCTCCTCACTAGACTGCCACTCCACAGGGATACCTTCATCAACCTGCTTGACTCTAACTCCTAGGAGCACCCTCAACAAAAATACCCTTCTCTCTGCTTACTCTCCGACATTCTAACCTAGATACCTCTCCCTGCTCCCGCCACTGTCCATTGCAGATGGCTTACTTGCTCTGCCTCACCTCACCTAATGGCTTTAGGACTGAATTGTCCAAGAAAGAAGGGGAATTGCCTGTGTGTGTGTGCTTTTAGTTTTGATGTATGTGATATATAAGACCCTCTGAGGATCTTAACATCTGTTAACACTAGTAACCCTCACTCTCTCGTTGTCTTGTCTCTAGGGAACTGATTGATTTTCCTTTCTAGTATTGTTCCTAGGTCTCTTCCAAAGGAAATGTCAATGCCATAATTTTCTAAAACATACCTCCTGAGCTTTATTGACATATCTAAACAAGGAGCATTCCTTCCCTTGAAATACAAATCTCTTTCATGCTCACTGATAGCCATAGAGTTTATGTTCTTGGTCTGGATGGAAGTTGTAATATAGAGAAGTATAAAAAGGAAAAGAGCGGGGACTGAGATGGCTCAGCAGTTAAGAGCACTGGCTGATCTTCCAGATGATCTAGTTCAATTCCCAGTGCCAACATGACAGCTCACAACTGTCTGGAAATCCAGTTCCAGGGGATCCAACATCCTCACACAGACATACATGTAGGCAAAACACCAATGCACATTAAATAAAATAAATAAAAATAAATATTTTTAAAAAGAAAGGGGACATTTGTTTACAAAGACTGCCAATGCTCAATCCAACAGTTTGTGATGAATGTTTTAATTGTGCAACCACAGGAATTTTTTTCAAAAAGAGTTACCTTGCCCTGTGTTACAGTCTGATCACCAACAACATGACTTAGAAGGAGCTCAATGTTTCTCAGCCCATCATCTAGTTGGCAGGTTACAGTCTATGCTGGAGAGTGTGTTGACTCCACCTGACGCTCTGAGCACACTGGCCTTTTGTTTCAGTCCCTTAGGGTAATACTTACTAGCAATATTCATCAAGCATATTGTGTGGCTCTCTTCACTCAGTCTTCATAATGGCATTATGAGTTTGATATTTCTGCCCTTATATAACACATAAGGAAGACCTGTGCCTCTCTAGGTGTGACTCCAGGGTGAGTGATAAAACTGAGGCTGCACTACAAGTCTCCTGATGCCAGACCATGGAATCTTATCACAGTCTTGTACTATTTCTGAGAACTTGTTTTTATAATCTTTGAATGTCCTCCCTCAGTGGACCTAGAATACAGAAAAACCTCTGTCCCAGTCTGCCTGGCAGGCTATCTCTGTCCAGGCCAAGCCAGCTCTTTATAAGTGATTTGCACTTGGGTTTCCATGCAGCTCTTTATTGTGTCATCAAAATATCATCTTTTTAAAAATGTCTGGGGGAATACAAAGACTAGTATGCTTACTAGAGTATAAATGAAAATAAACTGGCATGCTCATTAAAAGAAAATATCTGCAATCTCCACAGTGACACTGTGTTGACTGATGATTGTCCTGTTTACTGACCTCTAAAAAGATAAACTAGATGCTGTGGAAACAAATTCAATGAGCTTCAAGGAGGATTGCTTGAATAAATTGCAGTGCTAGCAAACAAAATAGATGTTCAATGTTTTAAAGACGTGAAGCAGATTGATATGTGCTGATGAATATCTTCTAAGTCATATCATTAAAAGAATACAAGCTCCCAGGATCAAGCCCTCTGGATAAGTGAGACAGTTGATTGGCTTGAACTGTTTGGAAGGCATCCAGGCAGTGGGACCGGGTCCTGTACTCAGTGCATGAGTTGGCTGTTTGAAACCTGGGGCTTATACAGGGACAATTGGCTCAGCCTGGGAGGAGGGGACTGGACCTGCCTGGACTGAGTCTACCAGGCTGAACTCAATCCTCAGGGGAGTCTTTGCCCTGGAGGAGATGGGAATTGGGGGGGGGGGGCTGGGGGGAAGGCAGGGGAGGGGGAGGGGACGCGAAGGGGGAGAACAAGGGAATCCGTGGCTGATATGTAGAATTAAATTAAATTATAAAATAAATAAAAAAATTAAATAAAATAAAGTCTAGAATAAAAAAAGAATACAAATAGAGATTTGAAGAAGACTATGAGCATCATCCTATCATTTGTCCAATGCACACATACATACACAATTGCATCAATGCTTGTATTGCATAGGGTAGTGGACTGTCTATGGAGGGATCCATGAAACACAAATAGTGGATGCTTCAGTGGAGCAAGCGGTTGGCAAAGGTGGGGAGGAGAATGACTTTCCACCAACTACCCCTTCTCATCATTCGTTGATACCTTTTGGATTTTGATGTGCTAGTATTTTCTGTTACAATATTTTCTGTTATAACATTGTATAGCGTTTGGCAGTCTTTAGAGAATTTATACCACATATGAGTTTATGGAACATACATGCAACCCAAGGCGGTAATCTTATGCCATTTTCACGGAGACTTCAAACTGCTTCCAAACTGCAATCTCCTCTTTTTTTTTTCAGCTTCCCCTCTGCCTCTCCACTGCCTACAAGCTCCTGCCACACCTTACAGAAGATCAATCTCCTCTTTCTCTCGCTCCTGGCAGCAGGGCCTCCAGCCCCGCTCTCTCACTCCCTTCTAATTAATGTAACTAGGCATTGTGCTCCCATAATTACAGGGTTTGTCAGTGAAATCAATAGTTGCCTCCCTTGTGACAATGACATTTTAGCTCCATCAATCTCCCCAGAGCCCAGTGGCTTCTCTGAGCCAAGAAAACTCCCAAGATGATTAACATGTGTATTTGTTCTCACTCACCTTAATGTATGAGTATACATTAAGCAGATTCTCAATGCACATAGTTTTATATAGCCAAATCATGAGTATCTGGATACAGAATGATAGCCAGGTATATATGTTTTAATGGTTATATCAAGGTAAACTTTACATACCACAAAATCCACTATGTATGATTCTGTGACTTATAGTAAATACAAAAAAAACTATGCAAGCTCAAATGTATGTGTTTGTGTTAGTCTTAAAACTCTAACTTAAAATATCCAAATATCCAAAATCATAATATATTTCTGATACCACCCAGTTTGTCTCATTTGATCTTAACTTGAAAGTATTTCATACTCTATTCATTAATTCTAGAAGTATTGTGTCTCTAGAACCATAATAGCATGAGTCAGGGATGGTGGCACATACCTGTAATCTAGCATTTGGGAGGTGCAAGCAGGAGGATCAGGAGTTCAAGGCCAGCCTGGACTACGTATAGAGACCTTTCTCAAAAATAAAAATAAAAATCCTGGAATTTAGCTCTGCCTCTGCCTTTCACCTGTCACATAGCTTGCACAGATCTTATAGATTGCATTCCCTAGCTCAATTAGCTGACTTTTAAGGGCCCCTTTAAGACTTACATGAACGGGTTCTTTTTCCTTGTTTTGAAAAGGGGTATCCCAGGTTGGTTGGCCTAGAATTCATGGCAATTCTCCTACCTTGGCCCCCCAGAATGCTGAGAGTACAGACATGAGCCACCATACCTGTCTAAAACCAAACACACACACACACAGAGAGAGAGAGAGAGAGAGAGAGAGAGAGAGAGAGAGAGAGAGAGAGAGAGAGAGAGAGAGAGAGAGCCTCTGCTCTCAAGCATTGCTGATGTCCTGGAAATCAGTCAACATCCATCAATCAATTTACCCAGCTACACCTGACAACGGGATATGGCCTTGATTTGAGGGTGAGTCTAGATATAAGATAAGAAACATGAACTCTTGCCTTTACATTTCTTTCTCAGATTTTAGCACAATTAACCAAGAAAATCGTTTTTTTTTCTGTCCAAAGAAGGACTTCAGCTTACCAGTCAATAATGCACATCATTATTATTACCCTTATTATTGTATTATTCTAGCATATGTTAACAAGAAGGGAAGGTGTCATGAATTGTAGCAGATGGAACCGCATAGGCACTGCTTCCTGCTTTTGACAAGACAAAAAAAAAAAAATTGCACTAAAATTAGCCCCGATTCCCCAAGGATTTGAGCCAGGGAAAGCAATTTAAGTTCTCATCTTGTTTTTCTAGCAATCAGTATGTAACCATTAAACAATTGGTGACAAAGAGAGTGCACTTTATGTGTCTGTGTGATGAGACCAGAAAATGGTCTCTGCTATCAACTATAGTGGCACTTGGTCTCATCAGAGTCGGAAGAGGCAAGTCAGAAAGAATTTTGCAGTGCTAAACGTGATATTCTGAACTAAACATGAAAATCCCCAAATATTCAGATTGATGTGGAATCTCTGCCAAATATTGTCATACTTTTATTAGTTATTATGCCTAGCTTTAAAAGGCTAGATATTTTTCAGTAATTTTCACTGTAAGAATGTTTCCTCTAAAATGGCAGAAAATCATGCCCAAAGCTATTTGTCACTTTTTTTTTTTGACACAGGGTCTCTCTACATCTTGCTCTGTAGACCAGGCTAGCCTCAAACTCACAGAGAACCACCTGCCTCTGCTTCCTGAATGCTGGGGTTAAAGGCATGCGCCACCACCGCCCAGCAAATAGTTATTTACTATTATTTTTTAATGTTCCTGTATGTGTTGCCTAATGTGTGTCAA
This sequence comes from Peromyscus californicus insignis, assembly GCF_007827085.1. Lineage (NCBI taxonomy): Eukaryota > Metazoa > Chordata > Mammalia > Rodentia > Cricetidae > Peromyscus > Peromyscus californicus. The sequence goes on from NW_026294391.1 coordinate 100,572,182, forward strand.
TGAACATGTGTACCTGGCACCCACAGAAACCCGAAGAGGGAATCAGATCTCTGGAACCGGAGTTACAGACAGTTGTGAGCGGCCACATGGGTGCTGGGAATCAAACCTGTCACCCCTGGAAGAGCAGCAAGTGCTCTTAACCACTGAGCTATATCCCCAGACCCTATTTGTTGTGTTTTTGAAAGAGAGAACTTTGGTAATAATTAGAAACAATTGGGAGGATTACATAAAATACAAGAGTCCACAAAAGGGAATTTTATGCAGACATCAAAAATCACTTTTCAAGGGTTTTATTTGTTTGTTTTTGTTGTTGCTAATGTTTTATATTTTGGGGTTTTCTGGGATATAGCTTACTTACATCCCATAGTTTCTTTTTTTTCTGGTTTTTTGAGACAGGGTTTCTCTGTGTAGCTTTGCGCCTTTCCTGGAACTCACTCTGTAGACCAGGCTGGCCTCGGACTCACAGAGATCTGCCTGCCTCTGCCTCCTGAGTGCTGGGATTAAAGGCGTGCGCCACCACCGCCCAGCAACCATAGTTTCTTTTTAAACTGTAAAACTCCAAAAGACTTTTCGTGTATTTTCAACATTGAAGAAATATCCTGATGTGTTGGTTTATTTTGCACTGTTATTATGAACTGCCTGAGACAGGCTTCTTTTGACAAAAAAGAGGATTTTAGCCCAAAAGGATTTGGAGGCTAATGTCCAAAATCAGGCAGCACCATTGTTTTGGAATCTAGTGAGGACTTAACAAAGCATTATATCACAATGGTAGGAGCACATATGTGTTGAAGAGACCACGTCTTTAAACAGGAAACCAGGGGTCTGGATGGGATCAGGCTTACTGTTTATATAACAACCCTATAGTAGCAACTAATTCAGGATCTCCAAAGAACTACCTTGATCCAAGAAGCTCCTACCCAGGGAGGTGGAGGGATGGCTCAGTGGTTCAGAGGATTTTCTGCTTTGCCGGGGAACCTGAGTTCCTTTCCTAGCAATCACTGGGCAGGTTGTAACTGCATTATGTGACACTAGTACCAGGGTAATCCAATGCCTCGGACCTCTATGGGCACTTGCACATATATGCACATTTCCCCCACACAGACACATGTACATACTCATAATGAAATCTAATAAAATCAGGAAAGAGCCTCCCACCAAGCCCTGCCTCTCAAAGGTTCTACCACCTTGCACAACACCAACTAACCATACATCTTACACATGCAACACGCTTTTTCTCAAAAGAGAACTTGAACCTATCTGAGTCCATTAATGGTAACTCTTCATGATCAAAACTAACAAATTTATTTTTAAAAAAAGAAAGACTCAAAAGATTAGAAAAAGGGAAAACAACTCCCAAAGAAAACACAAAGAATTTGTAGATGTGGTGCTTTCAAAGAAAATGTCTCCCAAATGTCGTGGCACTAATTCGAGGTGTGGCCTTGTTGGAGGAAGTGTGTCACTGTGGAGGAAACCACACCCAGTGATACAGACTACTTCCTGTTGCCTGGGAGTCAAGATGTAGAACACTCAGATCCTTCTCTAGTACCACATCTGCCTGCATGCTGCATTGCTTCCCACCATGATGATAAAGACTAAACCTCTGTACTGTAAGCCAGCCCCAATTCAATGTTTTCCTTTATAAGAGTTGCCGTGGTCATGGTGTCTCTTCACAGCAATAGAAATCCTAACTATGACAGTATACATGAAGAAAGGTGTTCAACTTTGTAAATGAAAAAGGAAATTGAAATCAACACAATAAGGTACAATTTCTCTCGTCAGACTAGCAAAAAAATGAATCTACTACTGGCTAACATACACACACACACACACACACACACACACACACACACTCACACACACACACAAAGACGAACAAACAAAAAAACACATCAGTTAGGGCTATAAATTGTTACAACCATTTTAGAAAATAATCTGACACTAGTTTATTTAAGATTTGTTCATTTTCACTTTACGAACCTTAGTGTTTTGCCTGTGTACCTTATCACATGCATGTCTGGTGCCAGAATAGGCTGGAAAAATGACATCCGATTCCCTGAAACAGGAGTTACACATGTTTGTGACCTGCCATGTAGGTTCTAGGAACTGAATCCAGGTCCTCTATAAAAGCAATAAGTGCTCTTACCCACTGAGCCATCTCTCCACCCTGGTTTTTTTTAATTTACATTTTTTTCATTTTACATACCAACCCCTATTCCCCCTCACTCCCTTTCTCCTGCTCCCCCTTTCTCCTGCCAATCCCTTCCTCATAGGGAGTAAGGTCTCCCTTGGGTAGTCAACATAGGCTGGCATACCAAGTTGGAGCAGGACCAAGACACTCCCCACTGCATCACAGTTGAGTAAGGTATCGCATCATAGGGAGTGGGCTCTAAAAAGCCAGTTCATGTACCCAGGATAAAGCCTGGTCCCACTGCCAGGGGACCTACAAACACATCAAGCCACGCAGCTGTCATCCACATTCAGAGGGCCTAGTTTGGTTCCATGCAGGCTCCCCAGCTGTCAGTCCAGAGTCCGTGAGCTCCCACTAGCTTGGGTCAGCTGTCTCTGTGGTTTTTCCCATCATGATCCCGACCCCCCTCTTACTTCTATAATCCCTCCTCCCTCTCCAACTGAATTCCAGGAGCTTGGCCCAGTGCTTGGCTGTGGGTCTCTGCATCTGCTTCTATCAGTCACTGGATGTAGGTTCTATGATAACAGTTAGGGTAGACACCATTCGGAGTACAGAGGAAAGCTAATTCAAGCACTATCTCCACCCTTGCTGAGTCTTAGCTGGGGATCCCCTTATGAATTCCTAGGGATTTCCCTAGCTCCAGATTTCTCCCTAACCCCTTAATGGTTCACTTTGTCAAGGTATCTCTTTCACTACTCTCCCTCTCTGTCCCTCCCCCAACTCAGCCATCTCGAACCCTCATGTTCCCACCTCACATTCCCTCCCCTCTACTCCCCCCTCCCAGTTTACTATTTCTCCTTCCTGAGACATCCATGCGTATCCCACTTAGGGTCCTCCTCTTTACCTAGCTTCTCTGGGTTTGTGGATTATAGCCCGGTTATCTTTCGCTTTACGTCTAATATCCACTTATGAGTGAGTACATACCATGTTTGTCCTTCTGAGTCTGGGTTGCCTCACTCAGGATGATTTTTTCTAGTTCCATCTATTTGCCTACAAATTTCATGATGACATTGTTTTTTACTGCTGCATAATACTTTATTGTGTATATGTACCACATTTTCTTTATCCATTTCTCGGTTGAGGGACATCTAGGTTATTTCCAGGTTCTGGCTATTACAAAAAATTCCAGCCCGGTTTTAATTGAGAGCAAGTAACATTGGAGTAAACTAGCTTTGGGAATCTACCTTATACAATATAAAGGACTGGTTATCTAAGATTATATTATAAAACTTATTTTTGCCCAAATAGTAAGTTACAGAACAATGCATATAATTTGATATCATCTTCATACAAGCAACTGATCTTGGCATGAGATATGCATTCCTGCTTTTGGTCCTACCAACACTATGATTACAGGTAATAGTCTCACTCTCCAGAGAGGAAACTTGGCCTCAGAGTTGTACACACAGCTGCCAAGTTTCTATTCAGGTCCATATAGACCCCAATCCAACATGAATGAAAACTTTCAGGTTAGAATACCTGGAAACCCCTCAATGTGGGGGGATGGGGCAGCAATCTTTCGGTTTATCATTTTTTTTTATTGTTTTCGAGACAGGGTTTCTCTGTGTAGCTTTGGAGCCTACCCTGGAACTCACTCTATAGAGCAGGCTGGCCTCGAACTCACAGAGATCTGCCTGCTCCTGCCTCCCGAGTGCTGGGATTAAAGTTGTGCACCACCACTGCCTGGCGGTCTATCATTTTTGAAAGTTCTTCACATATCCCCAGGAGAAGTCATGCAACATTCAGTTCCCAAATAGGAACACAGCAGAACCAAATATGAGTTTCGAAGAAGTTACACTGTTTCTGCTAGTGGTGATAAGATATGCAATTGGAACTAAGCCAGGGGGGCAATCCCAGCATGTCTGCCCTTCTTTCTGTCATATTGAAATGGTATGTCTCTTTGCTATAATAGTGTATTGCTCCTACTGTGAGTGAAGACGTGCAGCTGAGATCAAATTGTCTGCCCAGAGGGAAATCCAAGGTGGAAAATCTGAAAGAGAAACCCCAGTAAAGCCATCATCTTACATATCGTTTTTCCTTTTTATAGGGGTATACTTCCTTGATGAATGTGGTCTATCAGAAGATATGGAGACACCCTGAAAATGGCTGACACACCACAGAATATGCCGCAATCCCTTCTAGTAGCACTGTGGTGGCTTGAATAAGAATGGCTCCTGTAGGTTCATATATTTAAGTGCTTAGGGAGTGGAATTATTTGAAATGATTAGGAGCTGTAGCTTTGTTGGTCAAAGTGTGTCACCGGGTGTGGGCTTTAAGGTTTCAAATGCTCAAGCCAGACCCAGTGCCATTCTCTCTTCCTGCTGCCTAAGGATCTGAATGCAGAACTCTCAGCTACTTTTGCAGCACCATGTCTGCCTGCATGCTGTCATGCTCCTCACCATGATAATGGACTAAACAGTTTCAGACTGTAAGCAAGCTGCAATGAAGTGCTTTCCTTTATAAGAGCTGCCATGGTCATGGTGTCTCTTCACAGCAGTCGAATACTGACTAAACATATAGAACACAATTGTAAAGAAATTGTGGCAGACGTTGTACTGTCACTGCTGAGAGTGATAAGATTGAAGTTCAGCTGGCTGCCCAGAAAGAGTGTGCACATAAGGCAAGAATGACACATAAAAGGCATGTCAGTGGCATCCTAAATGCTATTTTCTGACTTGGTAGGTAAATCGGTTGAAGGAGAGGATGAAACAGCAGTACTAGCTTGCTATTTCTTATGTCTGGATGGGGAGTCCTAGGGAAAAGAGTACAAATTAGATTTGAGCTACACAGCCCCTCCTGGGATCCAATAACTCAGAACTCGGGAGAGCAGTGGGATAATGAAGAGGGAGAAAACACAGAAGAAGTAATAGTGAGGGAACTGGGCACAAGAGAGGTGGTATGTGATGCAAAGTTCACCTGGCTAGTGAGGACTGTGTTCACAGGAGCGTGCAGAAAGCAGCTCAACTCAGAAGGGACTTGGGGTTGATATGGGGCTTTTGTGGTTTCAATAAGCCTCACTGTGGATCACGATCATTACTGAGGTAGGGGAGGGTCTGGGAGATTTAAATGACTTAAGCCAGTTTATGTCAATTTGGTGCATAATGTGCTAAATCAATGAAGAAGAGAGAAGAGAAGGCAGATAACGGGGCCTGCCTAGGTCACCTGACAGCAAATGTAGCAATTTTTGCGCCAAGTCAGGTTCCTAGGGAAATAATTTATAAAATGTAGTTCCAGCATGGAGCCAGCAACAGCGGCAATAATCGTTCTTCTGCAGTAACTGGTATCGCCCTGTTGTCCACTCCTTTGATGAACTGTCATTCAGGTATCAAGGCATTCTAGAAGCTCAGAAGCTCATCATTTGATAGTCTGTATAGACCCCATTTATGCAGCTTCTGGGACTTTTCAGGGATATAGCTGTTTTTAGGTCATTAGCTCTCCTACAAGTAACCTTTAGCCCATGTCCCTGTAAGTAGGCCCAATGAATTCATCAGTTCACCAAGTTAGAATTGGATATATTGTTTCTTTGACCTGTCATTTGTAACACATCTGGGATGAATAGACATTTATTCACATCTCCTTAGGAAAACATCACAAGAGTATAGAATAAATTCATATTTCAGTGTAAGGGGTATCAGTTTCTGATGGACATGGGTAAAGGAATATTAATAGTGAGGGAAATTGGTTATAGGAACACACAAAATTCAATAAATCGAATTCATGTACTTCTTCGTGTGACAAATATCTGTTACTACTTAATATGTAACAGTCACTGCTTGAAGCACTAAGGGATTTGCCAAAATCCCTTAATGAACAAAACAGATTTAAAAAATCCCTGCCCAGAGGGATTAGGGACCAGAATGAAGCAGACAATTCACAAATTAGACACAGATCTATAATGGCAGACGGTGAGTAGTGCTAGGAAGGACTCTCCTTCCAACCTTACAGGGTTGTTAGAAGCTGTAGAACTCATGGCAGCTTGCTTCTGGAAGGTCAAGAAAAGAGACCAGTTGTCTGTTCTCCAAACTCCCTTGTTTTATTGGTATATATAGTGTCAGGACTCATAAAGACAATCTCAAGTATCAGACTCCCTTTTAAAAGAAGTGTGATTCAGTCACTTCACTGCGTCAGGCTCACTCCAGCTAAGTTCCCAGTGGATTAACTCTAAGTTAACTTTCTATTAGGCATCTTAACTGTATCTAATAGTATTTCTTGAGCTCTTGTTCGGCCATACCTATTTTCTGATGGGCAGTCAGGAGGTGGGGGTGGGCTGAGTCATGTAATTTGTCCCAGCTAATTAAAAATGGTGCCCATGGCAGCAGCTTGAAAGCAGTGGTTGGAGGAAGTTTCCCTTCATGTTGGAATCATGACAGTGAGGGTCTTGTGTTGTGTCGTGACTAACCATGAAGAATCTCCTAAATAGAGTAAAGGAGTAGTATTTCAGCCAGTTGCTCAACACACTACCTACATCAGCATGGAGTTCTCCAAATGTAGATTTGTCGACTTCCATTCAGAGGACAAGACTCTGAAGGTGCTGAGCTGTTTCTTAAATTGATTCAGAATTTCATACATGCTTATAATGAGTTTTAGTCAAGTACACCACCATTCCTTCCCCTCTGATTCCTCCCTATTATGGTTAGTATTAGGTGAACTTGATACAAGCTAGAGTCATTTGGGAGGATAAAACCTCGATTGAGAAAATGTCCCCACCAGATTGACCTATGGGCAAGCTCTGGGGTAGTTTCTCCATTCTTGATTGATGTGAGAGGACTAAGCTCACTATGGGATGTGACACCCCTTTCCTGGTAGTCCTTGATGCTATAAGAAATCAGGCTGAGCAAGCCATGAGAAGCAAGCCAGTAATTAGTGTACCTCCATGGCCTCTGCTTCAGTTCCTGCTTCCAGGTTCCTGTCCTCATTGTCTTGGATGGTGGACTATAAGCCGTAAAATGAACCCTTCTCCCACCCAAGTTGCTTTTGGTCATGGTGTTTTGGCATAGCAATAGGAATCTCAAGACACACCTCTCAAATTCATGTGCTCTCTTCAGGAGGCAAAGGCAGGAGGATCTCTGTGAGTTCAAGGCCAGGCTGGTCTATGGAGCAAATTTCAGGACAGCCAGGGCTACACAGAGAAACCCTGTCTCAAAAACAAACAAACAACAAACAACAACAACAACAACAAAGCAAAGAGACCATGGAGTTCACTTAGTGATGCTAGTATATACATGGGTTCAGGACCATCTACTGGAGCATGGGTGACCTCTCTTCAACAAAGGCCTTATGGCACATCTCAATCATGGTGAGATGACGGAATCTTGCCCTTGTTTACCTGCTAAGAATGATACCAGTTTATCTTTCACTCAACCCTCAGGTTCAGCACTGTCTTTCTTCAGGCTACGAAGTCTGTGACTGACCTGCTGGCTTACACATCTTCACATGCTTAAGAATCACCTGAGAGTTTACATTTTTTTCTAGGCCCAATCTCCAGCATTTCTTATTTAACGTGTGGAGGTGAGTCCCAAGAAGAAGCCTGTCTCACACTCTGCTAATGGCTGCACTCCTGAGCTGAAGACCGCATTTAGAGAATCACAGGTGTAAATCATTCTTTCAGTCACCCATTCAGCAAGCACTTACTCCTGCTCTTGTCTGGGACTCTAGACAAAAGTGTGATGGGGCTGAAGAGATGGCCCAGCAATTAAATACACTTGCTGCTTTTCCACAGGACCCGAGTTTGGTTCCCAGCACCCACATTGGACAGCTCACAACCACCTGTAACTCAAGCTCCAGAAAATCTGACACCCTCTTCTGGCCTCCACAGGTACGTGTACATACACACAAAGACACCCACATATAAAAATAAATAGTTAAGTAAATCTTTAGAAGTATGATAAGTTGACTTCTAGCCTCACTGAGCCCGCTGCCTTTGGGAAATCATGGAGCCAGCAGCCAAGCAAGCTTGCTGTCTTCGGTGTCATCAGGACTGTGGTGGAACAAACACTAGGGACCAGGGAGACCAGAAGAAGCTCCTAGTCTGCCAGTCAGAAAGGCTTTCTAGAGGAATAGCTCCCATATGGATTTAATGACATGATAAAACACTTCTAGGGCTGGAGAGATGCCTTAGTGGTTAAGAGCACTGACTGCTCTTCCAGAGGTCCTGAGTTCAATTCCCAGCAACCACATGGTGGCTCACAACCATCTATAATGAGATCTGGCACCCTCTTCTGGCCTGCAGGGACTCATGCAGGCAGAACACTGTATACATAATAAATAAATCTTTAAAAAAAAACACTTCTAACACGTTAATAAGGAAAAGAACATGATGAACAGGTATATGTCATGGGGTCACACAGACACAACTATATCCCTTGTTCTATATGTGTATGACATGTATAGAGGGTCAAATCCTTGGAATTCTATCAAATTTTTTTTAAGTATTTTTACTCAGGCTATTTCCAAAAGCTTTTGAAATAGTTTTGTGTTCAATACACTACTGCACTTCTACTGAGGAGGGTTTCTGGCTCAATGTCAAGGACAGTTTCACATATCAAAAAGAGTCCTTTGTGGATAATCTGAAGAAATAACCCTAGGAATATTACTTCAATGTCAAAATAGAAACATCATTTTATTCCTATACAGTGTACAGGGTTTTCCACAATTATAAGCCACCATCAGAGTCTCTTAATTATGAAGAGCATGCAAGCATATTATTCATAAATGTTCCATATATCAAACAGGAAACCATCCTGTGGAATATAGTAAAGACAAGATGGTTGTTAGCCTGGTTGTCTTTCCAACTCTTAAGGTTGGAATACCATTCGTTTTTCTTTTCTTTTTTTTCTTTATTAAGAAATTTTCTACTCACTCCTCATGCTATCCACAGACCCCCCCTCCTCCCTCCTCCCACCCCCCAGCCCTCTTTCCCAAGCCACCCCGCATCCCCACATCCTAAGAATGGATAAAGAAAATGTGGCACATATACACAATGGAGTACTACTCAGCAGTAAAAAACAATGATATCATGAAATTTGCAGGCAAATGGATGGATCTAGAAAATATCATCTTGAGTGAGGTAACCCAGATTCAGAAGGACAAACATAATATGTACTCACTCATAAGTGGATACTAAAGGGGAGGGAAGGGATGGCCAGACTGCAACCCACAACTCCAGAGAGGCTAGCTAACAGGGAAAGACCCTAGGAGGGACACATGGATGACCCTGTGAAGAAGTGGATGAGATCTACATGAGCGGACTTGGTGTGGGGGGGGGGTGGCAGAGGGCGAGGAGTGGGGGATGAGAACATAGGGAAATGGTAGGGTCAAGCTGGAACAGGGACAGAGTGGGAGGGCAGGGAGGAAGATACCATGATAGATGAGGACATCATGGGAATAGGAAGAGGCAGGGTGCTGGGGAGGCTCTCAGGAATCCACAAGGTTGACCCCACCTTGGTCTGCTGGCAGTGGTCCAGAGGGTGCCTGGACCGGTCTACTCTGGTGACCAGCCTAGCAAATAAACTAGCTGTCATCATAGAGCCTTTGTCCAGTGAATGGTGGAGGCAGATACAGAGATCCATGGCCAGGCACCAGGCTGAGCTCCGGGAATCCAATTGATGAGAGAAAGCAGAGATACTGCAGGCGAGGGACGTCGAGATCATGATGGGAGGACGTTCAGAGATGACGGCCACACTAGTGGAAGCCCATGAACTGTGGACTGGTGGCTGTGGAGTCCCCATGGGACTGGACTAGGCCCTCTGGATATGGAAGACAGTTGTTTGGCTCAAACTGTTTGGGGGGCACCAAGGCAGGGGAATGGGATCTGTCCCTGGTGCATGGCAGGCTTCTGGGAATCCAGTGCCTGAGGTGTGACACCTTGCACAGCCTTGGTGCAGTGGGAAGGGGCTTGGACCAAAATTTTTTTCTTTTTTCTTTTTTTTCTGGAGCGGAGGACTGAACCCAGGGCCTTGCGCTTGCTAGGCAAGCACTCTACCAAAATATTAATAATACTTCTCTCTAAATGCTAATATCTTTAGATTTTAAAAAATGTCTTTACTTTTGCTATATTACTAATCTAATCACCAAAGTGGTGAGATATGCACAGGTCCCATTTTCACTGAAGGGAAAAGGATTGCACAGGGCACAAATGCAACAATCCAAGGCCTATATTAGAATTCTGTCTACCATAACCTCTAGGAGCAGATGTCAATTAAGCAGGCAGATATATGAGTCTGGAGTTCAGAACAAAGTCTGCATGGGGCATGCATGTTATATCATTAACATATAGATGGTACTTAAAGCTATGAAAGCAGATGAGGAATACTGGTTAAAAAAAAAAAGAGTTCTGAGTCCTGAGCTCTGGAGAACACTAATTCGTCAAGTTTGAATAGATGAAATGAAAACAGCCGTAGAGACTATGATTAAGAGGAGCCATAGTCAGGTATAGTGGCTCACATCCTTAATCCCAGGACCCAGGAGGCCGAGGCAGGCGGATCTCTTGAGTTTGAGAGCACCCCACAGACAGTGAGATACTTCTTCTAAGTCATGGGAGGCGGATGATGAAGGTAGCCCCGACAAAAGCTGTTAGGTATGGCAGTTGCAATAATAACTTACAAAGACTATGTTTAAGAGAGAAAAAGGAAAAGAGGAAAACTCTGAGTTGTCAAATGTCCACATCTTTCAAGGAACTTGGTTATAGGAAGGAGCCAGGAAATCAGTCCACTAGTTAAAGGAGGAAGTTAAATCCAAAGACTAATTTTTACAATGGAAGAAATAGCATCATGTTTATGCGCTAATGGAAATTGTCCAGTAAAAGGGAAACTTTGTAATTATGTGTTGGTGACAAGGGTAGTGGGGGGTTGGAGCAATGATACTGAGTAGGAGGAATGAATAGGATACAGAATACAAGTGGAGGGTTGTACAGGTAAGATATAGATGGAAATGTGATAGATGTTGCTTTCTTAAAAACTGTTGCTGCCTTTTAAGCAATGGCTGTTCTTATCAGCAACTGCAACTCCAGCACTACCAGCAGCAGTTCAGCTGCAAGGCCTGCATGCAGCCTGAGGGGATTCTGTTCCCTCAGGCACCCACTCTTTTAAAGCTACAAAGGGAACTTATCTAAATTTCTGTCCCTTTAAAGAACTCAAGATTCAAAGGTTGAGGTGGAATTCTCCTCAGAGAGGCTGAATAGAAAGTAGCTCACCTCCCCTCCTTGCTCACCTCTCCCAAAAATCACGCAGTCCTTCTTTCAGCCCCAGATTAAAAGCCCTTCTCCACCTGGTTCCTCCCTACCACTTCCTGTCGGCTAGTTGCTGACGCAGCTTCCTGACTGCAGGTGAATTTTATTTAATCAAACAAATGTAACACATCTTTGCATCATTAAACAAGCGTTCCAGAGCAAAAACAAAAGTAACACACCTTAAAACAATATTCTACCACAGACAGAGGGCAGAGTATGGGCAAAGATGCAGGCAGGTGAGTAGATATGATTTGATTTGAAAGCCTATAAAAAATTGTCTCCTTATACTCTTTATTTCAGAGCCAACTGGAAGTGTCTCCTGTATTCTTCAGTAGGGGTTTACTTGCAGGTGTTTCCCAAAGTATGCTACTCCACCACTGTAGGAAGGATTTTAGTACGTTGTGTTTATTTTGTTATCTACCATTAGAAAATATATCCAGTACACCTAGCCAAGATTTTCAGATATAATCCAAATGTAAATGGTAAATGAATTAAAAGAAAATTTTAACTAAATTACGAAGGATACTGTAAAACTTTTAGATTATTTGCAAGTGACCTTTGAGAAAAACTGATTAAGGCATTGATTCTGCTGAAGGCCCTCTCAGAGCAGACATCTCTAAGCTAATACATTTAGCTGGCTTTACTCCTGAAATTCTGCTGTCAATTAGGCCCAGGTATCTCAGGACTGGAAGAAATGCCCTCTCCGGGGTTATGCTGGTTTCTGTTGAGAGACAGAGAACTCACTACCACTGAAGACAGAGATAGTTACTGTCATCCCGAGGAACCTCTGAATAAACTAGAGATAATGGATCTGTGTTTTAAGCCACTGCATTTGTGATAATTTATAAAAGCAGCAATGAAAAATTACTGGAGAAATAACGGCATCTTTGAACATAAGGATGGAAAAGACTCCAGGAAAGCCCTGGGCTTCTATCTAGTCTCTGGATTCCTGGAACACAGGAGCGAAAGAGACCTGAATTTATAAGCTACTTTCATACTATGTCTATGGCTCTTAGTATGTGTTTTCTGTATTAACATTAATTATACTCCCATCTTAAGTACGCAACTTCTGTGAGTCAGCACAAAGCACAAAGCCATGCCCAACCAAGACTCAAGAGTAATGATGCTTTGCAGCTGCACAGTGTGCTGGAGGTCCTGTAAGGTTTCACATATGACACAAACATCAACATAAATTGAAAATGAGACAGCAAGGATCAGAAGAGGTGTCATGGGTTGGAGAAAGGAGTCAAAGAGACTGGAAATGTGACAAGCTGAAAGAGAAAGAGAGGCAAAGACTCCCTGGGGAAGGAAGTGAACTTTCATCCCTAGCCAAGAAAAAAGAATTGGTGTAGACTCACTTTGACTCTTACCTTGAAAGCAAGCCAAGAAACCTGTGCAGTGCAGAGGGAAGTCACAAATCATTATGTGACCCATGAAAGTAGAGAAGGTCACTTCTCAGCTGAAGGCCTCACCCAGCTTCCTGACCTCCATTGTGATCCCAGGCAGTGTACTGGCAGCAATGGAAAATGGATGTCACCTACTTGCCTCGTGGTTCCAGGCTTCCTGTGTTAGGCAGCTACCTAGACCCTGGGGAGGGGAAAAGCTGCATGACATATCTGGGGTTTTGAAGAGAGCCAGACCCAGGCAATCTAGACAGAACCTAGAGAGATGGATCACCTCCTCGAGGTCAAACGCTAGCTAAGGGGAGAAATGGTGCTTATCTAGATTGATAGACAAGGTGACGGGGGGGGGGGGGGGGGGGGGGGGGGGGTGCATATTTCTCAAGCTGGCTGGTAATTCTGCAACTCCAGGTGCTCATGTGCCTTGATATTTTATACTTGTGAAAGTATTGCAAGCTAACCTATTGCACTACTGAACCTCCACTGTTTTATGCTTTCTAAGACAATTCCAGGAAGAGTGACTACTCGGTGAAGTTGCTGGGTCAGCCAGTGTTTGTAAAAGAAACTTCCATACTTAACAATAATAAACTACACATTTCAAAAAGTTAGCAGACAGGATTTGTACATTTTACCATGAAGAAACTGTACGTGTTTGAGGAGATAGGTATAGTTGCTATGACTTCAAATGTGTACAATGTATGCATATGTCAAAGCATGTCTTACCCCATTTATATGTACAATCTTTATGTTCTTTTCATTTAATTTTTACTTTTCAAAGGTTTTCATGCACAAGTACTATTTACATTATTTTTACATTATAATTTACATTATTGGGCTGGAGAGATGGCTCAGCCGTTAAGAGCACTGACTACTCTTCCAGAGGTCATGAGTTCAATTCCCAGCAACCACATGGTGGCTCACAACCATCTGTAATGAGATCTGGTGCCCTCTTCTGGCCTATAAGGACACATGCAGACAGAATATTGTATACATAATAAATAAATAAACCTTTAAAAAATAATTTCCTTTATTTCCAACCCACCACCTCCAACTCCCCTCCCCGCTACTTTCTCTCACGTGCGTGGTCTCATCTTTATGTTCTTATGTCATTAGTTAAAAATAAATGCAACTTAAAATATTAGGGCTGGGGATGTAGCTTAGTAGTAGAGTTATTCTCGAGCATTCTCAAAGCTTTGAGTTTGATCCCTAGCACTGCAGAATAAAATAAAATGAAATGCTAAAGTATTCAGTTAGAAAATAGGCAAGGCACATATAGTAAAAATAGCCTAAAATCAAATATTCTGTTATAACAGTTACTGGCCAAGAGATGAGCCACATTCTCCCTGCTCTTACCATCTAGCTACTGTCATGAGAAGCCTAAAAGTAGTGAGGCCGACCAGTCATGGACCAGAACCTCAAAATATATGTCCAAATCAGTCTCTCTCCCTCCCCTTTCTCTATCTACATCTTCCCCAAACTGGCATCCAACTTCTGGCAGCCCTCCTGCCTCAGCCTTCCAAATGCTGGGAACTTCAGGTTTGAATTACCATACCTTGCTAAACTTTTTTTTCTTTTAAATTTTCTTAAGTTTGTGTGTGTGTGTGTGTGTGTGTGTGTGTGTGTGTGTGTGTGTGTCTGTGTGTGTGTGTGTGTGTGTGTGTGTGTGTGTGTGTGTGTGTGTGTGGTGTTCATGTGTACATGCCATGTGTGTCCCTCAGAGGCCAGAAAAGGATGTCATATTCCCTGGAGCTGGAGTTTGAGGCTTCCCAGTGTGGATTCTAGGACCTGAATTTGGGTGCTCTAAAAGAATATAAAGAGTATAAAATGCTTTAACCACTGAGCCATCTAGCCCATCTTTTCTCTTTATAAGATAATTCTCACGCATTTTGTTTTGGTGATGTAAAGCTGTCTAGAACACGAATATATTTTCACTATTTTTTCAACCATTTTCACTATTTTTCAACCATCCTGGTTCTTGGTTCAACAAGTATTTTCTAATGAAGCCTTGACATTTTGAGTATGTCTGAACCACACTTAAGTCTGAGGATTTAGCTGCTTGCTTTCTTGTGATGGTCGCATCACAGAAAAGGAGAAATAAATGAACTTTACTGCTAGTTTGTGGTGAAAGTTCAGGTTACCCTCTTGACTCCCTTCCACATCTGAGAAAGGGCTACTGAGTAGGAATGAAGGTTGTGGGTTCCCACACAGGCTCCATCAATACCTCCCTGGCTTATAGAACAGTTATTCTACTGACACCACAAAGGGAAGTTGTCTCTTTCCTTATCAGCAGTACTGCAAGCCCAGACTCTTATTCCGGCGTCTCTGATACCCCTGGGTGGGAGGACTGGAATGTGCTGTTACAAGCTTGTGTGGGTAGAAGTCTAGGCTCCCTGCTACAGGGTTTCTGTAGTGTTTGGCTGGAGTATAATTCTGTCTAAAAATATGCTATTGGGGGCTACCCTTTTCTGATCTTTAGACTAGAGAGAGCAGACCTTTCCTCTTTAGCAATGTGTGGTTACCAGGTGTTTGGAAGGGTCTGCACTTAGCTGTGCTGGGGGGAGGTCTTTTTCTCCACCCTTTGGATTAAACTTGTATGCCCTTGGGCTTTTAGCACTTCCCCTAATCTCCAAACTGATGAAATAAAATTATGTCCAACAGTCATTTAGGGGTCTCATTTGCTCCTCAATATTTTGAGAGATGTAATTTCTCCAGACCACAGACATAAACCTGCTTCAAGCAATGAGACACTTTTTTGATAAGCATTTTACTCAACTTGGACTTTTCTTCCTTTATCAGTATCTGACCTAGACTCACACTAGTCAAGGTGTGGTTAAGAACCACCACCAGCAGCAGCAACAGTGTCATCTGGGAGCTTACTCAAAATGCAAATTTTTCAGACCCACCAAATCCCCATGTATGGCATATACATGTCAAAGTTATGTAAACACTGAACTAGAGTTTTCAGTATAAAAATTTCTTCTTGACAAAAAATATAGTAAGAAAGTGGAGTCAGGGGAGTTCTGCACTTTATCCACCATAATTATGTTATAGCCAATTGTATCCCTTTTAAAACAGCTTTTTTTTTTTATAAAAGACAGACTTCATTTGAGATTATGGTTCCAAAGGGATAAGAGTCCATCATGTACAAGGATGGAAGAGGAGGGGATTGGGGGGGTGGGAGAGGGGGAGGGGCTGGGAGGGGAGGATGGAGGGGAAGCCGTGGCCAGAATGTAAAATAGATGAATTAAAAATAAGAGTCCATCATGGCAGTGAATCAAGGGCTGGAGAGATGGCTCAGAGCACTGGCTGCTCTTCCAAAGGTCCTGAGTTCAATTTCCAGCAACCACATGGTGGCTCACAACCATCTATAATGAGATCTGGCACCCTCTTCTGGCCTGCAGGCATACATGCAGACAGAACACTGTATATACAATAAATAAATAAATCTAAAAAAGAAAGAGGTAGTAGAAAAAAAGAGTGAATCGGAGAAAGCCAGCTGAAGTAGGAGAGGGTCTTACTCTCAAAACCTGCCCCAAGTGACATACGTCCCCCAGCCAGGCTGCATCAGCTAAACCTCCACACACTGTGTCACCAACTGGAGACCAAGTGTTCAAATGCCTGAGACTATGGGGGACGTTTCTCATTCAAACTACCACACACCCTAGCTGAGCTAGACCCCAAGTATTTTTGGCTGTTTTACAGAGGGATTGTTGTTGTTAAAACAGCTTTTAATTTTTTGAAATGAAAATGTAATCACATTCTTTTCCCTTTACTTCAACCCCTAGGCACTGTTTACACAGGTTTATACCAGCCTTCAGCATTTGCCACTTGTCTTAGAAGATCCTTTCCAAACTTGTCCTGCTACAAGATTAAGGTACGTGGTTCTACTAGACAGAGAATTAATAAGGTCATTCTCCATATATGGAAATGTATTGGAGTCCAGGCAGTGTGCTGCTCAGGGCTCAGTCTCAGTCTCTGTCTCTCTTTCTATGTGTGTCTCTGTCTCTGTAGGGGGAGTGTCTCTCCCCCCCACAGGCTGTCAAACAATTAAGTTATCAGGAGGTCCTTAGATGTCCCTGAAGAACATTGCTCCCTAGTTTTAGAAAAGTAGACCATTCCACTTCTGCCATTAGTAATTCATATGTGCACACATGTACTATTGCATACACATGTTCCACACACAATTAATTAATTAAAATAAGTAAATAGGCATCATGGTAATAAGCTACCTTTCTGAGTCTGTGCAATAGACCAAGGAATATTTTAAGAACCAAGAGCCCTCATAAGCTCTTCACTCAGCTTGACAACTCATTTGATGTCAATTTTATTATATTTATACACAGATTACTTATCCATAGGGTATCTTCAAGCAAACCACAGGTAACATATTATTTCATCCCTAAATATTTTACTATATCTCTCTAAGTAGTAAGAACTCTTTTTACATCTCAACTACAATATTGCTAATATACCTAGTGTCAAGAATTGTTCCTTAGTATCATCAAAGATACAATCAGTACTCAAATATATCTGATAGTTTCATAATTTTATATACTTTTTATTCATATTAGCATCTAAATAAGATCCTCATATCGCAATTTGTTGACATGTCTTGTGGTAGTTTGAAAGAAAATGGCCCTCATAGCCTCATAGGGAGTGGCACTATTAGGCGGTGTGGCCTTGTTGGAGTAGGTGTGGCCTTGTTGGAGGAAGTGTGTCACTGGGGGCAGGCTTTGAGGTCTCAGAAGCTCAAGCCAGGTCTAGTGGCTCACTGTCTCTTCCTGGTGCCTGCTGGTAGAACTCAGTTACCTCTCCAGCACCTTGTATGCCTGTACGCCGCTATGCTTCCCACCATGATGACAATGAACTGAACCTCTGAACTGTAAGCCAGCTCCAACTGAATGTTTTCCTTTGTAAGAGTTTCTGTGATCATGGTGTCTCTTCACAGCAATAGAAACCTTAACTAAGACATGTCTATTTTTTTATTTAAGAAATTTTTTTATTCATTCTAACCACAGATCCCCCATTCATCCCTCTTCCCACTCCCCACCAGCCCTCCCCTTGCGACCCACCCCCATCCCCTTCTCCAAAAGGGCAAGAGCTCACATGGGGAGTCAGCAAAGCCTGGTACATTCAGTTGAGGCAGGACCGAGTCCCTCCCCTCTGTATCAAGGCCGAGCAAGGCCTCCCACCATAGGCAATGGGCTCCAGAAAGCCAACCTAAGACATGTCTTTTAAGTCTCTTTATCCATGTGATTTTTTCCTCCATCTATGTTATGCATCGGAATTTACTGATGAAGGTGATAGTTAGCTTTTCCTGTAGAGTTTCTCACTCTCTATGAATTTCTCTACTTGTACCCCAGAGTATCTTCCAACTGTCTTCATTGGTTGCCCTATAGAAAGGAACTGTCATCAGAGAGCCTTCATCCAGTAACTGATGGAAGCAGATGCAGAGATCCACAGCCAAGCACCAGGCCAACCTCCAGGAGTCCAGTTGAAGAGAGGGAAGAGGGATTCTATGAGCAAGGGGCATCAAGATTATGATGGGGAAACCTACAGAGACAACTAAACCAAACTAGTGGGAACTCATGAACTTTAGACCAACAGCTGTGGAGCCTCCATGGGTCTTAACTAGGCCCTCTGCATAAGCAAGACAGTGTATAGCTTCATCTGCTTAGGGGGCCCCCTGGCAGTGGGATCAGGATCCATCCCTGGTGCATGAGCTGGTTTTCTGGAGCCCACTACCTATGGTGGGACACCTTGCACAGCCTTGATGCAGGGGGAGAGGATTGGACCTGCCTCTACTGAATGTACCAGACTCTGCTGACTCCCCATGGCAGACCTTGCCTTGTTGGAGGAGGGAATGAGGGGTGGGTTGGGGGGGAAGGTGGGAGGGGCAGGAGGAAAGAGGAGAGGGGGATCTGTGATTGGTATGTAAAATGAATTAAAAAATCCTTAATAAAAAAAAAAAAACCGGGCTGGAGAGATGGCTCAGAGGTTAAGAGCACTGACTGCTCTTCCAGACGTCCTTAGTTCAATTCCCAGCAACCACATGGTGGCTCACAACCATCTGTAATGAGATCTGGTGCCCTCTCCTGGCCTGCAGTCATACATGCTGTGTACATAATAAATAAATAAATCTTTAAAAAAAAAAACCGCCGGGCGGTGGTGGCGCACGCCTTTAATCCCAGCACTCGGGAGGCAGAGGCAGGTGGATCTCTGCGAGTTCCAGGCCAGCCTGGACTACCAAGTGAGTTCCAGGAAAGGCGCAAAGCTACACAGAGAAACCCTGTCTTGAAAAACAAAAAACAAAAAGCGAAAAAAAAAAAAAAAAAAAAAAACCTAAGTAGCCAGAAAAAAAAGAAAAGAAAAGAGCTAGCTTTTCATATCGAATGCAATGGCTCTAAGAGTACCTCCTTTATTTACTGCCAGGTCTGGAATATTTAGCAGATACTGTGACTACATTCATCTATGTCCAGCTTGTTCATACTTCAGTTTGATTTGGAGCAAAATAATTTCACAAGGTGTGCTACATGCCTTCATCAGAGGCCACCTCTCTTTCTTGTGACACTATTGGTTACTAATGATCATCATTTAGATTCAGTTTCCTTAGAGGTTTCCAAATGACAATATTCTATCATTGTTTTTCACTCATTAGTGGAAATACTTCATTAAAAAGAAATCCTATCCTCAAGGTCTTGGTTACTTTCAAGTAGAATTTGTATGTAGGATTTCAGGTAGGATTCTAGTGGCAACCTAATCTTACTGGTATAAACCACCACATACACCCAGGCGTGGGCTTGCAATGGTTAAAAATCACAGTTTCAGTCTTTCTTCCAAAGTAGGCCTTCCCTTTTACTAATGAGTAAAAGGGGAGTTTGATAGAAAAGGTTTTTTTTTAATATAAAATATTCCTCTGGGGGGATCGTCTATTTATATGGAATTCCAAATGGAAACAAGAGAGGGAAAGGAGCCGGGCAGTGGTGGTGGTGCACGCCTTTAATCCCAGCACTCAGGAGGCAGAGGCAGGCAGATCTTTGTGAGTTTGAGGCCAGCCTGGTCTACAGAGCGAGATCCAGGAAAGGCGCAAAGCTGCACAGAGAAACCCTGTCTCGAAAAACCGAGAGAGAGAGAGAGAGAGAGAGAGAGAGAGAGAGAGAGAGAGAGAGAGAGAGAAGGAATCATTTTTTAAAATAGAACAAAATTTCTTGTAATTGAATGATTCCAATTCGAAAAGATCACTAAATTGTAATTAGGATAAAAGAAAAGCTTACATCTAAAAACATGCTTGTGCAATCCTAGAACGTCAAACACTAAGGAAATATCCTTAAAGCTTTCAGAGAGATAGAGAAAGAAAGATTTATCTACAGAGAAGTGAAACTCCTCATTAGCACACAGGAGTTCAACAGAGAAATAGAAACCCTAGAATTAACACCTGCAAAGTTGGAAAATAACTTTGAACCTATTTTATATTAGTCAGATACAAGAACAAAAGTAAAAAAGATATAATCAGCTATGAAAGAACTTGGGACTTTTACCTCACAGCTATCTATTCTGGAAACAAACAAAATATGATTTAAGGATGCGCTTCAACAAGCAACCTAAAAGAGTCAACAAGTAAGACCTGGGTGGGGTCTGAAAAACAAACAATAACCCAGTGTGCTGGCTAATTTTATGTCAACTTGACACAAACTAGAGTCATTTGGAAAGTGGGAACCTCAACTGAGAAAATGCCCCCATCAGATTGGCTTATAGGCAAGTCTGTAATGCATTTTCTTAATTAGTGATTGATGTGGGAGGGCTTAGCCCATTGTGGTGGTCCTGTGTGCTATAAGAAAACAGGCTGATGCCAGGCGATGGTGGTGCACATCTTTAATCCCAGCACTCAGCAGGCAGATCTCTGTATGTTCAAGGCCAGCCTGGTCTACAAAGTGAGCCCAGGACAGCCAGGGCTGTTACACAGAGAAACCCTGTCTCAAAAACCAAAAAACAAACAAACAAACAAAGAAAACAGGCTTAGGAAGCCATGGGGAGCAAGCCAGTAAGCAGCACCCCTCAAAGGCCTCTGAATCAGCCCCTGCCTCCTGGTTCCTGTTCTGCTTGAGTTCCTGTCCTAACTTCCCTCAGTGATGGAATGTGACTTGAAAGTGTTGTAAGCTGAAATAAACCCTTTTCTCCCCAAGTTGTTTATGGCCATGGTATTTTATCACAGCAACTGAAACCCTATCTAAGACACCTAAGATTGCAATAGAAAAAAATTCCTGAACTAGCCAAATAGGAGGGAAACTTTAAAAGAATGGTACATGCCAGAGAATTCAAAATTAGTCTATGCAAATGGTTGGAAGACATCAATAATACAATGATAAAGGCATGTGTATTATCTACAAAAAGATAATTTTAAATACCAAGAAAAGAAATACTCTCAAAAAGTCATGATACATATGTAAAATGGGACATGAGGAGCTGGGACTATAGCTTATCAATAGTGTACATGTAGCATTTGTATGGCCTGGATTCCATCCCTTTCACCAAAATAAAATTAAATGTAATATGAGTAAGCAATTGGTAGAGAATAAGAAGAGAAACCAACTGAACTTGAAAGTAGTAGTATTACCCTTCAAATGGCCCAGATATATGAAGATATAGGATTACATCTTCTCCAGTGATCAAATGACACACTCTAATTGCGAAGGGAATAAAACATACACCATGATGATGGCAATGTCATGTTTTCTGGATTTCAACGTCAACCTATAGATAAAGTATGAAATATGAATATAGTTATAGAGTAGACTGTAGCTGAAAGTTTTCCTGTGCCCCATCTGCCCCAAGGTCAGGACAAATCTCTCTCACCTGCAGCTGCTTGGACCTAAATAAACATACATAGGCTAATATTATTTTTAAACTATGGCCATGGCAGGCTTCTTGTTATCTAGTTCTTATATCTTAAATTAACCCATTTCTATAAATCTATACTTTGCCACGTGGCTTGTGGCTTACTGGTACCTTTACATCTTGCTTCTTCTGGCAGCGGGTAGCAGCATCTCCCCTGCTCTGTCTTTTCCCTTCCTTTCTATCTGGATTTTCTGCCTGCCTCTAAGTTGCCTTGCCATATGCCAAACAGCTTTATTTATCAAACAATCAGAGCAACATATTTTCACAGCATACAGAAAGACATCCCCCGTCAGTGGACTGTAAATATAGAAGTGATCTTTAGCAGCATATAAATGAATCAAATAACTGGCAGTAGTTGGGAGGTATTTCTTTTTTTTTTTTTTTTTTTTTTTTTTTTTTTTTGGTTTTTCGAGACAGGGTTTCTCTGTGTAGCTTTGTGCCTTTCCTGGAACTCACTTTGGAGACCAGGCTGGCCTCGAACTCACAGAGATCCGCCTGGCTCTGCCTCCCGAGTGCTGGGATTAAAGGCGTGCGCCACCACCGCCCGGCGGGAGGTATTTCTTGATTTGAGAGTGTAAAGCAGTGGTTCTCAACCCTCCTAACGCTGCAACCCTTTAATACAGTTCCTCATGTTGTGCTGACCCTCACATAAAATTATTTCATTGCTAATTCATAACTATAACTTTGCTACTGTTATGAATAGTAATGTAAATATCTAACATGCAGGATATCTGATATTGACCTCTGTGGAAGGGTCACTTGATCCCCAGAGGGGTCATGACCCACAGGTTGAGAACCACTGGTGTAGAGCCTTAAGAAGTAAGTATATATTACTAGTATGTCCATATGCTCCAGTGGAAGGCCACACATGCATGAATATATGGGTAGCACAAGTTTTACTTGATGGGGGGAAAGAGGTCAAAAAGTTCAGTGCGTAGGAAATGGAACTGGGAGGGATTGGGGGACGAATATGGTTAAAACTCGTTGTACAAAGTTCTTGACAAACTATATTTAAAAGTACAAATGAAACTTAAAGAGCATTATAAAATAAAGTAAAAGTAAACAATTGAACTTTAAAAAAGAAAGGGAGATACAAATCCCTTACCTGACATAAAGAGGAGTCAAGGGGTTGGGGATTTAGCTCAGTGGTAGAGTGCTTGCCTAGCAAGCGCAAGGCCCTGGGTTTGGTCCTCAGCCCTGAAATTTTAAAAAAAGGAGTCAATATTGCTAATGAGAAATAAATCAATATTTTAAAACAAAAGCATCTTGCTAAGAATTATGGAAATAACCCATGAAATGCCACCAGCAAGAAGGAAAAAAAAAGCAGATCATGTCATGAGTGAACTATGTAAGAAACATAGGCTTGTTTGTATCTTTCCACAATGTCAGATTTTATTGAATAAATTCACAATGTATGAAAGTTCATTATCAGCAAGGTGCCAGATACTCTCACTTTCCTTAATAGCCCTGGCTAAAGCAAACAAGGATCCTTTTATGCCAATATCAATTTACTAATGTTAACTCTCACAGCACACATTACACATTGTGTGTCAGTGTGTTTGTGAGAGAGAGAGAGAGAGAGAGAGAGAGAGAGAGAGAGAGAGAGAGAGAGAGAGAGAGCTTTACAGAATGGCTGTAAAGGGTTAAAAGAGGCAAGGAGATTTTAAAAGGCCTGTGAGACCAAGGCTGGGAAACTGATAAGGATGTGCTTGCTGGAGAGGTCTTGTTAAAGTAGTTGCAGATAGATGTAGAGTCAAGCTACAATTTGCCAAAATTCACTCAAGAAGAAATGGAAAAGCCAAGCAGACTTACAATCATTAACGAAATTGAAGCAGTGGTTACAGTACACCAACAGAAAAGGCTGGTGAGGTGGATCAGCAGGCAAAGGCACGGTGGAAGGAGAGCAGACCAATTGGAAGTCCCTGAGGTCAGTCGGGAGTTCTGTGCCTGTCCATCCTTGATGCACACATCAGACTGGTCAGTTAATAGGTTGATAGGGCCTGCTGCCATCATAGCTCTATGTGTTCACCTCTTTATGGAGTCTAGATGAAAAGGTTCCACATTTTCCTCTGTCTGGTGTACTCAACAACTTCATAGGCCTGGTTTTCTAAAATGATTTTAATATGCCCAATATACCTCAGTAAATGTGTACAGTATCATCCTTCATAATTTCAGGCACAAGTCATTTATCAGTCTGTAGTGTCAGATAGAAGGACTATTAGCATGTCCAACTCAGGTACAGTCATAGTTCATCCTCAAAACAGAATCAAAACTGCTTATAAAATGGAGTCTCTCAGGTAAAGACAGTCTGGAAAGACACTGTTTTACTTAGATCCTGGCACAACCTGATCTCAAAGGTCAAGAGTTTCAAGAGCATCATCACATGATCCTTTCAGGGAGAAGTTGGAGAAGCAAGATCCCTTATACTTTTCATTGTTGCCCCCTTCTGGCTATTTCATTCAGTCAGTCATTCTTCTGACAAACACTTGAAGTGTGTCTACTTACCACCGCAGCAGGCATGATTCCAAGCACCAGCATAAAGAGATGGAAAATGCAAAGAATGTTCCCGCCCTCAGGGAACCACATTCTAGTGGGGGAATGTAAAAAAATAAACATGTAAATCTCTTCCTAAAAGAGGTAAGTGTAAATAATACTATGCACAAAGAAAACTATAAGACAAGATTTTAAAAAAATGGCCTGTGAGGGATCAAGAAATCCTCTATGAAAAATGAGCTATGAGCTAAAATATTCTTTTGAGAAAAGCTATAGATACATGATCTCTTTCTTCCTAGGAGGCGCCATACCTGCTGTGCAAATCTGCCTATCTCTCCCCAGCAACCAACTCATCAAACCAAAAGATTTGGAGAGAGGAAGCCACAACCAGACCACAGGCAGTCTTGCCCAGAGTAATGATTGCCTTGCTGCCTTAGAGTCACCAGAGGACCTTCCTAGTGACGGTTCTCAAACAAGGAAGACCTGCTCCAAAGTGATTCACTGGGAAACCTTCAGGAATATGCCCCTAACCTGTGTCCCTGTAGCATGGCAAAGAGGCCCAGGCTTCTGTTAAAGGCTTCTCCAGAGAAGCACAATGAAGAGAGGCCTTTCATATAGAGACAATGTCTATTGCTCCCTGAGAGCAAGGCTGAGTCTGAGCCATAATATTACTGTAACTGGCTACCAAGACTCTTCGGTTTTGTCTTTTGTTCAGGTGTTTTTGTTTGTTGTTTTGTTTGGTCAGTATGTAGGTCTAGGTATCGTGGAAATCACAATGATTCTCCTGCCTCAGCCTATGGAATGGTGGCAGTGGGGTTTCCAGATGTGAACCACTACACCTGTTACTGATAATGTCTTTTAAAACATTAAAAAGAATGACCTCAGGTGACATTCAAATGTTGGGGGTTACATTGTGATGAGCTGTCCCTAGGCTTTTTTCATTCTTCCTCTGTAAGTTCCAGGAAGTACTCTATGTTAAACCTGAATAAATGCCAGCCTCACAGGAGCGATCTAAAGTCCCTAGACGAGTATAATACTCAACAGAACTCTGGCTCCAAATGGCAAGAAACTGCATGGTGTCACATTGGGTACTGAGAGCCATCTGTTTCAGAACAAACAAGTAGATCTCCTTATTTGACAGTAGAGTCATCCATTTTGCTGAAGATCTACTATGTATGATACTACACATAGTGATTTGAAATAATACACTAATCTTTTGGACTTCTTTATAGCTGTGGAAAGAAAACTAGCCACGATTTTAGACTTCAAAATACCTTTCTTTAAAAAGTCCAATGTTGACTTACAAAGTCTTTATTCTACAGAACATGTTTACCTTAAAGGTAACACACATTCTCATACATATTTCCTAAATATAAAAAGATCTTTCATGTTGTGGTAAGTCTCAGTGTGGGTTCATTTTAGGAGTAAAACTGCCTTTTACTCTTCCTCATGCTTATTTGTCCTTGATAGCAAAAAATGCAGTCTACTTATATATTATATATAAATAAATTGTAATTAAATGTAACCATAGAATGTATGTATTTTCAATTGAAAATCCACTCTAAATTTAGTAGATATTTGGGGGGTTTTTGCTTTTGCTTTGGTTTTGGTTTTTCAAGACAGGGTTTCTCTGTGTAACAGTCCTAGCTGTCCTGGAACTCGATTTGTAGACCAGGCTGGCCTCGAACTCACAGAGATTGCCCGACTCTGCTTCCTGAGTGCTAAGATTAAAGGCAAGTGCCGCCATGCCCAGCTCTAATAGATATTTGAAGTACAAAAAAAAGGACCACCTGATTTGCGGACCGTGGTTATGGTTGAAAATGGAGTGTCCTCTACAGGCCCATGTATTGAAGGCTTGTTCCCCACCTGGTACTGTTAGGTAGAGAAGTGGTAGAAAGTTTAGGAAGATGGGTCTCATTGAAGGAAGCAGATCATGGCAGTGGGGAAGCTTTGAAGGGCTTGTTGTCTCTGGCACCGTTATAACTCTCTACTTCCTGCCTGCCATATGATGTGATGCTGCTATGCTCCACCATGTGCTCCCCAGCATAATGTCTTGCCTCAGCACCGCCCTGAGCGGTGGAGCCAAGTGCCCACTGGTTGAATCTTCTGAAAACATGAGTCAAAGCGAATATTTCCTCCTTTAAGTTGTTTCTCTCAGGCATTTGTCTCAGCTGCTCAATGTCCTGTAGCACAAAGAAGCATGCTTCAGGCTACGTTCAAGCAATGCAGCATGGTGGTACTTGCCTGGAATCCCATTACTTAGATGGCTGAACCAGGAAAACTGGAAGTTCAAGGCTAAGTTACTGTGGAGACCCACAGAGGCTATCGAGTGAAAAATTACTCAGGGTCAGAGAATCTGAGCTTGCTTACCCAGCAGGGCTGCATAATGAGATGATTTGGCCACGGGTGTGGTTACCAGGTGTTTGGAAGGTTCTACACTTGGCTGTACGGTGTGCTTTGATCTTGCAAGGGGGGGGGGGTCTTTTCCTCTCCCCTTGGCATATTATTAAAAAGCCCTTTTAAATAAACCTCTGGGCTGTTGGGTACTGACCCAGGCCCTCCCGAAGCTATCCTGTGTGTCTGTC
Source organism: Peromyscus californicus insignis (assembly GCF_007827085.1). Taxonomy (NCBI): domain Eukaryota; kingdom Metazoa; phylum Chordata; class Mammalia; order Rodentia; family Cricetidae; genus Peromyscus; species Peromyscus californicus. The sequence continues at coordinate 100,598,969 of NW_026294391.1, forward strand.
TTTCTCCTCTGTCATCTAGGTCTATCTTTCTATCTGATATTTTCTCATTCCTCTCTCCTCCACCCAAGAACCCTTCATAAGGTGGGAGCAAGTCGGAGCTGGACTCCCACAGACCCCCACAAGTTACACAGTGCGAACCCTCTCAATAAAGCAAACAAAGAATACTTAAGATGCTCAGGAAGCTATTCCATTGTCCTCCAATCACCAAGCATCCCTAGGAGACATTCCTTACATTCCTCACCAACTCTCTCCCAACCAGTCACAACATGCTAATTATTGAAGTCAACACTTCCTTGTGAATATCCCTCTTTCTTCGACTGTACCACTTTCAGCCCCAGTTCTCTCCATGGCCAGGCAGAGACATTTCTAGCATCTCCACAGAGGGTTAATTTTATCATGTCTGACTAGAGATCCCAATGTTTGCAAAACTTCTAAAGAACATATTTCCATTCTACCATATCCAAATCCACATGTCCCCTGCCACCACAGGCTAACAGAAAAGCAGCCAGACAGAACATGCAAACCAGATTTTTCAGGAGTCTACTGCTTATCATCCACAGTCTAATAATATGACTAAGCCTTTATCTCTTGCTTGTCTTGTCGCTCCAACAAAATACCTGACAAATGCAACTTAAGGAAGGAAGGGCTTACTTTATAGTCCACCCTAGCAGGGAAGTCGTGCTGGGAGTAGTCTGAGGTCCCTGGCCACACTGTGTCCACAAGCAGGGAGTCATAAATGCTTTTTCTCAGTTCCCTTTCTTTTTTTGATTCAATCCGGGACCTTAGCCCATGGACTGGATCCACCTCCATTTAGGGTGGGTCTTCCCACCTCAGTCAACCTAATCCAGAAAATCCCTCCCAGACATTCCCAGGGTCCTGTATCCATGGCAAGTCTAAATCCCATCAGGTTAACCATATTAACCACAGGGCCATACACTTCCCAAATGCCTATGACACTCTGCATAGATTCTTAAACTGTGGGTTGCAGCTTCATATGGGGTCACTTAACTGAATATGGGGTTCCTGAAAAGTGTGACAACAGTAAAAGTTTTCTTCACACTCAGCAACCAAACACTTAATTTAAAATCAAATGTGTAATGAATCCCAGGGGTTTCTGGTACCCTCACCTGTGTTGTACTCTAAGACTTCACTGCGGGCTTGATTCTCAACAGAGAATATGTGCTGTTGGCACTGTGCATGGCAGCAGACCATGCCGGACCCAAAAAAAGCTGCCTCCAACACCTCAGCTCAGATTTGAGACCACTGAATGTTACAGTGTTTTTACTATGTATGCAAAGTTTCTACTCTTGTAAATATATGTTCAATTATGAAAAACAAAGACTTTTAATAGTTTCCTACAATACCCCCATCAACATGTACCAATGAGTAAATCTTTGGGTTTTATTATTTTACAGTGATTTTTAAAATTACTGTTTCAGTTGCTAAACTATCATTAAATAGATTTTGGGTTAACATTGAGACAGAATTTCCAACAAATTCTGAAAGTGGTCCTAAATATACTTTTACCATCTTGTACTAAGTAATCATGCAAAAGTAGTATTTTCAGCATCGATAGATATAAAATGCAACTATTAGAGCTGGGGCTGTAACTGTGATGCCCAGATCTCAGGGACCCCCCAAAAGACCACCATGGAAACTGAATCCCACATGTAAAAGCAAAGAGCATTTATTTTATCTTCAAACTCTAAGCTTGGTCTCCAGGTCTGAGGCAGCAGTGAGAACAGAGAGCCCAGAGCCCAGGCAGGGTGGGGTTTTTATCATAGCAGAAGTTGGGGTGAGGGGATTTCCAGGGTTCAGGACCATGATTGGCTGACATTTGTCTAGGGGTATAGGGAATGTTTGAAATGTCACTTATTTCCCCTTAGATGCAGGCCCCACAGGGTGGGGTCAGCTTATGGCTCTTCCTGGGTCCAGGTGTTGCCTGCCAGAAGCTGTATCTGGGCCTCAGGTATTTCCCCTTAGACACAGGCCCCACTAGGTGGGGTCTGCCAGAAGCTGTGTCTGGGCCTCTAAGCCTGTCATGGCAGCTGTGTGGTCAAGCTGTTTTGGGGCCCCTCTACATAACTCAATTGATAGAGTGATTACCTAGCGTGCACAAAGCCCTGGGTTCAGCCCCCAGCACCACACAAACTAGGCATGGTGCACACATCTGTGATCCTAGCACTCAGGGGGAAAGGCTTGGAAATCAGGAGTTCAAGGTCATATTTGGCTACATCCTAGACCAAGGCTACTTAAAACTTTTTCTTTGACTTTTTCCCTTTTCTATTTATTTTTTGAGGGTTATTTTTTCTAAAAGTCACAAAATTAATAAGGCCCCTTCTCAAGGTTTTATAAGCATTAACAATAGCTTAGTAAGTGACTGGGTTTATTGAGGTTACTTATAGGAGTACTGGTAATGAGTCACAAAGAGCATGGATAACTCAAAGACAGCTGCATCACAGAAAAGTCACATGAAAGTTCCATCTCTGGAGCTCCCTGTTTGACTTAAAAGTAGCTTCTCTGGTCAGAACATATCCTTCCCCAGCAACTGTTACTGCTTATATAACCTTGGGTAGGGGTCTTGTAAATCTTAGAACTCTTAGGGTCTTCCTGAGCCTTGTAAGTTTCATTTACATCCTTGGCCTTGTATGTTTCCCTTACTTCCAGAGTCTGTGTGCCTGCATGCATGTGTGTGTGTGTGTGTGTGTGTGTGTGTGTTGATACATGTGTGTGTGTAGATGTACATGCACATGTGTGCATATACATTTGGAGGCCAAAGGACAACCTTGGGTATTGTTCCTCAGGAGCTGTCCACCTTGTCTCTTTTGTGAGACAGGTTTTCCCACTGACCTGGAGATCACCAAATAGGCCAAGGTGACTTGCCAACAAGCACCAGGGATCTGTCTGTCAGTGCCTCCCTAGTGCTTAGATTAGAAGTGCTTTTTACATGGGTTGTGGGGAATTGAACTCAGGTCCTCTTGACTGACTGATCCATCTCCCTAGCCCACTTTCTGAGTCTTATGACCCTCCTTCCTTGAAGGGAAGGAAAGTTTCAATTAAGAGCAAATAGCTCCACAACGGCACTCCTGCACCAAACTGACACCTGTGCCACCAATGTTCATATCTCAGGAGATGTAGTGAAGGCTGGATTTCCTATGATAGCTTAGATTTTAACTGTTTCTCTAAAAGTCTCTATTCCAAAGCCTTGGCCTATGGCACTACTGAGATATTATAGAACCTTTAAGGGGTGAGGTCTAGCAGAAGGAAGTTAGAGCACTCGGGATGCCCATGAAGGATGTTGGGACCCAGGCCCTTCCTCTCTTTCCTTCAGCATCCTTCTCCACCACATTCTCACACCATGATATTCTGTGCTGCCAGCTCTACAAAGCACCAGGCCGAACTGCTTGTGGCCTGAACCCTCTAAAAAGGAACCAAAGAAGCCTTTTCTTTGATTTTTCCTTTTTTTTGTCTTACTTTATTTAGGCAGGGACATATGTAGCCCCAGCTGGCCTTGAATTCCTGGTTGTCCTTGTTATTTATTTGTGGCGCTAGTTACCATGTGAGAGAAAACATGAGGTACAATGAAACCCACTATAAGAGTTCTTATTAGGGGAGAGTAAAGAGGGATTGTGCAATAGGCCTACTAGAAACAAACGGTGTGGAAAAAGGGCCGAGGGGAATGGGTGGAATGGAATCTCTTTTTATAGGTCCCCCGCCCCAAGCATGCACATATGGGTTTACATAGCTATGCCATGCATGTGTAGATTATGTGATCACGCTCCATGATGATTATGAGGATTACATAGGACGCAAGGCCCTCCTGGGGTGACTAAGCATTCTGCCTCCCTGATGGACAGCACATGCAAGGTCATGTAGCTAGGGGTGGCTGGGAGTTATAACAGTAAATGCCACCACACTTAGCTTTCTCTGTAAGCTGACTTTTTAAAAAAGATTTATTTATTTATTTATTTATTTATTTATTTATTTATTTATTTTTTTATTTATTATGTATACAGTATTCTGCCTGCATGAGTCCCTGCAGGCCAGAAGAAGGCACCAGATCTCATTACAAGTGGTTGTGAGCCACCATGTGGTTACTGGGAATTGAACTCAGGACCTCTGGAAGAGCAGATGGTGCTCTTAACCACTGAGCCATCTCTCCAGCCCCATAAGCTGACTTTTTTTTTTATCAGCTGTGCACAGTAATATAAACCTGCAATCCAAGCACTTGGGAAGCATAGGCAAGTTCAAGACCACCTTGGGCTGCATAATAAGACACCATCTCAAAAAAGTTTATCAGGTATTTTGTTCAGCACATTCCCCACTGAGGCACTCATCCAGATTCCCATGCTCAATGAATAATCGCACCAATCAGGCCTATAGGGTTTCAACAGTAAAAAGTTTCATCACTGACTAAAAATATTCTGGATTTCTGCAGGAAGTCCTATGAGACAAGTATATTTGCCAGAGTTTTATCTAGCTCCCTGCCATTACCTGCCCCAATGCATATTCAGACTCTTTCTCTGAACCAATCACATTCTCAGAGGCTGTGAACCCAGTTACCTTTCCCTCCACCTCCCTGTTTTCCATGCATATCTACCTCATCTTTCACCACTCCTTACTAGACCCAGCTGGTCTCCACCCCACCTTGTACCTCCACCCTTAGCATCCAGTGTTGCCAAATGAGAAACTGGAAACAAAGCACAACAGGGAAGACTTGGGGGCAAGCTCTGACTCCAGTTCTGACCCCATATCATATCATTTAGCACGCAGGGAGTGAACAGCAGAAGACGCAGGCCCAACCCTGCTTTCTCAGGCTCATCACCTCTATATAAATTGCCAACACTTATTTAGAGTGACCTCTACGCCTCTTGCCAAAGACTATGTTCTTTTTACTTCACCTAGGGATACAACCAGCTGAGGCAAAAATCCAGTTCTTCTATATATGGTCAGAGAATGAAATATGATAGCCATGCTTTCAGTTAGGAATGACTGACTGAGTTTATTAAATATATTACAAAAAAGTCAAACAAACAAACAAACAATGTCAAATAGCAGACAGAGGAGAAGCACAGATGATAGATAGCAAAACATCAAATCCAGCACTCACAGACATCCCACAGAGATACCTGGAGTAGCTCAATTGAGAGAGCAAGCTAAAGGCAACACCATCAAATCAGGGCCTCACCAACATCCCGCAGAAATCAGCTGGGGAAGATTCCGCTGCTGTTTCTGATTGAGGGAGTCCTGAGCAGAGCAGAGAGTCTCCCAGGGTGAGGCTTCCAAGTCAAAGAACAAACACCAGCAGAAAGGTGACATCATCAAACTGGGCACTTACAATCAGCTGGCAGCTGCCAACTAGGGAAGCCCTATGCAAACAGCCATATTGGAGTTCACAACGGACAGTTCCAGGCAGAGCCGAGCATGCTCTTCAGGGACAAGCACCCAGCTTCTCTTCCCCAGTATAAGCTTTTTTATGTCTCAAAGCAATCAACAATAGTAGTCTCTACTAGAAACAGTTTATTGTAGGTGTTCTCCAGGGCACATATCCTCACTATCTTCAGCAACTTGCTGGTTTCCCCCTTTCCTGTTACAGAACCAAGGGGCAACCTGACTCAGGACAGGAGATTTGGAAGGCTCAACATAAACATGCTTGGATCTGAGGTTCAGGAAGTGGAAATCCTACTTTCAGAGCCAGCTTCCCAGTGAACTCAAACAACACATGACAATCTACCGATATAACGTATATTACACCAGTGAAAATCATCTTTGCCACAATTAAAAGGAAGGAAATTAGTGTGGCCTCTAAGGAAATTTGTATGGAGGTTTGATGAAATGGCCTTTCACAGAGATAGGGCAGGTTTGCTCCCACACAAAAGTCTTAAAGCCAGGGAAACAAATTCTAGAACCAAACCAAACAATCAACCCCCTATAGTCTTTCATATGGTCTACATCCAGGCCACTTTAGAAGTGTGTGCATCAGGAGGAGATCCCTGGGGCTTTGCTTATACTACAAGAGCACATTTACCGTGCCTCTCTTCTGCTGACAGAACAGTCAGAAGGAAGGGTCCCATTCCATAGTCTAAAGGGAAAACACGGTCACTCCACAGCCAGTGTTTTATGTAAATATGTATTTGCCCTTAAGGGGACCCTAAAGGACTGGGAACTCAGGTCCCTAAGTTCAAATCTAACACCATGTTGCATTAACTGAGCAAATATGTATTCACATCATATTGGACACCAATGACAAATCTAACACCATGTTGCATTAACTAAGCAAATATGTATTCACATCATATTGGGCACCAATGACAGACCTAAGAAATGATTCCATCCAAGTCCAGTCCCTTGGATTGATGACTAGGGTTTGTGGTGATGTATTGTGTCCCCCAATATACTGTGTCCCCCAGTAAAATTTGTCTGAGTATCAGAGGAAAAAGCTAGCTACTATAGTAAACATAGAAGTCAGGCAATGGTAGCACATGCCTTTAATCCTATCACTTGGGAGGCAGGGATCTGTCTGGATCTCTGTGAGTTCAAGGCCACACTGGGGAACAGAGCCAAGTGTGGTGACATACGTCTTTAATCCCAGCACTAACCATAGAGGTCTGGAGGTCTGTACAGACAGACAGGAAGTGACAGAGCTAGGCAGGAAGAGGGAGTGATGTAGCTGGGCTGAGAGAGCAAATGAGGAAACAAAACAGAAAGGCATATAGGCGTGGATATGCAGGAAGTAGGGCTCGCTTTGGAGACTGAGGTGTCGGTGAGATGAGGCTAACTTGTGGCTTTTCCTATTTCTCTGATCTCTCAGGTTTTCACCCCTATATCTGTCTCTGTGCTTTTTATTTAATAAGACCGTTTAGCAATTCGTCTACAAGGGTTACTTACAGGAGCATGGTAAGGGGTTACTTCAGAAACTTAGGGAACTTAAAGGAAGTGACAGCACTGAAAAATGTCCACCTTCCCCAAGCAATTGTTAACTGCTTATATATTCCCGAGGAAAGGAGGGGCCTTATGCATCTCTATGAGCCCTGGGGGCCACCTCATGAGCTGCTCCTGAATCCCTTATGCACTGCCTCATGAGCTACTTGTGTGCTGCCTCATGAGCCCTGTCTCCCCCACAAAGAAACACCAGTAGGCCCAATCTTGGGAGGGTCTCATTTGAGCAATCATGACTGCTGGGATGTCAAGGCAGCAGTGGCCATGCATGCCCAGAAGACAGCGTCCCACAACTCTACAACTTAAATTTGAATTACAAAGAAAGCTTGTGATTACCCTGGAGAATACACAGACTCTAGACAGCTTACAACACCATTTAAATCCATCTGTGGCCTTCTGCATAGCAATTGTTCACTAAATCTTAGTCACTATTGTTATTCCATTATCTATTTCTCATGCTACAAAATAGAAAGGAAAATAAAGGAAAGGGGGCATTACTCTGAACAATTGTGTGAGGCATATTGCCCCTCTGAAGTGGGGAAGTCAGGAATAAGCCTCTTATCCTCCACACAGATTTAGACCACACTCATTTTAAAAATCCATGGTTAGCCCTGAAGTGGTAAGGGATGTGTATCTGTTTCAGCCAACAGCTACCCTTAAAGAAGTAGTAAAGACAAAAGGCATATCTGTTTGTGGCCCCGCTGATGGGAAATGCATTTAAAATGCCATAGCCTACCTTCACATGTCCTGAGGCAAGGCCCAGAGCAATGTGCCAGGCTGAAGAACTAGGATGCAGGCAAACATGCCACTAGAGAGAGAGGAAGGACCTGGAGCAAAGCCAAGCCCTGTGATAGGCATGGGTAAAGTGCCGCTTGGTGAAGAAAGATGGATAGAGTTGAATTCGAGGAAACAAGGATTCCAGGGCCTAACTGGTGATTTCCTCTCCACCTGTAGACATGGATGCGTGGGTAGTAACATTTTAAAAAGTCCCTGTGCTTACCTGGGCATGATAGTAGATACCTGTAACTCTAGCACTTGGGAAGACTAGCCAGGAGGATTGGAAGGAAGGGAAGGAGGGAGGGAGGGGAGGAAGGGAGGGAGGGAGGGAGGGAGGGAGGGAGGGAGGGAGGGAGGGAGGAAAGGAAGGAAAAGAGGAGAGAAGAGTTGAGTTTGAGATATGCAGCCAAGCTATACTGTTCAGTGAAAGAAGTTTAAATCAGATTATTATGACTAATGCGGTCTCGTGTGTGTGTGTGTGTGTGTGTGTGTGTGTGTGTGCGTGTGTGTATAAGGGATACACACACATATGCCACATACTTGTAAATGAAGCCGAAACTTACAGAAGGATAAACAAAATGAATGGTAACTGTGGTTACCTCTGGGGAATAGAGTTGAGGAATATGGTAAAGGGAAATTACTTTTTTACTTTGGAGTTATATTTCTATTTTGGCTCATTTTCATAATGAAAAAACAGATTTTTCTCTAATTTGGGTATGCATTTATTCTTCTGTCATATTTTAACCTTTTATTTTGAAGTAATCTCAAACTGACAAGAGTCATTTTAAAAAGATGCAAAATTCCTATATACACTCCCTTGTATCACCCTTAAATGTTAATGCTTTATGTCAAACCTCAGATATTAGTATTGATATGATACCACTGACCAGTTGAACAGATCCTATGCAAAAGCTGTTAACTGCTTCCTTTCTGTTCTTTTCATGGTCTGAACTTCAACCCAGGGACCCACACTGTATTTAGCTGTCATGTCCTCCAGACAGGCAGCCCCTCAGGCTCTCTTTGTTTCTGCTGACCTTGACATTTTTGCGAAGTAATAGCTATAGACGTTCTGCAGAAAGATGCTCAGCTTGGGTTTGGATAATGCTTTCTCACCGTTAAATTTAGGTCAGGAGAAGAGAAACCACAGAAATTATGCTAGTCACTTTCTGCCGCCATCAGGAAGCACAGAGTGTAACTATGTCTCCTTGCTGTTTGTGGTGGCTTGCATCACTTGCCTGGGGTACCTTCTGCATTTCCTTATTCAAAATGTACTGGTTTTCCTTTTAGAATTAACATTTTGTTGGGAGATAGTCTTAGACTATGTAAATATACTATTTTTTCCACCATATTTCACCCACTAATCCTTTGATAATCCTTACCTAAATTAATTATTGCTGTGATACTTGCTAAATAATGACTTCCTATTTCTGTCCCCCCTTCTGCATTTATTAATTGGCACTCTACTGTGAGGAGGAGTTTCCCTTTTTTTGGCGGGGGGGGGGGTTTCCTGATAAGATGCCTCAGAAGTTAAAAGTACATGGTATTCTTGCAGAGGACTCAGGTTTGGTTACCAGCACCAACTTTGGATGGCTCAGAATGTGACTCCAGCTCAAAGGGATCTGATGCCCTCTTCTGGCCACTTTATGCACTATACATACCCACACAGAAACACATAAATAAAAATAAAATAAATCTAAACATTTTTAAAAGTGTTTCCTTCTTGGAGGGTGGGAATAGAGAATGGTGGGAGAGGGACTTCAAGGAGAGGAGGGAGCAGAAACTGTGGCCAGGCTGTAAAATTAATTAATTAATTAATTTAAAAAAGTTTTTCCTTCTCCTGGTATATGAAATCAACTATTTATTTAAATAATCATGAATTTCCCAAAAGAATGTATTGTCACAATTTAAAGTTGGATTTTTCACATTATATGCAACATGGAAAGGTTAATGGCTATTTACAGACAATATGGCATGCTTTTTCATGAATCTCTCCATTTTTCATTTGGTTTTTGGAACCTTTTTCCATCAGTTTGAAGAGTTCTTTACATGGTCAGAATTCTAACCTTTTATCTGTCATGCAACCTATACATATTTGCTTCCTGATTTTGTTTTCTTTTGTTTGTTTGTTTGTTTGTTTCGGTGTTGCTATTGCTTGCACTAAAAAAAAAAAAGATGGTGTTTACTATATATCCCCCAGCTGACTTCAAACTCAAGATCTTCTTGCCTCAGTCTAGGGAGTACTATAACTGTCCATTTTGTTAAAACGCTGATTGTAATGGTGCTTTTATCATGCAAATTTCATAATGATACTAATACTTATTTGCCTTTTCCACTATGTGGACATTTTGACCAAATGGTACAAAGTAAGAGTAGAGCATGGGTGGCACAGATTTGTAATTCCAGCACTTGGGAAGCAGAGACATTCAAGCGTTCGAGGCCAGCCTGTGCTACATAGATAGTTCAAGGCTAGCCTAGGTTCCAGAGAGAAACCCTTTCTCAAAAAAGAAAAAAAAACTTAAAAGAAAAAATAAAGTTCAAAATAAAATTTAGGGGCTGGATGTGGTGGTGCACATCTTTAATCCCATCACTCACAAGGCAGAAGCAGAAGGATCTCTGAGTTCAAGACCAGCTTGGTCTACGGAGTGCATTCCAGGACAGCCAGGGATACTCAGAGAAGAAAAAAACCTCAAAAAACCAATAAATAGATTTAGGCCTGGAGAGATGGCTCAGCAGGTAAAGGCACTTGACACCAAACGTGGCAACCTGAGTTCCATCCTTGAGACCCACATTGTGGAAAAAGAGAACCAGCTCCTACAGGTTCCCCTCTGACCTCCATATGCATGCTGCCATGTACACACACACACACACACACACACACACACGTGCATGCAAAATAAATAAATAAATCTAATAGAGCAAAGCAAACTTTGCATAAACTCAGACAGTGGTACTAAATATATTGGTATTCACTGCATTCATCACTCCACACTTTCAGAGGAAGCGAGACCTTGCTGAAATAGCAAAATCAATTTTTATCAAATTTCAATCATTGAGCATGTTTACAAATTATTTTCCGTGTGACAAAACAAGAGGCATGCATGGAATATGTGTCAGATACCCACATACAACGACTGTCTCACTGGAAAGGAGTTGTTTGGCTTGCAAGTTGAAATTGGCACTTTAAAAAAATCTTATAATTTAATTTTCATTTAATGTGTATGGGTGTTTTGTCTACATGTATTCTGTGCACCACTTGCATACCTGGTGCCCTCAGAGGCCAGAAGAAGGCATCAGATTCCCTAGAACTGGAGTTAGAAACAGTTGTGAGCTGCCATGTGGGTGCTGAGAATCAAACCTGGGTCCTCTGGAACAGCAGCCAGTGCTCAACTGCAGAGCCATCTCTCCAGTCCCCTATTTTTTGTTTTTAATTTATATATAATAACCATGCATATTAAGTACCTTTTCATGGAACACTTTTTTGTTGTTTTTTGAGATAGGGTTTCTCTATATAACAGCTCTGGCTAGAACTCACCCTGTAGACCAGGCTGGCCTCAAACTCACAGAGATCCGCCTGCCTCTGCCTCCTGAGTGCTGGGATTAGAGGCATGAGCCACCACTGACCAGCTGGAACACGATTTTTTATTTCTTTCCCCCCTAAAATGGTTGGTTTTTGGCAGTGGGCTGGAAGGGATGGCAAAATTAGCATTCACAGACAACACCACACACCAGTCACCAGGGCAGCATAAGAATGATGGGAAAGAGCCTGAAGGCCCCCTCTTCAATAACAAGTGAGTAGGCAGGGGGCCTGAAGTGTCCATGGGGCAGCCTTAGATCACCTCTGCTTAGTAGGCATGGTTAGAGATGAAGAGAGATTCACTGGCTGTGGCTCCAGACTGACCACTTGGGGTATACTTTCCTTGACAAGCAAGGCTGTTGGCCAGGGCTCACTTGATGTATTCCTCCTGGGCAGCCTTCAGGTTCTCCTTTTTCCCACCCCAGGCCTTCAGAGCAGAGGCCTGCAGGGCTCGGTCATAAGAGAAAGTCAAGACCCATGGCTTCAGCAGCAGACATTTGTTGATAGCATTGAGGTTGATGGATGCCTCTTCCTCACTCTGCCCTCCAGACAGGAAAGTGAACCCAGGGACAGCAGAGGGCACTGTGCAATGAAGAGCTGGGACAGTTGCCATGGCAATCTCCTTATTGGAAAATTTCTGGGTACAGGCATGGCCTGGGGTGACCATGTTGGGCTTCAGCAATGTGCCTTCCAGATAGATATGGTGGTCACTCAGAGCCTTGTAGACAGCAGCCGGTACTGTTGTGGCTGCGTCGTGAAACTCCTGAGCAAGACCACCACAGAGCCGATTATCTGATGCAAAACACAAAGGGATTTATTGATAACAAGCAAGCCTGGGCTTGGTCCGTGTCCAACATCCGATGAAGCAGGTGGAGGAGGACGGCCCTGAGCTCTCAGAGTGAGTGAGGGGTTTTTAAAGGGAAACACCACAAGCAGGGTGGTACAAACCTTGGCAACATATGATTGGGTGAGGGTATGTAACTTTTGAATTTACTGGTTGGAGGTTGCAGTTATCATTTTGGGGCAAGCCTAGACAAGTCCCAGGCTCTGTCCTTGAGCTGTCATGGAGGCTGCCTGGCCTCACACGTTCACATTGACCCATGCACGTAGCTCTAAGTTGGTGAGGGGTCCCAGACACTAAACAACTCGCTGAACCTTGAGCAGTCAGAGTACGTGCAGAAAGAGAGCTACTGCAAGGACTAAGTCATAGCCCTCCCAGAAACTGCTTGCTTAAGTCTCAGGAAACTGAAATTGAGGCCTGATCTCTGAGAGAAGATTCACAGCCTGTTATGGTGTCTGCTTGGTCCTTTCAATACCTTCTCAGTTACATAATGACAGCGCTTTAAGTCATGGTCCCCAACAGGGAGGATTTCAAGCTCCACAATGAGTGCAATGCCATTCTGCTGGAAGATGCTGGCATAATGGACCAGGACATTGGCATTTTCCATGATGGCAAGAGCTGAGGGAGTATGTTCCCCAATCTTTAGCGCACAACACCACTTAGCAAAGTCAGCTCCATCCTTCTTATACTGGGCACAGCGTTCAGACAGCCCATCCAGCCCTTGGGTGGTGGTCTCGCCATTGGTTCCAGCAGAGGCACCTCACCTTTATCTACCCTAATGCCCACAACACCACCCTTGGACTTGATAACTTGGGGGGAGGGACATCCATCATCCGCCTTCTGATACAGTGTTTCGTGGAAGAGGATCACCCCCCAATGCAGGGATTCACACGGTCAGCAGCAGTCAGCAGCAGCGGGCGGTGGGAACGCCTGTTCTCTTCCGTGTTCTCAGTGCCAATGGACTGCAGCTGCTTGGCAATGCTTCCGGTGGACTCATCTGCAGCCAGGATGCCCTTACCTGGAGCCACAATTCTATAAGCGATGTCAGAGAGCTGCTCCTTCTGTTCCGGGTCAGTGCTGGGTACGGCTAGGGCATGATGCCAGTGGTAGCCCGTTCCCGGCACAGGAGGGGGTGGATCTGCCAGGTACCGCCTTGGGTAAGCGAAAGGACTGAGGAGCAAACGCAGCTAGAGTCACCAGAATCTCATTCTGTGGTGTGTTCCAAAACAACTCAGCCTATTCAGCTGAGGGGGTGGGAGGGGCTTTTTATGCCATTTTAATTAAGTTAATTTTATTCTTATATAAGGGAAAGTTGGAATTTTTATTAGGAGTGTTTCAATATCTAAATAAATTGAGTTTCTCTCCTATGAAGAATACACTGGGAAATGCAATAAACACAACTATCAATGCAGCATATTTTTTTCTGATGAAAATCCCATTAAATAGAACGTATCAGAGTCCTATAGTTTTAACTTTTTAAATTTCACTTCACATAGTGTCCTCTAGGTTTATCCATGTGTCCTGAATGACATCATGTCATGTTTTATATAGTTAAATAGTATTCTATTTTATATATGTACCGTGTTTTCTTTATCAAACTGAAAACCCTTATAAACAGGAAAAAAATCAAAAGAATGAAGACACAACCTATGGTTAAATATTTGATAAGAAAGTAATACCCAGAATATATAAAGAATTCTAAAAACTAAGAAGCAAAAAAAAAAAAACCCACACAGATAACTTGACGTAAAAAATGGTTAGCAGGCTGGGTGGTGGTGGTGGTGGTGGTGGTGGTGGTGGTGGTGGTGGTGATGCACACCTTTAATCCCAGCACTTGGGAGGCAGAGCCAGGCACATCTCTGTGAGTTCAGGGCCAGCCTGGTCTACAGAGTGAGTTCCAGGAGAGCCAGGGCCACACAGCGAAACCCTGTCTGGAAAGAAAAAATGGGTAGCAGACCTCAACAGATATTTCTCTAAAGAAGCATATCTAAAACGCTCAATGAACAAATCAAAACCACCTCGCACCTGCTAGAATGGACATCATCAAAAGGAAAAAAAAGACAAATGCTCTGGAAGAAAAAGGGGTTTTGATAAGAAGAAAGTGATTATCGCTGTCAACTCCAGGTACAGGTTGAGTGAATAAAGACTTAACTGTTGGGATGAGAGACCGGGAAGTAATTAGCGGTCGTTCTAGGAAATGTGAAATGTGCATTCTAGGCTAGTGACAGTCAGCCTGGAGTACAGTGCCAAAGGGAATGGCGGCTGGTGAAATGGAGGCCACTTTACATTGTCCGTAAAGCACCTGACGGCTTGCCTCCGCTCAACCCACGCCACTTTGCCTCTTCGTTTGTGTGTAGAGCGTATCAGCTAATTGTAACAGGACTGCATTTAAACAGACTCTGGGTAAAAGAAACTGTTAACAAACTAAAAGGCCACCATGATTACTTAAATATTTGCTATTTATTTGGTATTTAATTTCTCAAAGTAAAATATTAAATTCGAATATCAATGGGGAAAACAGCTGGTGCTGAATATTCAAGCTCCCAGAGGAACACATTAATGAATCATTTCTAAAGCTGGACAGTTTCGTATGTAATCTGTTCAAGGGATAGGAACACAGTCTTTTCTCAATTACAGTTTTCTAAAATGAATATAAATACCTCATTAGTCTGTTCCCAAAATGGAAATGGCCCTATGACATTATAATAATAAATGTTTGTTGGAGGAAATTTAGGCATTAACCTACTGTGGAAAGGAGAAATGAGATACGGAGTTTCAATTTTGCAAGATTAACAATGTTCTAGCAGAGAGATGAGTTGCAGCTCAGGGCAAGGCCCTTGCCTAATATGTGCAAGGCCACCAGTACTGAGAACACAACAAAAACAATGCTCTGTGGCGTGGATGTGGTGATGGTTACATGACTATGAAAATATATTTAATATCACCAAACTGGGCACTTACAGTAAATAAAATGGTAAATTTTTATAGTACACATTTTATCACAAATTTTAAAAGATTTGTTTTTAGAAGGGTCAACAGTTTGGAAGCTAAAGTACCAGGATCATAAGTTTGAGGCCAGTCTAGGCTATACAGCAAGACACTGAATGTAGGAAGGAGGAAAATCAGGAGGAAGACAGACAGACACTCTGGGGATGGAAGAGGACAAAGAAAGAGACAGAGAGACAAAGAAAGAAATGTCACCATCTGGTCCCACTGCATATGTTATCATGTAGAATCTGTCCATCCATCCATCCATCCATCCATCCATTCATTCATTCACTCACTCAACAGGTATTTCTCAAATTCTGGTTTCACTGCATATGCTATCATGTAGACTCAGTCAGTTCATCCATCCATCCATCCATCTATCCATCCATCCATCCATCCATCCATCCATCCATCCGTACATCCATCCATTCACTCATTCAATAAGCATTTATCAAATGCAAGCAATATGTAAAGCATATGTCTTGGTGCTAAGAATAGAATTAAAAAGCTCTTTTGGTGCTAACTTCTATTTTTAAAGGTTTATTTTCTTTTTTATTTGTGTGTATGCATACATGTCTGCCACATGGAGGAAAGAGTGTGGGTGCCCATGGAGAAAAGAAAAAAATGTCAGGTCCCCTAGAGCTAGACTAACAGGTAGGTGGTTGTGAGCTGCCCAATGTGGGTGCTGTGAACTGAATGTGGGTCCTTTGCAAGAGCAGCAAGTGCTCTTAACTCCTACGCTGTCTCTCCAGCCCCTGGAACTAAGCTTTAATGAGAGAAACAGAAAATACACAAATAAACAGACAAGTATAAAATGCTTCAGATAGCAGTAAGTGATGTAGAAAAATAAGACAGAAAAGAGACATAATGTGATGAGGAGGCTGTAAGTTTTTTGGAGTGCTGGGGATCAAATCAAGGGCTGCAACTCTCTAGACAAGTGCTCTAACACTAAGCTATGTCCTCAACCCAGGGGTACTCCATCCATATCTGTGAGCTTCACATCTGCAGCTTCAAACAACCAAAGAGCAAAAGTATTCCCCAAACACTGCATCTAGCTTGGCATGGTGATATACACACATGTCATCCCAGCACTGAGCAACTAACTACAGTCAAGAGGATCACAAGTTTACAGGCCATTCTGAATTACATAGCGACACTGTCTCAAAACCAAAATGAAATGAAAAGCAATAAAAGATGGGGGAAAACATTACATTGCTACCAAAAAAAGTACAGCTCTTTTTTGTTATTTCCTAAACAATATAGGATAACTACTCTTCAAGTAGCAGTTACATTACACTGAGAGATTAGTCACTGAGAGATGATTTTGAAGCACACAAGAGGATGTCCATACTTATATGCAAACACTGTGTCATTTTCTGTAAGGGACTCAGACATAGATGGATTTTGGTGTTCTTGAGGAGTTGTCGAACCAGTCCAATGCATACTGAGGGATGACAGTATGAGGAAGGATTCATTGATAAAAGGGCATTTGGATACAACTGCTGTGGGATGTTCTGTATGGCAAATGTGTTGCTGATTAGTCAATAAATAAAACACTGATTGGCCATTGGCTAGGCAGGAAGTGTAGGCGGGACAAGGAGGAGAATAAAGCTGGGAAGTGGAAGGCTGAGTCAGAGAGACACTGCCAGCCGCCATCAGGACAAGGAAGATGTAAAGTACCGGTAAGCCACAAGCCACGTGGCAAGGTATAGATTAATAGAAATGGATTAATTTAAGCTGTAAGAACAGTTAGCAAGAAGCCTGCCACGGCCATACAGTTTGTAAGCAATATAAGTCTCTGTGTTTACTTGGTTGGGTTTGAGCGGCTGTGGGGCTGGCAGGTGAGAGAGATTTATCCTGACTGTGGGCCAGGCAGGAAAACTCTAGCTACATACAACTCTGAACAAAAAAGAGGGAGCAGGCCGTGCAGACATCTCAAAGAATCATTTTAAGCAGAGGATAAAAATGACTTGGGTTTAAGTGGCTCTCTCTGGCTGCTGTATTGGTTTTAGATGAAAGGAGGTCAAGGAAAGAAACAGGAAAAAATTAAGAAGCCATCACAAAGCTGGGCAGTGGTGACGCATGCCTTTAATCCCAGCACTTGGGAAGCGGGGTAGGTGGATCTCTGTGAGTTTGAGGCCAGCCTGGTCTACAGAGTGAGTTCCAGGACAGCCAGGACTACACAGGGAAACCCTGTCTCAAAAAATCCATCACTTGAGATCCAGGACAGACACCAAAGCTACACAGAGAAACCCTGTCTCGAAAAAAAAAAATCCATCACTTAAGCCAGACAGAAAAATGATGGTGTCTGAAAGCAAGGTAGTGGCAGTGAAGATGGTACACATATATTGAAGGTGGAGCCAACATAGTTTTCTCAAGAGCTGTCTTTAGAGAAGGGTTGATTTTGGTTGGGTGTGTGCTTCTTACATAGGTAACATGTTCTCTATTCAATAGACTACAAAATAAAGTACAAAGGTGAGTATTTGGGGTGAATAGCTGAGTGGTAGAATATTTGAGTAGCATGTCTAAGGCCCTGAGTTTGGTTCTCAGCACTAGATAAATAGTGGGGAGATACTTATGGAAATGGAAAAGGAAAGCCAGAATATAATATTTACTTATAAAAGCTTCAAATAGGTCTGGAGACATGGCTCAGTGGTTAAGAGCAAATACTACTCTTACAAAGGCCCTGAATTCAGTTTCCAGTACCCATGTCAGGCAATTTACAATCATGCCCCGAGAGATATAAAAAACCCTCTCTGTTGCATGAATCTCAAAAGTTCTTATTAATAAAATCAAACCTCAGGCCACTTATTGGGGTGAACGCTGGAAGATCAGAGAAGCAGAACAAGCCACAGCCACCTCGCCTCGCCAGTTCCTCAGCTGATCTTGTTTCCTCAGACTGGAAGCTTTTGAGTCCTCATCCAGAATGAATCTCAGCTGAACTGTGCTGCTCAAGAGCCTAAAGGCTTAACCAGCCAAATGCTTCTAGTTTCTGGTCTTCACGCCTTATATATCTTTCTGCCTTCTACCATCACTCCCTGGGATTAAAGGCTCGCTTCTTGGGATTAAAGGCATGAGTCACCATGTCTGACTGTTTCCAGTGTGGCCTTGAACTCACAGAGATCCAGAGGGATTTCTGCCTCTGGAATGCTACATTAAAGGCGTGTGCTACCACTGCCTATCCTCTGTGTTTAATATTGTGGCTGTCCTGTTCTCTGACCCCAGATAAGTTTATTAGGGTGCACAATATTTCGGGGAACACAATACCACCACACTCTCTGTAGGCCCCTACACGTGTGTCATACACACACACACACACAGAGAGAGAGAGAGAGAGAGAGAGAGAGAGAGAGAGAGAGGTTTGGGAACATTGTTTTAAGGTGTGTTACTTTTGTTTATGCTGCATTTGTTTAACTCTGTGAAGCTGTGTTACTTTGCATGTCTAAAACACCTGATGTCTAATAAAGAACTAACAGCCAATAGCAAGGCAAGAGAAAGGATAGGTGGGGCTGGCAGGTAGAAAGAATTAATAGAAGGGGAAATCTGGGAAAAGAAAAATCAAGGAAAGAGAACAAGGAGAGGAGGATGTTAGGGGCCAGCCACCCAGCCACCCAGCCACCCAGCCAGCCATGGAGTAAGAAAGAAAAGGTATATAGAAAAAGAAAAAGGCAAAAGCCCAGAGGCAAAAAGTAGATGGGCTAATTTAAGTTAAGAAAAGTTGGCAAGAAACAGCCAAGCTAAAGTCGGGCATTTATAAGTAAAAATAAGCCTCCATGCGTGATTTATTTGGGAGCTGGGTGGCGGGCCCCACAAAGAGACAAAGAACAAAAAAAAAAACAAAGACAGAAAGACAGAGAGAGAGAGAGAGAGATAAAAAAACATAACATTGAATCTTTTTTTAAAAGCTTACAACTACCACAAATAGCAGAAAATCTTGAAAAATGGCCTAACTTTCCTGGCACACCCATACCATAACATTTCTGTATTTGGGGATGTATACTATTTGTCTCTCTGGCCATATGATGACTTTATAATGTGTTTAAATGAAAAGAACAGAAAATTTTTTTCCTCTGTCATAATTTATCAAAATTTGTACAACTGATACTTTGGTCTTATTTTCTTCTTTGCTGTGATGAAGTTTTTAATTAATGTTGTAATACTGTGAGAGGTTTCTGACAGGTTCTTCTTTTTGTTTACATATTTGGCTTTTTTCCTCTCATATTTACATTTGGTTCATTAATAATTCTGACAGACAAAACACAAAATTAATCAGAAAATAAGACTTTCATAAGAAAAGCTGGATATATTTAACAATTAATATTGTATTATATTAAGTTATGCAGTAACATAAGAAAATTGCTATTAATAATTCATACGATGAGTTGATGATATTTTTAGGCTTTTTGTGCCTTGAGCATTTGTTTTTCCAGACTATTTTTCTGTGTCTGAAATAATTTCATCTACCATTTAATCAGAATCTGCCAGACTTCATCAGAATAAGATGAGTCAGATACACTAAAATATAATCTAATATGCTCAAATACATAAAAACATGCAAATTCACAGACAGGCAAAAATTACTATTTATAGAACTCTTACTGGCTTGGCTCTGTAAACACAAGGTCTCTGATAAATTTTATTTCACGAATTTCCTAAAAAAACTGTGTAGTCATTATGAAAAACTGTATGGAGGCTCTTTAAATAAAAGAATTATCATATGATCATATGTTTGGACTCCCATATTCACTTCTGCATCATCCCCAACAGCTAAAGTATGGAAGCAACTGTGAATAAACAGACTTAGAAAAAGTGGTGCATCTATATGTGGAATGGTATTTAGTATCAAAGAGGATATCACCATACATGTGACAACATAGATAAGCCTGGGCATTAAGATAAGTGAAATAAACCAGCCACAAAAGATATACTGCAGGATTCCACTTATACGTGGAGTCTAAACTAGTCAAAGGCATAGAAACAAAGACTAGAATAATGGATGCCAGGGGCTAAGAATAGTGGATGCCAGGAACCAGAAGGCAGAGGCCATGGGGAGGTGCTGTCCAATAGTTATAAAGTTTCAGCTATGCAATATGACTGAGTCATAGAAATTTTTTAGACAACCTTGTATCCATAATTAACAATACTGTACTATGTGCTTAAAATTGGTTAAGAGGGTACATCTCATGGTCAGAAAACTCTCATTCTTACTAGGCAATACTGAATCCTTCATATATGGTTTTACATGCCCAATGAATAGTTCTTCACAGACTAGATTCCAGACCTTATTTCTCTTCAGTTACACACTGGAAAATTCTAGCTGCTATACGCTTGTTAGATCAAGATATGATCTTTCGTCCTGCACCATTAGACAGCACCCTGAGAAGTAAGAGTATTCCTGGAAGCCATTTCTATGCTAAAGTGGCTGGCCATGGCACAGAGGTAACTGCCAGTAATGTCAATGTATTTCATTAAATCCCTCATAAATGTAAGTTCAATTCAGTTTGTCCTCTGCATGGCCACAAAAATGTCCACAGCTACTTCAATAATAACCTCACCATGAGGAAAGAGCAATGGAAAAGTCAGAATAAAGAGAGATTTTTTTTTGGCTAATTTCATTTTGCTGTGGTTGATTTTTTGTTTTTATTTTCTTTTGAAACAGGGTCTCACGTTGCCTAGTCTCACCTCGAACTTGCTTTGTAATTTGTAAAACTTGACCTTGAAGTCCTGTCTCCATCTCCCAAGTGCTGAGATTATGGGCACACATCGCTACATCTGGCTCTGCTTTGACTGATTTCAACCAAACTATTTTATTTTTGCAAATTTTACAAAAACATGCAACAATGTTAGTGCACTACCAGGACCTTGGAGGGAGCTGCTGCAAGTAAAGAGCTGTGACAAAAAAAAAAAATCTCAAAAAACAAACAAACAAACACACACACACACAAAAAAAAACTTAAGGTAGGGACTGGAGAGACGGTTCTGTAGGTAAGAGCACTGACTGTTCTTCCAAAGGACCCAGGTTCAATTCCCAGCACGTACATGACGTCTAACAACTATGAATAACTCCATTTCCAGGGGATCCAAACTGTCTTCTGGCATCTGGAGGCACTGTACACACCTGGTACATAGACATGCACATGGACAAAATACTCGTAAACATAAAATTTAAATAAATCTTTTTTTAAAAAAAACTTAGGCATCCATTAGACAGCTAACAGAAAATATCAAGTAGGTAACTGGCTATGAGTCGAGAGAAGTTGATTAAAGGAAAAAAGTTGGAAGATTATAGATAGTAAATTGCTTTTGAAAACATGAAATTAGATATGGTAGAGCTGAAGGTGTGGCACACACTGTAAACCCAACATTGTGGTAGCAGGAGAATCATAACCTGAACTACATAGTGAGATTCTCAAAAAGTGTGGGGCAAGAGGTTGGGGGGGAGATAATTAAATTGGTAAAGTATTTACTACACAAGGTTCTGAGTTCAATCCGTCCCCAGCACTGGCATCAAAAAGCAAGACAATGCAGTACAGATCTGTAATCCCGGTGCTGGGGAGGCAGAGATGGGAAGCTCCTGGGGCCTGCTGGCCAATCAGTCTAGCTAAATCCAGGACCTCCAGATTCAGTGGGAGACCCTGTCTCCAAAAAAGTGGATAACAATATTAAAAGACACCAGCCTCAGCCTCTGGCCTCCATATGTGCACATGCATGTGTGCGCACACATACACACACAGCACACACACACACACACACACACACACACACACACACACACACACACATGACAACAAACAAACAAACAAAAATACACATATGAAGGAAAGGGAAGAGAAAACAAATGGTCCAGGGCAGAGCCCTTGGGAAATTCTGTTAGAGGAATTGGAAATGGAGGAAAAGGAGATCAAGAAAGAAAGCCAGGAGAGTACAGGTGTCCTACAAGCCAAGTAAAACAGCGTTTCAAAGTGGAAGGAGTGACCAGCTATTTCCAAGTAATGTGAGGAAAGAGAGCTGAACATTAGGATCAACTGATGTGTATCAAAGAAAACAAAGAGTGAAACTGTAGAACAGTGATCCCATTTCATGGATTGGAACCTGCTTTTTGCCCTTGGAATTCTTCCCTGTATAAGTTTATTTTAACTTATTGGATATAAGTGCTACCATAATTTATTTACCGAATCACCAACATCAGTCCCTCACCTCCTTTTTTTTTTTTTTTTTTTTTTTTTGTAATACTGGGAATAGACTGACAGCAATTCACATGCTAGGCAAGCACAGTACCACTTAGCTATATTCTCAGCCTCACACCCAGTGCCTTTTTGATGCACACTTAGGCTGTTGTAAGCAATGCTGTGATGAAGATCTGCAAGCACACATTTTGTGCAAAATACAGATTAGGTTCTGAATTCTGGAATTGCTAAATAAAGACTATGGGCATTTTCAGTTTTGATGGGCATTGTCATATTGCCTTCAATGTATTTTCTCATAGATAATATGTAAACTGCCTCTCCCCCATTCCCTATCCCCAATCTCTGAAGCACTGGATACTAACAATCTTTTAATCCTCACCAGTTTGATAGATTATAAATAGCTAGTTAATTTGCATCACTTTGATCACTGGTGAAACAGAACAGCTTTTTATGTTTATTCCCATTTGTATTTCTTCTTTTGTATGACAACTGGGTTGTTTGCCAAGTTTTCCATTTGAAGATGTGCCTTCCCTTTATTTTAACCAATTTGTTAGAATCATGCTATATAAGTTGAAAGTCTTTTCTCTGAATTCATTGTTTGGCTTTCAACATTAATTATGGTGTTTTTAATAGAGGTTTTTTAAAACGTGATCTAAGCTTTCATTATTCCCTTTTAATGGCTTCTGCCTTCAATGTCCCATCTGATTGTTTTTTAACAAGAGCTACAGAAATGGATTTTAAGATTATTAACCCAAAGCTTAGAGAGAACACGTTTTCTTTTCATAGCTAATCAGGCATCTGCAAAGCGGACAAAATTGCTTTTCTCCACCCCCAACTTTATATTATTGGCAAAAACCATTATCTAATTGAGACTTCTGTGTATTCAATGAATGCTTCTGTGTATTCGGCCTGACAATGCCCAGGGACTAATGGGACTATGTGTTCTCTCTAAGGAAAATGAGTACAAACATGAGTAAGGCAGCCTAGTATGAGATTGTGCATGTCTTTTGGAAAATATAACATTTTCAGCATATGAAGTGCATGAATTTGTGAAAGCACAATTTTCTGGCTTTCAATGCATTTTGGTTTTGTTCCATTTAAAAAGCAGTATTGAAATAAAGCCATTATGTTCCAAAGCACTTTGAGTCATGAGTTCTTTGAAAACTCTTTAGGTAAAATGTTTCTTCCTTGCTTGAATCACTAGGAATCCATGAAATGAAGTAAATTCCATAGTAATTATATATTGAAAGTTGAATTTTCCTTTCATCTAAAAGCTCACACAAGTGTCCATCGCCCGCATTCTGTCCTTCCTCATCACCCATTATTCACCCTTTTTTCTTGTCCTTTCTCTTGCTATACTACACCCACATGTACACTTGCTTACATGTATATATATATATATGTATATGTATATGTATATACACATATATATACATACTGAGATCTCCGTATGAGGGAGAACATTCGGGTTTTTTTTTTTTTGATACTTGAATCATGAAAGAGGACATAAAGATAATTTTTTTCTGGTTTTGGAACCAGAAAAAAACCATAACTCTGTCATGGATTTAGGAGTGGTTGTGATGGATAAGTGCCTAAAAACATATTTGATAGTGAAAATGTAAAGCCTATTGTGAAGCTCCGCAGCTTCAATATGGCTATTCTTACTGTACAGAAGTTCAGTGTAGGTGTTTAGAGCTTAAGTCACTGTGCAATATTTTTATTTCCAAGTTCTATATAATAAAGTTTAATAAATAAAAAAGTATGCATAAGAGAATTTTGCTGTGAACTGAATGTAACTTTTTTAGTGATTAAGATGTCAACTCAAAAAAGGTTGCCAATTACCTGTGGAATAAAATTCTCAGTCTTTGTTTTCCCAAAGCAGTTCAGATGTTTAATGCATACATTTTGAATTCAATAAGTATCCAAAGAAAGAATAATCAAATAGAGTATCCAGCCTTCAAGTGCTACAAAAGAAGCTTACAATAAAAAAAAAAGTTTGTTAAAATATCACAATATTGAAAGAGTACCAGCAAGATGGCTCAGTCAGTTCAGTCTCCAAGACCCACACGGCAGAAGAAGGGGACTGACGCCCACAAATTGTCTTCTGACCTTCGTATGTGTTCTATGGCACGTGAGTACACAGAGAGAGGAGGAGAAGGAGGGATGGAGGAAGAGAGAGAAAGAAATATAAATGAAAAAAATTGATCCAGAGATACTTTAGGCATTCCCGGTAGAGAAGCAAAACAATGCGTGCCACTAGAATTGTTTCCTTTATCCTTAATAACAGAAATGGAAAGTTATGAAACCATCATACATAAGACAGATAACCAGCCAGAACTTATGACAGAACAAATTATCCCATTCATGAGAACAGTAAACATCTAGAACTAAATAAAAAAATCTACTTGAGAAGCTTTGTGAAGAAAGCTTCTATGTAATTCTATATGGATCCTGGCTATGTGTACATATGTATATATACATATAAACTATATAACACTAGTATAGGGTAGAAAACAAGTCTATAAAAATATATACCTTATAGTCATCATTTTGGTTGTTGATTTGTTGTTATGTGAGACAAAGTTCTCATTATGTTGCCCAAGCAGACAACAAACTCTTATGCTCAAAAGATCCCCTGTCTTAGTCTCCCCAGCAGTTGGGACTATAGGAATGTCACACCACAGTTAATGACATAGTCTAGTCTTAAGTAGGAAGATACAATGTGATAATGATATTAGTTTCCACAAATTGATCTATAAAATCCAATACAAACCTAACCAAATTTCAGAAAGAAATTCTCTGAAGGGTCAAATGAGGAACTTGACAGAATTATCATAAAATGCATTCACTTACAAAAACACTAGGGTAAAGAGGGGGGACTGAACCTACCTATTCTCTCGGTGAAATGGGAAACATGCCAGCAGCTGAGAGTGAAGCTGTGGGAAGCTATGAAGATACAGGGGCTTGAGGAGAAAGCAGGTATTGTGAGGGCCATTCCCACAGGTCTGGAATCAGCCAGAGTTAGTTTACTAAGGTTCCTGCATGGCCCTTCATCAAGGCAAGAAATATATGGGCTAGTAATGTTGCTTTGTCACTATAGGTCTCGTGGTGGTTTATACCAGCTTGTAATTATTGTATACTAACCACAGTGAGATTGATGATTTCCACCTGGTGTCAATGTGCCACCTCTCCCACCAAGGGTTCGAAGTTGAGACTGAATGCACTATGCCCATGTGACTGTCAAAATAGGTTTCTAACAACTTCATTTTAGACTCTGGTCACTCTGGGGAAGTCACGATCCAAATCAGAAGTATTCGGTTCTCAGCAACAGAGCCTCTGTTAGGGCTCTAAGTTGTTACTACTCCCTAATATTGCTGTCTGATCACAATGTCCTAGCATGTGTTTTTCTCAGTGTAAATTCCCCAAATAATATTTCAGATTAACAATGAACTGCTTATAAATTTTCTTAGGTTCATTCCATCTCTAGACCTGATGACTACTGTGGAAGCCAACAAAACAGTTTCTAAATCCTCAAATGACAGAAACAGCCACTAGACCCTTTTACAGAGACTCTAGGCCTTGGAGGCTCTGCTCAAATAACCAGTGAATTTCTTTCTTTAACATTTCATCACTGCAACAGAGGCTAAGAGGTGATTCTGAAATAGAGGACCCTGTCATGGAAGGCAGGCTCATAAAAGTCTCCAGAAAGGGTTCTAGAAAAAGCATAAAAGGTGTATTACCAGACATGGCTGAGAGAAGGCAAGTGTGTAACAGCCCAACACTAAAGAATAAACTCAACCACTGCAGACACCACTATGGAGCTGCCTCAAAGAATTAAACATAGGTCCTGGAGAGACCACTCAGTGGTTAAGGGCACTTGATGCTCTTCCAGAGGACCCAGATCCAATTTCCAGTACCTTGTGATGCTTACAAACATCTGTAACTCTAGCTCGATGGGACCCAAAGCCTTCTTCTGGACTCTGAGGGCACCCCGCATGTGCAATACACACACACACACACACACACACACACACACACACACACACACACACACACACAAATAAATAAATAAATAAATGCAATCTTTTAAAAAACTAAAACTGGCCGGGTGGCAGTGGTGGTGCATGCCTTTAATCTCAGCACTCAGGAGGCAGAGCCAGGCAGATCTCTGTGAGTTTGAGGACAGCCTGGTCTACAGAGCAAGTTCCAGTACAGGCTCCAAAGCTACACAGAGAAACCCTGTCTGAAAAAAACAAAACCAAACAAAAAAACTAAAACTAGAACTAGAACTAGAACTACCATATGATCCAGTATACCACTCCTGGGTATATACCAGAAGGGATCTATGTCACTACGCCATAGATAGTTACACATCCATGTTTATTGCTGCACTATCCATAATAGCCAAGCTACAGAATCAACCTAGGTGTCTACACACACACACACACACACACACACACACACACACACACACACACGGGGGGGGGGAGAGAGGGAGAGAGAGAGAGAGAGAGAGAGAGAGAGAGAGAGAGAGAGAGAGAGAGAGAGAGAGAAAACCTATGCAACCCTAAAGAAGAGCAAAATCATGTCATTTGCAGGAAAACTGAATGGAATTAGAGTTAATTGTATCAACTGGAATATGCCAGGCATCTAAGTTTTGTTACTGTAACTTTTTCAAAACCCTAGTAGTATGAGAGGTGAGACTGGGAGAATTGTAGACCAAATCAGGGGGTGCAACGCTGCTCTATAGTAACACAGATCCAGGCTGACTCATCATGGATGTCCTACTACCCCACAGACACAGGTCTGTCTTGTACTGCTGCACTATTGTTTCTAAGGGTCTTACCTGCTTTTATATGTTCATTTCCAATTAAAGAAAGTTTAGGTACAGCACTCTGACTTCCCTATTTAGCAATTTCTTTAAATGATAAAAATTAATTCATGATATACCAGATATTTGGAAATATGAATTACCAGAAGATTAATAACAACATCCACACTGATTAATGTGTCTTAGGAAAGGCCATGCATATTTATCAACTAATTAGGATTATACAATCAAAGGAATAAAGAGGACTTCCTTGGGAAATATGAAATAAATAAATAACTACAATATTTTCATTAGCGTTGACAATGTTCCTTTGAGCCTCTTTGAGTGCTAGCAATTGATGTATAAATTAAATGGTTTGTATTTGGTATTTAAGAGTTTTAGCTCATTCGAAGTATTTTTTACTATGCTGTGTGGGCAGGAGGTAAGACTAGTGTTAGAGCTTGCGTTGAGGATGTGTCAGGCCTGGCCTCAGTCCTCAGTTTTCAGTGCAAATAATTCTAAAACATGTGTGTTTGGAACCCCCTGTGATGCTTACCGTTCTATGTGAAGAAGATGACCCATAACCCCTTTCAAATCCTGAAAAGAATGTTTGAAAAGACTAGTCTCCAGATTCCTGTGAGACATGAAACCTTGTCAAAAGTTTATAGAGAGTTTGACCAAAGTAAACCACACCAACTCTTAGATCAGGAATGACAAAACTATTAGTACAGCTCACAGTCTGAATCTATTTTACCACTGTTTTTTGTTCAGCCCATGAGCTAAAACTGACCTTTGAATATGTATTAGTCAGGGTTTTCTAGAGTAACGGAACTTATAGAATGAATCATTCTTTATATATAGAAAGGGGATTTATTAGAATGACTTACTGTCTGTGGTCCAACTAATCCAATAATAGCTACCTATGAATGGAAAGTCCAAGAATCCAGTAATTGTTCAGTCCATGAGGCTGGATGTCTTAGCTGGTCTTCAGTATACACCAGAATCCCAAAGAAGTAGGCTCTAATGGCAGGGAAGGAATGGACTTGCCATCAGAGTGAGGACACAGGCAAAGAGCAAATGCTTCCTTCTTCCACGTCCTTTTATAGGTTATCACCAGAAGGTGTGGCCCCGATTAAAGGTGGCTCTTCCCACCTCAAATGATCTGGATTAAAGATGGCTCTTCCCACCTCAAAGCTCTGAATTAGAAGTGGGTCTTCCCACTTCAAAAGATTTAAGAAAAAAGTCCCTCACACATGTAATCAGTCATTTGTGTTTTAGTTAATTCCATATGTAGTCAAGTTGACAACCAAGAATAGCCATCACAGTATATTTAATGATTTAGGGAAAAAATAAAAGATAATTTTATGGCACATAAAATTTATATGAAATTCAAATTTTAATGTCCATATAAAAAATAAAGTTTTATTAGAACACAGCTTCCCTCAGCACGCACAAGGCTACACAGGTCTGCACGAGTTTGGGGTCTTAGAGTTGAAAGGAGAAGTGGACACATGCCCCCATCCTTAACCCAGAAGCAATCTCCAGTTGATAACCACATGCAAATGAAAATTTAGTTTCTTCCAAGAAAGTCTCACTCGGGAAACAAACTACTCTTAAGTGTGGGCTGCATGTCCAGCAGTAGATGGCCAACAGAAAATGAACTCAACAGCATCTTAGGCAGTCTCATAATGTCATGTCAGGGCTCTTCCTTTTTTTGTTTACCTTATAATTTTTTATTTTATTTATACATTTTTCTTCTCTCTTTTTACCCTACAAATCCTTTCTGTATATTATGGCCTTCAGTTCTCTGTTTTTATGGGATTCCTGACTACGCAGACCAGTGGGTCTCTGTTTCTTGGGTCTTTTCTTGGGCTGTTCTCTTTCTGTTTGCTTTTTCTGTCCAATTCTGATGTGTTCGTCTTTTGTTTTATCTTATTATATTTTATTATCAGCTCATAGAAGCCCATTTGTTTCTAATAAGAGACAGAAAGAGGGTGGATCCAGATGGGAGGGAAGGTGGGGAGGAGCAGGAGGGGAAATCATAACTGTAATGAGACAAAATTCTATTTTCAATAAAAGTGGGGGGAGTGCAGCCTCCCTTACTCATTCATGTATTGATGGCTGTTCTTATCCACTTCCTATACTGTAACAAATTATCACAACTAAATGGCTCAGTATAACACCAGTTTATTATCTCACTGTTTCTCCAAGTCACAGCAGGATTTAGCAGAGCACTCTTCTCAGAGTATCACCAGGCTAAACTCAAGTGTTAGCTGGGGCTGGAACAGCCATCTCACCTGTATCTCAACTCACCTTTTTTTTCCTCCTCCTTTCTTTGTGGTAGTATTTTATTTGTGTTCTAACAAATAAAGCTTGCCTGGGGATCAGAGGAAAAAGCCAGCCACTATTTTAAACATAAAGGTCAGGCAGTGGTAGCACACGCCTTTAATCCTAGCATTCGGGGGAGGCAGAGATTGATCCGGATCTCTGTGAGTTCACTGGGAACAGAGCCAGGTGTGGTGGCACACACCTTTATTCCCAGCACTAGTTAACCATAGAGGTCTGGAGGTCTGTACAGACAGACAGGAAGTGATAGAGCTGGCCGGAAAGAGGAAGTGATGTAGATGGACGGAGAGAAGAAGTAAGATGGCAGGGCATAGAAAGGTATATAAGACATGCGTATACAGGAAGTAGCTCTCTTGGGCCGAGGATTCCTAGTGGAAAGAACTTGTCTCTGACTTGTTTTATTCCTCTGATCTTTCAGCCTTCGTCCGAATATCTGGCTCCAGGTTTTTTTAATTAATAAGACCTTTTAAGAATTTTGTTACATTTCTTTTTCTCTTTCTTTTATTCTGTCATTTTCTTTTCATTTATTTTGGCACAGGGTTCACACTGTACCCCTAAGCTATCCTTAAACTAGCAATATTCATGCCTCAATCCCCCAAGTGCTGGGATTATAGGTGTGTGCCAGCACACCCTCAAAATCCTGTTTGAAGCTCCCATGGTTGTTTCCAGAAAGTACCTTACGCTGGTACAACTAAAATGCCCATTTTCATATTGGACTTCAGCCCAGGGCTACTCTGAACTCTTAGAGGCTGCCTGTCTTCCTCGGCATGCATCACTTTTATGTTCTTTAAAATTATTTAACAATTTGAATCTCTCTTCTTGGGAGAAACAGAAAAATCTGATTTCCTTTAAAGACCAGGACATAGCAAGCCTACCAAGGACAATGTAGGTCAACTGATTTGGAATATAGTCACACTTCCAAAATGTCTTTGCAGCAGTATCTAGATTAATGTTTGATTTAGCAACTGAAATAAAGTATGCAGATATCAAGGGTCAGGAATCTGGAAGTCATCTTAGAATTCTGTGTAACACATTGTTTTACCATACAATGACACTTGTAATGGAACTTGTATTAGTTACTTTTCTATTGTTGCAATAAAACACCATGACCAGTGCAACTTATAGAAGGAAGGGTTTATTTGGTGCTTATGGTTCCAAAGGGTTAGAGTCCATCATCATCACAGTAGGGACACATGGTAACAAGCAGGCATGGCAGATGGAGCAGGAAGTTGAGAGCTAAAGGTTCACATCTTGAGCCACAATCAGAAAGAAGACAGTAAATTTGAAATAGTGTGAGTCTTTAATCTCCCGAAGCCTGCCCCCAGCAATATACTTCCTCTAGCAAGGCCACATCTCCTATATTTCCCAAACAATGCTACTAACTAGGGACCAGTATTCAAAAGCCAGAGCCTAGGAGGACATTCTCATTCAAACCACCACAGAGTCCACATAGCCTACTTGTTATCCGATCCTTTAAATATGTCCCCCCCACCTCATTTTTGTTGTTGTTGTTTGTTCGTTTGTTTGTCTGTCTATCTATTCTGTTTTGGTGTGTGTGTGTGTGCACGTGCATGCGCATGTGCATGCGTGTGATGATAGATATATATGGAGGACAGAGAACAACTTTCAAGACTTGTGGTTCTCCTTTCGCCATATGGGTACCAGGAATGAAACTCAGCTCGTCAGGCTTGGCAGCAAGCAACTTTACTCAATGAGCCATCTCACTGACCTACAGCATGTTTTCTAACCCCTGTCCCAAATTCAGCTGAAATTCAAACTCAAGAACTGTGTGATCCCTGTTGAGCAAATAACACTAAGGGTAATATAACGGAAAGAAGATATCGTAAGAATGGGGAAATGGTATCAAACTGTTTAGACTCTTTATTTTATTTATATGTTTATATACTTATTTAATTTTGAGACAAGGTCTCCCTAGGTAGACTAGGCTAGCCTCAAACTCATGATCCTCTTGACTCAGCCTCCCAAGTAGTGGGAGGCATATGCTACCACACCTAGCTCTATGACACACACAACAAATACATGATACTGAACTAATGAAAACATTTGAAAAGAATCATTGCCAGTACACACTAAGGGAATAATAAAAGAAGTCATATCATAAAGTTATATATGACTATCTTTATTGAATTGTGTTACAGTTGCTTCTCTGGGTTGTTTCTATTTGTTATTGTTGTTGTTTGTTTGGAGTGCTAGGGATTAAGGCCAGGACGTTGCTCATACCAGACAGACACCTACCACTAAGATATATCCCCAGGCCTGTTTTGACACAGGGTATTCTATGTAACCCAGGCTGGCTTTGAACTAGCTATTGTCCTACTTCTGCTTCCCACATGCTGGGGATACAGGCATGTGCCATGTCCAGCTCAAATATTGACTTCTTTTGAAGCACTAAAGAACATGTACATTGAAGTCCCCTGTTACAGCCTCCACTGATCTCATGGCACTCTGTCCTACTCTCTAGGTAACCACTATCTTTCCTACCATGGGGTCCTCTACCTAGTGACATCTGTTTGCTGTGTTTTGAAGCTTTACTAAATAGAAGGCAGTATTTATTCTGCGATTTGATTTTTATGCCCAATCTGTTGATGACTTTTCCCACTTCTTTGTGTATAGTTATATAAAATGTGTTCATTTTTACTGCTATCTAGTGTCCTACCATATGATATCAGCATGGTTCCCTTTTCTATTCTACTGATATTGTTCATTAGTGTTCTACCCAGTCAATTGCCAGTACAAACAATTCTACTGGAAACAATCCTGTGTACTCTCTTCACTCAGATATGAAAAATACCTCTATCATCTCTATCATATTTTCCAGGAAGTGCAATTTCCATTTCCTTTTTTTTTTTTTTTTTTTTTTTTTTTTTTGGTTTTTTCGAGACAGGGTTTCTCTGTGTAGCTTTGCGCCTTTCCTGGAACTCACTTGGTAGCCCAGGCTGGCCTCAAACTCACAGAGATCCACCTGCCTCTGCCTCCCTAGTGCTGGGATTAAAGGCGTGTGCCACCACCACCTGGCTCCATTTCCTTTTATTTTGAAACTGATTCTCTCCCTGCAGTGTAAGCTAACCCAGAACTCACTATGTAGCCCAGGCTAGCCTCAAATTCATGATCCTTCTGCATTTCTGTGTCTTAGAAAATATATCTAAGTTCATCTTTATTATATGCTACCAAATTCTTCTCCAAGATACTTGTATCAAAATATGTTCCACCTAATGGGGAACAGTTCCCTTTTCCCTAGAGTCCTTCTAGATAACAAGCATTATCAGATTTTAATTTTTACCAATCTCATGGGTATGAAGTAGTCATTATTTAATTTTGCATTTTTCATGATTACAAGTTATATTAAATGTTTCCATATTTTCATTTTCCCTTCAGATTTCTTCTTCTGTAAACAGCTTGCCCATAGCCCTTGACAATTTTCCTCTTAAGGCACTTGTTAGTTTTTAATTGATGTAGACTCTTTACATATTCTGAATACTAATCATTATCATTTATATTTATGTATTCATTCTCTTGATAAGCATGTATTTCATTATTATATGTTATGTGCTGGACAATATTTGAGAACGAAAGGATATGGCAGCCAGAAAAACAAAGCCCTTACTCTCGAGGGGATGATTTCTAATGAAGAGACAGATAATAAATGAAAGAGCAAATAGGTTACAGACAGCTAGCACAGTAAGGGCTATGTAGACAAAGCAAGGGAAGGAAGTGAAGCAATGGCAGTATTAGCAACAGGCTGCTCAAAGAAGGAGTCTCTGAGGTGGCATGTAGAGCCAATGAATTGAAGGAGAAAGTCAAATACATATTTAGATACAGAATATTCTATGCAGAGGAAGATGGAGTGTCAACAGTCTTGCACATGGGATGTAACTCAATGGTAGAGTGTTTGCCTAGAATGCACAAAGCCCATGGTCCCATCTACAGAATCACAAAAAGAAAATTTTAGGTAGCAGCCAGCATGTTGCAAATGTCTGTTTCTAGTCTATGGCTTGTTTTCTTCACTTTATTATTTATTTTCTTTACACAGATATTTAAACTTTCTAATGTAGTACAATAGATTAAGATTTTATTTTATCAATTTATATTTTATGAAATCTTTCCTGACTATACAACGTCTTAAAGATATTTGCTTATGTTTCTTTGTTTATGTCTTCCAAAGTTTGCAAACACTTGTCATATGTAAGTAATAAAATCACTTTGAGGGGCGTGGTAAAGGCACCTACTGCCAAGGCTGATGACATGAGTTTGATCCCCTGGAACCTACGTGGTGGAAGGAGAGAATTGACTCCTACAAGTTATCCTCTGACCTTTACACATGTGCCAGAGCATGTTTGACCACACACACACAAGCAAACAGAAATAAATAAAAATAATAATTTTAAAAATTTAAATCACGGAATGAGTGATTCTTCTCCCATTGAGAGAGTCCTGCCTCTAGGACCTAGGCCCTGGGGCACAACTTGTGTCCTGGAACCCCCACCCATTGCTGCCCCAGTTGCCAGCCAGCAAGGAAGACTTCTGCGGGCAGTCTTCCCCACCACCATCCTCCATCAGACCCTCCATCAGACCCTACAAACTACAAGACCCACTCCCTTCCCCAAACCAACCCATCCCTCTGTGACCTCAGCAGCTCCCTGAGACACAGAATCTGCCAGCTCTGATTGGACCAAAAGGTGAGTGACTCTTCTCCCACCCAGAAAGTCTTGCCTCCAGGACCTAGGCTATGGGGCACAACCTGTGCCCCCCCCCCATGGCTGTTCCAGTTGCCAGCCAGCAGGGAAGACTCCTGAAGGCAAGCTTCCTCACCAATAGCCCCTATCTGACTCTGCAATCTAAAAGACCCACTCCTTACCCCAAACCCACCCATCCTTCTGTGACCTCATCTGCTTCCTGAGACACAGAATCTGCCAGCTAGGATTGGACCAAGAGGTGAGTGACTCTTCTCCCACCCAGAAAGTCCTTCCTTTAGGACCTAGGCCTGGGGAATGCCAGTCCCCAGGAACCCTCACCTATCACTGCCCCAGTTGCAGGCCAACAAGGAAGACTCCTGTGGGCAGGCTCCCCACCAACAGCCCCCATCGGACCCTGAAATCTACAAGACCCACTCCCTACCCCAAACCCACCCATCCTTCTGTGACCTCAGCTGCTTCCTGAGACACAGAATCTGCCAGCTAGGATTGGACCCAGAGTGGCCCCTGAGACACAGACACAGCAAGCACAGATTGGACCAAGAGCGGCTTACTTAGGCACAAACACCTCTTGTACCTATTGGAGGGAGAGATGGGTAGACACCAGTGCAAAAGTAAATACAACAACGTAAAGAGCAATATAGCACTATCAGAACCTAGCGGGTCTACAACAGCAAGACCTGAACGTCACAACATAGAAGAGGCAGAAGAAAGCCACCTTAAAAATAACTTTATGAAGATGCTAGAGGCCTTTAAGGAGGAAATGAAAAATTCCCTTAAAGAAATTGAGGAAAAGACAAACAAAAAGTTGGAAGAAATTAATAAATCCCTTGAAGAAAGTCAAGAAAAAGTAATTAAACAGGTGAAGGAAACAGTTCAAGACCTGATAATTGAAATGGAAACAATGAAGAAGACACAAACTGAGGGAATGCTGAAAATAGAAAATCTGAGTAAATGAACAGGAAACACAGACGCAAGCATAACCAACAGAATACAAGAGATGGAAGAGAGGATCTCTGGCATGGAAGATACAGTAGAGGAAATATATTTGTCAGTCAAAAAAAAAACACTAAAGCAAAAAAGGTCATAACATGTAGCATGAATTTTTTTTATTTGTTTATTTATTTTTTTCTATTATCAGCTTGATACAGTACAAATTCTTTTTCCCCTTTTCTATTTTAATAAAAAGAAAAAAGGAAAAAAGTTATAAATAATATAAGAAAAACTATATACAAAAGTACAATAACTATATACCATATATACAAGTAATAAATACCTAAACAATGTCTAGTCCATTTGTATTTGACAAATTCAGAGAAAATAATTCCATTATCTATCCTATTTTGGTAAGTCCAAAATGTACCTGATTCACTTTCTGTCCTAACTTATATTACTAACAGAACTATCTTATAACGTCTTTAAAATTTATACATTTATACCTCTTTAGTGAGTTTCTTTTCTGAAATTCTTAACAAAGAAAACTATAACTATCTAATCTTCAACTATAACTAACTAATCTTCAACTCCCTCAGAGACACAAGAAGGAAATAATAATTACCTAATAAAAAATAAAAACAGGAACTGCACGCAAGCAGCTTCCAGAAAAAAATGTGAGTTGACAGAAACAGCCAGCTGCCTGGACAGTCACCTGAGGTTTCTCCACAGTGTTGGGGCATCATCTTCAGCCTATAGGCTTAGCATATCTGACAGACTCATTTGTGAAGTAGGATGTACACAAGGTCAACAGTTCGACCTCACATTTGGTGAGAGCAGTGCATATACCAGAAATACATGAATTCCACTAGTGTCATGTCATGATTCAGGATTTTAAATTCTGGAAATTGTTGATGTTTTTTTAATTCAGCTGTCTATTCTTCTTGGCTGTGTGTGTGTGTGTGTGTGTGTGTGTGTGTGTGTGTGTGTGTGTCTTCATCTCAGCATCCCATTCTTCTCTGCATCCCTCTATTAAATGCCAGTCTACCATTTAGAAGTGTGAGCTTAGTTACTCTTCAAGAATAACTGTTTCAGCTGCTGTTCCACTGCACATCAGAAGCCATCGGCCCACTGCCTGTTCAGCTGCCTTCGAAGAAAAGGGCACTATACCTTTTCCGGATTGCAAAGGCCACTTCAGGGATGGTGCCATATTGTCCTGGAGTAGCATGAATCTTAAACGGTCTTATTAATAAAAACAAACCCAGAGCCAGGCATTGGGGTGAATGATGAATGATCAGAGAGACAGAATAAGCCACAGCCAACCTCACCTTGCCAATTTCTCAGCTGATCTTGTTTCCTCAGACTGGATGCCTCTGAGTCCTCATCGAAATGGATCTCAGCTGAACTGCTGCTAAAAGCCAAAAGCTTAAAAAAGGCTCTAGTTCCTGGTCCTCACACCTTATATACCTTTCTGATTCCTGCCATCACTTCCTGGGATTAAAGGCGTGTGTCACCATGCCTGGCTGTTTCCAGTATGGCTTTGAACTCACAGAAATCCAGATGGATCTCTGCCTCCTGAATGCTAGGGTTAAATGCATGTGCTACCACTGCCCAAACCTATGTTTAATATAGTGGCTGTTCTGTTCTCTGGCCCTCAGATAAGTTTATTGGGGTGTACTGAAATGAATAATAAGCAGCACTGGTGGCGGCGCTGGTTACTGCATGGAAAGGTCACGGTCATGGTCACGACAGAACCCAGTATTAGTTTTAGAGCTTTATTAGGAGGAGGGGGGAGACAAGAGAACCAGGCCTGGGCAGAAAAGCACGTGCAGAGAGAGGGAAGATGATGGAGGAGAGAGAGAGCAGAGCAGAACAGAGAGAGAGAGGGTGGGGTCTGCATCCAGCTTTTTAAGGGTTCCCAGTGAACATGCACAGGTGGACTTATGGAGCTACTCCACACACACACTGATTGCATGATCACGCCTCACGCACATAGTCACCAGGGCACACTGATGATGTAAAATGGAAGACCCTTTGCTTAACTCCTGAACTGCTCATGTGTGGTCATGCAACTGGAGTAGGGCAGAATTCTAACATGCACAATATATCAACCACAATAACAAAACGTTCAGTAAATCTGGGACACCAAGAAAAGGCCAAACCTATGAATAATAGGGGTAGAAGAAGGAGAAGAGTACCAACTCAAAGGCACAGAAAATATATTCAACAAAATTATAGAAGAAAACTTTCCCAACTTAAAGAAGGAAATACCTGTGAAGATACAAGAAGCCTATAGAACACCAAACAGACTAGACCCCCCTGAAAAGTTCCCTCACCACATAATAATCAAACTGCTAAACATACAGAATAAAGAAAGAATATTAATAACAGCAAAGGAAAAAGGCCAAGTGACTTATAAAGGCCGACCCATCAGAATAACACCTGACTTCTCCATGGAGACTCTGAAAGCCAGAAGGTCCTGGACAGATGTAATGCAGACGCTAAGAGACCATGGATGCCAGCCCAGACTACTATACCCAGCAAAACTTCTAATCACCATAGGCAGAGTGCACAAGATATTCCAAGACAAAACCAGATTTAAACAATACCTATCCACAAATCCAGCCCTACAGAAAGCACTAGAAGGAAAACTCCAACCTAAGAAAGTCAGATACACCCATGAAAACACGGGCAATAGATAACCCACAGCAGTAAATCCCAAAGAAGGGAAATACACACACACTACCACCAAAAGATAACAGGAATTAACAATCACTGGTCATTAATATCCCTTAACATCAATGGACTCAATTCACCTATAAAAAGACACAGGCTAACAGAATGGATACAAAAACAGGATCCATCCTTCTGCTGCATACAAGAAACACACCTCAACTTCAAAGACAGACACTATCTCAGAATAAAAGGCTGGGAAAAGACTTTCCCATCAAATGGACTTATGAAGCAAGCTGGTGTAGCTATCCTAATGTCTAATAAAATAAATTTCAAACAAAAATCAATCAAAAGAGATCAGAAAGGACATTACATATTCATCACAGGAAAAATCCACCAAGATGAAGTCTCAATTCTGAAAATTTATGTCCCAAACACAAGGGTACCCACATATCTAAAAGAAACATTACTAAAGCTTAAATTACACATCAAACCCCACACACTAGTAGTGGGAAACTTCAACACCCTACTCTCACCAATGAACAGGTCTCCCAGACAGAAACTTAACAGAAATAAGGGATCTAACAGATGTTATGACACAAACGAACTTAATAGATATCTACAGAACATCCCACCATAAAACAAAAGAATATACTTTCTTCTCAGCACCCCATGGAACCTTCTCTAAAATCGACCACAAACTTGGCCACAATGCAAATCTCAACAGATACAAAACAATTGGAATAACCTCCTATATCAGACCACCATGGTTTAAAGTTAAATTTCAACAACAACAAAAATTACAGAAAGCCTACAATCTCATGGAAATTGAATAATGCTCAACTAAATCACCAATGAGTCAAGGAAGAAATAAAGAAATTAAAGACTTCCTAGAATTCAATGAAAATGAATGTACAACATACCCAAGCTTATGGGGCACTATGAAAGCAGTGCTTACGGAAGAATACATAGCACTAAATGCTCACATAAAGAAGTTGGAGAAATCTCACACTAGCGATTTAACAGCACACCTTAAAGCTCTAGAACAAGAAGAAGCAAACTCACCCAGGAGGAATAGACACCAGGAAATAATCAAATTGAAGGCTGAAATCAACAAAATAGAAACAAAGAGAACAATACAAAGAATCAATGAAACAAAGACTTGGTTCTTTGAGATAATCATCAAGATAGACAAGTCCTTATCCAAACTAACGAAAAGGCAAAGAAACAACATCCAAATTAACAAAATCAGAAATAAAAAGGGAGACATAACAATAGACAACAAGGAAATCCAGAGAATCATCAGGTCATACTTCAAAAACCTATACTCCACAAAATTGGAAAATCTAAAAGAAATGGACAATTTTCTGGAAGGTACCACATACCAAAGTTAAATCAAGACCAGATAAATAATTTAAATAGACCTATAACCCCTGAGGAAATAGAAACAATCACTAAAAGTCTCCCAACCAAAAAAAGGCCCAGGATCAGATGGTTTCAGTGCAGAATTCTACCAGAATTTCAAATAAGAGCAAATACCAATACTCTTCAAATTGTTCCACACAATAGAAACAGAAGGAACATTACCAAACTCCTTTTATGAGGCTACAGTTACCCTAATACCTAAACCACACAAAGATGCAACAAAGAAAGAGAATTACAGACCAATCTCCCTCATGAATATTGATGCAAAAATACTCAATAAAATATTGTCAAACCAAATCCAAGAACACATCAAAAAAATTATCCACCATGACCATGTAGGCTTTATCCCAGAGATGCAAGGATAGTTCAACATATGAAAATCTGTCAACGTAATACATCATATAAACAAACTGAAAGAAAAAAAACTACATGATCATCTCATTAGATGCTAAAAAAGCTTCTGACAAAATCCAACACCCCTTCATGATAAAGGTCCTGAAGAGATCAGGAATACGAGGAACATACCTAAACATAATAAAGGCAATTTACAGCAAGCCAACAGCCAACATCAAATTAAATGGAGAGAAACTCAAAGTGATTCCACTAAAATCAGGAACAAGACAAGGCTGTCCACTCTCCCCATATCTATTCAATATAGTACTCAAAGTTCTAGCTAGAGTAAGAAGACAAAAAAAGGAGATCAAGGGGATACAAATTGGAAAGGAAGAAGTCAAACTTTCCCTATTTGCAGAAAATATGATAGTTTACATAAGTGACCCCAAAAACTCTACCAGGGAACTCCTACAGCTGATAAACACCTTCAGTAATGTGGCAGGATACAAGATTAACTAAAAAAAAAATCAATAGCTCTCCAATATACAAATGACAAATGGGCTAAGAAAGAAATCAGAGAAACATCACCCTTTACAATAGCCACAAATAATATAAAATACCTTGGGGTAACTAACTAAACAAGTGAAAGACCTGTTTGACAAGAACTTTAAGTCTCTGAAGAAAGAAATTGAAGAAGATATCAGAAAATGGAAAGATCTCTCATGCTCATGGATAGGTAGGATTAACATAGTAAAAATGGCAATCTTTCCAAAGCAATATACAGATTTCCCATCAAAATCCCAACACAATTCTTCACAGACCTGGAAAGA
Source organism: Peromyscus californicus insignis (assembly GCF_007827085.1). Taxonomy (NCBI): domain Eukaryota; kingdom Metazoa; phylum Chordata; class Mammalia; order Rodentia; family Cricetidae; genus Peromyscus; species Peromyscus californicus. The sequence goes on from NW_026294391.1 coordinate 100,639,337, forward strand.
AGAACAATACTCAGCTTCATGTTGAAAAACAAAAAACTCAGGATAGCTAAAACAATCCTGTACGATAAAGCAACCTCTGGAGGCATCACCATCCCTGACATCAAGCTCTACTATAGAGCTATAGTAATAAAAAAAACAACTTGGTATTGGCATAAAAACTGACATGTGGACCAATGGAATCAAGTTGAAGACCCTGACATTAGTCCACACACCCATGAGCACCTGATTTTTGACAAAGAAGCCGAAACTGTACAATGGGAAAAAGAAAGCATCTTCAACAAATAGTCCTGGCATAACTGGATGGCAGCATATAGAAGAATGCAAATAGATCCACATCTATCGCCATGCACAAGACTCAAATCCAAAGACCTCAACATAAATCCAGTTACACTGAACCTGTTAGAAGAGAAAGTAGGAAGTAGTATTGAATGCACTGGCACAGGAGACCACTTCCTAAATATAACACCAGTAGCACAGACACTGAGAGTAACAATTAATAAATGGGACCTTCTGAAACTGAGAAGCCTCTGTAAGGCAAAGGACACAGTAAATAAGACAAAACGACAGCCTACAGAATGGGAAAAGATCTTCACCAACCACACATCTGACAGATGGCTGATCTCCAAAATATATAAAGAATTCAAGAAACTAGACATCAAAATATCAAAAACTCCAATTAAAAAATGGGCTACAGAGCTAAATAGAGAATTCTCAACAGAAGAATTTCAAATTGCTGAACAACATTTAAGGAATTGCTCAACATCCTTAGCCATCAGGGAGATGCAAGTCAAAACAACTCTGAGATACCATCTTACACCTGTTGGAATGGCTAAGATCAGAAACACTGATAACAGCTTATGTTGGAGAGGATGTGGAGCAAGGGGAACACTCCTCCACTGTTGGTGGGAGTGCAAACTTATACAGCCACTTTGAAAATCAGTATGGTGGTTTCTCAGAAAATTGGGAATCAATATACCTCAAGACCCAACTGTACTGCTCTTGGGTATATACCCATGGAATGCTCAATCTAACCACAAGGACACATGCTCAACTATGTTCACAGCAGCATTATTCAAAATAGCCAGAACCTAGCTGCTGGGTGAGGGACGGATTGGGAGAACAATAACAGAGATATCTTGGGGGGGCTGGAGAGATGGCTCAGTGGTTAAGAGCAATGACTGCTCTTCCAGAGGACCTGGGTTCAAGTCCCAGCACCCACATGGCAGCTCACAACTGTCTGTAACTCAAGATCTGACATCCTCACATAGTCATACATGCATCAAAACACCAATGCAAATAAAATAAAAATAAATAAATTATATTTTTTAAAAAAGAGATATCTTGGTAGAAGGAGACATTATGGGGTTAGGGAGAAACCAGATGCTAGGGAAATTCCCAGGAATCCATAAGGATGACCCCAGCTTAGACTACTAGCAATAGTGGAGAGGGTGCCTGAACTGGCCTACCCCAGTAATCAGATTGGTGAATACCCTGTCATCATAGAGCCTTCATCCAGTAACTGATGAAAGCAGATGCAGAGATCCACAGCCAAGCACCAGGCTGAGTTCCAGGCATCAAAATCATGATGGGAAAACCTACAAAGACAATCAAATCAAATTAGTGGAAACTCATGAAATTTAGACCAACAGCTGTGGAGCCTCCATGGGACTGGACTAGGCCCTCTGCGTAGGTGAGACAGTTGTGTAGCTTGATCTGCTTAAGCCCCCCCCCAAATAGGATCAGGATCCATCCCTGGTGCATGAGCAGGTTTTTGGAGCCCACTACCTATGGTGGGACACCTTGCACAGCCTTGATTCAGGGGTAAGGGCTTGGATCTGCCTCAACTGAATGTCCCAGGCTCTGCTGACTCCCCATGGGAGGCCTTACCTTGTCTGAGAAGGGAATAGGGGCACTTGGGGTAGAGAGAGACTGGAGGGCAAGAGGAGGGAAGAAAGGAGGATCTGTGGTTGATATGTAAAATAATAAAAAATTTTCTTAATTAAAAATATTAAATCACATTGAGCTTGTTTATGTAAATGGTTTGTGATTAAGATGGAATTTTGGTTTTCCATCTGAATAACCAATGGTTCCAGGAACATTATCAAATAATTCTTCATTTCTACACTGTTCATGAATCAAGTTTCAATTTGTATGTAGTTTTGTTTCTGGGCTCTATATATTTCATAGACCTATTTTTCTCTGCACTGTCTTAATTACTAAAACTTTTAGAAAGTATTGAAATCTGGTAGGGTGCATTGGTGTTTTCATATTGTCTTGACTATCCTTGGTCCTATTTGGAATGTCAACTGGAATTATATCAAATACCTAAATGAATATAAAGAGTTTTATACCATTACATTAGTAAGACTTCCCTAAACGTGAACTGATTTTACCCCTTCATTAACTGAAATTTTCTTTAATATTCTTATGATTTGAATATGAAACATTTACATGCTCATAGTTTGAACAGCTGGTCCCCAGACCATGGTGCTACTTTGAAGACAGTGAAGACTTTAGGAGGTGGAGTCTTGGTAGAAGAAATAAATGACTCCAGGATAGCCTTTGAAAGATATACCTGTTTCTGATTCCAAACTTTCCTGCTGCAATGTGAACAAGACACTATCTTAGACTCTATTCACCATGAAGCTGCTCTTCCCCACCATGACGGAAGGAAATACATCTGAAACCATGAAGGAAAATAAGCTTTTCCCTCTTACATTGATTCTGTTGAGTGTTTTGTTATAACAATGAAAAAATAACAAATACAAATATTTTTCAGAGAGCAAATGTATTGTTTTGCATCTAGGATCTGCACATCTTTTGTCTGGTTATTCCTGGATTTCTTTTAGTTTTTATTACTATTCTAGGCTCACATTGTTGCAGTATTGAATATTTTATATTGCTCTTATGTATCCTCCAACCTTGTTAACTAGTCCTTTTAAATCGTTCATATAGACTTTCTTATATTTTTATGTAGACCGTACATAGTTTGTCATTTTGATCAATCCTTACATTTTATTTATTTTCCCTTCTTGTCGCAATTTTTATTACTGCTCCTCATTACAGAACAAGATTGAAAAAGAGGTGCTAAGGGGCTGGAGAGATTGTTCAGTGGTTTAAAAGTATGTACTACTGTTCCAAAAGATCTACATTCAATTCCCAGCACAGACAAGAGACAGCTCATGACCACCTGTATGTAACTCTAGCTCCAAGGGACCTGATACTCTCTTCTGGTCTCTGATGACACCTGCACTCATATGTACAGATCTACACACACACACACACACATACACACACACACACACACACACACACACACACACACACACACACACTTAAAAATAAAAATATAAGGTATTTTAAAATTTTTTTTTGAGATTTTTACATAATTCTATCATTTTCCCCTTCCCTTCCTCCCTCCAAACCCTCCATACACTCCTCCTTGCTCTCTTTCAAATCCATGGCCTCTTTTTTTCATTAATTGTTGTTACATAAAAAGAAGAGCTAGTTTGGGCTCCTTTGTTCTATTATCCTAGTTTATTAAATTAATAGCTTTTTCTAATAATTGTTCTGTTTTATTACTAAGACAAATGCAACTCTATTGCAAGTGTTTTATTTTGGGATTCTCCATGTATGCTCATGAAAAAGAACAGTCTGTAATTTTCTTTTTTCATAGGAGCCTTATGAGTTGGGTGGATATTTAACTGAACACATATAATATTACAATTGTTCCCTGATTGTTTCATGGAATTTCTCTATAGGACCAGTGAGCTAGGGATGATAGTGGCTTGTTTATTTGTAAATCTACCAGCTGATTTACTTTTGTTTTTTACTTACATTTATTAATTGGGGGAAGTATGCGTGTGTGTGAAGGTCAGAAAACAACTCAGAAAAGTTGGGTCCCTCCTTCTATCCTGGGGATCAAATTCAGGTCGTCAGTCTTAGAGTCATCTCACCAGCCTTATTGATTGATATATTTGGGGGAGCATAGCAGCAGGCATGTCTCCAGAGCAGTAACTGAGAGCTCACATCTTAAGACTCAACCATGAGGTAGAGAGAGCTAATTGGAAATGGAAAAGCCCACCCCCAGTGACACACCTCCTCCAACAAGGCCACACCTCATCTTTCCCAAAGAGTTTCACCAGCTGGGAACCAAGTATTCAAATATGTGAGCCTATAGGGGCCATTCTCCTTCAAATCACCAAAGGGGGTAGTGTGAGACTTGACCCCCATGGAGTCAAGAGCATAAATAGCATCTGGTGTCCAGGGAGACAAAAATAGATGAATGCAATGATGGTTAATCCTGACTGTCAACTTGTCAGGATCTGGAATCAACTAAGAGAAATGCCTCTGGGCAGAAAGGATTAACCAAGGGAGGAAGATCAACAGTTTAGAGAAAGGCTGTCAAGGAAGAGTCATGCTAAATGCTGATTTTCCTTCTTGGTCATTGGGAGTCAATTTTGAGAGGTAACTGGGTGTCACTTACAGAGAACTAGAACAATTCATTAAAGAAAAGAGCGCACTAAAAGCAGGGCCGTGATCTGAAAGGGAGCAATGTAGTCGACTGAGTTGGGGGGAGGTGGCTTTAAAGACTGTGGCCAGTCAAGCCCTCTGAAAAGAGATGACATTTAAACTTAGCTCTGAAAGAAAGCAAGAAAGAACGGGCTCTGCAAACATGGGTGGACAGAGCATTCCCAGCAAAGGCAACAGCTTGAGCAGTGGTTCTCAACAGGAACGGCATTGCCTAGTAAGGGTACAGTTTGGAAACTCAAAGGGAGGTACCACAATAGGGTATTCTGCCAGCATTCAATAGAAAGGGGGAAGGATGCTGTCCTTCTGTAACGTACAAGACAGTCCCATAACCATGGTTTTCAAAGATCCCACCAGACCCTGTAGCTGCAAAACCTGTTCAACAGTGATCTGAGTCAAAAGCTTAACTCTGCTTTGCTCATAAAGGTAAAACATGTCTTCTGGGGTGTGTCTATACTCAGTATTCCCCAGGAATGTCAGTAGTGTGTTCTCTTAGTTTGTCAGCTGTTGCTGTGATACAATATCCTAACAAAAGCAACTCAGGGGAGCTAGAGAGATGGCTCAGTGGTGAAGAGTGCTAGCTGCTGGGTCATTCTCCTCACCAGACTCCACACAGATGGGCCAGTCATCCGTGTCACTCTTCTCGTGGCTTTCGGATGCAGCCTTCACCAGGCTAAGGTTGACAGGCATCAAGTCGTCATCTTCGTCATGAGCGTCTGTAACACACGTACAGCTGTCACACAGCCCGAAGCGCCGCAGCCCCTGCGACAGGTGGCTGGTGAAGGTTCTTGGACAGCCTTTGCAGATGACTGGACGGTTGGATCTGTGGACCTGTCATCACAAGTGGACACGGTAAATGTCACAGAAAAGGGCTCGAGGAGCTGGAGAGACGACTCAGCAGTACTTGCTGTAAAAAAAAATGGAAATACATTGCTCTCCCACCCCAGTGCACTGAGTCTGATGGAAAATTGGGGCTACAGCTTACTCTACATCCATATCAGGGGAAAAGGCCCACAGTCTGCCGTCCCTGACAGTTCTGGCCTCATGACAGCCATCCTTGAGCAAAAACTAAGCTTCTTAAAAAATTTCTCTGTTGGCCGGGCGGTGGTGGTGCACACCTTTAATCCCAGCACTCGGGAGGCAGAGCCAGGCGGATCTCTGTGAGTTCGAGGCCAGCCTGGGCTACCGAGTGAGTTCCAGGAAAGGTGCAAAGCTACACAGAGAAACCCTGTCTCGAAAAACCAAAAAAAAAAAAAAAATTTCTCTGTTCCCATGCCAGTGTTAACTTTCTAAGCACCACCAACCGACTTTAATCTGGTAAAAGAAAACGTCACCAAATTCTCTAAAAACCTCGGGTGGGTGGGTGGGGGACAGAGAAGTGAAAGACAGGCTGACCCTCAGATCAGGAAGTGGACATAGCCCGGCAGCCGCATCACGGACACTTAGGCTCAGGGCGTGGCTCCGGAGGTGCTCCTGTCCTGTGAACCTCTTGCCACAGGTCTCTCAGGGGTAAGGCCGCCCACCTGTGTGCGATCGGGTGTGCGGCTTGAGGATGCCCTTCTGCTTGGCAGTGTAAGGGCAGAAAGGACACTTGTGGAGCTTGATGGGGACCACCAGCACGTCACCTGAGGAATCCAACAGACTGTAAACAGCAACAACCACAGGCACCTTTCGGGAGCGAGGGGACTGGGAAACCCCATCATCCCGGACAGAGAGGGAGACCACCAACGCTACCTGCTAGCAAGCGGCAAGTTACCAGTACAAGTCCAACTCTGTCTGGCTCCCCAAAGGTCAAAGGTCAAGTCAACTAAGTCCCCATCCCCCCACCCCCGTTTTTCCTTCCCTGTGCTAGAGGAAGCCAGGGCCTTGAGTGTGGTACACAAACTTTCTATCACTAAGTGTCATCCCCACATACCCAGCTTGGTTTTTGTCTTAAGCATTAGGGTTTAATGGCTGAGACACCTCTCTAGCCCATAAAAGTTTTTTTTCTGTTGTTTGTTTATTTTTTATGCTGGGCAGTGGTGGTGCAGGCCTTTAACCCCAACACACAAGAGGCAGAGGCAGGCAGATCTCTGTGACTTCAAGGTTAGCCTGGTCTACAGAGTGAGTTCCAGGACAGCCAGGGCTGCACAGTGAAACTCTGCCTGGGAAAACAAACAAAAATTTTTATTTATCTTTATTTATGTAACTGAGTATTGTCTATGTATTAATGACATGTATGTATGGGTACCCATGGGGGCCAGAAGATGTGTCCTTTCAGTTGGAGTTACAGGCATTTATTAGGCACCTGACATAAATGTTTTTGGAACCAAACTTGGGTCTTCTGGAAGAGCAGTCAGTGATCTTTACCTCTGAGCCACATCTCTCCAGTCCCACGTTCAGTGAGTTTTACAAACTTCTGTTGTGGTGTATCAAAATTATTTTTGTGTTCTCTGCAATAACATCCTGTTTCATCCTGGTGTGAGCTGTAAACAGCCAATCAATGTCCTGTGTTATAAAGATCAATCTACATAAAAGTGAAACAATGCACAGGTTCTAACCTGGAAATACCAGGGAAACAACCTAGACACACTTATCACAGAAACATTAAGTGATATCCGATACACCAGCCTTGATCTTCTTGAACCTGCAGGCCTATCATCAAAGCCAATAACAGCGAGTGTGGCTTCATCTCAAAATTTGGAGACTACTGAGGTGTGTTGATTTGAAAGAGAAATGTTCCCTCATAGGCTCATGTACTTGAACCCTTTGTCTCCAGATGGTGGTACTGTTTGGGGGAGGTTATGGAACTTTGAGGATGTGGTGCCTAGCAATCAGAGATTCTTTCAAGATTAAGTCATGTGATGGTTGAATAGGTATGGCCCCCATAGACTCATGTGTTTGAATGCTTGGTCCATATAGGGAGTGGCATTAGAGGAGGTGTGGCCTTGTTGGAATAGGTGTGGTCTTGTTGGAGGTGTGTCACTGGGGGCGGGCTTTGACGTTTCAGAAGCTCAAGCCAGGCCTAGCTTTTTCCTGCTGCCTGCAGATCAAGACGTAGAACTCTCAGCTGTCTCTCCAGCACCATGTCTGCCTGCACACTGCCATGCTTCCCACTGTGATGATAACAGACTAAACCTCTGAAACTGTAAGCCAGCCCCAATTAAATGTTTTCTTTTATAAGAAAAAAAGAAGAGTGCTAGCTGCTCTGTCAGAGGACCCAAGTTTGGTTTCTAGCACCCATCTCAGGCCGCTCACAGCTTCCTGTAACTCCAGCTCCAGGGGATCTGATGTTCTCTTCTAGCCTCCGTGGTCATTGCATTCATGTGCACGAAGCCACATAGAGGCACACACATAACACATTTAAAGCCAGAAGTAATATTTTAAAATTTTAATAATATTTATTGTGTGTCTATTTGTCTGGCTCTCATGCACCATGGAATGTGTCGAGGTCAGGGGACAACTTTTGGGAGTTGGTTGTCTCCTTCCACTGTATGGCTTCCAGAAATAAAATTCAGGTCATCAAGCTTGGCTGGCAATTGCCTTTCTCCACTAAACCATCTCACCTGCCCAAAAATCTTGAAAAGAAAAAAGAAAGCAATTTAGGGGAGAAAGTATTTCGTTGGGCTCACAGCTCCAGGTTCCAGTCCACCACAGGTAGAAAGTCACAGAAACAGAAGCTCAGGGAGCTGATTGGTCACATCAAATACATAATCAGGACCAAAGAGTGAAGAGCACATGCAGCGCTCAGCTCACTCTCTCCCACTCATTCAGTTCATTCTCCCATGAAAAAAGTTTGTCTTCTCACTTCAATTAAACCAATTAAAATCCCTCACAGGCATGTCCACAGACCAACCTAGTCTAGACAATTCTATTCGAGATTCTTTTTCTAGGAGATCCTAAATCATGTCAATCTGATAAAACTAACTAGCACATATGCTTATGAAAGATTGTATCTTGTTTCATTTAGAACTTCATTGAGAATTTTTTTCTCTTTTTTTAATTAAGAAAATTTTTTCCTTCATTTTACACACCAATCAAAGATCCCCCTTCCCTCCTCCTGCCCCGCCCCCCCGAGCCTCCCCTCCCAACCTATCCCCCACTCCCTCCCACAAGAAGGCAAGGCCTCCCATGTGGAGGCACATTCAGTAGAGGCAAATCCAAGTCCTTCCCCCTGCCTCAAGGCTGCACAAGGTGTCCCATCATAGGTAGTGGGCTCCACAAAGCCTGCTCATGAACCAGAGATGAATTCTGATCCTACCGCCAGGGAACCTCCCAAGCAGATCAAGCTACACAACTGTCTCGCCATGCGAAGGGCCTAGTCCACGTAGGCTCCACAGCCATTGATCCAACTTTCATGAGTTCCCACTAGTTTGGTTTGGTCATCTCTGCAGGTTTCCCCATCATGATCCTGATGCACTTGCTCACAGAATCCCTCTTCTCTCTCTTTGACTGTACACCTGGAGCTCTGCCTGGTGATTAGCTGTGGATCTCTGCATCTGCTTCCATCAGTAATTGGAGAAAAGCTCTGTGATGACAGTTAGGGTATTCACTGATCTGATTACTGGGGCAAGCCAGTTCAATTCAGGCACCCTCTCCACTATGGCTAGTAGCCCAGGCTGGGATCATCCTTGGGGATTCCTGGCAACTTCCCTAGCACTAGACTTCTTCTCTATCTCCATGATATCTCTCTCTATCATGCCATCTCTTTCATTGCTTTCCCCCTCCATCCCTGCTCCAATTCAACCATCCCATTCCTTTGTGCTCTCATCCCCTATCCCCTACCCTCCATTGCCCACCCCTCATCCCTAGTTAAAAATTAATCAGCTCACCAAGGGCAAGATAGTGTTACAGAAAACATTGCATTTGATGGGATGCTTCAAAGAAAACTGGTGGAGAGAAATTTTTTTTTTTTGTAATTCATGCCTGTGGTTCTAGGAAAGGAGAAAATGCAAACAGTATAAAAGGACAGAGAGTTCAAATTCCATTATTCTCTAATGTACATGTTTCCCTCTCCACAGACAACCTGATTATAAAAAGATGGTTTTAAAAAAATCATTTCAGAGTACTGATTTTATGTCTATTTAAAGGGAAAGAAGGGATCAGAGAAAAGGGCAGGATGGAAAGAGGGAAGGGGATAGCAAAGAAAACAACTCCACACAAATGAATGTCTGAGCACAGAAAAAGCAAGAAATACAGGGAGAGAGAGAGAGAGAGAGAGAAACAGACAGACAGACAGACAGACACCCACACAAGCACATATGCAAGCATGCACGCACGCACGCACACACATCTCTTAACTGTGGTTACCTGAGAGCATAGACCAGAGAACTTCAGTGTCCCTGATATACCTCTGTTTCATTTGTCTTGGGACAACAGCTCTATACTGCTTTTGCAATTTATAAAATAAAATTCCACAAGAGTAAAGCGTGAAAGGAAAAATAGAACAGGAATTAACTAGAGCCAGATAAACAATCATCTAAGAAGCTACTAGCGAGTGCAGCTAAGGGAATGTGCTGAGAAGGATCTCTTTAGTGAGAAGAGAAACTGAAAGGTGACAGTTGGAGTGACTGAGGTGACAGGAGGCTACCCATCTACTTCCTGCCACAATAGTACTTCTACAACTCTTTACTGACTGCTTCTCTTTTTAGTTATATGTTTGCTTTTAGCATCATATCTCAATTTCACATGCTATACACTTCCCGAGGCTGGAGGTCTCAAGGATCGTTGTAGAGGTTTTTTTTTAAAAAAATAGGTATATAAAAAAAGAACAAGTAAAGTTAGAGTCTACACGTCACAATCTGTTTGCTTAGCATGTGTGAGACCCTGGGCTCCATGCCCAGGACATGATTAAAAAAAAAAAAAAAAAGACTGACATGCATCACATGCCCAGCAAGACTCTAACACAGAAAAATATGAGCACATCTTGTGAGCACATTATCTTGAAAACACAGAAGGCATCAAACACTCACTTTGCTGCTAGTCACTTTACTGTTCAGTGTTAACTGCAGGGAAAAAAAATATACCAAAATATGCTTCTGAGGTTAAAATAGACCTCATTATCTTTCTTGGCCTATAGCTTTCTAGACTTAAAGTGGTTCCATCTCTGGCTCATTTGAAAATCTAAAGACAAAAAGAACCATAAAGAAAAAGAAATAAAAAGCAGAGTACACAGTTCCAAGAAGGTACGTTTGAAGTTCCCATACAAGCTGACTTGAAAAAGTCGTAGCTCAATGGTAGAGTACTTGCCTAGAATGTACAAGGCCACAGGTTCAACTCCATAGCACCAAAAGAAAGTGGTTTTCTTTTTTAGTTGACACTGCTCAGTTGAGCCAACTCTCTGTGCAACAGGATAAAGTGGCAGCAGCTGCAGTCCCATGGTGATGCTTCATGACAGAGCTTTGGGGCCCAGTCCCAGTGGTACCAGAGTGCTTAGGGCACAACTGGTACCTGAAGGTGTCCTCACCACACACAACCCAAAGCTCCAATTCATGCCCTTTTACAATCCTACGTCTTCTGATCTTCAGCCTTGGAAAGCTACATTCTGCCACTTTCCACAGCTAGGAAATTCCCTTCCCACAAGCCACAACAACTCACAAGGCAAGACAAATAAGCATTCCCCCAGCTGCTCAGAGCAGAGCCAGGCTTCCGTAATGCAAATAAGTGCTCCCAGTGGAAGCACTGCCATGCCCAGTGCTTAACAGAGGAGAAAGAGGAAAATAAGAGCATAGCTTGTCAGTATGTTACCATGAAAATGCAGAAGGCATGGAACACATGTTTTGCTGCTAGTCATTTTAATATTCTGTGTATCTGCATAGGAAAAAAATATACTGGAGGGGTTAAAATAGACCTCATCTTTCTTGGCCTATAGCTTGCAAGACTTAAAATGGTTTCTTTTTTTTTTTCAGCAAGTTTCTTTGTCTCTGTGTTGGAAACATTCAAAAATCCTCTTTTTGGTTATTTTGAAATCTACAATAAATTATTGTAAATGTTTAAAGTGATGGATATGCTAATTGCCTTGATTTGATCGCTGTACATTGTATCTATGTAACAGGGGCCCTAAGGATTAGAATTTCCCCTGGGAAAATCCATGCTGGGGTGAGGTTAAGCCACCCTGGTACCAGAGGCTAAGCTGGTTTCTCACGAGAAAAGACTTATCTCTGGCTTCTAATAACTTGGACTCACTGCTACATTTATATATGCATTATTTCCAGCCTGGCGCTTCACCTTTTATAAGTTGTAACACTGACGTGGACAGAGCTGAGAGGGATTCAAAGTTTCTGTTTGCTCAGTTCCGGCCAAAGCAAAATAGACCCTTCACTAATTTTGGTGCATATATGTGCAAAGAGGGGAAGGGAGGGGTGGGGAGCAAGAAGGGAGGGGTGGGGAGCAAGAGGGGAGGGGTGAGGAGCAAGAGGGGAGGGGTGGGGAGCAAGAAGGGAGGGGTGGGGAGCAAGAGGGGAGGGGTGGGGAGCAAGAGGGGAGGGGTGGGGAGGGAGCAAGGAGGGAGGGGTGAGGAGAGAGCAAGAGGGGAGGGGTGGGGAGCAAGAGGGGAGGGGTGGGGAGGGAGCAAGGAGGGAGGGGTGAGGAGGGAGCAAGAGGGGAGGGGTGGGGAGCAAGAGGGGAGGGGTGGGGAGGGAGCAAGGAGGGAGGGGTGAGGAGAGAGCAAGAGGGGAGGGGTGGGGAGCAAGAGGGGAGGGGTGGGGAGCAAGAGGGGAGGGGTGGGGAGGGAGCAAGGAGGGAGGGGTGAGGAGAGAGCAAGAGGGGAGGGGTGGGGAGCAAGAGGGGAGGGGTGGGGAGGGAGCAAGGAGGGAGGGGTGAGGAGGGAGCAAGAGGGGAGGGGTGGGGAGCAAGAGGGGAGGGGTGGGGAGGGAGCAAGGAGGGAGGAGTGAGGAGGGAGCAAGAGGGGAGGGGTGGGGAGCAAGAGGGGAGGGGTGGGGAGGGAGCAAGGAGGGAGGGGTGAGGAGAGAGCAAGAGGGGAGGGGTGGGGAGCAAGAGGGGAGGGGTGGGGAGGGAGCAAGGAGGGAGGGGTGAGGAGGGAGCAAGAGGGGAGGGGTGGGGAGCAAGAGGGGAGGGGTGGGGAGGGAGCAAGGAGGGAGGAGTGAGGAGAGAGCAAGAGGGGAGGGGTGGGGAGCAAGAGGGGAGGGGTGGGGAGGGAGCAAGGAGGGAGGGGTGAGGAGGGAGCAAGAGGGGAGGGGTGGGGAGCAAGAGGGGAGGGGTGGGGTGGGAGCAAGGAGGGAGGGGTGAGGAGAGAGCAAGAGGGGAGGGGTGGGGAGCAAGAGGGGAGGGGTGGGGAGGGAGCAAGGAGGGAGGGGTGAGGAGAGAGCAAGAGGGGAGGGGTGGGGAGCAAGAGGGGAGGGGTGGGGAGGGAGCAAGGAGGGAGGGGTGAGGAGGGAGCAAGAAGGGAGGGTGGGGAGCAAGCTTAGGCATGCTTGTACATGTGGAGGCCAGAGGCCAATATCAAGTGTCTTCCCCGATCATTGTCCTCATTATTTTTCAATATATTGCTTTTACTTATTTTCAATTTAAAATTAACATACACAGTTGTTGGTTTCATTCTAACGTTTCTTCCTGCCTATCTTCTCCCCCATCGCTCTGAGAGCACCACTTCAATTTCTGAGGCAAGTTCTGTCACCAAACCCCGGGTTCACTGTTTCAGACAGACACAGGCCACTGTGCCCAGCTTTGACATGGATCCTAGGGGTCGTCATGCCTGCCCTAAGTGCTTTACCCACTGAACCATCTCCCCAGTTTCTTAGTTGTGAACTGAGGCAAGGACCTGAAATTCCCGTGACACATGTTCAGACATCATACTCTATCCCATGAATATGTACGGTTAGTACGTGTCAACTTGGATGAATATGCCTAACTTAAAAGGAAAATGTTCCATTAGCATCATGATAATCAATACAGAAAATGAGATGCAGACCTAAAGGCAACTAGCAACCTGGCATGTCTTACACTAACAGTGTGTTTGCTAACTGTCCCTTTCCTTGTAATTATTATTGTTGTGCCCTTTAAAAAACGAAAAAAAGTGGAAAGTGTTTAATTCATTAAAATCCTTCTTAGATTCTGGCCAAGCCACAGTTAGCACCTTTTTTATTGCCCTGTTCCTTACCTAACACAATCACTGAATGTCCACACTGCGGTTGTACTATGCAGCCCTTGTATGTGACCCTTAGTAGATGCAGGCCTAAAATCGACCTGCATATGAACCCTGCTTCTGCCTTGCAGTGGACACTCAGCCTTGAGTGAGCGTCTCCGTGTCTTAGTTTCCTCTTCTATAAGGTAATATCTAATCACGACCTCATAGAAGCAACACAGACAGACTGGTTACCTGTCCCAATCAGTGTTCATGTAATCCTCACAGCAACTCCTAGAAAGTTCCATCTCCATGATACAGGTGAAGCAACTGAGGCATCCCTATGTCATATGACCGGTCATCTGCAGGGCCAAGGATTCTAAGGCAGGTAGGTTCCAGAGTTCACGTTTTAACCACACCCACAGCCTCTGCAAATGAGGCCATATCTGCTAAAAAGCTGGTTTGAATGCACCGAGTGTTTGGCAAGTGTCTGCTAGGTAGCAGCTGTGGTTGTTATCCAAGGTCTGTCCTGTCTTCACTCTGCACAGCCTTTTAGTCGGGTTTGAGAATAAAAGAGGTTGATAGAAGAGAAGACAGTCCGGGGAGGCGGAGATAGAATGTGAAAAGGGACAGAGAAGCAACAAGGTAGAGGGACCTGTGAATACCTTGGAAACAAGTGTTGCTGGCTTGGCCTTGAGAGAACAGGGTGCCTATTCGCCACAGAAAATGGAAGCCCCAGTCTTGCCAATTGCATTGCAAATACACACTGACTGGGCATGCCTCAGATACCTGAGAAAGTCGCCTTCGATCCCACCCTAGCCCGGAGGCGCAGCTCAGGCGTGGGCCCGGCTTCCCTAGTTCATCTCGAGAGTCCGCCCCACGCCGGGCGGGGCCTGGCCGGACCACTCTACCGGTGGCCCGCCAGCCCTGGGACACCAGCCACGAGGTGGCCCGCGCGCGGGGCTGGGGCTCGATGGCTACGTGGAGGCGGGATGGCCGGCTAACCGGCAGCCAGCGGCTCCTGTGTGCAGGGCTGGCGGGGGCGTTGAGCCTCAGCCTCACCGCGCCCCTGGAGCTCGCCACCGTGCTGGCCCAGGTCGGCATGGTGCGAGGCCACTCCCAGGGGCTGTGGGCCACTGGACGCCGAGTGTGGCTAGCTGAGGGGCCGAGGGCCCTGTGGAAGGGGAACGGCGTGGCATGCCTGCGCCTCTTCCCCTGCAGCATGGTGCAGCTGGCCGCCTACCGAAAGTAAGAGTCCAGAGGGAGAGGTCGGGAGGTCGGACTGGGGTGGCGGAGCCACCACCCTGATGTACCAGCACTGGGAATCCTAAGAAGTCCCGGCCTCCCTTCTTTCCGGATAACGCGGCGGGGGGTGGGGGGGAGTGGGAGGTGGGGAGGGGGTTTCTTGGGGCCACAAGGCCGTATGTGTGGCCCTTAAAGCAAGGTACCAGTTTTACACATGCTTTTGAGATTCACGCCCTGCGAGTTGTAGTTTTGTGAAATCTTTAGTCTTTTTGGGAGGAATAAGGGGAGGAGGCAGAATTGGCAAATGATATTTGGGGTAAAGAAATGAAAAGGCTTCTCAAGGAGGTAAGGTCTGACCATTCCCAGTGTCCAGTAACTTGGAAATGTTTGCTTTCGCTGGCTTAGGAGAGAATGCTCTGAAGGTGTGTCTGTGAGACCAGTGTACGGGAAGAGGGACCAGTCTTTTTTTTGCCTCAGAAAGATTCCTGCCCATCCCCAGCTCCAGACACAGCCTAACTTGGCTTTAGGATCCAATGGGACCTGCAGTTTCCTTTTCCTCAGCAGGGACCTGTCTCCTCAGCCTAATGTTTTCCCACCCCCAGCCACCCACTGATCTCATCCTGTGGACTTTTCTCACCTTCTCCCACATCAAGCACTGCTACTTAGGGAAAGATGTAGAGATGCAAATGACGGGTGCATGTGAGTGACCTTAACAAGAGCTCAAGAATTTTTGCATGGGAGCTGGGAAGGAAGCCTAAGAGAAGAAAGGCAGCGATGGCATCACTAGAGGAGGGGCTATTTCTCTATTGGGGACGATAGTCCCTGCGTTCCTCATTAGATAGGCATAGTGCCAGCTCTAAAGGCTGGCCTTGGCTCTGAATTAGACAAACAGCCTACAGGCCGGAGCTGGTCAGGCTACTTTTTGTTTTGTTTTGTTTCATTTTGTTTCCAGTGCTGGAGATGAAACTCCAGGCCTTGGAGCAGAGCAGGCCAGTGAGGTGTTTTGCCACTGTATTCCCAGCCCTAAGAACTAGTCAGTCTTAACCACATAGTTAAGTCTTGGAAGAGGGTCAAAAGGTTTTACCTTGACGCTGTTACTTGGAAGGCCAGAGCTGGGAGGCTTGCCTGGCATTTGGCACTCTGAATGGACTCATCCTTACCTTTGAGTGCTCCAGGCCATCTTCTGTGGCTTCTGCCTGGCTTCTTCTGTTACCCCAGCAACATCTGGCATGCACTCTTGAGTTTTAATGATTCACTTTCTCCCGATTTCCCTCTCTTCTCCACAACGCAGTAGGGAAATCTTTCTTTGGATAAGACAGAATGTGTACAAAGGATAACCAGGAGGACACAGATGTTCAAAGCCCAATTCTAATGGCATGGCTTTTCTATTAGCTATCTTATATATGTACATCATTCAGCTTTTCCAACTTCTGCTTCCTGCCTAGAATAGTCCATAGGACAGGAAGTACTATGTCCATTTTCACTGGTACAGAACCAAGCTCACATTGGGGTACCTATAGCCAGTGGCAGTACTACTTGGCCTTCTGATTCCAAACCCCATACTGCAGTACATCATGCCACCTTTCTTTCTGCACTCAATTGACATTAGTAAGGATGCAGAAGTAAGTACCATGCACATGATGCTGGAGACAGAGCAAGAATGAAAGCAGTATGGTCCCCCTACCTCAGTTTATAAAGTAGTTTAATCTTGAAAAACAAAAATAAAAAGTAGTTTAAAAAAAAGAAGACTGGTATATCTCAGTCCCCAAACATAAAATTTAATTTAATTAATATAAATTGCCAGTGGAGCAAGTACTATAAAAATGTACACTTCAGAGGGCTGGGGAGATGGCTCAGCAGTTAAGAGCACTGGCTGCTCTGTCAGGGGACACAGGTTCAGTTCCCAGCACCCACATGGCAGCTCACACCTGTCTATAACTCCAGTTCCAGGGCTTCTGACACCCTCACACAGATATACATGCAGGCAAAACACCAATGCACATAAAAATAAAAAAATAATAAATGTTAAAGATACTATAGAAACATACACTTCAGGTGAGGGATGAGAAGACAGGAAGGCTTCACAGAGGAGAACAAACTAGTTTGGCCTTGGGCGAATGAGTAGGAGTCTCATGGGCAAAGATGAGATGCTGCAGGTAATGTCAACACAGGCAAAGAGAAAAGGCATGCGGCACAACCGGCTGGAAAGGCAGGTTGGAATGCGATCTTGGAAATCAGACTTGGTATGTGAGGGTGGCTGTGGGAAATGTTTGCGCAGGGTGGGGGCAGTGCTGTGATTAGAAATTCAAGGGGAATGATTGTCTCGTGGTGGCAGGGTAGGATGAAAGAGGAGAGAGGCTGTGGGCGGTGGTGCAGCTAGGAGCCTGTCACACCATGCAGCAGCTCAGAGTGATCTGGAATGGGTTGGTGACAAAAGAAGAGAGAGAAGAGAAGAGCAGAGAGTTACGTAGACTAGACTTGCTGATATTTTTTCTGACAGATTGTTTTCTTTCTGCAAACTGAAAGGAAGCATTCCGGTGAATGACAAGGTATAGTTAGAAAGGTTGATCAGTCGTGAGGCCATCCTTCCTACATAAAGATGGTAGTCATGGCTTATCATTATGCCCACTCATTTGCACTCTCTCCTGACCATGAATTTGCAAACAGGTGGCAGGGAATAGCGGTACACTGTCTGATCGTGGGTGGAACAAACCATCCAGCACACTCAGTGAATGGAGTGGTTGAAAAATTATCCACAACTACAGTGACAGAGTGGGAACTTGAAAACATCCTCTGGCTCCTTAGTCCAGGGTTCTGTCCACTACGACACAGCTAAAATGATCGACAATGAAAGGAGATTACTGGTTAGAAAGTTCAGTGCTGTGTTTCTGTCACAAGCAAATGATAGCTGACACAATGGGTGGCTTTCAAATGCATCCAAAGAAAGGTCCTCCTCCAACTTTATTGCACAACTGCTTGTGTGTCTGCATATATATTGGTTTGGGTCCCTGCAATGTGAATTCTTCAGAGCCACCCCCATTTCCTCATTTCATAACCAATCATGAGCTTAGGTTAGCATTGTAAGTACTGATCACACACATCCGGGGTGTGTGTAGACTTCACTAGCTGAAAGGAAGGAGTTCCTGCAGATCACCAGTGCATTCGGTCTCGGGTTCACTTAAAAAAAAAAAAAAAAGCTTCTATGCTTGTATGTACATGAGGAAGATCAAAACTAGAACACTGCCTCCCCAGCCAGTCAGACAGAGCGTTAAAATATAAGGACCACAATGATGTCATTGGTAGCCTAACAAGGTTATCTACACTGACTCTGCTTTTCAAAAACGTGTATGTTTGCCTACATGTACATAGGTGCACCAGATTAGGGTACCAGATCCCCTGGAACTGGAGTTACAGACGGTTGTGAACTGCCATTGTGGGACCAAACCCCAGCCGTCTGCAGGAGCAGCTGGGCTCTTAACCACTGAGCCATCTCTCTAGCCCCTTGACTTTGCTCTTCTAAGGGAAGATTAGAGGTTAGGAGTCTTAGAAGAAAGAACTTCCTTCAGTTCTTCTTTTTCATTTTCTGCATTTGATAGTTAAGACTATTTCATACAACAAACCAACATAATGAGATAGGGTTCCTCTTCCCAGTTCAAGTACTTTAGTAAGCCAAGGGCCTCCTTCCCTCTAAATGCCTCTACCAGTCGTTTCCTTGTCAGGACTGCTGAGCTCTCCTAGGTGATCTGTGCTGAGAACTAGTGCAGTAGCTGGTGCATTATGGTCAACAAATGGGCAATAAACTAGCCCGTGTCCTAGAATGGCTGCATGGGATAGGGACTACGAAAGGGACAATGAGAAAGAATGGTGCTGCCTTTTGCTCCAAGTAAGGTGTTTTTCCAGCTCACTGCAGACAACCAGACCATCATTTCGATTTCGTGTGTCTCCTGTCCCTCCAAGTTGACTGGCCAGGGGAAAGAAACAGTGTGCCGGCATTAACACAGAGGCCAGTGGCCCACTGGTGAATGCCAGCTTTAATTGTCTGTATATCATTTCCCTTCAGTGCTGGGAGCAGAGCCAGAGTTCCAATTGAGATGCACCAATAAGCCCTTGAAGGAGATGTTACGAATGAACTTCAGATGGTTTCATCTGAATGCCACTCATTATTCATCAGGCCAGATGTCATCTGAACAACAGGAAACCTACCCTTCCACTGGAAGTTTGAGAGCCAAAGAACTGGGAATGCTTTCATTTTGAAAAAGATAAAATTATTGTTTTAGCCCAACTCTGTTCACTTAGTTTTTTGTTTTTTGTTTTTTTTTTTTTTTTTTTTTTTTTTTTTTTTTTTTTGTTCACTTAGTTTTATTCCAAGCTCTCGGTATGCGCCTTGTACCATTCTATGACAGAAAGTACTATTTTTCCTAGTTTCCCAGCCTCATCGCTAAGGAATTAACTTGCTTTTTTTGTAGCCTGGAAGGGTGTGCTGTGTAGACGTACCCTTATAAGTATTTCTTCTGGGGTAGGCACTCATGATTGGGGATGCCCTGCTTCCTTCCCAAAAAGGCTTATCATAGGGTTGTTTGTGGTTGGCGCAGGCCGGTAGGATTTGCTGAAGAGGCAGGTGATTTGCATTTAGAAGAGTCTATGCAAAGTAATTTTAACTAAATTGTAAACCTACTGAGAAATACAAAGAATAGTTTGTCAAACACTCATACGCCTACCTTCCATGCTTTACATACTATTTTTAGACAATCTCTCTCTTTGTATTCTAAATTGGCCTTTTTTTTACTTGTTCTGTAGCTCAGATTGGTCTCAAATTCAAGATTCTCCTGTCTTAATTTCCCAAGTGCTGGGATTGCAGGCCCATACCACCAAGCCCAAAATATCTTTGTTGATGTTGAGAGGGGTATGGAGGGGGGTTGGTTAGCTTTTGTTTTTGTTTTTTGTAATGCTGGGCATCAAATCCAGGGCTTTGAGCATGCTAAATAATCATGCTACCACTGAACTCCATCCTCGGTCCCTTTGTTTCATTTTTGAGTTTGAGTCTTAGCCAAGCAGTCTCAAATTACTGAGCTCAAGTGCTTCTTCTGCCACAAGCTCCGGAGAAGCCATGACTACAGGCCTGTGTGATGTGGCAAGACCTGCCACCCATGTATCTCCCTTAAATATAATAAAGCCTGGATGAAGATAGAGTCCTCTTCATTTTTGTTCTTGATTCTAGTCTCTTCCCACTGTCCCAGGGGTTGACTTTTCTACTTCCTCCTAGGTACCTGTTTACCTCAAACAATACCTATGGGTTTTATTGTTTATAGTTGTCAGATACCACAGATCACTGTGCACCTTGTTTTGTTCATTCATCAGTATGCTTTTATGGCTTCTTTCGTGTGTTTCTATGATTTGTCTAAGCTCATTCATTTTAACCAGATGGGATCCATTGAACGACAATGCCATCATTTTTTCCATTCTCCTACATTTTCACTTTTAATTGTTGGAGCTTTTCATTCTTAAAAGAAATGTTTGTAGTGTGTCTTCACATGTAGATCTGTAAGAGTTCTTCTAGGCTATGAACTGGAAAATGGAATTACAGGGTAGAAAATATGTTTCTCCAAATTTGCTAGATACTGCAAAGTGACCCTGCCAATTTTACATTCCTTCCAGCAAAGGGTGAGGTGTCAGTTTCCACACATTCTCTCCATCATTTGACATGATGCCAGTCTGCTGGATGAGAAGTGGATATCTTGTCACTGTTTTTACGTCATTTTTCTGATAACTAGTAAAACCGCAGCTTCACTTATAATTATCATTATAAAGGAAACTAATTCTTTATACTAAGTTTAGCAGAGCTTATTTGAGCAAAACCAAACCAAACCCAATTCTCCAATCAGACATCTCCCAGAACCAAAGAGTTTCCAAGAAGTCCAACCAGCACATGACTGTCAGACAGCATTTCTGGGGGGTGGGAACAAGGCATTGAAACAACTAAATTGGTGGCAGCCTTGTCATCCAGTCAGTCACCTCGTTGTAGGTTAGCTAGTAATCCTTATAGCCTAATCAGCTAGCTGGATGTAGGGCCTTCTGCAGGAAGCCAAAGCCCCATGGCTATGATTAAAGTTGATATTGGCTTGGACTGCTGGGCTCAGAACTCAATTTCTGGAATGCTGGTCTTGGCATGTACCTCAGTAACAGAAGTGTATGCCTAATGTGTAGAAGACAGTTGGATTTCATTCCCAGTGCTAGAGGAGAGTGAAAATTTCTGGATTTTGCCGTTATTTCAGGAATTTCTATTCCCTTTAAATTTCAAGAGTATGGAAAGTATGCATTCCAGTGTAGCAATTGCCACCAGCAAGTTAGATGGTTACGCAGATAAAAGGAGAAAATGCTGACAATGAAGTGGGAAGAATTTGGGGAAGATATCAATCAGAAGCTGGACAGCTCTTCCTTATAACTAGCTAGCATTATATGAGGATAGTGGAATTCAAATTTACTACTCAGTAATCCCAGTATAATTCTATGGTGTTTTTCACATTGTAAAGCACTTCCAAACGCGCAGAAACATTTGAAGTGGTGTAGAGCATGCCAGCATAGTCCAAAGCTCATATCTTGAGCTTTCTCTGTTTCCCCCTGCAGGTTCGTTGTGCTGTTCATGGATGACCTGGGCCGTATTTCCCAGTGGAGCGCCATTGTGGCTGGAAGTCTTGCAGGCATGGTTTCTATGATTGTCACATACCCTACAGACCTCATCAAAACCCGGCTGATTGTGCAGAACATGCTGGAACCATCTTATAGGGGTCTTATCCATGCTTTTTCTACTATTTATCAACAAGAAGGGTTCCTGGCCCTTTATCGAGGGGTGTCCCTCACTGTTTTAGGTAAGGTGGAATTTGATCTCTTCTTGACACATGTGAAGGTATTATATACCTTCATGAGCATTTAAATCAATTTCAGAGGCCTCAAGATTGTAGGTCAAACAATGCAAGTGACTCAGAAAAGCCTGGCTTCAAATCTACCCTAAAAACTGCCCAGTGGACAGGAGTCTTCAGTGTGTATCTCCACCAGTAGGCACAACAGGATCGCAGTGATAGGTATAGCCTTGGACAGAGCTACACATACACAGAGCCTCTGTTTGCCAAATTCAGAAGGATTCAGTCCATCTATGCAGTACTAGATGAGATTAGTCACCCTGTCCTCTGGCAACTTGGTCTCTAGGGTGCCACTGTCTCCTCAGTATCTTCACATCTTTCTTATCCGACCTATCTGGCCAATTTGGGTCATCTGACACTGCCAGTGCTTGTGTTTGGTCCCCAGGCTCCTCCCTCAGCTTTATTTTTACCCTCATTGGCTTTGTTTTTTGTTGGTGTTTATGTTTATTTGTTTGTTTGTTAGACAAAGGGTCTCACTCTGTAGCCCTGGCTGGCCTGGAACTTACTATGTAGACCAGGATAGACTCAAACCTGCAGTGATCCTCCTACCTCTGCCTCCTGAGTACTAAGATTACAAGCACATATCACCATATCCAGCCTTCTACACTGGTTTTCTTACCCTGCATCCCCTCTAGATTTCTCTATCCTAAGCTAGTAGCTTCAACAATCATGAGTATATTTTGACTCCTAATATCTTTAATAATAATGCTAACATTTTTAGGGGTACTTACTGGGTACTAAGTACTTTTCTAGAAGCTTTGTCTACAATTTCTCATTCAAAATTTTTTATTTTTATTCTTAGGTTTTAACTTAATATTTTTATTAAGTCTTTGAGAATTGCACATAATGTATTTGATCATAATCCAACTCCTCCCATAACTCCTCCAAGATCTACCCCCTCAACTTCATGCTTCATGTCTTCTTTGTTAATAACCTACCCAGTCCATTCTGTGCTATATATATATATCTCCACAGAATCATGATCAACCTACCAGGACCACACTCTTGAAGACTCTCCCTCCCCCCACAAAAGTTTGTTTTTATTATTTATTAATCATATGTATATATCTATATCTGTATGCAGAGTTATGTGCTCAGAAATGTGGGTCCCCATCAAGTCCAGAAGAGGACATTGGATGGATGTTCTCACATGGGTGCTGAGAACCAAACTCATCTGCAAGAACACAGCATAATAACTGCTGAGCCATCTCTCAAGCTCTCTTTATTTTTAATTGATATATACTTGTACATATTTATGGGCCATCATTTGATATTTTGATACATGTATATATTCAATGATGATCAAATCAGAGCACTTCGCATATCCATCACCTCAAAAATTTATTGTTCCTCTATTGTGAGTTCCCCCATTCTCCTATCAAGAATCTGAAATGTGCAATACATTGTTATTAACTATAGCCACCATGTTGAGCAATAGAACCCCACAGCTTAGTCTTCATATCTAACATTTCACTGTTTGTTTCATTTTTGAGACAAAGTCTCACTAAGTAACCTAGACTGGCCTGGAACTTGCTATGTAGTCCAGGCTGCTTGATCCTCCTGCCTCAGCTTCCTGAGTGCTAGAATTACAGATGTGTGCCACCTTACCAGGGCTGTCTAACTTTTGGCCTGTTGAACAACCTCTTCATTCTACAGATGAGGAAGTAGGTGCATATCGGAAGCTGCATGACTGACCCAAGGTCACACAAGCAGTGGGATACCCTGACACTATGATTCTGGACCCCTCTCCCTTAGCTACTGACTTACGCCAGTTCCTAATGGAACCATGCCTCTATTGGATGTGTTGGCTTCTATGTTCCCTAGTTGCAAAATCTGAAATGCTCATTCGTCTCCAACTTACTCTTCTTTACATATCCCCTAGTAAGTAAGACTGCCTTCCTTTCTCCCAGCGGCCCAAGCTTGCAGAAACTCAGGAACCACTTTGGTTCCTCTTCTCACTGTTTCCCCTTCAGTCACTAAGCTTTGTCACTTTGACCTCTTTGAATGCACAGCCTGTTCCCTCGTCAAGCCAGCTCTTCTGCCTTAGCTCAAGCCCCTGTCGTCTTTCCTACTGACTCTACAGAGTCAGAATCTTCTGTTCCTATCTGTGGGCCTATGCCCGGTTTGCCCTGTGTACTGCTGCCAGATGGGGGTGATCTTTCCAAATGTTCTGCCCTCATTCCACTGCAATCCTTAAAAGCTAAGGGGGAAAGCCAAAATTCCTATGGCATGCTAGATCCTTCAGGGCTGGCCTCTGCCAGTCTGCCCTACCTCAATCCTCTCCTGTAGCATGCCTCTACCTGCTCTCATGTTCAAGTCATATAGTAATCCGTGTGCTTCCTAGAGAATCACACTCTTCGTACATGGTAGTATGCTCAGCCTTTGCCTGGACTTGCTTTCCCACTCTCCCGGTGTCTGATGGATCTACTCTTTGCTCAAGACCCACTTCAAAAGTTCTCTGTTCTAAACCAAGTGTTGTGATACACGCATATGATGCAATCCCAGTACTCTAGAGGTTACAGCAGGAGAATCATGAGTTCCAGGCTACTCTTGGATACATAATGTTCCTATCTCAAACAACTAGAGACATGCTGGGTCTGTAATCCCTCTCTCCTCCCCTTCCCCGTTAGCTTCAGGAGGTGGAGGCAGAAGTGAAAGTTCAAGGCCCACCTGGGCTACAGAGTTCAAATAAGCCTAGGCAATTTACTGAGACCCATGTCAAAGAATTAGAAAGGTGGTGGGTAGAGTGGGGTTGGGACTATATATTCCATCTCTAACACAACACAGAGAGACAGAGATAATTCTCTTTTCTGTCAATTCTTTCTCGGTTCTTCTGGGCAAAATTAATCACTCTGATACTTGTGTGCATAGAGCATCTTGTATAGCCCACTGTAGGTACATATCAAGGATGTCATATGTAATTCTCCATAGCTATCTCCTGTACTTGATGGTAAATATCTCCAGAAATTAGCTTGCTCTGAGTTGTAATCTCAGTACCTGGCATAGGGCCCCACACACAGCAAAAGATCCCTCAATTCCTATTTCGAGACAGGGTCTAATGTAGTGCAGGCTAGGCTTGAGCTCACTATGTAGGCAAGGCTGGCCTTTAACTCCTGTTCTTCTTGTCTCAGCCTCTCTAGTGCTAGGATTACAGGCGTGTGTTACCACTCCCAGCTTCCCCCAAACGTTTTTGAATAAAAATAGAAAAATGGTGAGTCCTTTTTAATATATTTATAATATGTGTTTATTAAATCATACCAATGCCTAAAGATAAATAATATTCCACTTGTATTCTGCCCCCCTTTTTTGCAGTGCTAGGGATGGAACTTAGAGCTTTGCAAGTACTCTACTACTGAGCTATATCCGCAGCCGTATCCGACCTAGTAGATCTCTTTGTATTTTTACTTTTTACTTTAAGTGTAGGGGTGTTTTGCCTGTATGCATGTCTGTGTATCACATGTGTGCAGTATCCATGGAGGCCTGAAAAAGGTGTCAGATCCTCTGAAACTGGAGTTACAAATGTTCCTGAGCCACAGTGTGGTGCTGGGAATTGAACCTGAATGTTCTGGAAGAATGGCTAGTGCTTTGAACCACTGAGGCATCTCTCTAGCCCAAATCTCACGTTTGAGGGACAAATTAGTCCATCTGTAAACTGGGGATGGCTCCGAAAGTTCTGGAAGTTTGTGAGAGTACTAAATAGTGTGATATTTGCTCATTATCTTAGTTACTAGGAAGGTGAGTGCCACAGTGTATGATGCTAACCAACCCTAAGACATCCAGGTGAGGTCAGGTAACATCCATGGCTACAGTTATCACAGAATGCTTCCTTCTGCACTAGAGAACACTCCCTTTCTAGCCTCCAAAACCGGATCAAGTGCTGCCTACTAACTTCCTTTATGTAAGTGATTTTTTAAAGAGTTTTATTTTCTTTGTAACTCTGTGTGTGTGTGTGTGTGTGTGTGTGTGTGTGTGTAGGTGTAGGTGTGTGCACAAGTATCAGTGCCTGTGGAGGCTAGAAGACTGTGTCACATTCCCTAGAGCTGGAGTTACAGGTGCTTGTGAGCCACCTGATGTAGGCGATCCTCTGCGTGAACAGTAGGTGCTCTTAACTGATGAGCCATCTCTTCAGTACCATGGAAATGACTCCCTGCTCCCCCAATGTCTTCCTCCCCAATGTTTCTTTTCATTCTTTTCTCCTTTTTTTTTTGTATTTCAAACACACAGAAAAGTTCTAAAAATTGTAACTCATTATATACTCACTGAAGACCCCAGTTCCTACTTTCCACTTTGTCACATGTTTATGCATCCCTCAGAGCCATCCATTGCTCCATCTTTTTCTTTGGTGATTTTTTTTTTTCCAAGACAAGGTTTCACTGTGTGACCTTGGCTGTCCTGGAACTCTCTCTGTAGATCAAGCTGGCCTTGAACTCACCGAGATTTGCCTGCCACTGCCTTCTGAGTGCTAGGATTAAAGGCGGGCGCCACCACCTGGCTCCTTTGGTGATTTCAATGTAAACACCAGTGCACTTCATTCCTAAGCTGTTCAACATCTGTATCACAAACTCAAGTTCAGCATCTAGGTTTGGTTGTTTTTCCTTCTGCCTGAAGCAGTGTCTCATGCGGTCAAGTAGTCCAGGCTGGCATAAACATTGCTATGTAGGTGAGGATGGACTTGAACTACTGATCCTCCTGCCTCCACCTCCTAGGTGCTAGGATTATAGGTGTGTGTCACCACACCCAGCTCTCATGATTTGCTTATAGGTCTTTTATGTACTATGTGTTTACAGTAAACTGCACCAACCTTGAGTGAACCAGTTCAGGCATCTTGACCAAATGGTGTTGTCACCCCACCCCCAGAACATGCCCTCTTGCTCTTTAGCTGGGAGGGCTTTAAATATCCCCAGACCCCATGCTATTCCCCTTGTCTATCCCCCATAGGCATTCCTTTGCTGCAGACAGTGGTTCCCCCCAGACAGCAATGTCTCCTTGTACTTGATTCCCAGGTGCTGTTCCCTTCTCTGCTGGCTCCCTTCTAGTTTACATGAACCTGGAGAAAATCTGGAATGGACCCCGGGACCGCTTCTCTCACCTGCAGAACTTTGCCAATGTCTGCGTGGCTGCTGCTGTGAGCCAGACTCTTTCCTTTCCCTTTGACACTGTGAAGAGAAAGATGCAGGTGCGGAGCACTGGCCGGGAGGGGGCTTGAAGCGTTTGCAGTTAGGTAACCACAAAGAGCGCTAGATTCCATCCCCACCCCACCCCCATCTGCCCTATAACCCCACCACTGATGCCATGTTTCTACCGAGTTCAGCTGCTTATGCAAATACTGTGCAGTCTGTAACACTTCTGCTAACCTCAGGGCGACGAGCTATCCTCTAGAAAGCTTCCAGATGAGTCTCCCTTCTCTTTCGTGGTCACTGAATACATCACTTACAGTTCTCCTTCCTGCAACACCAGAAAAGAAGGACACTGTAGTATGCAACCTGTTAACTTGCCCTCCTGATGCCACCACAAGGAGGGCATAGCACTCTTTCTTGTCACCGTGCCTTCCCTCAGTAAAACTGACTGGCTAGGACTAAAATAAACCAAGAACCATAGGGCAGCAAGGGACGTCGGAAAGAAGCTGCATTTCAAACGGGTGCTATCTTGGTGCAACTGGCCATGCATTGTCTGAACAATTCCCCGGGGAAACAGGTTCACTATAGAGCACAAAGGCGAGAGCAAACAGTAAAGACACAAACTGAAGAACTAGCTTAGCCTAAATTCTTATCAACAAAACCGAATCTGATCAGTTGATATAACATGAGGGTGTTGATTACAGCCACGTGTGGGTAATGGGAATCCAAGCTAGACTGGAAGTTTTGTGCCTTCCCTCACCCTGCTCACTCCACTGGCTTATCTGCCTCCTTAGCCTCTCTTATATAATCTGTGTGTCCCTGAAGCTCTGTGTGGAAATGAATCCGGAGTCGTTTGCATTTGCAACTTGAAATGAGTAGTCCCACTAGTTTCTCCACGTGACTCTGACTTGTCGTCCCTCTGGTTTCTCAATGCTCCTCTCCACTTCCTCTTTCTCTACTACAGCATCCTTTGACCAGTCTGGTCAGTGCCAACAAACTAATGCTGTTTTCAGACATGATGACACTCAACTCTGCCACTCCGGTCCACAAAACATCTCATCTGTCTGGCTTGCCTTTTTCCTGTCCTTGTCCAGATGAACCACTGCCACGTTGGTGTCACTGTAGTGCAGGTACAAAATGAAGAGTCTCCTTAGTGCCACTTAAAATGAACATAACTTCTGATTTAAAAAATAATGCACATATTAAAACATGGTTAAAATGGTTGATCTTACATGATGTATGTTTGGCCACAATAAAAAAAGTAATGTGCATGCTGTTGCAGAAATTTTAGGAAAATAATAAATTATTCTTAGGCCAACTCCCATAGACTATAAGTTACTAGTTTTTCTTCTATGTATGTTCACATATTGGTATATACCATATTTTAGGAAATTGCATTTAGACTGTAAATAAAAGTTAGTAGTCTGCTCTTTTCACTTATCACATGGCAGATACAGCTCCAGGCCATTAAGTATTTAATTGTCAAATATTATTTCACCATATGAATGTGTTAGAAATAGTTAAAATTTCTCAGTTTTTAAATAATGAGACTATTACTCCTTCTTTAAGTATAACAACAATGTAATGAAATTTCTTGGGTTTTTTTCACATCATATCCCTAGAAATTGACTTACAGGTCACAAGACCTGAATCAGTCTAAAGCATTTTATTTTGTAGGTATTGAGGATGGAACCCAAGGGACATGTGTGAGTTAGATAGGCATTCTACTACCACTGAGCTACATCCCCTTCCCTTACGTTTTTGTGTGTGTGCCAAGATCTCCCTAATTTGCCAGGGCTAGCCTTGATCTTCCCACATGACCCAGGAAGGGCTTCAAACTAGTTAAGAGCTTCCTACCTCAGCCTGCAGGGTCCAGGGTACTGGGAGTTTAAGCATGAGCTACACATGGCGCGTGTGAGCACACACACACACACACACATACACACACACACACAGTCTCTCTCTCTCTCTCTCTCTCTCTCTCTCTCTCTCTCTCTCTCTCTCTCTCTCTCTCCTGGTTTTTTTGTTTGTTTATTTTGTTTTTAGACGGGGTCTCTCTATGTGTCCTGTAGACCAGGCTGACCTCAAAGTCATAGAGATCCGCCTACCTCTGCCTCCCAAGTGCTGGGATGAAAGGCATGTGCCACCATGCCCAGGCTCTTACTGAAAGTTACACTCCAAAAAGTTAGAGGCTTCATTTGCACCAGTCATAAGGGAGAGTGGTCCAGCTGCTATCACTGACATCACCTGTCGTTTCTCACGTCATTGTGAATGCAAGAGCTGAAAATGCGCTTGCATTGCTTTAATTCTAATCCATTGCTTGTAAGTGAGGTTGCGCAGTTTGCACAGTTGCCCCTTGCATTTCCTTATCATTTTTATATGCCCTTTGCCAATTTGGGGGATATCTAGATTTTCCTATTGATTGGTAACAGGTCTTTACATATTAAAGGCATTAACATTCGTCATGCATTGCACATTGTCCTCGGGTACTAAGCACCCTTACCATATATAGTAAGCTATACCCTTCCCATAACAGTTTGCCACCAATGAGGGCAAGAGATACTGGCAGTGAAAATTTGAGTGCAGTCCTAATCATTTTTCCCTTTGTATGGAAACCTTCTAGACAATGCATACATAGAGCTTCAAGATACTGCATTCAGAGCTGAGTATGGTGGCACATCCCTGTAATCTCAGTACTTGGGAGATAAAGCCAAAAAGACCAAAACTTCAAGGTCATCCTCATATATAGCCTCAAGAAAACAACAAAAGCAGAGAAAACAACTTTCAGATAAATGCAAAAGCATAGTGGTTGTTTTAAAAAACGCAACATAATCAAGCTGTAAAACAGGATAGGCAGTTAATTATGAATGACATCATAAATACCACCTGAAAATACAGTAAGTCAATTAATATGGATCTTATCAAGAATGTTATTTTCATGGGTTAATAAATATAATAACTTGTCCATTTTATATATATACTTTTTTTTTTATTAATACCCAGGACAAAGCCAGGGGCTTTTAAATGCAAACACGGCATTACCTTCTCTGACCACTAGGTGTCACTGCAGTAAATGAAGAGTATCTGAGCCCTGAAAAGGTATGTGAGCCAGCAGCTCAGTAACAGTTACCAACCTCACAATCCCAGATCAAAATCATTCTCAGTTAGGAAGATAAGGAGCCAGAGGCAACAGGAAACACCTCAAGTCTTTTTTTTTCTTGTAAAGCACACAATGCAAAATTCATCTAGAAGAAAACACCATAAAAACCATCTGCCCCCACTGGATTACCAACTTAATTTGTCACAAGGGACTTGTACAGGGCAACCTAGCTGCTGTGACCTGAACACAGTTAATGGTAACATTTGCATTCCATTGGTTTTCTCCATGGCACTGCGCAACATGAAACAAATCAACAGCAGGTGTCTGGTGGATAGCCAACTAAACAGGGAATTTTTCCCAGCACCCACAGTGGCTGGCGCCTTTGTCTGGGTGCCTGGTTGTCTTAATAGGCTTTTATGCAGACACTCGTGCATGCAGTCTGTCTGTTTAATACCACACCAGGTTGGAACCCTTCTGAACACTAATGACAATAACCAGAAGTCTTGTTTAACCACCTGGGCCCTTCCTTCACCAAGCTTACACTCACTTTACTCTGTTTTTCTTTTTCCGTGCTTGGCGTGCTGGAGGATGGAGAGGTAAATAATTTATGCATGTGCATGTTTTGAGAGAATGTCTCTGGTGGGGGGAAGGGTCAGCTGCATGCCCGAGTGGAATGAAGTGCCTCTACCTGGTGTGTTTTCAGATCTAACACAACCCTGCCTGAAATCTTCTCACATTTCGGGCATTTTAACCGAAGCTTTTCCAGATAGAGCCTGGCCCTTCTGTCTGGATCTCCACCCCTGGCTAAGAGCCTGGGCCAGAAGATCCTGGCAGTACTAAGTGTATTGAAGAAACAATATGCTGGGCATAGTGGCCTGACCCTTTAATCACAATACTTGGGAGACAGGGCCAGATGGATTTCTGTGAGTCTGAGGACAGCCTGGTCTACACAGCAGGTCCAAAACCAGCCAGAACTACACAGTGAGACTTTCTCTCTCTCAAAAAAAAAAAAAAAAAAAAAAAAAGGAAGGAAGGAAGGGGAAGGATTCAAGAAAAGAGAAAAGAAAAAAGAAGATGGAAGAAATGTTGATGAAAATTAATTTATGTAGTAATCTATAAGCCCCTATTAAGGACCAAAGAATCCTAAAAAAACATACAATGGTTCCATAGGCAGGAGTATGTGAGAGGGTAAGACAGGTTGGGGAACACTGTCCTGGGAATCTGGGGAGCCACTGCCCACATGGAACCTGGAGTCTGATAGGCCTTCTGAATGAATCAGGAAGGGGGTCCATGTGCACCCTCTCTACTCTGCCGGCTACCTACTCTGTTGCTCGTATTGGGTGTCTCCATTTCATCAAATACAAAGCCACGTATCAGCGTGTTGGTTTGTACCCCGGTGGACTTTGCCGCCACCACAGCTCACAAGGTAGGCAGGACTGGCCCAGGTCAGCATTTGAACTGAACGTGCATAAAGTAGAGGACAAAGGTGGAATCCAAGTAGCCGAGCTGACTGAGCAGAACGCACATGGTCAGTGAATAAGCCGAGGCCCCAGCCTGCTCAAACAGACTCCAGTCTGAGCCAGATGCTCACCGCCTTGAGCAACCTTTGCTGAGCAGGACACAGTCACTTCATACCTCCACTCAGAGCTTCTTGTGTCCCATCCTATGTCTTCCAGCCCAGCCTCCCTCCCTCAGTCCTGGGCCCATGTTTCTCACGGCCTGCTGATCAGTGCCATTGGCTGTCACATCTCCATGGTCACTTCCAACCCACTGTATATCAAAGTTACTATTCTTCCCCTAAAACTGTCTTCCTTAGAGTTTTCCCTTTCAGGGCCATCACTGTCCCACACAGCCAAGCTAAGCAGCCAGAAGTTAGGTTCAGCTCTGCCGTCCCCTCACCCACCCAACCAATCCAAAGCCCGGTCGCTTCTGCACTTTTTTTTTTTTTTTTTTTTTTTTTTTGGCTTTTTCGAGACAGGGTTTCTCTGCCTTTCCTGGAACTCGCTTTGGAGACCAGGCTGGCCTCGAACTCACACAGATTCGCCTGCCTCTGCCTCCCAAGTGCTGGGATTAAAGGCGTGCGCCACCACCGCCCGGCTTCGCTTCTGCACTCTTAACTCTCCCATAAGGGCCCCTTTTCTTCCTGCCCTGACTCCAATCAAGGACCTTATCAGCTCATACTGTAGCACATACTGTTCCCTAGGATTGATTCTGAAAGTGATCATCAGCAATGAGCAGGGAGATACAGTAGGCGCTGGGCCAACTGTATGTTCGTTACGTCATCCAGTCCTTACAACAATTTACCAAGTGCCAAATGAGCACTGTTCCTACTAAGCCTGTTTTATTGCGGGCCCCGGTGCACTCAGACAGCTTGAGGGAGTCAGCGCTCTCTGTGCACCGCGCAGGCTCTGGAGCTTAAACTCGAGGCATCAGTCTTGGCAGCAAGCACTTTTGCGTGCTGAGCCATCTTGCTGGTCGAGATGAGAAAAACGGAGGCACTCCAAGGTTCCGTAGCTTACAAACCCATCTTCGAGTGACTGAACTGGGATAAAGGCCAGGCAGTGTGCCTCCGGGATCAGCACTCATTTCCACCCCAGCAGCCTGCCCCATGAGTTTCTTGCAGAACAAATGTTCTTTAGCCCTGTCTGTGTTGCTCCTTCTCCATCACCTTTAGAGAATAAAGGACGGCCCATTAGTCTGGCATGTTTCCCTCACCAGCTTCACTGTTCTTTTGTGTAGAGGCCCTTTGTAATAGGGAGTTGCAAAATTAAACGTCTGTAGGAATTCCGAAGCAGAATGGACAGGAGAGCTAGGGAAACCCAGATAACAGGCACTCAGCCCCAAACAATAAGCCTTCAAATGCATTCTAAGCCGTCATGCCTTTTGAAAGCATTCTGGAAGGCTAAACTCTGTGCTCACAGAATGTGATTAGCATTTAAATATGCATACCAGAAAAGAGTGAAATGAGCCAGTGCAGGCTGCAGCTTAGCTGCAAGCTTCTCTCCTCCAAAGGATGGTTGTCATTTAGAAATGCAAGCTCAGTTTTCAAGAGAGCCTCTAAATCCAGATTTCGATGTCAAATCTTTGTATTTTTCAAGGTTCCAAATTTAAAAAAAAAAAAAAAGTACTGACTGGGCAAAGGAACACGTGTCTTCTTTTGGTCTCTACTCGATTCAGCATCCACTTGCAATAGTGAAGAAGTTCCCCTCCCCCAAGCCCTGAAGACCAAATGTATTTTATATTCCGGTCAACAGGCCTTTGTTCCTGCAGCTACCTCTGCCTCAGCATCACTTCTGTCTCTGTAAAGGTTCAGCTGAGCTTGCTTTGGTAGTAGGAGCTGCTGCTTTTGTTTGCTGGCTTTTCCCACCCCTGAGGCACTTACCATGTAAAGGCACATATTTGACCCTTTGAGAACCACAATGCAGACCACTGGGGAAGGAATTCTGGGAAGAAAAAACCGAGTTAACTGTAGAGTACCTTCTCTGAAAAGGTAGATCCTGTTTTTCAGTGACTTCCACTTATACCCCCATGTCCAGGGGCACAGTAGTTGCATTCCAAGAAGTTCGTAGGTGAATAACTCCTTTTAAAGAATGCTGTTAGCCTACCCATGGGTCCCTAATTCTGATAATTTTCTCTCCATTCATTTTTTTTATCTCAACATCATTGCTCTGTTGTCCCTTCCCTGTCAAAGCTCCCTCCTGATATTGCCTCTTATTGTCCCAAGCAGAGGTAGTCTCCTCAGTCCCAGTGTCTTTAGCTCGCTTAGCTCTGAGCACCCCTACTATGGAACTCTGAAATCCAAAATGCTCTAAAGTCAGAAACTTTGAGCATCCACATGATGGAAAATTCCACAACTGACCTCGTGTAAAGGACCGCAAACAAAATACAGGCACACTAGACAAATTGTATGTGGGCTGCAGAGATGGTTACTACATACTCACAAGGGTCCCAGTTTGAATTCTCTAAGCCCATACAAAGCTGGGCACGGTAGTGTCCATCTATAATTCCAGCACTCCTATGTTGAGATGGGAGACAGAATTAAAAGAATCCCCAGAAACTCATGGCCTAGATAGCCTGGCACACACAGTAGTAAACAGAGATGCAGTCTCTAATAAAATGGAAGCAAGGACCACATCTGAGATTGTCCTCTCACCTCCACACAGCACACATAAGCCATGGCACACATGCACTAGCACATATACACACCCATACACCATATACACATACACACGTACAGATAATAATAAAAATGAAAAATAATACACAAAATAAAAATCTGTAAGACTGCATAAAATTACCCTCGTGCTAACAAGGGAGATATGAAACATAGTCAATTTCATGCTTAAACTTTGCTCCCATTCAAAGATCTCTCATGAACAAATATTCCAAAGTTAAGAAATATTCAAAATTTGAGGCATTTCTTGTCCCAATCATTTTTAGACAAAGGATACTCAACCTATGTAGCTCTCTTAGGGACCATGCCACAAGATCCCTTGTATTATAAATGTCTGGCTCCTTTCTCTAAATTACAAGCTCTTTGCCTATGGGGAGTATATGCTATACTTTTGTATATCCCTGTAACGTGTAGTCTCACGTAACAGGCACTTGATACTTGTTTAAAAATGAATGTTGTTAAAGGCAGGCTTAGGGGATCTCCCTGTGAGTACAGAGTTGAACCTTTATGGCACTGAGTGAACCTCAAGTCTGTGTGCTTGTCCCTACACAAGCTGAAGGTAAGAGCACCCAAGCCTGCCCTCTTCCCAGCCTGCTTCCCTAAAGAAACCTCTTCTTGTCCCCTCACGCTACCTTCATGTGTGGTTCTGAGAGTGCGGTCTCCTGCCCTGTGCAACCCAGGGCTACAAGCTGCTAACCGGTCAAGACTGGCAAATGGACAAGAACGAGCCAGGCACAGTGTCCAAAGCTTATAGCCCCAACATCTGGGAGGCTGAGGCAGGAGGATCAGGCTTTTCAGATCAAACTTTCAGACCTGCCTGGGCTATAAAGCAAGTTCAAAGCTAGTCCGGGCAATTTAGTGAGGCCCTGTTTCAGCCAAACAAGAAAAGATGACAGGAAAAAAATCTCCACATTGTTTTCATTTGCACTCTTCTTGCATCCCAACCTCCCACCATTTCACACGGGCCCAGGGGCACTTGACCTATCACAGCACCGTCCAATTGATAGTCCTTAGGTGACTGTTTTTCAGGAAGTGTAAGGATGTATATGAATCTGTGCTTGTCTTGGCTGAAGCTTTTGTCAGGGCTAGAGGCATGAGGATTTATTTGTCACAGGAGATAAAGACAGTAAAAAGCCTGCGGTGGATTAAGGAACTGTAATGACAACATACTACCATTTGCTGGTCAGATAATATACACAAGGCAGATTCTTAACTCATTTAATCCTCTTTGTCGACCTCCAGAATAAGTATTATCAGGATTCTCATTTCACGGGTGGGAAACCGTTTGCCCAGGAGTCACACAGCTAGTATATGTTCGAGCAGGCTCTCTCCTTCCCCAGGCCTTTCCTTTATCCACTAGGAAGTACGGGGCTCTTTCCTAGATGCTAGGTAATTAGGTAATTTAGACTTTTGTTCCCTTGCCTCTGCTGAGAGGCGGGGAGCTGGACCTTGAGGACTGGCAGCTCGAAATTTCAGTGCACCAACAGTTGAGAAAAAGAACAATGGGAAAAGGCCCAGAAACTGACAGGCAGAAGGCTTACTCCACGTGAGCTGCTCTAGAACAGTGAGCAGGTGGCTTCTGAACAACAGAAATGGATTTCTCCCAGTACTGGAGGCTGGGAAGTTCAAAGTCAAGGCAAAGTTGACATCCAGGGAGTGCCCACTTCTCATTCTTAGATGACAACGTCGTGCTGTGCCTTTCCGTGGTGGAAGAAGCAGGGCAACTGCTGGCGTGGCTTTTTGGACACTAACCTCATTCCCGAGGGCTCTGGCCTCGTGGTCTTATTACCTCCCAAAGGCTTCATCTCCTGAAACATTACATGGGGATCAGGATTTCAACACAGAAATCAGAAGGAAACACAAATATTTGGAATGTAATAAACCTGGTTTGTGCCAGAAGCTAGTTACCTAAAATTAAAATGGGAAAACTATTCTTATGAAAACTGTACTATTCTGGACCTCAGTAGCAGCAGCCTGGCCCTGGAAGCCCCATTGGCAGCGTTAGCAAGCATAGGAAGGAACAGAGCACAGGCACAGGCCATTAGGCAGCCACAGGCTGATCAAAGGACTGAGAAGGAAGTCCTGAGAGCCCTGGAGGGAGCAGGAGCAAGACCCCAGGAAAGGTAAGGAAATTGCTCTCCTGGCCACTAGTAGAGGATGCTAATGGAGTTTAATGGTTCTGCCCATTTGAGCGTCTCCTGGATGGCACAGCATCTATTCTTAGTGAGAAGAAGGAGACCACTGAAATGTCCTGAAGCACAGTGTTGAGTGCTGAGTGCTGAGCTCTCCGGGTGGTGAGGGAGACTGTGACCCTTACCTTTGTTGCAGCTCACCGGTGTCTGGCCCCTTTGAGGACTCACTTCTGCCCAAGTGAGGGCTGCTGCCTTAGCAGTTAGAAGCAACGGTGAAGCCAGGTAGATATCTGAGCATTCATTAGGGCAAGATGGCCTTGTTTTTTGAGCATTGTTTTTTAAAGTGAAGGGAAAAACAAAACCTGCCTATCCCCCACCCTTGTGTGCTCAAAAAGTATACAGCACCCTAAACACTTTGGGGATAGCAGTTCTTGCTGAGGGAAACAAGACTGTCCCTAGAGGCCAGGCAAGGAGGGAACAGGAGAGCCTTCCCAGCCAAGTGAACTGAACTCTGCCCTTTTCTCCTGACCTGAGCTGCCTTGTTCCTTTGGAGCAATAAAAATCGGGGAGTCTAAACAGCCATTTTGTGCTAAGCTCTGTCTAAATACTAAGAGCAGCTAAGATAAGACCTTCTTCCACCTCCAGCCCCCAAAAGAGCAAGTGAAGATGAAGGAAAGGGAAGAAAGGCCCCAGGAAACACCAGTTGTCAAACATAAAAGGTCAGCAGCCACCTGGGAAGCCTCTGCTGTCTGAAGGATGTGAAAATGGAGTTGTCCGGAGGATATGGAAAATGGAGTTGACTGACCCCACTTGCTCCTTTGCCGCAGTTTTGGAGATGATGCACCTACTTTCACCAGTTTTCCCACCATACAGCTGCCAGTTGCTTATGCTCATGGCTGTGTCCCCCTTGAGCCTTTGATTAACAGATTAGCTCACAGGGGTGATGACATGGTCCCAGCATGGCCCTCTGAGCCTCATCTTCCTCATAGTCCATACAGCATCAGGCAGAGAACTGGGCCTTCTTCAAGTACCTGTGCAAAGACTGAATGGCGTTATTGAACACAGGCACGTTGCAAATGCTGTTCTCAGTGTGCTTGGAGCACCTATTCAGCATTCATGCAGTGGTCAGAGGACAACCTACGGGAGTCAGTTCTCTCCTTCCCCCATGTGGGCTCCAGGCTGCCAGGCTTCCCATCATATGCCCTAACTGGCTGGACCATCTCACCAGGCCAAAATTTAAAAATAAGGTAACAGGGGTCAGGGATACAGCTCAGTTGAAAAGTGCTTGCCTGACATGCACAAGGCCCTGATTTCCATCCCCAGAAAGACAGACATGTACTGAGAAGCCACCAAGCTCCAGTCCTGCATATAACTGCATGTCCTCAGCCTCCTGGAAATTGTCATCTTCCAAATTTGTTTTCTTCATGTACATTCTCCCTTCCAGTCAAGATGTTGCTGTCAAAGTTTGCTCTTAGAAAATTTAGCCATAGCTGCTGGCTGGGGGTGGGGGAGCTCCTCTGGCTCAAGGCCCTGGGCCTCTGCACAGTCTACTCATGCTTCCTCACAAGCTGCTTACCTGCATCTCAAATGCATTCTCTTGGAGGCTCAGCTATGCTCTGGGCTTCCCCACCCCAAGCCCTCAGTGGCCACACTGGCATTGACTGTTCCTCTCCTCTCTTCACAAGCACAAAACTAATCTGCTGTATTTGCTCACCTTTCCTGAAATGATGGCAGGCTTTCAGAGCAGCTCGTCATTGCTCAGGCCTGATGCTGAAATGTAAGACACTTCCACTGGCAGAATCAAGGTGAGCTCAAAGGCACACCACTGCAGAGCCGCTGCCCATGCCCACTGTGTGAATCCATCTACTGTAGAGCATTCCCAGCTACAGCACAACTATATGGGGCCTGGTGACACCAAAAGTGATGTGAGTCATGTGGTTCACAAGACAGAAAGATCCATTTACTGCAATATTATTAATGGCTTGTTATTGCTGCTGTTGTTTAATTATTGATTCTAATTTCATTTATGTAATGATAATAAAATGGTCTGACAAAAAGCAACTCAGAAGAACAGGGATATTATTCAGCTTACAATTCCAGTCTGTTATTATGAGGAAGCTAAGGCAGGAACTTAAAGCATCATATCTACAGTCAAGAGCACAGAGAATAAACCCAACAGCCCTTCCTTCCTTCCTTCTTTTCTTCCTTCCTTCTTTTCTTCCTTCCTTCTTTTCTTCCTGCTTTCTTTCCTCCCTTCCTTCCATTTGAGTTCAGCTAGCTTTCTTTACCTCTATGCAGGTCAGGGTCCAGCCTAGGGAATAGTGCTGCCCTGTCTTCCTACATCAATCAACAGTGAGGACAGTCCCCTGCAGACGTGCCCACAGGCCAATGTAAGCCAGATAATTCCTCATTCAGACTGTCTTCCCAGGTGACTCTAGGTTCCATCAAAATGACAGTTAAAACTAACCAGCACAGTGGCTATTTGCCAAAGGACTCAAGCCTCTTACCATAACTGCCTTCCACATACATGCTTCAGATGGTTTGGGAATTGCACAGCTTTGCATTCACATTGAATCCTACACATCTCCAGAAAATCAAGGTCATTTCCAAGTGACAAGTTGAAAAGTTCTGAGCTCCTGTTTGCTACACTGACAAACCATCTTTTTCCTACTTATTTTTCCCTTCTCTTCCCTGACCCACTGATCTTGAACTCCTAGCCTCAAGTGATTCTCCTGCCCATACCCCCCAAGTATCTGGGACTATACCTTTGTCTTGCTATCTTAAAACTCCTACAATGAAACATTCTCTTTTCAGCAAGTAATACATGCACACAAAATCCAAACGGTGGCATAAACACACATTGAAAACCCAGTCTCCTCACCCTTTGTGCCCTCCCCACCCAGCTCTCTCCCAAAGACAACACCATGGTTCTCACTTTCCTCCCTGTATCTTTCCAAAGATGGCTTATGCAAAGGTCTACATAAATGTGAAGACTTGTGATCTTTCTGGTTTTAGGTAGTCAGCAATGTACTGTGCATAGTCTTCTACACCCGTGGTTCTCAACCTGTGGGTTGCAAACCCTTGGGAGTCGAACAACTCTTTCACAGGGGTTACATATCAGATATCCTGCATATTAGATACTTACATTATGATTCATAACAGTAGCAGAATTGCTGTTATGATGTAGCAATGAAAATAATTTTATGGTTGGGGGTCACCACAGCATGAGGAGCTGTGTTAAAGGGTTGCAGCATTAGGAAGGCTGAGAACCACTGTTCTACACCCTTTCTTTTTCACTAAAAATATGTCTTGAGGGTAACACCTATCCATCCAGATAGAGTAGCCACATATTCTTAATTATGACATAGTAGTCTATAGCATGTCTTATTTCCTACTGGTGAACATCCAGACTTATCTCCAGTCTTTTGCTGTTACTAACACTGCAGTAGCAAACATCCTTGTAACATATATTGTTTCATATATATGCATATATAACTGCAGAATAAATTCCTTAGGTAGTAGTATTTTAACCAAATGTTAGATAGTGGGCTGGGTCTATATAGTCATTTTGTGGAGTCCTTGTTTCACATGTACAAAGCCCTAGGTTTCAACCCAGCACTGAATAAACTAAATATGGTGGTACATACCTGTAATCCCAGCACTCAGGAAGTGGAGGCAGGAGAATCAGAAGTTCAAAGTCATGCTCAACTGTATAGTGAGTTCAAGACCAGCTTAGGTTACATGGACCCTGTCATCAAAAACATGCTAGTATATGTGGTCATTTGAAAGAAAATGGCCCCCATAGGGTCTTAGGGAGTGGCACTATTAGGAGGTATGGCCTTGTCGGAGTAGGTGTGGCTTTGTTGGAGGAAATGTGTCACTGGCTTTCAGGTCTCAAGCTCAAGCCAGGCCTAGTGTGGCTCACTGTCACTCTCTGCTGCCTGCGGATACAAATGTAGAGCTCTCAGCTCCTTCTCCAGCACCATGTCTGCCTGCATGCCACTATGCTTCCTGCCTTGATGATAATGGACTAAACCTCTGAACTGTAAACCAGTCCCAATTAAATGTTTTCCTTTATAAGAGTTGCCACGGTCAGCCTCCTTGTGCTTACCACAGGGTGTGTTCTTACACTGACTGTATAGAAAGAGGAGGCAGAATGAACCTACCCCATGTACACCTCAGCCTAGGCCAGTGTGCCTGGTCTGTATTGTGAATGGGGAGACATGGGGGAAAAAAAGAGTTGCCAAGGTCTTGGTGTTACTTCTCATCAATAAAGCCCTAACTGAGATATGTATATATGTGATATGCATATATACATATATATGTATATATAGGAGTTGTATCTTTGTAAATATTATTTAACTATTTCAATATTCATGGAAAGAATATTTAGCAAATGCTACCTCTTCTGAGGGCCTGGGAAGCTTAGAAACTTTCAAATGTTTAGCATTAAAGTGTTTGTTTTTTCCTTTTTTTCAATATACAGTAAGCACCTACAGTGTGAAAGAAATGTTAGTAGGCTTTTGGAAAAGACCCATGTCAACACAGATGTGGTCACTGACCCTGTGGTATTTGCAGTCCCAGCAGGATAGGGGGTAGGAAGAGAGTACAAGGAAGAAATAATTCTACACAACTGATCATTGCAAATTCTTATCAAATGCCATGAAGAGCATGGTGACCAAGAAGTGCTTGCTTGATAAGCTTTAGTCTAGGTATCTGAGAAGATTTCCCTGAGAAAATGCCATTTCTCCTGATCATTATGACAAACGTGGCTAGACAGAGAATATAGCAGATTTCAAGTCCTAGAGGTAGGAAGGCATGTGGAGTTGGGCCAGCGACAAGGATTATATAAGCTGGAAAGTGTCTTCAAGGTCATTCCATTTCAGTTTCCTTAGTACACACGTGAGGAAACCAAGGTCCCAAAAAGTCAATGACTTAGTCAAGGTCACACTGAGAGTTGCAGAGCCGGGCCTAGTTCTCCTGAGTTCTTTCAGGTGGTGGTATACTGCAGGATCTAGCGTGCTCCTCCTGGGGGCTAGGATCTGAAGCAGGCGGCTGCATTTTACTAGCCTAGAGAGTTGCCTGGCTTTGTGTAGAAGAAACCTTGAGTTCAGGCCCTTGTGACTAGCCATCTACTGTGGTTCTGTTTCTCTTTGCTAGGAAGATGCAATTTAAGAACCCAGCAATCTAGCATTCCAGTCTAGCAGGTTGGCTTGGTCTTCAGCCTACTTGTCTCTTCTCCAAGTTTAGATAATTGTAATAATGATGATCGCCTTAATGATGGCGATTAGTTATTCAGTGCTTGCTCTGTATCAAGTAGAGTTCTAAGCACTTTGCATGTGCTAAATTATTTAATATAAACAACAATCCTATAAGGTATATGTTATTACTCCATTTTACAGGGGAAAGGGGGCCTCAGACAGATCAAGGCATTTGCTGAAGGTTACAAGCTAGTGAGTTATCGCAAGCTGTCTAGCTCCAATGCTTAGAGAATGGCATGAAAGTAGCAAGCCCTGTGGGCAGGCACAGTAAGGATGTAGATGAGGGACAGCAAAGCTGAATGAAATCAAGGATGGGGCTATTTACTGAAACACAAACGGGGCTTAGTACATGCAAGGTCCTGAATTCAATCCCCAGCAGCACAAGAAAAAAAATACCAACGTAAGACCACATCAAGGACAAAGACACCTTATGGTTCTATTCAGCACAGTCCCTCAGCTCATTAATGCCTCTGGTCACTTGCTGGCTCCTTT
The DNA here is from genome assembly GCF_007827085.1 of Peromyscus californicus insignis. Lineage (NCBI taxonomy): Eukaryota > Metazoa > Chordata > Mammalia > Rodentia > Cricetidae > Peromyscus > Peromyscus californicus. The sequence goes on from NW_026294391.1 coordinate 100,681,366, forward strand.
ATGTCCTGTTTGGCTTCATGTTCCTCATCCCCATGTTCTCCCTGCCCCTTCCTCCCTCCCTCCCTCTTCCCCCACTCTGTGAGTTTGTCTGTCGGTGCATGTCATATGTCTGCACATGTGTGTGGAGGCCAGAGGTCAGTGTTGGGTGCTGTTCTTCAGAAGCCATCCACCTTGTTTTTTTGAGAGAGTCTCTCACTGGGGCCTTGCACTAGGCAAGTAGCTATGATGGCTGAGTACTGAGCCACAGGGATCACCTTGTCTCTGCCTCACCAGCACTGGGATAGCAGGCACCGTCATGCCCATCTTTTCCCATGGGTGCTGGGGGTTGAAACCAGACCTTGTATAACAGGCATCTTACTGACTGGACTTATCTCCAGCCCTTTTTCATTCTTTCCTTTGAGACAGGTCTCACATATCCCAGGCTGGTTTTGAACTTGATATTAGCTGAGGATGACCTTGGCGTTTTGATGCTGCTGCCTTCACCGCCCCAGTGCTAGAATTACAGTCGTGGGTCACCATGCCCAGTCCGTGCGGTGCTGCAGATGGAGCCCAGAGCTTTGTTAGAGTGCTAACAAGTGCTCTATCAAGAGAGCTGCAACTCCAGGCCCCTTGCTTTTCATTCTTGTGGCTTTTTTGCTCCCATTCTGAAGTCCATGCCACTTGTCCCTCAGCTTATCGTCAACCCCACAAACTCCCTCTGATTCGTACTGCCGAAGATGAATGCATGGAAGGGCAGCTGGGGGCCACGAAAAGTTCATGGCCTCAGATCTGTGCCACTCCTCAGTCTGCAGAGCTAGTCTTCAGGGTGTCCTTGGCACGTCCCTCATAACGACTTTTTCAAACCTTACCAAACTCCTCACTGCACACCCATCACCTCCTCCCTGAGTAGTTAACCTGGCTTGCTCTGTCATGGGAAACGAGAGTGACAAACAGACTCAACCCTTTGCTTCTTGTCCCACTCTCTGATTCCCAAATGAAAACAGTCCAATTCGCTTGTTTTGGTGCAGAGTTCTAGGAGCCTTGGATGGATGTATAGGTTTGGGTGACTGCCTCCACAATCAAGACATAGAACTGTTCTGTCAATCCCCAAATTCTCGTGCACTCCCTTTGCAGTCAAGGCCTCCAGGACCACCCCTAAGATGATAACACTTCATGTGTTCTCCATCCCTCTAATGTTATCTTCTGAGAATAGCTCACTCAGTATAGTTCCTCTGGAATTTATTCATGCCGTTGTATTCAGCAATAGCTTATTATTTCTATTTTAAGATTATATTTAATTATACATATGTGTGTCTGTCTGTGTGTGGCTATGTACACATGAGTGTGGATGCCTACAGAAATCAGAAGAGGGTACTGGATTTTCCTGGAACTGGAGTTACAGGCAGTTGTGAGCTACCCAACGTAGGTTCTGGGAATTGAATTTAGCCCACTGCAAAAGCAGCAGGTGCTCTTAACCACTGAGCTCTCTCTCCAGCCCCCAGCTTGTTTTTTCTCTTTTCTATAGATTTGATTTAAACTATGTATATGGGGGGTGGGTATACACACCCATGTGGGGGTGCCTGCCTCAGCCTCACAAGTACTGCAATTACAGAGACAAGAGAGTTACTTTCAGGGATTGACCATTTTGATGATGACAGTTTTATCAGTAGTTCTGGGGTGGTTACAAAGTTCATGAGTGGCTGAAGGAAAGGTGAGGCCAGACTGAGACTGGCCCAGACTGTCCTGTTTTGCATTCTCTTACTCTTTGAAAAGTTTAGACACATGTACAAATATCTGGGTCATATGTACCCCTCACTCCCTTCTCCCAACTCCCCCTGGACCATGCCCACAGTGTATCTCCCCTCTCCAGCTTAATATCGTCTTTCCCCCTTTCTTTCTAAAGTTACCTAAGATGATGGTGAAGCTGGGCTTAAACTGAACCACCAGGTGTCAGTCTCCAGTAACTGTCGAAGGGTGGCCAGGAGGTCCACAATGACAATGGGACAAGGACATGGAGTAGTTTGAGCCCCAGATGAGCAATTGTGTCACAAGAGTCAAGCAGACAGCAATAAGCAACCAGAAGAATGCCACAAATAACCCTGTTCTCAACCCTGAAACATTTGTGTTGTGGGAAGATAAGCCCCTATGTGGTGGTTTCTTAGGAGAGGTGTTCAAATCTTAGATGGTCTTATAATAAAAAAAAACCTCTGAGCCAGCCCGTTGGTGGCGGCGGCGGCGGCGGCGGCGGCGGCGGCGGCGGCGGCGGCGGCGGCGGCGGCGGCGGCGCACGCCTTTAATCCCAGCACTCGGGAGGCTGAACCAGGCAGATCTCTGTGAGTTCAAGGCTAGCCTGCTCTACAGAGCGAGATCCAGGACAGGCACCAAAACTACACAGAGAAACTCTGTCTCAAAAAAACAAAACAAAACAAAACAAAAACAAAAACCCTCTGAGTCAGATATTAGGGTGAAAGCTGAAAGATCAGAAAAGCAGAGCAAGACACCTATTACCTCACCAACTCCATGAATCCTCAAACTCAAAGCCTGAGTCTACCGAAAGGGTCTCAGCTGAGCTGCCTTAGTTCCTGTCTCCTCAGCCTTATATACCTTTCTCCACCCTGCTGTCATTTCCTGGGATTAAAGGCATGTGTGTTTTCCAGTACTGGGATTAAAGGTGTGTGCCACCACTGCCTGGCTCTGTTTCCAGTGTGGCCTTGAACTCATAGACATCCACTCTGACTCCCGAGTGATAGGATTAAGGGTGTGTGCCACCACTGCCTGACCTCTATGTCTAATCTAGTGGCTTGTCCTTTGTTCCTCTGGCAAGCTTTATTGGGGTACACAATTTTATATCACCACAGAGAGGGATCCTTTAAAATAAGGAGTTGGGAGGGCACCTAAAATGGTTAGTCCGGGGCTGGAGAGATTGCTCAGTAGTTAAGAGCACTTTTCTTTACCTTGCAGCTAACAACAATTTATAACTCCAGTTCTAAGGGCATCTGATATCCTCACATGTACCTGGTACACAAATCTCCCATATAGGTAAAACAAAAAATAAATAAATCGCCGGGCAGTGGTGGCGCACGCCTTTAATCCCAGCACTTGGGAGGCAGAGCCAGGCGGATCTCTGTGAGTTCGAGGCCAGCCTGGTCTCCAAAGCGAGTTCCAGGAAAGGCGCAAAGCTACACAGAGAAACCCTGTCTCGAAAAACCAAAAAAAAAAAAAAAATAAATAAATAAATAAATAAATAAATAAATAAATCTCAAAAAAAGGTTAAAGGCAAAGGAATATGTAACAGGTCCATTGGGCATAGGCTAGGATGGAATGTAAGTATAAAATTGAATCTGTTCAAAATGCCTACTTTCTTTTAAGCAAAATACACCACAAATAAGTGAACAAGGAAGGCATCGTGGTTCTATAGCAAATCAATATTTGTTCTAAATTAGGCATGGGGGTCACACCTGTAATCTTAGCATTCAAGAGGCTGAAACAGAAGTATGGTGAAGTCCCAGCCAATCTGGGTTACAGAAGAAATACCTCGTCTCAGCCAGGCGGTGGTGGTGCACGCTTTTGATCCCAGTCCTCGGAAGGCAGAGGCAGGTGGATCTCTGTGAGTTCGAGGCCAGCCTGGGTTACAGAGAGAGTTCCAGGAAAGGTGCCAAAGCTACACAGAGAAACCCTGTCTCGGGGGGGAAAAAAAGGAAGAAAAGAAAAGAAAAGAAAAACCTTGTCTCAAAACAATGTTATTCTAGCTGGGCAGTGGTGGCTTTAATCCCAGCACTCAGGAGGCAGAGGCAGGCAGATCTCAGTGAGTTCGAGGCCAGCCTGGTCTACAGACCTAGTTCCAGGACAGCCAGGGCTACACAGAGAAACTTTGTTTAAAAAAAGAAAAACAAACAAACAAACCTTGTTTTCATTCTAAGACCATAGAAGAACATGAACTCTGAAGTTACTATTTTTTGCTGACATCTTGGCCCAGAGCTTCCAGAGTCCCAACCTGAGACCCTACTTACTTTGTGTAGGACATCAATTCCTACGTAAATCACTTCCTCATACATTCTGTTTCCTGCCAGGCTCAAAGTCCTTATCTCCCCCACTGTGGAGGAGTGGATGTCCATTTCTCAGGAGCAGTGGACTGCTTCCGGCAGATAGTGAAGACCCAAGGGGTGCCGGGGCTCTGGAGCGGACTGACAGCTAACTTACTAAAGGTGAGAAGGGTGGCCGTCTCCTGCCTCTCTCTGTCTCCCAGTCACTTCCCTTCCTTATCACCCCAGTACAATTTGCATGAAAACACCCCATCCACCACTAACGGACACTGCCCATCAACCCTGATTAATGCAATAGTGGAGAATCCAACACCCCATCCTAGAAGAACTGAACATTTAGTCTCAACTAGAATTTTCTAACAGTGGGACATATGAACCCCTAAGGAGAATACAGCCCCCTTCTAAAATTGTCTGCCAAAATACAAATATAATACATGATTGCATCATATTTCCATAGACTTCCATCACCAGAATTAAGAACAAGAATTCTGAACTAGCCACGTGAATACATGGATATTCACATGTAAACATCCAGTCAAGACCAGCATATAGAAATGAGCAGTGGGGCTGGAGAGATGGCTCAGAGGTTAAGAGCACCAACTGCTCTTCCAGAGGTCCTGAGTTCAATTCCCAGCACCCACATGGTGGCTCACAACCATCTGTAATGAGATCAGGCACCCTCTTCTGTATACATAATAAATAAATAAATCTTTAAAAAAAAAGGAAAAAAAAAAGAAATGAGCAGTGGCAGTCAGGCGGTGGTAGCACACACCTTTAATCCCAGCACTTGGGAGGCAGAGCCAGGTGAATCTCTGTGAGTTCAAGGCCAGCCTGGGCTACAGGAAAGGTACCAAGACTACACAGAGAAACCCTGTCTCGAAAAACCAAAAAAGAAAGAAAGAAAAAAGAAAGAAATGAGCAGTGGCAGATCAACTATATGTGTATTAATGTAGAGCCAGTGCTTGCCCAGGGCAAGCCCTTCGGTGGCTCTGACACCCTTCTTCCCTCCCACACTGTACCAGTTTTCCTTCCTTCTTTCTATATTCCTTGATTCCAAAAAGAATTACCATGTAGTACTGCCCACAGCTATTATCTTAGTTTACCCTGGTGCAACTCCACTGCAGAAGCACATTTTCTTAATAATTTGATACATGGCTCCAAAGTGTTAAGTTCAGTTCAGGGTAACTTCCCTGATCTGTTAATTAAATTGGCTAAAGGGGAAAGATTCAACAGGGAGTGTTACTCCATATACTTCCTAGTGCACACCAATAAAAAAAAATTAGCCAAGCAGTGGTGGCACACACCTTTAATCCCAGCACTCAGGAGGCAGAGGCAGGTGGATCTCTGTGAGTTCGAGGCCAGCCTGGTCTACAGAGTGAGTTCCAGGACAGCCAGAGCTACACAGGGAAACCCTGTCTCCAAAAAACCAAAAAAAAATTAAATTAAATTAAAATTATTTTTTTTAATTTATAAAAAGTTATTTAACATGTAAGCTGGAGAGATAGTTCAGTGATTAAGAGTGTTTGCTGCTCTTCCAGAGAACCTGAGTTCAGTTCCCCACACCCATGTTGAGAAGCTCACAACCACACATAACTCCATTTCCTAGGGATTTAATACCCTCTTATGACTCCCATGGGTGCCCAAACACACACACACACACACACACACACACACACACACACACACACAAATAAATAAATAAATAAATAAATAAAAGTAAATCTTTTGTTTGTTTGTTTGTTTACCCAAGTTTTATTTGAGAAAAGAACTGCTAACACAGATACTTTTTCAAACAAGGATGAAAGTTTGACCAAGTTATTTTTTTTAATTATGGAATTGTTTCAAAAACATCTGTAGAATTCTGATGCTCTGTTGGGGATTTGAATGAGAAATGTCACATATAGGTTCCTGTGTTTGAGTACCAGTTGTTGGTGCTGTTTGGGAAGATTACAGAACCTTTAGGAGGTAGGGGCTTGCTGGAGGAGGTACATTACAGGGGCGGGGGTGGGGGGGTGGGGGTGGGCTTCAGGTTTTATAACCCGGTCCAATTTTCTGCTGTTTTTCTGCTTCCCGAGTGTGGATACAATAGCTGGCTTTCTGTTCCTGCCACCGTGGCCCCACCCACGCCTTCCTGCCATGGGAGGCTATATCCCCTCTAGAACTATAAGCCAAAAGCTCTTTCAATCCTAAATTACTGTTGTCAGGTTATTTTGTCACAGTAACAGAAAAGTAACTAAGACATGCTTCGGTGATAAAGTGTTTACTTTTTGGTGCCTTTACTTGTAAAGAAGTAAATCTTTTTTTAAAAAAAGAATGTAATGCCATTTTCGTTTTCTGTTTAACAGGTAGTTCCATATTATGGAGTTATGTTTAGTATGTTTGAGTTCTGTAAGAGAATTTTTCTTTATCAAAATGGTTACATCCTGTCCCCAGTGACCTATAAATTGACCCCAGGGGTGGACCAAAGTTTGAAGCCCCAGGAGTTACGGGAATTAAAGAAGTTCTTCAAACCCAGAAAACTGGAATCTAAAAAGCCAACTCTGTAAAGCTGACTGGAAGAAGGCTGGTAGAAGACATGCGCAATCACAGATGACTATGGCCTCTTACCTGTGCACGTCAGAAGGAACAATACATCACCTGGGAACCCCGAATCTTCCCTGTGAATACCTGTGCCTTGAAAAGCTTTTCTGACACTGCTCTGTCGCAATGGCACTCCACCAGACTACAAGGAAGCCTAGTAGCAATCAGATGCGCAGTATACCCCAGGAGAAACCTCGGGAAGGAACATTGCCGCAACACTTCAGAGCACCTTGTAGCTGAGGTAGCAGGGCAGAGAGCATGTCACGAGCCCAGTCATGGAAGTGCAGGTAGAGTAGGGCAAGTTTTTCTCACATTGACCTGTGGCTTCACCACACAGACTTCTTAAACTCATACCTTTGCTGAGAGCACCAACCACCATGTCAGTTAGGCCTTATCAAAAACACCAAATGAAAACGTTTAGATGGTTTTTTTTTTTTTTCTAAATGATCTTGCTACAAAATCCAGGCTGCTCTCAGAGTCATGGTCTTCCTGCCTAGACTCCCAGCCAGCTGAGATTATAAGTGTGTACTGCAATGCTCATCCTCAGAACCTTCATTCTTCATTGAAAAATCAGGCACCTGGAGCCCATGGTGGTGGTGCACGCCTTTAATCCCTGCACTGGAGAGGCAAAGACAGGTGGATCTCTGTGAGTTCGAGGCCATCCTGGGCTACCGAGTGAGTTCCAGGAAAGGCTCCAAAGCTACATAGAAAAACCCTGTCTCAAAAAAGAAAGAAAGAAAAAGAAAAATCAGGCACCAGAAGCTTAGAAACTTCTACTTCAAGAAGGCAGTTTTCCATATGACTTTTTGTTTTGTTTTGTTTTTCTGAGACAGGGTTTCTCTGTGTAAACTTGGCTGTCCTGGAACTCACAGAGATCTGCCTGGCTGTGCCTCCCGAGTGCTGGGGTTAAAGGCGTGCGCCACCACCGTCCCATGACTTCTTAATGATGCACTGAAATTCCTGACTCAAGTCATGCACAGTTCCATCGGCCTTAATTATCTGCCTTTTTAACTTGCTTTGTAAGCCTACCTTGAAAATAAATTATTCAATCATCTTCCACTATTCCCACAAGATGTCCTAGTTGCCTAGATAGGATAAATAGAACATATGATACACATACTTCCCCGCAAATGGCATGAAATAAAAATCCTTTAGGCTAATAACCCATTGGAGAGGTTTTTGTTTGGTTGGTTGGTTTTGTTTTAATGTACTCAAATGGGGATTCCGTGTAAAATTTATACAAATATACTTCTCTAATACTACCATTGTATGCATTTTAAAATGCATTAATATGTAACAATATGTGGTGGTGCCCATCTGCAATCACAGCCCTTGGGAGGCTAAGGCAAGAAGACCATGAGTTCAAGTCCATCCTTAGTTACATAAGTAAGTTCAGGTTCCTCATATACATATTGAAATCTTATCTCAGAAAATAATAGGTAAATAAATAAATATATTTCTGAAATGAATTCACATATATTTTCTGTTCCTTCCCTCTACCATATACATGAAAGTTTTCAGAATGTTTAAAGTATTTTTTTTATTAAACTTATTTTCTAAAGGAAAAAAAAATGGGGCTGGAGAGTTGGCTCAGCAGTTTAGAGCACTTGTTGCTTTGCAGAGGACCTGGGTTCAATTCCCTGCACCTACCTGCATGGTGGCTCAAAACCATCCATAACTCCAGTCCCAGGGATCTAATACCCTCTTCTGAACTCAAGAAGCACCAGACATGCACCTGATGCACATACATACATGCAGAAAAACACCCACATACATAAAATAAATAAGTCTAAATTTTTTTCCTTAAATTTTTTAAAGGAGAGAAAACTGTCATTTATTCCTAATCAAAGTTATAAAACTATGGTTAAGTTCTCAGACCATAGTCTGGTTTACATATACAAAATAACTCATTTTTCCAACTCCTGTAGCAGACTGTTTTATAGAGAGTAGTGTTGACGTGTAGCCTGATGTGTTAGTGTCTGTGGGGAGGCAAATACTGCATCCAGTCAACACTCCATGTTTGTCCGTTGTGGTTTTCTTTGAAGCAACAAAACAAAATTTCAGAAAATGCTGAATTCTATGAGTGTAGTTTTTGATAAAAGTTGCAATCTAACCTCAGATTATTTATATCTTAGTACTCTGTGCATTCTTCCACAAATACAAGACAGATGCCACTTGGCACAGAGGTATTTTCTTAGCTGCAGGGTTTGTTGTTGTTTTGATTTGGTTTTTGAAGAGTTACTTTTAGTTATTTGTGTGTTGGGTACACGTATATGAGTTGCAGGCACCTGTGGAGGCCAGAGACATCAGATCCCTTGGATCTAGAGTTACAGGTGGCTATATGCTACTGACCATGGTTGTTGGAAACTTCTATAGATCAGCATGTGCTCTTACTAATTAAGCCATCTCTCTAGCCTCACTGAGTTGCAATTTTTTTCAATAAAATCAAGAATGTGTCTCATTTTCCTGAAGTTTCAGAACAACTCCTTAAAATTCTAATTCTGTTCCTAATATGAACTTAGAGCTATTTTTATTTCCTTAGAGGTGGGACAAGATGTTCTGCCTTCCTGACTTCTGGTTACCAGTGTGCACCACACAGAACTAAGAACTTCAGAAGAGGGGGCTGGAGAGATGGCTCAGTGGTTAAGAACACTGAGTGTTCTTCTAGAGGTCCTGGGTTCAGTTCCCAGAGCCCATGTGCAGCTCACAGGTGTCTGTAATTCCAAGAGCTGAAGTCTACCTTCATGAAGTGCCTATCAACCTGTGGTAATTCCACACAGAATTCTCTGATCATCCTTTTATGATGAGGAAAATTAGGTTTCTCTTCCTTTACTCAAAGCACTTTTCCAATTAAATGGCTCTCATTCACTCAGCCATTTCTCATATGATATAATGATATCATTTCACTTTCACTTTCATGATGGCCGTGTTTGAATCTATCTTGGTTTCTTTTTCTTTCTCCCTTCCTTCCTTCCTTTCTTTCTTTTTTTGTTTTTTGTTTTTTTGAGACAGGGTTTCTCTGTGTAGCCCTGACTGTCCTGGAACTCACTCTGTGCTGGCCTCAAACTCATAGAGATCCACCTGCCTCTGCCTCCTGAGTGCTGGGATTAAAGGTGTGTGTCACTGTAGTCAGAAATTTTCTCTGGTCCTGCCCGGCCCCACAGTCTGCATTCCTCCAGTCCTGCCTGACCCCATGGTCCCTTAGCTGCTTATAAAATAATCATTCAGAGACTTAATATTAATTATCAACTGTATGGCCTATGGCAGACTTCTTGCTAGCTGTCTCTTATAACTTAACCCATTTCTATTAATCTATAAGTTGCCACATGGTTGTGGCTTACTGGTACTTTCACATCTTGCTTCTCCTGGTGGTGGCTGGCATCCCCCCAAACTCTGCCTTTCTCTTTCCCGTCTCTCTCCTTGGATTTCCTGCCTGCCTCTAAGTTGCCTTGCCATAGGCCAAAGCAGCTTATTTACTAACCAGTGGGAACAACATATACTCACAGCATACAGAAAGGCATGCCCCAGCACGCCACCACCAGCCGGCTGTCCTAGTTTCTTAATTTCCTCTTAAATGTGGCACCCAGAACTGAGCCTAACACTACAGGTTGGCCAGCAAAGACAAAATGGAACTGAAAGTTTCCCTGATCTTATGTTCTATACCATATTAGTCCAACTCAAGCAAGAATCATCAGTGCAAGAATCATCAGCACTTTTGGCATTGGCAACTCCCAATTAACCAAGATCTCCCAGTTCTCTCTCTCTCTCTCTCTCTCTCTCTCTCTCTCTCTCTCTCTCTCTCTCTCTCTCTCTCTCTCTCTCTCAATTTGTGTGTGTTGGTGCTTTGCCCACATGTATGTATGTGCACCACATGTGTGCCTAGTGCTTGAAAAGGGTGTTGGATCCCCTGGGACTGGAGTTTCAGGTGGTTGTGAGCCACCGTGTGGGAGCTAGGAACCAAAGCTGGGTCCTCTGCAAGAGCAGCAAGTGCTCTTAAGTATTTGTACCCGCTGAGCCATCAGTGAATCCAGCACTCCCAGTCCTCCCTTGCACACATGCCACCATTAAATCCTGCCTCTGCACCCTTAAATGCCTTGCTCTAAATAGAATGTTAGAACCCTTTACTGTGCTCCTTCCCATTTTACAAGCCTGGGCCTATTCTGAACTTTGCCTTTTGTGAGTCAACTCCCAGAAGTCTATGGTATGTTGGTCTTTGTCCTGGGAAGACTAGGTGTCCTTCTGTTACCTTTACATGTATTTTGGAAAAAAAACAAAACAAAACAACTGTGCTCATCAAAAAATAACCTATGTGGACATTGTAGTTTACCAGGTGTCTTTCCCTTTTTAATTTCTCATCAGAACTTTTCAAAATTGTACAAATCTGAATTTTCTCTTTGGACTCCTCTCCCTCATGAATTGTCTTTCTCTTTGGTATCTGACCAGGATATCACATTATCTTTTCTCTAAATTCTACCTTAAGCATAGACACAGACACATATTTATGCACACACTTTACCTAGCCTATGTGAGCATGCTGTTTGCTTAGGAGAGACTGATGGCGCAGCCACACCCTTCCAGATTCTTGTCACTCACACTCACCAATCAGATCTTCTTTATCCATTGTCCGTATTAAGTCCAGCCTGGTGACATACCTCATTGTTTCTCATTAGTGTGAGAACTCCTAATTATCAGGGAAAGGGCCAAGAATTTAGCAGACATGGACTGTGAAAAGGTGCTTGCTACAAGCCAGATGATCTGACTTGAATTGCTGGGATGTACATGATATGGTGAAGAGAAGAACCTCTGGCAAGCTGTCCTCAGAGCTCTACAAACACATACATCATAGCACATACATGCCCACACACATACAATGAGTAAATATATGTAATTAAATTCTGAAAAGAACTTATCAGATATGTTGCTATCTAAATAATGAAATTATAATGGATAGTCTTTGTCTATTGTCATAACATCTTGCCTCTGACAGCTAGCTATATGCAGTACTCTTCATTTTATTTTGCTGAGCAATGTCTTATGTATGTCCACACTACATATTCGTATCTCCCTTTCATTCTTTGGTTCTATTTTTGTGGTGGTTTTTAGAGGTGGAGGATCTCCCAGTGCAGCCCATGCTGGCCTGAAATTTACTATTTCCCAAAAGCTAGTCTGAAACTGCAATCTTCCTGCCTCAGCCTTCTGAATGCTGAGACTACGTGGTATGCCACCACACCCGGGGGTGAAATTCTTAGTAACATTTTTCAAGAATTAATTTTAGCTGGATTTAGTGGTTTGTGCCTTTAATCCCAGTACTCAGAAGACAGAGTCGGTTGGATCTCTCTAAGTTCAAGGCCAGCCTGATCTACATAGTGAGGACCCCTTTTAAAAAAGAGAGCTTGTTTTATTTATGATTTTGAGTGTGTGTGTGTGTGCACATCATGTGTGAGAGTGAATACAGGCACACCCGTGCAATGGTGCATGTGTAAAGGTTAGAGGATTACTCACTGGAGTCTGTTCTCTCCACCACTGCACCGTCTTGCTTACCCTCCTCTGGTTACTTTTGAGACAGTGTTTCACTGTGTAATCCCAGCTGGCTTCAGACTCACAGTCTTACTTCCTCAACCTCCAGAGTGCTGCGATTCCAGGTACATACCCCCATGTCCAGCTTTTTCTTGATACTTTTCACATTCTAGTTGATAAATTACTGGTGATAACCTTCTTGAGAAATCATTGTTCTTCACTTCCCTGTGGTATCTCTCAGCCAGGTTTCCCTTTCCTTGACCATATCAGCCAGAAGTCCCATCCCATGGTGTCTGATCAATGTGTATAATATTGTGTTTTCCTGCTTGTAGAAAATTCATTGTATGACCTACATTCTAGGCATCGGTACATAGATATCCAAGGCCTTGGTATTTCTTGAGCTTTTTCCTGTTTTTTTTTTTTTTTCTTCAGAACTACCAGACAGTGCCTTAGCTTCAGTTCCTGTTTCTTTATTACACTTGTATTTTCCATATCCCCCAGAGCCACAATAGTTACTCATATAGAGCCCCACCATGTCTCACTGGAGAAGTGAGTTTCTAATGAACTGACCAAATATAGATCATCAATATAATCATCACCATCATTAATATTATTCTTTATTCTCCTGACCTCTTGTTCCTGGTCTTTTTCTTTTGAAAGTTTTTAACTTTCAGACTTTAAAAAATGTTGCAAAAACAGTACAAGGGAACTGGGGATATAGTTCAGTGGTACAGTGCTTGGCTAGCTAGCATGCACGAGAGCTGACATTCAAGTCCCAACTTTGCAAAAAGGATACACTTGAGAGCGGGTTGACATCCACAATACAAGGCACTCCTAATCTCAACAGAAACAATAATAATAATCCAATTTAAAAGTGAGCAATAAATCTACACTTGATCTCAGTCAAAAGGCCAGGAAGCTATAGCAATGAACCTAATCAGACATTTCCTAAAAGAAGGCATGTAAATTGGCCAATCACCATGAAAAAAAGATGTCTGACATCACTTGTTATTAAGGCAGAGCAAAAAAAAACCACAGTGAGGTAACAACTGCTCTTATCAGAAAGACTGGCAAGAACAAGCACCGATGAGGGAGTGGAGAAAATGGAATCCTTGCATGTCATTGGTAAGGATGTAAATTAATAATGCTACCCTGGAAAACTAGGGAGATTCCTCAAAAGACAGGTGTATTGTATAATTCAGAAAGCTCACTAGAAGGTATGTATCCAAAAGAAATGCAATCTGGCATGTGGAAGAGACATCTTCTTTGTTGTTGTTGTTGTTTTTTGTTTTGTTTTTCTTTTTTTTTTTGCTCTTTTTTTTTTTAAGATTTATTTATTTATTATGTATACAGGAGAGGGTGCCAGATCTCATTACAGATGGTAGTGAGCCACCATGTGGGTGCTGGGAATTGAACTCAGGTCCTCTGGAAGAGCAGTCAGTGCTCTTAACCTCTGAGCCATCTCTCCAGCCCCTTGTTTTTCTTTTTTTAAGATTTTATTTATTTGTTTATTGTGTATACAGTGTTCTGCCTGCATACATGCCTGCACACCAGAAGAGGTCACCAGATCTCATCTCTATAGATGGTTGTGAGCCACCATGTGGTTGCTGAGACTTGAACTCAGGAACTCTGGAAGACCAGCCGGTGCTCTTAACCTCTGAGCCATCTCTCCAGCCCTTGTTTTGTTTTTCGAGACAGGTTTCTCTGTGTAGCTTTGGGCCTTTCCTGGAACTCACTTTGTAGCCCAGGCTGGCCTTGAACTCACAGAGATTCGCCTGGCTCTGCCTCCCAGAGTGCTGGGATTAAAGGCGTGCGCCACCACCAGCTGGCCAAGACTTCTTCTTTCCCACAGTCATTTCTGCACTAATCACAAGAACCTCAAAGTAGACACAGCCTGAATGTCCATCACCTGACAAGTAGACAGAAAATATGAACCATACCCACAATGGAATGCTACTCAGCTATCCAAATAATGAAATCCTGTCATTTGCAATGACAAAAAAAATTTTTTAAAAGGCTAGGAATGTAGCTCCATAATAGAATGTTTGTCTAGTATCTACAGGGCCCTGAATTCCAGCCCCAGCACTACAGAAAAACAAAAACAAAAACTGGAGCTACGAAGATTGCTCAGTGGTTAGGGGCACTTGTAGCTGTTAGAGAGGACCTAGGCTCAGCTCCCAGCACCCATTTCAGGGAGGTCACACCACCTATAACTCTAGTTCCAGGAAATCTGACATCCTCTTCTGAACTCTGTGGGCATCTGCACACCAGTACACATGTGGTACACATAAACACAAGTACACAGATATATGTAGCATGAATTCTAATTGATCTTAAAAATAAAAACTTGGGCCGGGCGGTGGTGGCGCACGCCTTTAATCCCAGCACTCGGGAGGCAGAGGCAGGCGGATCTCTGTGAGTTCGAGGCCAGCCTGGTCTCCAAAGCGAGTTCCAGGAAAGGCGCAAAGCTACACAGAGAAACCCTGTCTCGAAAAACCAAAAAAAAAAAAAAATAAAAATAAAAAAATAAAAATAAAAACTTGGTCTGGAGAGATGGCTCAGAGGTTAAGAGCATTGACTGCTCTTCCAGAGGTTCTGAGTTCAATTCACAGCAACCACATGGTGGCTCACTACCATCTGTAACGATATCTGATGCCCTCTTCTGGCATGCAGTCATACATGCTGTATACATAATAAATAAATACATCTTTAAAAAAAAAAAAACCCACAGTCAGATAGTAGGGTGAAAACAGAGAAGCAGAACAGCCAGCCAGCCACTAGAAAGAGTTCTTTTTTTTTTTTTTTTTTGGTTTTTTGAGACAGGGTTTCTCTATGTCGATTTGGAGCCTGTCCTGGAACTCGCTCTGTAGCCCAGGCTAGCCTCGAACTCACAGAGATCCGCCTGCCTCTACCTCCCGAGTGCTGGGATTAAAGACTTCTTTTTAAAAATATTTTATAATTAAATTAAATTAAATTAAATTTTACATAAGGACCTCTACCGAATCCTCAGACCAAAAGAGGGGCCTCCTGTCTCCTCCCACTTTACATTCCTCTCTCCACCCAGCCATATCACTTCCTGTTTCCTCCTTCCTAGTGCTGGGATTAAAGGTGCATGCCTCCCAAGTACTGGGCTCAAAGGCATGAGATCCCTAGTGTTGGGATTAAAGGTGTGTGCCACCACTGCCTGACCTCTAGAAGCTAGTTCTGCACTCTGATCTCCAGGCAAGCTTCATTTGTTAAGAGTACAAGCAAAATATCACCACAGATACACACATAATAACAAATAAATCTTTTTAAAAATTATTCAGCTGAGTGTAGTGGGAAACATCTTTAATAGCTGCACCCAAGAGGCAGAGGCAGGTGAATCTTTGTGAGTTCAGGCCAGCCTGGTGTACATTGTGACTACCAGGCCAGTAGAGTTACATGGTAAGACCCTGTTTCAAAAAGAAAGAAAAGAAGGAAGGAAGAGAGGGAAGGAGAGAGAGAAGGCAGAAAGAAAGAAAGAGAGAGAGAGAGAGAGAGAAGAAAAGGAAAGATAAGAAAAGAAAAGAAAAAACATAAACACAACCCACAGTCTTCAAATAAAATTCTCTATAGTGCCTAGTGTGCATGAGGTCCAGGGTTTGATCCCCAGCAATGCAATAATTTTTTTTTGTTTTTGTTTTTGTTTTTGTTTTTTTTTCGAGACAGGGTTTCTCTGTGTAGCTTTGCGCCTTTCCTGGAACTCGCTTTGGAGACCAGGCTGGCCTCGAACTCACAGAGATCCGCCTGCCTCTGCCTCCCGAGTGCTGGGATTAAAGGCGTGCGCCACCACCGCCCGGCTCTGCAATAATTTTTTAACTCCAAAATTCAACAACTAAACTTTGCTTTTAACTGTTGTTTCAGCAGAGGGGTGACTGTGGCTTTCACAGAATATGCCTTACTATTATTTGACATGCGCAAGATGGTCATTTCTAAATCTGAATCACTAGTCAGCTAGTAAAGAAACATTGTAGCATCTATCTTACACATGTATTCACGGTTTCCCTTAGGATCAACAAAGCTAGATTCGAAATTGCCGCTTTGGAAGAGGTCAATATATCTTTATGTGTTGATGATAGATAGTAGCCATAGTTAAAAGACCGTAAAGACTCCACCAGAAAATTCTTACATCTGATAAACACTTGCAACAAAGTTTCAGGACACAAAATCAGTAAACAAAAATTAGCAGCTTTTGGCCCACCGAAAGCCATAGCATGAGGACTGGAGTTTAGTGGGTGTGACAACCCACCTGTACCTTGCAGGAGGCAGAGACAGGGGAATCCCTAGAGCAGTGTTTCTCAACCTTCCTAACGCTGCGACCCTTTAATACAGTTCCTCCTGTTGTGGTGACCCCAACTATGAAATTATTTTGTTGCTATTTCATTACTGTAAGTTTGCTATTGTTATGAATCATAATGTAAAGATCTGATATGCAGGATATCTGATATGTGACCCCAAAGGAGTCATGGTCCACAGGTTGAGAGAACCATTGCCCTAGACCAAGCTGGTCAGCTAGACCAGCCATGTCAGGGAACTCTGGGTTCAAGTGAGAGACTCTGTCTCAATATATAAGCAACTGAGGAAGACACATGACATCAACCTCAGGCCGCCACATGCATGTGCACATACATGCACCTTCACACACACATGGGTACATACACACCACACACACAAGGGAGAGAGAGAAAAGAAAGAAAGCTTTTCTATATAGTAATAGCAAACTTCCTAAGAACTCAGGGGGCCTGGGATCCCACTGGCAATAGCCTAAAAATACAAGACTAGGGAGCTAGCTCAATGGGTAAAATGCTTTCCAAACAAGCATAAGAACAGAGTCAGGTTCGCCACGACCCATATAAATGTAGCACTCAGGAAACAGAGACAGGATACTCCTAGGTAGATGAGCCAAATAAGTGAGCTCATGGCTTATGTGAGACCCTGCCTCAATATAAAAGGTGGAAATCAGATGGGCAGTGGTGGCGTACGCCTTTAATCCCAGCACTCTGGGAGACAGAGCCAGGTGGATCTCTGTGAGTTCAAGGCCAGCCTGGGCTACAGAGCGAGATCCAGGAAAGGCTCAAAGCTACACAGAGAAACCCTGTCTTGAAAAACCAAAATAAAATAAAAAAAGGTTAAAAACAACCAAGGAAAAGACCCAGTATCGACGTCTGGTCTCCAATGCATACGTGAGTGCATGCAAAAATAAATAAATAAATAAATAAATAAATAAATAAATAAATAAATAAATAAATAAATAAATAAAATACCTAGGAAGAAATATAACCAAGGAGGGGAAAACTATAATCAAAATTTTAAAATGCTGAAGGCATATTTTAAAAGACTTTAAGAGACAGAAAGCTCTCCCATGCTTTCTGTCACCAGGATTAACACTGTAAAGAGAGCTATATCACAAAACGAATCTAAAGATTCAAAGCAAACCCTAGAAAGATTCAAGTGGCATTTCCTCCAAGAATCCTAAACTGTATATGAGTGCCCAGAAGATTTCCAAGTGCCCAAAGCAATCCTGAGCCGAAAAATAAATGCTGGAGGGATCACAATACCAGATTTTAAGCTCTACTACAGAGCCACAGTACCCAAACCACCATGGTACCGGCACAAAAACAGGCACATATACCAAAGGAATTTTCAAATAAAAATCTAGGGGCTGAGGTTGTAGCTCAGCAGTAGAGCACACACGTCTCACATGCATACGGTAGATATACTGGTTCAAATAAGTTAGATCCCTGAAACTTTTAAGAAAAAGCCACAACGCTCCTTCAAATACCTACAGTTTGTGCCCATCATTTTGCATTGCTGGGCTTCTTGGAGCTAACAATTAACAAACCACACTCATAGAAGAGACTAAAACCCCTGGAGAAAGCTGTACTAGACAGATGTAGATGGGGTGGGAGAAGGCAAGAAAATTATGCTGGGGGCTGACCAAGCCATGAGGAGCAAGCCAGTAAGCAGCTCCCCTCCAGGGCCTTTGCATCAGCTCCTGCCTCCTGGTTTCTGCCCTGTTTGAGTTCCTGTCCTGACTTCCTTGGATGATGGACTCCAAGCTGTAAGATGAAATAAACCCTTCCTCCTCAAGTTGCTTTTGGTCACGGTGTTTTATCACAGAAATAGAAACCCTAACTAAAAGGCTCACTATGTCTTAAGTGTAGACAGGCCTGCTGGCATTTTGCCTTTGGCAATTCTGAAGGCTGGGCACCTACGGATCAGATGCAGTGAAGTTTTCATCTGTCACCTTTATTTCTATAAATACCGATTATTTAGAAGCAGATTTGTGATCACATTATCTGCTGCTGTTCTGAACCTGAGGGAGTGCTCCTGATCTTAAGGTCGTTTGTGGCAAATTCAGTTCAGGGATTAAGGGGCTCAGAGAACACAGGTCCTTTGGCACTACAGATGGAGTTCAGCAATCTATTCAATCCAAAAGCACTTTACCTGGAGTCCAGAGTCAAATGCCAACTGCATTCTTAACCTTTTTAAGCCTTTTACTCTTCTGGATACTCTCTACTTGGCTTCCGGTTAAAATCATTTCCTCCCCTTGAGTCCAGTCCTTTGGACTCTCCTAGGCCAATTCCCTGAAAGATCTTTGTTACACTGTTTGCAAACCAGTCTAGGGCAAGCTGACAGGCTCGCACCCTGCTGATACCTCAGTTCTCTCTGGCTTCGTGGACAAGCTTCAGGGTAGTGCCAGGTCTAGGGTGAAGTTCACAGAGCTCGACACAGAACAACTCAGCAACCAAGATAAATGAATCTCAGTGCAGCGTTTTAAAAACTCAAAAACAATGCAAAAATCCTTGGATTATGAATGTTCAGAACTTTACAAAGACAGGATCCCATCCTGTACTAGCGTGACCTTGATTCGTGTACCCCACTGTAATTCCAGTCCTGGGTCTCCAAACAATTTTCTTTACAAAAATGGGTGAGTTGCCTGCAGTCTGTGTCTGAATGGAATCTTTTTAATATTCCATTAGATATTTATTTCGATTCCTGAGGTTTGGGGAGGTTTTGTCTGTCTGGAGCGTCTTCACCCTAGGCCTGGCCTTAGGCCCGGGTTTTTGTTTTTGTTTTTTCCTTTGGGCCCACTTATCTTCGCCCTTCCTCACCATTCCCAGACCCTTCTCAGGATCCAGCGTCCCAGTTGTAAGTACTACCTGCGGCTGCCCCTTACTCCGGCCTGATCAGGTGCCAAGGGCAGGAGAGGCTGGGAGGGCGACCTCCCTAGACTCCTCCCGCAGGTCCCCAGCCACTCAGCAGCTCAGCCATTCTGCGCGCCTGTGCTGGGCGCCTGCCTTGGCCCGCCCCTTACGCCGGCAGCTCAGCGCCCGGCTGCCACTATATAAATCGGCCATTTGCTTTGCTCCGCCCCAGAGCCCGGGAGTCAAAGCCGGTTGTCAACCCAGTCCTGTCCCGCAGTCCTCTGCCTTTTCTTTTTCTTTCAACATGACAGATGCCGCTGTATCCTTCGCCAAGGACTTCTTGGCAGGTGGAGTGGCCGCGGCCATCTCCAAGACGGCGGTAGCGCCCATCGAGCGGGTCAAGCTGCTGCTGCAGGTATGTCCTGGGATCGAGGGGCCCAGGCAGGAAGTCGGGGATCCACACAGAAAGGGGGGTACCCTAGCGGGAGAGTGGGGCTCAATCTTTAGACTTGGGGCAAGGTGAAGGCCGGGCCTGGCTACAGAGTCAGACCAAAAGGCAAGCTGGAGGAAAGCGCCTTTAAGGACCTGGAGTTGGAGTGTAGTGGTCGGGGCCAGAGGGAGCCGAGGCGCTTGGGGCCATCCCCGGCACAGAGAACTAGGCTAGGGCATCCGGAGAGACACTGTCTACCCAGGATTTAGGGGTAAGGGCAATAGGCCTGAAAGCAGGCCCTGGAAAACAACACCTGGCCTTACCGAGAACCTCAAGGTCACGGCAAGGAGATTACAGCTTTGGGCAGGCCACGCGGACCGGTTCCGCGGCCGCGCCGCCTGTGAACAACGCGGTCTAACCTCGCCGGCCGGCAGGCCGGAAGTGGACGCTGGGAAGAGCATGTGCCTGCTGCTACGTCCGCCCCCGCGCAGCCCCTCGCCGGCCTTCCTGCCGCGCGCTCGCCGCGCTGTGCCTCTAGAGGGCACTCGCGAGCGAAAGTTTAGTCACCCTTCCCCCTCCCAGGACAAAAGTGGGGGTGGGGCGAAAAGGAAGCGGCTCAGGAGACCTGAGAAGTTGACCATGGTCACCAAGGTGACCGTGTCCTATGCAGGTCCCACCCTAATGCCTCTGAATCTGACATGGAGGGAATGACCTTTCTTCCAGGTCTAAAGGTCATAGGTCCACTTGGGGGTGCCCCACTCACAGTGGTGGAGGCTTGCCACTTCTTCTGATGGTGCAGATCAATTCTTAACCCCTGTGATAGTGTCAGTACTTAGGCGAGTCCAGCTCGTGTGATTCTGAAAGCTAGATTTGGAGAAAGGGGAACGAACCTTAAAGATTATATGTCTATGTTCTTCCTTTTTCCCTTCCCTGTGGTTATAACTGTCCCTATTGCCTTCTTCCTGTCCATCAGGTGCAGCATGCCAGCAAGCAAATCACGGCAGATAAGCAATACAAGGGCATTATAGACTGCGTGGTTCGTATCCCCAAGGAACAGGGAGTCCTGTCCTTCTGGCGTGGTAACCTGGCCAATGTCATCAGATACTTCCCCACCCAGGCTCTCAACTTTGCCTTCAAAGATAAATACAAGCAGATCTTTTTGGGTGGTGTGGACAAGAGGACCCAGTTTTGGCGCTACTTTGCTGGGAACCTGGCATCAGGTGGTGCCGCTGGGGCCACATCCTTGTGCTTTGTGTACCCTCTTGATTTTGCCCGTACCCGTCTAGCAGCTGATGTGGGCAAAGCTGGAGCTGAAAGGGAATTCAAAGGCCTTGGTGACTGCCTGGTTAAGATCTACAAATCTGATGGGATTAGGGGCCTGTACCAAGGCTTTAATGTGTCAGTACAGGGCATTATCATCTACCGAGCTGCCTACTTTGGCATCTATGACACTGCAAAGGGTAAGTATGCTATATGCTTAGAAGGTGTGGGAGCTTTGGATATTTGTTTGCACTGCTGGGAACTCAACCTAAGGGTCTTGTGCATACTAATCCCAGTACTGAGCTGTCTGCCCAAGCCCTGGTTATTTTCTCTCTCTTTTTTTTTTCTCTTTTTTCTTTGAGACAGTCTCACTGTGTTTCCCTGGCTGGCCTGGAACTCACTATGTAGACCAGGCTGGCTTCCAACTCACAGCCATCCACCTGCCTCTGACTCCTGAGTACTAGGATTAAAGTCGTGGGCCACCACACCCAGCTCCTGATTTGTTTCTTAGATAAGGTCTTTAGTTAGCCCAGGCTGACCTTAGATTCAAGGTCCTCCTGCCTCAGGTTCCCAAGTGCCTTAGATTTCAGGCTTGTACAATTGTGTCACCACGCTAAGCTCTGAAGCTGTGTTTGTGGGGTTTTTGTTTGTTCTTGGGTGTTTTTTTTTTTTTTTTGAGACAGGATTTCTCTGTGTATCTTAGCTCTCCTGGAACTCACTCTGTAGACCAGGCTGGCCTCAAACTCACAGAGATCCTCCTGCCTCTACCTCCTAAGTGCTAGGATTAAAGGCATGAGCCACCACCAACTGGCCTGAAGCTATTAAGAGATGGTTTGAAAAATCATTGCACCTATCTAACTATATATATATATTATTTTCAGGAATGCTTCCAGATCCCAAGAATACTCACATCTTCATCAGCTGGATGATTGCACAGTCTGTCACTGCTGTTGCTGGCCTGACTTCCTATCCCTTTGACACGGTTCGCCGTCGTATGATGATGCAGTCGGGACGCAAAGGAAGTAAGTTCTGCTTGAGCCTAAAAGTCATGGGCATGGGGCAAGTTATGGCCACAAACTAGTGATGACTGAAACCGCAGGCTGGGGCTGGGGAAGCAGCTCAGTGGTAGAATGCTAGCCCACCATACTCAAGGTCCTGGGTTCAATCTCCAGTGTCATAAAACACTGTAGACAGTGAAGGGATGAAGGTGACCGCATCCATGTTGGCTGCACACCTGCCTTGTGAGCAAGCAGCCCTTTGGATGCCTATGACTTGGGGTGCCTAAATTGTATTTAGAGGTTATCCCTCTACTCCAATCAGAACATTAATACTTAAGCATTGCCTTTGCTAACGTGGAAATTACTGGGTTGAAAACTGACATTAAGTACTTGGAATAGCTCAATAGTAGAGAATGCACAAGGCCCAGGGTTCCATCCTCAGGATGACTCCCCCCAAAAAAACTGAAAATACCTTTTAAAGGTAGGGCTGTTTTCTTTAGTGTTATAAACATGGGGACGGACGTTCATTGGCCTATAGACATCAACTCCGTGTCTTTTTATTCTTTGCAGCTGATATCATGTATACAGGCACGATTGACTGCTGGAGGAAGATCGCTCGTGATGAAGGAAGCAAGGCTTTCTTCAAGGGTGCATGGTCCAACGTTCTCAGGGGAATGGGTGGTGCCTTTGTGCTTGTCTTGTATGATGAGATCAAGAAGTACACATAATTATTATGTCTTAGGTGTTCTCCTGAGAACAGGCATGTTGTATAATACACCGTATCTTGAACATTCTGGACAGATTCTCTGGGCTTGTCTGTTTTATCAATGGCAACTATTTACCAGTTGAAAAGTGGGAAGCAATAATATTCATCTGACCAGTTTTCTCTTAAAGCCATTTCCATAATGACAATAATGATGGGACTCAATTATATTTTTTATTTCAGTCACTCCTGATAATAAAAATTGAAGAAATAAAAAATATCTAAAGACAGTTTTGTTTGTTGTTTCTTTCCATATAAAAATCTTTGTGTGTGGGTAAGCACTACATTTGAATCGAGGCCAGCAATATCTCCTTAGGTGAAGAAAAAAATTTTTGAGACAGGGATTCTCTGTGTAGCCCTGGCTGTCCTAGAACTCACTTTGTAGACCAGGCTAGACTCAAACTCTGAGATTTGCCTGGCTCTGCCTCCTGAGTGCTGGGATTAAAGGTGTGCACTACCACTACCTGGCTGAGATGAGATGAACTTTTAAAACCAATTGTCAGCAATCAATTTTTCAAGGAATAACTTGCATATGTACCTGTCAATATTCCCAATTCACTAGCAAAATAAAATTTGGGACCAGTGTATCTAAACATTTTTGGTCTGTAGCCTGTCATAGCTGTATGAGCTTTCTCCCCAAAAGTATCATGTACCTGCTTTTCCCACTCCGGTGGTTATTAAACAAGAACCATAAGCCAAGTTGTTCATTTTCAAATGACTGTTAATATCACCTCATTTAAATGTTTCTTTGAGACACGAGGTAATTACAGTTCTCAGTTTTCATCCAGTTGCCTTCTTTCATCTTCACCTGGCTCAAGCCATTTTTATTTAATCTCATTCAAAGTAGAGGATTAGGGCTGGCACTGCTCTGTAGTGCTGAGATTGCAGTGCTCTTCAAGATTATGGAGAGCTGGATGACAGCCACAACCTCGGAACTCCCTTGACAAAGGAGAAACAGCACCTGCATCTTGCCTGACATGCTCACAGCCCTCAGGGGAGAATATTCCTGTTTCTATTGAATAAGCTCTTATTTGGGGTCCACAGGGGAGTGTGTGCAATTTCAGAAGCTCTTCATTAGGGCTCAGAAATACAGTGGATTTTGCCGGTACCATGAGATTTATATGAAGAATGAAGTGTCGAAACATGTATAGGAAGTAAGATGGGTGCACTTGCAGATAAAGCTCAGGAACACATGAACACCACTCACTGGTGTGTGTTAAGGCTGTTCACAAACAAGTAATGGGACCTATTAATAATGCCTGGGAGATGCTAAGGCTTTTGCTGTGCACCTACTGGCCAAGCACCCGAGTCACAGTGTAGCTTATTTAAGAGCTCTGTATTGATGACAAGGAGGCGACAGCATTCTCCATTCTCTCCTGTGTGAAGATGTCACTTGGTATTGCTTTGCCTGAATTCATTCTTCTCCAGTGGTTGGTCCCCGTTCCGGCACAGAAGATGAAAAGAGCATCATCTGAGATGTTTCTGGAGGGAAATATTTTAAAAGCAATGCTTTTCTGGTATCACAGAGACCAGAACTAAACTCTGAACTCTAGGTTCGACAAGTTACTTAATTTCTCTAAGCCTCTGTTTCTTAGGCTAAATTGTTTATGGGAACCAGATGCCCCAGAACATATGTAATAAGCACTCCCTAAATGGTACCTGTAATCATCAGGAGGTAGTTGAGCTTCCAGAGTTCTATGATCAGAAGTACCTGGATTTTCATACTGTATGACCTCAGACAAGTCAGTTAATCTCCAGGAGCCTCAGTTACCTCACTGGTAAAATGGCAAGACAGTGATGGATGAAGAACCCTGTTGAGTAGTGGGTTGATACATGGCATCTAATCAACACTCCGATGTGAGGTTTTATTTTGCCATTCAGCACCCATTCCTATTGAACAAAGTATGGCAGAACTTATGAATAAATTCAAGCCCACCTTTAAAAAAAACTAGACATACCATTTTGTGTAGCATTGATATAAAATAAACTTCAGCTCAGGCCTTTCAGTTATAGATTTTGTTCCTGAAAGGGAATAAGAGGCTCTCCACTTAGGGTTGCAAACACAATACAAGAGGACAGAGGACCCAAGCCCCCTTTATGGTTATTACAATAGATGTGTACTCACTGAGCTGCCAGCTATTAAAATAAACGTAGGACTGGGCATTAATGATCAGAAAGCAAGAAGTGGTACCTCCTGTCATTGGGTGGCTGACACAGATGAGGGGGGTTCTGTTGTTTTTCCTCCTATTCTTGTTGTTCAATGATTTTTGAAATTTAATTTAAAGACAAAGTGATTTTAATCTCTCCAAGCTGTGCAGGATAGTGCTATAGAATTCATTACGTCCATTATGCTCATGCAAACGTTGATGGTACACAATCTTAGCAACACCCTAATTTATGCTGTTGTTTTGTTACTATTCAATGCATAACAGGATCTGTGGAGCCTGATTCCAGGTGAGAGAGCCAGAATACAGGTCAGCTTGTGCACAGCGCGCTTTCTATTCCAGAGGACCACTCCACTCAGTCTCTGGAAGCGGTGTGCTGCGGGTGCTCCAGACCGCCGGGGAACGACAAGAGGTTGCTTCCCAGAGGGACAGCTTTCGTGGAGGGTAAGTCATTTAAGCCATTATTTTTGTATTAAAAGAGATGCAGATGTGCTAGACTAGGGGTTTATTAATTAGAAACTATTTTTAAAACCTAAACTGCAAAGTGAGTTCTTGTAAACAAGGACCATTGCTGGCACTTCCCCCAGACGGGGAAGTCCATTCAGTCTCCTCTGCTGTTACGGATACTTTGGGAGAAAAAAAAATATTTTCAAAGTATTGATGGACTGTGCAATGGCTTTTCAGGCATCAGTGTTACTAGGATGCTTTCTATTTCTCCTTTGATATTTGTGGGTATGGTGTTTGTAAGTTACCTTTTAGTTTTTTAATATAGTTAATGTCTGTACATCATAATCAAAGCTAAATTGTAAAGACAAGGCATAAAATGCAAAGTAAAGATCTCTCCATCCATCTGCCTCTTCCATGCCTAGCATCCCGCCTCAAAAGTCACCATTATTGGCAATTTCTGGTCTATCTACCCATCCTCATCAAATTGATGCTTGTTGTTACAACAGTAGCTGATTTCTCGGAACCATATTCTCACCAGTTGGATTTTAAAATGTCATTTTTTTTTTTTTTTTGAGAAGCGTGTCATTCAGCGGGAGCCAAGACTCACAGATGTTGTCAGAGGCAAGAGGGCAGGGAAGCGGCGGCTTCTAGACTCTGAGCACAGGTTGCTGAGTGTGGTTCTTTATTAACACCCCAAAACAGTACTTTCCTTTGGGGTTTTAGCCATGATCACTGAGCAACCGGGAGGCAAATCGTCAAACCATTTCTAACATCTCGGAGCCTTAGTTTGTCATCCATGAAAGACAGAGTCTGGGGAGAAGACAAACTCTAAAGTCCCTTCCAGTTTCTACAGCCTCCAGCTCCATCATTTTTACATAAAACGCTGAAGCAATGAAAGGACTTGGGTTAGGTGATTTAATCCTCCCAGAGCACAGTTGAAAATACCTCCCACAATTGTAACTGCATCGTTTCTGACTCACAGCGGTCATTTACAGACTGGGTGGGTGGGTGGGTAAGTAAAATTACAAATGTAAAGATTTACATCAATTTCAGGACCAAGCAGAGCCACAAAATTACAGCTCAGGGTGGTAGGTCAGAGGTGATCCGATTTACCTCCAAATAATTAACATCTGTCTTTTCAAAGCCTTGTCTTATTATGTGTAATATGTACTTCTGTATGCAGGTTGAAATTTATTTAAACAACAAATACTGGATGCTGCAATTTGGGAATGCCTTGTGTTACACTCCAAATGTTTGGATGTGCTTTCCTGTCATTTTGGCCATTATTTGCTGTGTGTGTGCAGGTGAATAAGGTCAGAGGCATGGTGCCCCTCTTAGCCAAAGGCTCAAAAGAGCCTTCGGTATCCCAGCAACAGATAGAAACACCGTTCAAGTGACAGATTGGGTGGTTGCTTTTACCGGACCCTTTTCAGAGACAAAACTGAGTTGAATTAAAGGAGCCTATTAATCTGTGGTTTCCCCCATGACTGTCAACGGAGCGGGCAACGGAAGAGAGCCTTGAACATCCATTCTGGGGTTGGGGAGGAAGAGTCAATCCCTTAGGCCATTTGCCAACTCAGGGAAGACATTTAGCACTATGAGATTTAGAACCTGATCATATTAAAAGCATTTCACTGCCTACCCAAAGCAAAGTATCTTCTAAATAGCTTTTGACAGGTCAACTTCCAAGGGCCTCATGTTTGGGAGCAAAAAGAAAACTCTTCTGTCTGAGTGAGCACCAATGGCTGGCTGCTGAGAAGGGAGACATGTTAGCAGCACAGGCCGCTGAGACGATGCTGAGGATGCGTCCTCCTCACAGGCATCCCTTGCACTGGCCCCTTCCAAGCCCTAGAAAGGGGCCTGCAGTGCATTCACTTGTTTAGATGGTTTGGTAAAAATTTTCATAAGGTTTTTGTTTGTTTGTTTGTTTGTTTGTTTTTTTAAAAGAGGTTCTCAAATCCTAAACCTGGATCCATTCCTGCTGTGGAGTTTGAGGAGATGAAGGGTTTAGAGGAGGAGATGAAGGGTTTAGAGGAGGAGATGAAGGGTTTAGAGGAGGAGATGAAGGGTTTAGAGCCAGCACAGCATACCAGGGCAGTGGCAGGATTTAAGCGTGGGACTTCCTTATTACTTGATCTCTCTCAGAGCCAAACACACCATTCCTAGGCTTCCTGCTCAGGACTGCTCACAAGCTTTTTGGCTTTTGAAACACTACAGTGTTTCACTTGATACTCACCTTTTACCTAGCTGCTTTGTTGCCTCAGTTTCTCTAGCATTGTTCTAAGGACTTTCTACATATTAATGCCTTTAATTGCTATGTATTTTTCCCCAAGGTAGGTTATATCATTATTCTTGAAATATTTTTGAACAACTTGTTTTGCCTTTGTGGTGGTTGTTCATTTGTCTTACTTGTTTATTTGTTTGTTTGTTTGTTTGTTTATGCTGGGGATCAGAACCAAGGTCTCACTTACGCTAGTCACATTCTACATAACTAGGCTGTACTAAGCCTCTGTACAATTTTAATCTTATTATAACTGTTAATTGCTTTATCAATATATTTTATTTTCATATCACCGATGGGAAGCTAGTGTAAATGATGTATTCTTGATCTGTACATTTTTCTTCTCCTGCACTACTGGAGATGAACTTAGGGGTTTTGTGCATGCTAGGCAAGAATTCTACTATATCCCCAGCCCAATTTGCACATTTTTTTAAAGACCAGTCTCAAGAAAACTCCACATGTGTTGGGTAGAAAGTAAATCAGACACAGGTTGTAAAGAAAGAAAATGACACTCCTGGAATGGACTGAACAACCGGCACATGTGGTTGTATTTTACAACACTGATTACGAAAGGGAGCAAAGGTCAAAAGTATATCCGGCCTGCCTCCCAAGCAGTCTGTGCCACTCAGCCGGCCAACCCCGTGCCATCGCCAGGGCCCTTGCAGCTCCCTTTGCTCTCAGAGTATTTCAAGGAATTTGCGAGGCCCTCACCTGATTGCCCAATCCTGCGATTTCACTCCCTAGAGAAAGACAACCCCCTGAGACCTTTAAAGGCAATGATCTCCTTTCACTTTTGCAAGTAGGCTCAGGGTTCAGGAGTCCATTCATTGTAAAAACTGAGCTGTAAAGCTGGAAGAGGTGGGAAGGTAGTTCAGTGGTGGAGTGCTTGCCCTGGCAGCCAAAGGCCAGGGTTCATCCTCTGCACTGCAAGATATTTTTTTTAAAGCCTTGTAGTAAGTAGCTTCACCTAGAAATGAAGGTCAGGATAAAAAGCATTTGGGCTTATGGGTAAAAGCACCCTACTTGCCACTTAGACAATTAGTCACAGAAATTCTAATCCTGGTGGTGGCGCACGCCTTTAATCCCAGCACTCAGGAGGCAGAGGCAGGCAGATCTCTGTGAGTTCAAGGCCAGCCTGGTCTAAAGAGCGAGTTCTAGGACAGGCTCCAAAGCTACACAGAGAAACCTTGTCTCTAAAAACA
The DNA here is from genome assembly GCF_007827085.1 of Peromyscus californicus insignis. Classification (NCBI taxonomy): domain Eukaryota; kingdom Metazoa; phylum Chordata; class Mammalia; order Rodentia; family Cricetidae; genus Peromyscus; species Peromyscus californicus. The sequence continues at coordinate 100,710,200 of NW_026294391.1, forward strand.
AAACAAACAGGGGGCTGGAGAGATGGCTCAGCGGTTAAGAGCACTGACTGTTCTTCCAGAGGTCCTGAGTTCAATCCCAGCAACCACATGGTGGCTCACAACCATCTGTAATGAGATCTGGCGCCCTCTTCTGACCTGCAGGCAGACATGTAGACAGAATACTGTATACATAATAAATAAATAAATTTAAAAAAAAAAAAAAAAAAAAAACAAACAAAAAAAAAAACAAAAAGAAAGAAAGAAATTCTAATCCTACTTCAGCCCCATGTCTGTCTTGAGTCAGTTTTTCCATCAGGAAAACTGGAAACCAACTTTGTGCATGGGTGTGTGGAGGGGGGGTGTGCATGTGTGGGTGTGTGGGTGTGTGCATGTGCATTTTTTTCCAGGAAGGCAAATTTTATATTAGTTGATCAATTGATTAGTTGGTTGGTTGAGGCAGGGTCTTGCTATGTATCCAGGTTAATTTGGAATTGACAATCTTTGTGATTATCCTGTCTCAGCCTCCTGAGTGCTGGGGGAAATACAGGCATGTACCAGCCCATCCAGCTTATTTCTTAAATGGGGCTATAGTCCTTTTGGGGTTTCTAGAGAAAGACAGATTGAAGTAAGAAAATGTGCTTCTGCAACTTAAGTTAAACATAGCTCTCTGAACAGGTGAAGATAGGTCTCTTCTGTATCCCAGAATCTAATCAATATTTATATGTATAATTCAGCTATTATTTGGCTTAAAAGGGCTTATTGGGAAATGTTATTGTTTTTGTTTTTACTATTTTCTACAGAGAAAATATTTTCCAGTTTCAAATAACCCTGGACTTTTGAATTATAACCTGTTTTTATGTTCAAGCTATCTGTGTATTATTTCTGTTGCAGTTGTACATTAAATGTTTTTATATTCAAAAAAGGACAAATACTATAGAATTGTATTATATGAAATATATAGAATATACAAATTCATAGAGACAGAAAGATTAGACATTATCTCAAGATGGAGAAGAAAGAAATATAGAGCAATGATTTCCTTTCTTTTTTAATGTGGTTTTTTTCAAGACAGGGTTTCTCTGTGTAGTTTTGGTGCCTGTCCTGGAACTCGCTTTGTAGACCAGGCTGGCTTCAAACTCATAGAGATCCGCCTGCCTCTGCCTCCCAAGTGCTGGGATTAAAGATGTGTGCCACCACTGCCTGGTGAGCAACAATTTCCTAAGTACAGAATCTCTGTTTTGTGTGATGGAAAAGCCCCACAAATGGACAGTAGTATCAGGACATAATATCATGAATATAATAAATCAATACAATTAATGTAATTAATGAATATCATTATTGAATGAATACTGCAAATGTAATCAATGCGTACCACAAATGTAATTAATATCATGAGTGTAATTAATGAATATCATGAATGTAATTAAATAAATTTTAAAAAATTCCAGTACAACTAAAAAAAAGGAAAAGAAAATGTGCTTCTGGTTATGAAATCATTGCTGCTACTGCATACCAGGGATTCCTCTCAAGCTATAGACGTAAGATCATGGCCCATTATTTTGACCTCTCCTATGGCAGATGTTTCACTAAGCACACTTTACATGAATTCCACGCACCAGCCCTGAAATGTAGGTGCTATTATTTGCTCCATTTTACAGCTGATAAAACCAAGGCGTAGCAGGGTGAAGGAATGTGCTCTGTACTATCTGACTCATCAGAAGAGTTCAAGGCAATCTATCAGGGATGAGCCATAAAATGTATTGAAATGTGAAAGTCCCAGCAAGGCATGGTGGTGTGTGTCTGTAATTCCTGAACTCAAGAGTCAAGAGGATCTAGGCTACATATGGAGAGCTTGTCAAAATAAAATAACAACAAAAGCCAGATAGTTTTAGCACCCACCAACAAAGTCTTTTTGACCGACACCAAATAGAAATTTTAATCACAAAAAGCATTGCTTACAGAGTCCATTTTTAGCTTGTGGGTGGTTTTCTATTTTAGCCAACGTAGGAATCATTGTTGCACAAAATATTCAAACTTAAAGCTCTAGATTTGTTTTATTTTATTCAAATATCTTCAGCATCTCCAAAACAGGCTTTCCTTTCAAATGTATTTATTTGTATGTGTACTAGTCCCCAGGATGAAACTCGGGTCATTAGGCTGGGCTGATGAGCACCTTTATCCACTGAGCCCTAGGCTTGCTTTTTAAATGAAGGGTCTTAGCCCAGAATGCTAAACACCTCTGATGATGGCGGGGGATACAAGACTCAGGCTAGAGTGATTAGCCTAGTGGGTGAGGCCCCAGTTACCAAGGACAAGCACGTGAGCAAGTGAGATTGGGCGCCCTTCACTTTTAGTCAGGGTGGCACTCAAAAAAAAAAATGCTAAGGCTTTGGCTTTGGACTATTTTCTCTAATTGTAGCTCTTCTATTTTAAAAACATTTATTTATTTACTTACTTATTTACTTGTTTGTGTGGGGGATGCATGCATGCCACTGTGTGTGCCTGTGGAAACCAGAGGACAACTTGTCATCAGTTCGCTCAGTTCTCTTCTTCAACCGCCAGGGGTGAAAGTCAGTTCATGGGGGCGAACAGGAAGTACTTTAGCCACGGAGCCATCTCACCAGCACCTGTGGGCACCTCTGATGGAGAGACTGTAGCACACCCCTTCTGTTCTGTGACTTGTGCACATGCGCATGGTCCCACTTGCCATTCTCTGGTCACGTCGGCTGAGCTTTCTTTCAGGGTCGATTCCTCGGCATGCTTTCCCCTGCCTCTTTTGTTGTTGTTGTTTGTTTGTTTTTTGTTTTTTGAGTCAGGGTTTCTCTGTGTAGCTTTGCGCCTTTCCTGGAACTCACTTGGTAGCCCAGGCTGGCCTCGAACTCAAAGAGATCTGCCTGGCTGTGCTGGGATTAAAGGCAGGTGCTACCACCGCCCAGCTCCCCTGCCTCTTTACCAGGCAGGGCACAGGCCTTCAAGTTCCAGCTCAAACCACACCTCCTCTCCAGCTTCCCTACACTCTTCCAGCCACCATTCACTGATCTTTGCTCTGGGCTTCCAAAGCACTCCGTTTATGTCAGTTCCATGAGAGGAGGGATTTTATCAGTTTCGTTCATGGTTGTATCCTCAGTGTCTAGGAAGTACAGTACTTAACAGGCAGTAGATATTTAAGAAACATTTGTTCAACCAGGCGGTGGTGGCGCCCGCCTTTAATCCCAGCACTTGGGAGGCAGAGCCAGGCGATCTCTGTGAGTTGGAAGCCAGCCTGGACTACAGAGTGAGTTCCAGGAAAGGCAAAAAGTTACACAGAGAAACTCTGTCTCAAAAAAACAGAGAGAGAGAGAGAGAGAGAGAGAGAGAGAGAGAGAGAGAGAGAGAGAGAGAGAGAGATTTGTTCAACTAGTTAACTATTGTAACTGTTTCATTGTACGGTAACAGAGTATCTCCTTGTCTCCATTAGATGTTCTGTCTTGTTCCTCTTTACATTCCTCACATTGTGCGTAGTACCTAACACACGCAGTAGATGTGTGGTAAATGCTCCCTGGAGAAAGAAATGAATGAATGACATGTTATAGGGTTTGTTCCTTTTTACATTCCTCACATTGTGCATAGAACCTAACACACACAGTAGATGTATACTAAATGCTTCTTGGAGGAAGAAATGAATGAATGAATGAATGAATGAATGAATGAATGAATGAATGAATGACATGCTATATGGTTTGTTTCTTTGGTTATTGATTGGCATGAATGAGTTTTGGCAGTATCCAGTCCCTTGATACCAGGGAACAATTCTGCTGCAATGAAATGTTCAGAACCTTTCTGACTTGTATCTATTATTTTTAAGCAGACTGCTTGGAGGGAAGATCTGGACACAATAGGAGTTTGGAAATAGCATGGTTTCTGTCCTGTTGTTACATTGCAAGCTAGATGATCTGAGAGGCAGGGGCATGAAACAACCTCCTCCCATTCCCATGTAAACCACAGATGACTCCACTTCAAATGCTTTTACCACCCTCTGAACATATGCCAGCCATTCTTCATGAACTTCTAACACAGAGCCTCCATATAGCACTTGATGGGCATCTGCTTGTGATGGCTCCAGTAATGAACACTGGCTGTCACATAAGATGATTCAAGCCACTCCAAGGGGAGAAGAGCAATCATAGTACTGGAGCACCTGGGGACACTGCCATTAGAGCTATACCAAATGCACACCCATGTGACTAACTAGGGCTTATTAGACCAGGCATGTTCCTAGGCCTGAGCCTAAAGTGCCCTACTCTTAAGCCCAGCCACGGAAAACAGATGAAAAACCTAGAGTGGATATGAGGCTCTGACCTGCTTTAAAAGCCAGTGGGGAGTGTTCTTTCTTGTATGCTGTTCCCCCTCACAATGAGGTGCCTAGTCATTTCATCAGCTTTTGCTGTAAGGCAGACCTTCCTCTAATTGCACATGGCTTCTATTTAATACCCCCCCACCACCACCACAGCCTTACGATGCAGTTACTGTGATCACCATTTCCCAGATGGGGAAACAGGCAGCTGAACATTTTGACGTCCACAGCTGAAAACCCGAAAGAAAAGTGTATTAGTCAGGTTTGCTGCTACAATAAAATATCAAGACAGAAAAAAAAACCTTCAGAAAGGGTTTATTTCAGCTTACAGTTTTAGTCCATGGTGAAGAGAAGTCGGAGATAGGAACTCAAGGCAGAAACCTGGAGGCAGGAACTGATGCAAGAGGCTATAGAGGAACACTTCTCACTGGCTTGCTCCTCTTGGCTTGCTCAGTTTGTTTTCTTATACACGCTAGGACCACTGCCCAGGGATGGCACCATCCACAGTGGGCTAGGCCCTTCCGCATTCAATCATCAATTTAAAAAATGCCCCACAGGCTTGTGCACAAGGTCAATCTGATCACAGCGTTTTCTCAATTGAGGTTCCCTCCTCTCTAATGATACTAGCTTGTGTCAAAGTGACAAAACAAACAACCAACCTAATCAACATACGGATTTCCACTTCAAGAGGGATGGGGTAGTGTCTGGAAAGAGGATTTAGAAGTGAGCGGGACTCAGACCAGGAAACATGGGCCTGTTTGGGTACTAACCCAACATACATCAGGATTGCCTATAGCGAGGTGCTTGTGCAGTGGTTCTGCCCCTTTCCAGATGTGAGACTCTGGGCAAAACACTAAACTCCCAGCACTTCGTTTGTTCTGCTGTAAAAATGGCGATTGCCACCTGTCTAGCGTTGTGGTGAGGATTAAACGAGTTAGTATTTTGCCAGAAGCATGTTAAAAGACGAAGTGCTTAAGTGTTCCTTCAGTAGCCGCCCATATGGTCTCTTCAGATGCCGGGACTTTCCCTGGGAAAGTTTGTCAGGGCGCTTTCAGCATGGCGGAGGACACAATCGTCACCGGGAAAGTGGCGAGCTGTTGAAGGAAACGCCCTGCTTGCCACGCCTAGAACCAAGGACGAATAGGGGAGAAGGCTGGGAACGCCCCGAGCGGAAATCGCAAGTGCTTCTGGCCTAATGCGGATTGGAAGCCGCTTGGCGCCCGACTGGACGAAAGAAGCAAAGAAAGGGGCGGCAGCACAGCGTGGTGCAGCCGTAGGAGCGGCGGCAGCGGAATACCCGTCACTTCCGCCTCCCTCGGCCACCTCCGGGCGGGTTTCTAGCCGCTCTTCCCGAAGTGACCTGCAGAGGGCGCGCTCCTCCACCACGCAGCCTGTTCACCACACAGGCTGCCTGCCAACTACTGCAGTCCGACCCACCTCCTCCAAGAAGCCTTCCCAACACCGCTCCAGCCATTCGCTTGCTCTCCTGAACCCTCAAAAACGTCATCAGCACTGTATAATTTAGAATTTGGGCATGTGCTGGCTGGTCGGCTAAGTGTGTGGGGTGTGTTAGGCAAGTCTTAGCTCCTCAACAATAGCATACCTAGTATTTCCTTCAATGGCACGTGTCCAACAAACGCTTGGCATGCCACAACTTGCTGTAGAAGCTGCTAAAGGAGACTTCCGGGGTCTTAATGACATGGTGCCTCGAGGTAATAAAAGAGACACTACAAGGATGCCTGAATGGCCTCAATTGCCCCGCAGAGCCTTGACTGGCAGGATGGGGTCAGTGTAACCCACCTCAGAGGCATGTGCAGGGGAGTTCATTGATTTAAAAAACAAAACAGAACAATAACAACAAAAAACATTTGCTGAGCCCAGCTTTAATGTAGAACCCCTGATAAATTCTTGCCCTCTGGGAGACAGCCCTGGGAAAATGAGAACAGCAAGAGACTGAGTCTGAAAAATCCCTCCTGAACACTAAATTGTGTGACCTTGGGCACACCATGTCTTGTCTCTGAGCCTCATTTCCTGACTTTGTATCTTAGAGTCTGGAATGGGGGTGGGGCTGATCAAAGAATACAGTAATCAGATCTGTCATTCTTTCACTTTCCTGATGAGACTATATATTCAGGAAGTAATTTGAATTACAATTTTCTAGTTGAAAGATAAAATGCAAGTGGCTTTTTGTGACAATCATATACTAAAACAGTTACGATGGCTCTTTGTTAACTGAAAGAGCCTCTACAAAGGTTGGCCACTTTCCCCGCTGTTGAAATCCATAATAAACACTCAGCAAATGTTTCTTGGGTCAAGAGATAAGATCCATATATAGATTGGAGAGTTATGGCTAGAGAACACCAAATGTGTGCTAAATGCATTATCCAGACACTTGGGTTGCTCAGATAAGTGTTCAATGAAATTCAGTGAGGGGAAGAAAGATTGTGGCCAGGGGTCAAGGGAAACTCCACCGTGGAGGCAAGATTTGAGACGGGTCCTGGTAACTGGCTTGAATTTTTGGCACAGGAGCGTGAAGACACTGAGGAACTCAAGGCATGACAGGGGATATGGTGCAGAGGCAGGATGGCACAAAGGGCTGGGAGTCGCAAGTGCCACTGGACACAGTTTCTAATTGTGCAAGAGGCTCTGCCCTGTGCCTATGACCATTCCTGGCACATAGTGGACTCTCAGTATGTGTTTCTGTAATTAAGGAAAAGGGGAGGAAGGGAGGAAGGGGAGGACAGTGGGAAGGAGGGGAAAGAATGAATTTGGCTAATTGAAATCAAAGCTTCCTACAAATGATGAGGGTTGGGACAAGCAGACCAGCAGAAACTAGAGTACAGCTGCTCGAAGTAAAAATAACCCCTCTCCCATGAGATTAGATATTCTAAAAGAGGAGACCAGAGACATGCCTGGTTGGTTCATCCCTACATCTTTAGCATAAAGAACACTAGCCAGCACCAAAGAGAGAGAGGAGAGAGAGAGAGAGAGAGAGAGAGAGAGAGAGAGAGAGAGAGAGAGAGAGGAAAGTAGAGGGGGGGCTAGTTGGTAAAAGGATTTAATGGAAGGGGGACAAGAGAGGGTAATGGGGGTGAGTATGATTGAAATACATTATGCAGATATATGAAAATGTCATAATGAAATCTATTATTATGTATAATTCATATATGCTAATAAAAACATTTAAAAAAGAACAGTAGCCATCACACAGAGAAGGTTCTAGAAAAAAAATCTGATGGAGTAAGTGAATGTGGCAATGGTGGAAAAGGCAAAGAGTGTAGAGTCTGAGGGCCCCAAGTTTAAGTCCTGGTTGTTATGTATTGCCTGGGTCTTCTCAGGCAAGCTGCTTAATGTCTCTAAGCCTCATTTTCCTTTCCAAAATAATACTATCCATCTCAAAATCATCCCGAAGATGCATGGACATAACACGTAACTCTTGAAGACAGTGGACGGCAGTTTTAGTTGGTTTTCTATTCCTGTGTTAAAGACCACGATCAAAAGCAACCTGGAGAAGAAAGGGTTTATTTGGCTTACACATGCTTATCACAGTCCATCACTGTGGGAAGCCAAGGCAGGAACTCAAGCAGGGCAGGAAACTGGAGCCAGAAACCGAAACAGAAATGAAGGCAGAAACTATGGAGACATGTTGCTTACTGACTTGCTTTTCATGGCTCTCTCAGCTTTCTTTTTCATACAGCCCAGGACCAGGACCTGCCCAGGAGTGGGACTGCCCACAGTGGGCTGAGCCCTCCCACATCAATCAAGAAAATGCCCCCATGAACTTGCCCACAGGCCAGTTTGGTGAGGGCATTTTCTCAACGGAGATTCCATTTTTTCCAGATGACTCTATCTTGTGTAAGTTGACAAAACAAACAAAAAACAAAAACAAACAAACAAAAAACCCATCAAGCACAACAGCCATTGTGATCAAACCTTTTTGACCAGACCAGATTCCGGTGGGGTACTTTTTATACAGCAGGCAGCCAGATGACATTTGTTGTCTGACAGGTAGGTGGGGACCTTGAACCTTTACCCCCTGTAGGCAGTGAGAGCTTGGCATTCGAAGGAGAGAGTTGGGTGTTAAGACATGGGTTGAAGTAGAGGGGCAGGGGTGCCAGGGATGAGGCTGATGCAACACTCAGGGGATTTGCTCCAGGCTGGGATGGTGGCCGTAAGGTTAGCAAGAAAGGGATGGCTGGAAAGAGGGAATCAATAGCACAGGGTTTTATGTTTGTTTGTTTGTTTGTTTTGTTTTGTTTTGTTTTGTTTTTAAAGACAGGACTGAAAATTAGGAAAAGGAGCTAGGATGCTGCCAACACCTGCTAAGTGTGATTTCCCGCCAGAGTCAGGTGTGGAGTGCCAGCACCAACACCCCTGTTACAGACTAAAAGAAACCTAGAACATTCGAGGGGGGCCCTGGTCAGTAAAGTCAGAGTGGCCAATCCTCAGACTTTGCAAGATTGTCAGCAATGATACTGGTTGAACAATTTCAGAATTTGCATTCATTTCCTCTCCCTTTCTTCAAAGTGTCAGGAAAGCACTGTCCACAAGGGGGCAGATGATGTCTAGCCAAGTCCAGTTTCAGCAGCAATTGTTTAGAAGGCAATCTTCCTTCAGATACTCTAGCTATCCGAACAAGCACAAAAATGGACATTGAGAACATTCCTTCTCTCTGCCCTATTAAAAGGAACGTCAGTCACAGAGGCATTTGAATTGAGACGTGGCGATGACCTGAGCCCTGGGAAAACCCTGGCTGGAGTATGAGACAGAGGATTATTGATGTCCCTAGCACATGGTTGCCCTGTTGCCTGCATCTCTCTAGCAAGGCTAGAAGGGGTAAAGTGATGTCCAGTGAATCTGAGGGCGGTGCAAGCCAAGCTCCTACAAACAGATCCATCAGGCTGGTGCCCCTCGCAACTGGAACCCAGGTTAGGGTGTTGTGGAAATCCAGAAGAAATGGAAGCTTTCTTAATGGGCTGAATGGACAGTAAAGAAAAGGCAAGCCTATGAGAGTTAAGAGCACAGCTCTGGGATCAGAGAGACCTGGGTTCTGATCCCGGTTCACCATCTGAGTTCCGTTGCCTGGGGCAAGCTGCTTAACCTCCTGAGCCACCGTTTCTCATTGGCAAAATGGGGAGGGAAACACCAGTAGCCATCCCAGAGGGTGGCTGTAAATTTTTAATGAGACCATGCCTGCCACACAGTCAGCACTTAGGAAATGCTGATAGGGAATTTTTGTTCTTATTGGCAGTTATAATAAGCAAGGTGGTTCTGTTGAATAGACTGGATGTAAAACACTTGGAAGGTACAAATGGCAGATGAGTAGAGGCTACCCAGAGCTGGGGAAAGTGGGGGAACAGAGGTTGGGAAAGCAGAGAAGGAAGTGCATTCTAGGCAGAGGGAAAGTGGGGATGCTGAAGGGCTGGTAAGTGACGACTGGGCTGGCGCTGGTGAATATACACTGCCAAGGACAGAATCTAGTTAGTATCGTGGGGCTGAGCGGATGTCTGGCCAGCCAAGCCCAGCACAGGACCAGCCAGGTTTTGCCAGGAGATTGCTTTGTTCCTGGCAAAACACTAAGAAGCCAATGAAGTGACTGGAAAGAAAGAGTGGCTTGGGTGACTAGTGGAGCGGTCTCCTCTCTAGCCTCAGTATTTTTTTAGTCATTCACTCGTTGGTTGTTTGGTTGATGTTGTGTGTGTGGGTGTTTTGTCTGCATGTGTTTGTGCGCCACATGCATGCAGTGCCCATGAAGGCCAGAAGAGGGCGTCAAATCCCCTGGAACTGAAGTTCACTTACTAGTGACCATGTGGGTACTGGAACTTGAACCTGGATCCTCCCATACAGTGGTCAGTGCTCTTAACCACTGAGCCGTCTCTCTAGCCCCAGCATCAGCATTTTAGAAGAGCAGAGCAAATCCATGAGAGCAAGCTAAGAAAGGGATGTCCTATCTAACACTTCCTATTGAAGGTATAGTCACTGGAGGAAAAAGAAATATGAAATAAGGCAGTCTGGAAGTGTCTTTGGTCTGCACCTTAAGCATATACAGTTATCCCATAGTTTCCATGTGATTTTGATTCCAGGACCTCTTCCTGACCCAGGATGCTAAAAACTGATAGATGCTCAAGTCCCCCGTGTTAGGCTAAGTGGTAGAACACTTGTGTATCGTGTATGGTGCCAGGCACACAAGAATAGGCACAGTATTTGCATGTAATATACACACATTCTCCAGATATACTATAAATAATCTCTGGGTTTCTTACTACATTTCAAATTTTATTTTGTGTATGAAAGTCTAAGACACCTTGGGGGAGTCAGTTCTCTGCTACTATGTGGGTCCATGGGATTAGATTCAGGTCAACAGACTTGGCAGTAAGCAGCTCAGAGCCATCTTCCAGGCCCTTATTTCTGTACTCTTATAGTGACTATGTGATTGCTGGTCTACATGGGGTGGGGGCAGCCAGAAGACATTTTAGCTGAAGCTCAGGCCAGATTCTTAGCCAAGACCCCAAAGGGCCCTCCCAGGAATCATGATCTGAGCTAGATTTCTTATGGCATCTAATACAATGTATATGCTATGTAGATGATGATTAAACTATATCATTTAAAGAAAACGACAAGAAAAAAATCTGCTGGTTTAGTAAAGATGTAATTAGGGGGTGGGCATTGAGACAGGGTCTCATACCTTAGGCTGATCTCAAACTCACTACCAGCTCACATTGACCTTGAACTACAAGCAATCCTTCTGCCCAACACCCCAAGTGTTGGGGTCATAGATGTGAGCCACCATGCCCAGTTCACATGAAACTTAAAAAAAAAAAACAACTATTTTCAGTCTACTGTGGCTGAATTTAGAAGCCCCAGCTATAGAGGGCTGATTTGCATCTAGAATTCCAAGAATATGGTCCAGTGGGACCCAGAGGCCTGCCCACGAACATCGCAGCTACAAAATTGCTCATCCCCCAGGCCTGTGAATATGTCCCTATAACTTCCTCTTCCCCAGGAATAACAGACTGGAAGGAAATTCTTTTTGTGTAGCTCACTGACTGATGAGTGAGTGATCGAGTGATATTTTTGTGTGTATGTGGTATGTGTGTGTGCGTGCGTGTGTGTGTGTGTGTGTGTGTGTGTGTGTGTGTGTGTGTGTGTGTCCCCACATGTGTATGCAGGTGTACTCACTTGTGCATGCACCTGTGGAGGCCAGAAGTCAACATCAGGACTCATCCTTTACCACCCTCCACCATTGTTTTTGAGACAGGCTCTCCCACTGAACCTGGAGCCCCCACCATTTGGCTGGCCAGCAAGCCCCTGGGATCTGCCCATGTCGATCTCACTCAAGACTCGGATTCCAGACACATGCCACTGTGTCCCGGCTGTTCTGTGGGTGCTGGGGATCCAAACTCAGGCCCACATGCTTGTACAGCAAACACTTTACCCACTGAGACCATCTCCTCATCCCTGGAATTTTTTGTTGTTGTTGTTGGTGGTGGTTTGGTTTTCAATTTTTATTTATTTATTTATTTTATGTGTAGGGGTGGTTTGCGTATGTGTATGTATATATACCATGGGCATGCCTGGTGCCCATGGAGGTCAGAAGAGGGCATCTGATCCTCTGATCCTCGGAATCTGGAGTTCCAGATGTTTGTGAGTCATCATATGGGTGCTCAGAACTGAACCCTGGTCCTCTGAGAGAGTAACAAGTGATCTTAACCACTGAGTCATTTCTCCAACCTCTTGTTTTGTTTTTTGAGACAGGGTCTCACTCTATGGCAGGCTAGCCTAGAACTCACTATATCAACTAGGCCGGCCTTGAACTTGGGCAATCCTCCGGTCACTGTCTCTTGAGTGCTTGGACCGTCGTGCCCAACTGGAAGGTGATTGTCTCCATTACCTGGGTCGAGGGCCTGCTCTAAGGTGTTCATTTCCATTTGTAAGTTTACCTTTCCCTGTTGGAAGATCCTGTTAGAGCCCTGACTTGGATCTCACAAAGCTGGGCCCTTCCCTCTCTGCCCAAATGGGTTCTCCTGGGTAACTCTTGGTTACAGGCCTTAGTGGGAAGCCTTAGCCTAACAGCACCAACCAAGAGATAATAGTAAAAAGCACTTTCATATTTAGCTTTGGGACATCATAAGTGATTTTTTTGGCACTGCATTTCCTTTCCTAAGTAAGGTTGGCTTAGGATAATATTAAAATTCGTTTTATGGGAGGCAATGGAAGAGAGTGAGTAAATAAATGCCTTTCCAGCCCGGTGGTTATGGGCTTGTAACCACAGCTGATTTCCATTCCAGTCACCACCTCTTACTGTTTGTCTTTCTGGGGCTCAGTTTCTTCTGTGCAAAACACAGGCAGCACACTCCACCTCGTGTTTTCATAGCCCACATGAAATCTAAGGCCTTTGATGTTCTTAGTCCAGTGCTGTGTCCAGGAGCACCGCAGAGAGTAGACTTCAGCCACGAATCGAAAATCTTCAGCATGTAATCAAGAAGAAAGCAGACAGCACACAAGTGCAAGTCACGCCGTTTGGTACCCTGCAGCCCACGAGAGGCTGGCTGACCTCTCGACTGTCTTCTCAGGGCTGTGCTAACTCCCCAGCAGGTTTAGGCAAGAGCAAGCAGGTGGGGTTGGCCTGAGACCAGCTGCCCAGAGCCTGTTGGGAAACACTTCTCTATGCCAAGGGCAGGGCCAGGGACAATATGTATTTACAAGGTGAATGGTATTACCTGTGATGAAGCAAAGACGGCTCTTACCTCAAAGCAAATAAGAGGCCAGGAACGCAGGTTCTGCTTATTGCAAATACAAGTGAGGTGACAGCTTTACGAAGGTTTTATGGTAGCAGAAGAAAAGTCACAATTTTCCAGGGCATTGGTGGAAACCCCAGGTTGGTGGCTACAGTAATACAAAGTAATCTCTGCTGTAGGCCTCATGTTATCTGAAGGTATTCTTAGCCTTTGGTTGACGAAAGCCGGCCTGTCAGTACATTCCCAAAGTTTTCACGTGATAGTCACGTGTATTTTAAGTCAGCCAGGCAAGCAGGCAGAGAATGGCTCTGAAGGAAGCTACGATAGCCCATGATAATTTGGCTCTGGATCTGCAACAACCCAACTCCACAATCAGCAAGTTCTAATGAATCAATCAGGCTTGTAGAATCTTTAACCGGAGGGTGGTTTTCTTCTGGGAAATCCATTTCACACCTTTGAGCAGGGCAGGGTGGGGTTAGTGAGGGGCAGGGCAAGAAATCCAAGCCTGGAGCCTCTAGCCCGACAGAGGACTCACCGGAGAAGGGTGCTTGCTATTAAACTTAACAACCTGGTGGATACCCAGGACCCACATGGTGGAAGAGGAGAGCCGGTTCCTCAAAGTTGTCCTCCAGCTTATACATACATGCTGTGGTACATGTGCACTCACACATACACATTCACACTCGCATACACACATACAAAATAAAAATAAAAAAATGTAAAAGAGGAAAGAAGCCCGAGCTTTGCTTTCTGCAGTTCTCACGTGCCTGGGCATTCTTGGCTAGAGGACAAAGCCTTTCCGTCGTTTCCTTCCTAAGGCTTTGGGAAAACAAAACCACTTGGAAATAGCTGTCTTGACTAAAACCTGCGCTCTGGCCCAAGCCAGGAAGAGAAATTGTCCATCAGTCTGTCTTGTTTCCTCTATTGTCAACAACTCCAGCACCTTAACCATGCCTTCGGGGAAGCTGAGGCACAACTCCCACAAGTTCAAGGTCAGCTTGGACCACACAGTGAGTTCCAAACAAGCCTGGGATAGAGTGAAAGAAAGAAGAGAGGGAGGGAGGGAGGAAAGGAAAGGGAAAAAAGAAACAACAACAATAAAACACCCAAATTCCTACATATTTACGTAAGCATCTCCCCCTCATTTTCATTTATCCTTTTGTGTGTGAAGCGGGGGATCATTTGTCCGTGCATGGGTAATATGCGTGTGCCCACAGCGCCAAAGTCCCAAAGCATAAACGGCTTGCAGCACAAGGTAGTCCCTGTTCCTCCCAAGCTGGTACCCTACCTCCCCACAGGCCATCTGTGTTATCACCACCTTCTGGCAGCCCCCTTCAGAGGTCATCCATGCATATACAAACAGGTAGCATTTTAGTCCTGATGAAAGCACTCTTACTCATGTTTATATTCCAGGCACCTAGCAGAGTGTCAAACATAAGTGTGCCTTTGAAACAGTGGGCTGATTGAATGTCTGTTCCCCGGTTTGCCTCCCTCATCCTAGTCAGAAAAATGACTGAACAGTCTCAGAGAAACCTCCACAAACTTATGAAAATGTTACATGTTTGGGCTCATGGCTCTGGTCAGGATTTCCCAAGACTGAAATTCCCAAAACAAAATAAAGCCACTAGGCCCTTGCTTAATAAAAACAAGTCATTCCCTTTCAGGATAGTACTCAGGGTACCCAGATGCACGTGTTTTCTTCCCTACACTGTACAAAGTGTAAAGGCAAAGCTCAGCTCTGGCTCAGCCGTGGTTGGGTGATGGTTCCCAAAGGGGAGGGATGGAGAGATTTTGGTGTTGCTCTTACCCACAGGAACTCCCAAAACACATTTGGAAAATAAAGCACAGGAGTTTAACCAGTGTCGTATTCCAGGACTCCTCAGTCCCTCCCAGGGCTAGCTTTCCTAGACAGTAGTGCCTCATGTTCTCTCTGTCCTGCCTCACTCCTCCAGCCCTCTCCCTTTCTCATCCCTCCCACTACCTTCGAGAAAGAAAGGGCTGGATTCCTGCATGTGATCCTTAGTAAAGAGTCCCAGGAAGAAAGGAGACCAGGAGGGAGCTGCCCCTCTGCTTGCCCTATTGTTATGACCAGGCTTGTCAACTCAAGGAGGCAGCAGAGCAGAATGGTAAAGAAAACAGAGTCCAGAGCCTCGCTGAGCTGGAATTCTGATTCTACCACGTACAAAATGTGTGAGGTTGAGCGTGCTGCTTTGGTTCTTTCTGCTTCCATTTCTTCCATGGTAAGGTGTGCATGACAGCTGCACCCACTTTAAAGAAACATATCAGAATGCAGTGAGTCAATAGATTGTGAAGCATTTGAAACAGTGCCTGGCATGTAGGGAACACAATGGAAGTGCTATTTTTAAAAATATAGGAGTTTTATTAATTCTTTGAGACTCCTCCCCTAACTCCTATGCTTTCCAACAGCCTCCCAGATCCATCTCCCATCTCCCTATTCCCTTTTATTTTCTTTCTTTCTTTCTTTCTTTTTTTCTTTCTTTCTTTCTTTCTTTCTTTCTTTCTTTCTTTCTTTCTTTCTTTCTTTCTTTCTTTCCTTCCTTCCTTCCTTCCTTCCTTCCTTCTTTCTTTCTCTCTCTCCCTTTCTTTCTTTCTTTTTTGAAATGATTTCTCTTTGTAACAGCCCCGGCTGTCCTGGAACTAGTTTTGTAGGCCAGGCTGGCCTCGAACTCACAGAAATCTGCCTTCCTCTGCCCCCGAGTGCTGAGATCAAAAGTGTGAGCCACCATGCCTAGCCCCCCTCCCCACTTAACAACCCAATAAGTCCAATTTGTACTGCCCATATACTCATGATGCCAGGAAATACTATTTATTTATTTATTGAGGCAGATTCTCTCTATGTAGCCCTGGTTGGCCTGGAACTAGCTCCGTAGACCAGGCTGACTGCAAACTCACAGAGATCTGCCTGTCTCTGCCTCCCAAGTGCAGAGTTTAAGGGCATGTGCCACCATGCCCTGCTATTAATTTTTAGTACAATATTTGTATTAATTATTTGAGAAGTTCATGTATGTATATAACGAATTTTGGTCATAGTCAGCTACTAACTCCTGGATCCACCCCTACTGCCCCACCCCTCCTCCCACATTTTTTTTTATAGCATGCTGAGTTCAATTTGTATTGCCCATATATGAATGGGTGTGGATTTTTTTGTTGTTGTTGCTTCTTTTTAGATGCAGTCTCATATAATCCAGCTTCAAACTTACTATATATATATAGCTGAGGATGACCCTGAACTTCTGCTCCTTCGGGTTCCACCACCTGAGTGCTGGAACAACAGGGCACCGCTCCTGGTTTATATGGTGCTAGATATCAAATACAAGGCTTTGTGCGCAGTAGACAAGCACTCCACCTGCTGAAGTACATTCCCAGCCCCTCATATGGCACATGTCTCATACAGAGAGGAAAGCACTAAAGCCCAGCCTATACAGAGGCTAAAATTCCTGTCTAAAGGCAGGTGTAGCTCAAGGACACAGCATTTGCTTTGAATGTGTGAGGCCCTGGGTCCCACGCCGAGCACGAGAAAAACACAAACATCGCAGGTGTTTCCTACCTCACTTCTCCCCACCAGTGCTGGTATTGAGATGAGGCATAGGGGGAGCCCCCAAACTTATTGGTAATTAATATGAATAAAAAAATAAAATCTCATGATACAAATTTCTGCAAATCAAAAACGTTTAAGTTAAATAAAAAAAGAACCATGCATAAACTCAGGAGCCTGAGGCAAGAGAATTATGTGTTGGAAGCTATCCTGGGCTATGTACTGAGTTCAAGACCAGTCTGGACTACACAGTGAGACTCTGTCTCAAACGAAAGTATTGCTGAGGCTATGAGTGGTGGTGTACCCCCTTAAAAGCACTTGAGAGGGAGGGTAGGTAGATCTCTGAGTTTGAGACCAGCTTGGTCTATATAGCAAGTTTCAGGGTAGCCAGAGCTAAATAGTGAGAATTAATTTTTTTTTAAATCCACTTTTTTTTAAAAAAAGGGCTCAGTGGTAAAACACTTGTGTAAGCATGCCTGTGTCCCCAGGTTCCATTTTTAGCACCATAGAACAAAACAAAATGATGAAGTTCATACATTTTCCTGGGGCTTCTCTTACAGCCTGATTATGCCTCTAGGGGGCTGAGAAGAATCCTTGGAGAGCTTCTCTAGCATTGCCTTCTGGGAAGAGTTGCTCTGGCTGCTGAGCTGAGCTAAGAAGCCCTCAGCTTCCCCAAAGATGTATGTGCTGCTATGGCAGCAGGCCTAAGGAGACATGAGGCGGGAGAAGCCACAGGGCTGCCCAGCAAGACATCAATCTGGTATCCATCAGAAGAACTCTTTCTGCCAGAATGGGACTCTGCAACCAGGATCCCAGAGGTGCCCTGTGCTCTTCGAATTTGGGGCTGCATTGCCACCCTGACCCCTCCTAGGCCTCTTTTTCTGCATTAGCCTGACACAAACAGTATGCCTTCCAAGTGACACACACAGTCCCAGGACTTCCACAATCAGCTCACCTAGGTTAGATGGTAAAGGTGAGTCTGTGGGAGAAACCAGAGACTCTCAACTAGAAAGACTCCAGAGCCTCAAGAGGGGGTCTTGACAGTCCTCCATGTCCCTTAGAGGTTCACCCAAGCATCCTGACGACCCTGATCACACTCAACTGCATCCCCTTGAATGCACTGCTCAATCAGAGCTGGATCCAGGTGTACAAAATAGCAGGAGTTCAGAGGTCATGTCATCCTGGGGCTCAGATCTTGCTTACACATGCTTTACAGTGGTTCTGAAGAAATCGGGGGGTGGGGGCATCCCTAACAACCAGGATACACATGTAGACTCAGCAAACGTTTGTTGAGTGCCTGCTATGAACAAAGTCCTTTGCCATGTACTGAGGCAGTGGGGAGAGAACTCAGGATGAATCAAGTGTATCTGGTGCCCTTCTGAACTTCGTCTTCTGACAGCAAAGCACTCTATCTATTCCTCCACCCTCTCGATATATGTATAAGATGGCCCATTTAGTCAAAATATGACAACTTGAGTTCAGTTCCCAGATCCCACAGTGTAAGAAGAGAATTGACTCCTGAAAGTTGTCCTCTGTCCTCCACATACCCACAGTGGCACTAGTGAGCCTGCACTCATGCTATGCACACATCATATGTGTGTGTGTGCGCGTGTGATTATATATATATATATATATATATATATATATATATATATATATATATACACACACACACACACACACAAAGGCATTGGGATTAAACATTAATAATTACTTTGGGAAAGGTTATGAGACGTCCCTTATACTATTTCAAGTCTTGCAATGTTGTATCAATCTGAACATATATCTGTATGTATGTACACACACACGTGAGACACCAGATTCATTTCTTTGACATTCACTGAGTGTATACTATGAACTGGGTAGTGCTGGGGATTCATACAAGAGAAGAGAGAGAAACCTTTACCCTTATGGATCTTATAGCCCAATGAGAGAGGTATAGAAATTGGAAGGCAATTACGGTCTAATCCACGGGGATGACAACAGGAGTCTGCAGACAAAGCCTGGGGAACAAGGAAGGGAGAATGATTGATTAATCAGCATATGGGAGAGTTCTTAGGAGCCTAGACCCCCTGCTGCTGCAGCACATGGCTGCTGTGTGAGTGAAAGGCGCCCCCTAGAGTTGTACGCGACAATTTATGCCTTGCTCCCAGGCTGGAGGATGAGCGAAACTTGGCAGGCACGGGAGAACCAAAGGTGGTCCAAACTGGCTGGACTACAAAGGCCAAGTGGTAACTCCACACGGAGTGTGGAAGTTGGAAACACATTATTTTGCAGAGATAAAAGACAAGACTGGACAAGAACTGCATCAGTGAAACTAAATATAGGGAGAAATCATAATGAGAAGCAAGATATCTGCCTGATTTTAAAGTAACTCCCACAAATTGCTTATTATGAGGAAAATGTAGATAAACAGTAGAGAAATTGTGCACCAATTTTTAAAAAAAATCCTATTTTTATTTTAAGTTATGTATATATTTGTGTATCATCTGTATATGAGTTTGTGCATGTGAGTGTTGGTGCCCACAGAGGCTAAAGGTGTCAGATCCCCTGGAGCTGCAGTGACATATAGTTGTGAGCCACCCAAGGTGAGTGCTGAGAACTGAACCGGCCCTTCTACAAGAGTAGCACACTTCTTAAACTGCTGGGCTTTCTCTAAAGCCCCTATTACTCTTAACTGGTGGTCAAAACTGACATCATTAGCTAGGCACGGTGGGTCATACCTTCAGTTGAACACTTTGGCGTCTGAGTAGAGGTTTGCCTTGAGTTCAAGGCCAGCCTCAGCTATGTAGTGAGTTCCAGGTCAGCCTGAGCTACAGAGTGTGATCTGGTCTCAGAAACAAGCAAAAAAGAAAGGAAGGAAGGAAGGGAGGGAGAGAGGGAGGGAGGGAGGGAGGGAGGGAGGGAGGGAGGGAGGGAGGAAGGGAGGGGAAAACAAGAAAAGAAACATTGACATCACTGATGAAACAGAAGAACACATAAATGGGAGCAGAGATACATTGCTGCAATGTAGTCAGAGAGAGCCACAAGCTCAAAATGTTAATGGGAAAGACAACTATAGTCTTCAAGAGGAAGTCTCCTTTTGTTATAAAAGACCAAAAGTATGCATGCTATCAATATGTTCCACATTCAAGAAACTTAACTAAATTCAGTGTGATCCCAGCATGGCACCTGTAACTGGAGGAAAAGTGTCCTAAAGGACACTTGTGTCAACTCAAGAAACTGCGATAAGTACAGTAGATTAAAATATTGTAAGAGTTACACTTATGAAACTGATATTTACATAAGATTGGCTATGTAAAATGAAGTCTCTTTGCTGTTGTTTGTTTGTTTGCTTGCTTGCTTGCTTGCTTTGGGTTTTCGAGACAGGGTTTCCCTTTGTAACAGCCCTGGCTGTCCTGGAACTCACTCTGTAGACCAGGCTGGTCTCGAACTCAGAGATCCACCTGCCTCTGCCTCCCCAGTGCTGGAATGGGTGTGTGTGTGCCACCATCTCCTGGCATTGGATATCTCTATTCTTAAGAAACACACATAGAGCTGGGTGGTGGTGGCGGCGGCGGCGCACGTCTTTAATCCCAGCACTCGGGAGGCAGAGCCAGGAAGATCTCTGTGAGTTCGAGGCCAGCCTGGTCTACAGAGTGACATCCAGGACAGGCACCAAAACAACACAGAGAAACCCTATCTTGGGAAAAAAGGAAGAAAGAAAGAAAGAAAGAAAGAAAGAAAGAAAGAAAGAAAGAAAGAAAGAAAGAAAGAAAGGAAGGAAGGAAGGAAGGAAGGAAGGAAGGAAGGAAGGAAGGAAGGAAGGAAGGAAGGAAGGAAGGAAGGAAGGAAGGAAGAGAAAAAGAAACACATAGGAGAAGCGGCTCGGTGGTTAAGAGCATGTACTACTTTTCCAGAGGATCCAAGTTTGATTCCCTCTAATTCCAGCTCCAAGGCATCTGACACTCCCCTGCTGGCTTCTGTGAGCACCTGCATTCACATTCACAGACACACACACACACACACACACACACACACACACACACACACAATCTTTAAAATAATAAAAATAAATACTTTTAAAAAGAAACAAATATGGAAGAATAGGGGTAAAAGGACCATAGTGTATACCACTTACTCTCAAATGGCTCCAAAAATTGTATGTGTGTAGGATACATATAAAATGCATATACAGTGTGTATGTATTGCATATATGTGCCCATACACATACCATAAATGTAACACACACTCGTCAAATGTATAGACATGCTTATGTAAGTGTATATATGTGTGAGTTTATTTATATTTCTATTACCATGTCTGCAAAGTGTGAACAGAATGTGTAAACTCAAATGACAAACACAATGGGATTAAATGTTAATAGAAAGTGACTATGGAAAAGACCATGAGGGTTACCTTAGACTATTTTAAGTCTTGCAATGTTTTAGAAATTTGAATTTGTTCCTAAATAAAGGATTTTCAAAACATGGCCAGACATAGGCTCTAAAGGGTTTGGGCATGGAGGGAATGGACGGGGTGAAAAGGAAAATAAGTGGGGCCTGATGGCAGAGTGGGCAGATCTCTATGAGTTTGAGGCCAGCTTGGTCTACAGAGTGAGCTCCAGGCTGGCCAGGGCTGCACAGGGAGACCTTGTCTTAAAAGGGGGAAAAATGAAACAGAGAAGAGAAATGAAAACAGTGAGGAGATCCTGGAGATTCACACACCACGGTCAGAGCCTGAACTTTTGTCCATTCTGTGGTTGAAGGGAAGAGCTGCCCCGGAGGATGAGCAAAGTACCACTGCCTGAGCAAAGGCTGCAGAGTGATAATTTTCTGAATACCTGCTGTGTTTCAGGACAATCACACTGGAGAGGTAAAGATAAAGAAGGCACAATGGCCTGGGAGGTCTTGGAGCATGCAAGCAGTGGTGGCGCACGCCTTTAGTCCTAGCACTCAGGAGGCAGAGGCAGGTGGATCTCTGTGAGTTCGAGGCCAGCCTGGTCTACAGGTAGAATTCCAGGACAGCCAAGGCTACACAGAGAAACCCTGTCTCCAAAAACAAAAACAAAACAAAAAATTATTTAGAAACACGATCTTGCCAAGTTGCCCAGGCAGGCCTCAAACTCATGATCCTCATGCCTTAGCCTCCTGAATGCTGAGATTGCAAATGTGTGCCACCACAACCAGCTCTCTATACAGTGACTTTACAGCATCACTTTAACCACTGTTATCCATAATCATAAAGACAATGAGAATCAAGGTTCCAGACACTAACATGCAGAGACATGACTTCTGTAGACCCTCCATCTCAGGCCTCCACTCTTCCAAACGTCCTGAAAGCACTGGCAAAGGCATGTGCTAGAAGATTGGGTGAATGCTTGAATGTGTGTGCTGGGCAGGTCTTGGCAGGCAGCGAAGGAAGGGCTTCTAATTTCTGTTGAGGTTTGAGCCTTCCATTTCTGAGCGTTATTGACCCCTTAACATCTGTATCCTCACCCTGGTCACTTCCCATCCTGTGTATTACATAGAGGGCAGCGCCACCCCCTCAGCTGCACAGGATGTTCTCAGACTAATGCCAAGGGCAAATCACACCCAGTCAGCACTTCCGCCAGCCTCCGGAGACACCGGGTGCAGTGGTGTGCCTGGGAGGGGAAAGGCTGGGAGAAACATAATTGGCACCTGAACTTCCTGGTTATGGAACATCTGGCTCATAAAAACCTGATTATGAGTGTGTGTGTGTGTGTGTGTGTGTGTGTGTGTGTGTGTGTGTGTATACTAGTGAGTGTGTGTTTGGGGGTGGGTTTGAGGTTCCTCTTCCTCAAAGAGTTAGCAGTAAAAAAGCGCCCTCCCTGTTCAAGCTGACAAGATGAAGGCTCCCCTGCAGGACTTCACACTGTGCTTGTGTTTTGCCAAAAAGAAATCCTGACTTCCAGCCAGGCTTGGACTGGTTGATTCATTCAGCTACCGGGGGCTGATCTTTGTACTGAGTGCTGAGTAGGGTGGAGCTGGGGACTATGCCAGGGGAGAGCTTTCAGCCTAGGTGCCAACACCGAACGCTCATATGTGCAGTAATAACATGGCCCCAACTGTACTGGAGCAATCACACTCCATCAGTTGACTAGGGGTTACCTAAGGAGAACAGACAGGCACATATAGCCTTCAAGTAGACAAAGTTCATGCAAAGCCTCCGCACAGAGGATGGCCAGAATGCTGGGTGGTTTTCCACCAGAAAACATTAGGCCAATGCTGGCTCAGTCAGCAAGAGGCCCAACTACAGACCCACTCCTTCTGCTGAACATAACCACGGCTTAAAACGTAGACTCCGACAGACATGGTGGCTCATACCTGTAATCCCAGCATCTGAGAAACTGAGACGCGGGGGTGCTGTGAATTCCAGGGCAGCTTGAGATACAGTGAGACCCTGTTTCAACATAACAAAAATAAAACAGAAGAGAAAGGTACTCTCCAAGGGCAAACATGGAATCACCCTCAGAAGTAGGTGCCAGGGCTCTGGGGAAGGGGGGATCTTAGAGACAGAGAAAAAGGATTCACACACCTCCTGCCCTGTGGCCTATAGTCTTCAGTATTTCCAGCCTCTCTGGAAAGCCTTCAACAATCAATTGCAGCCCAGCCTGGAGCCTAGCCAAGTGGACAAAGGGCAAAGCTCTCTCGACTTCCTCCTCCATCTTTTTTCTTCCCTTTAGGCTTGAGTGCCTGCCAGATGTGCCTTCCAGAAGCGGAGCGAGTGTCTTGGCCCAGTCACAAAGGGGCCACCAACCTATAGGAGGGAGGACCACTGTTGCTGTTGATCCCCAGCACCCTCATACAACGTGCCAGTGATGCTTTGGTGCCAGCTAGGGTCAACTCTAGAATCTGAGCACTGTCATCCAAGGCAGTAGGCTGGAGGGCCCTGAGTGAACGGTAAAGGGAAGTTGGAGGAGGGAGGAGGGTCATTAGGGATCTAGAAATGCAGTTGGTTCTGTGGGTGTGCTTTTTCCTCCTGGCCCATGGCACCTGATGGCTACGTTTTTTCAGAAATTGTGTTGACCAGTTAAACAGAGTTATTAGTTAAATATACATGAGGGCTGGGGAGATGGCTCATCAGGTAAAGTGCTGAAATGAGAGCTGGAATCCCCAAAACCCATTTAGAAGCTTTGGGAGCTTGCCTGTAACCCCAGTGCACAGAAGTCAGAGGCAGGAAGTTTCTGGAACAAGGTGGCCAGCCTGACTAGATGAACCTGTGAGCTCTGGGTTCAGTGAGAGAGTCTGCCTCTATGTATACAATACAGAGAAACTGAGGAAGACATCAGATGTCAACCTCAGGCCTATACACACACACACACACACACACACACACACACACACACACACACACACACACACTTATAAAATCCTATTAAAAACTAAGATGATGTATGTCCCCAACTCATCATTTCCTAATCATTTTACTATAATATCTTATTATCTATATACCTGAAATTATTTATACCATGAGACCTGAGTAGTTGAAACATATAGTGATGGGCAATTGCCTCTTTTCTGAATGTCACATTGAAGAGGGCAGCTTGAAATCAGTTATGGTAGCAAGATTTAAAGCTCAGAAATCAGCAAGTGCTATAAATCAGAACCTGACTCAACACTCTGCCGACTAAATCTACGAAAGTGATAGTAGGAAAAGACATTATCCAGACTAAATGGAATGTTTGCCATATGTTTACACTATGAATAAAACAACAAAGCAGAAGAGGAAATCGGCTTCCACTGTTTGAAAACCATTAGCCTACTTAACAAAGCAATCCCCCATCGTTGACAAATGATGCTCTACCACCTTCATCTGTCCATCCAACTTCATCCCAGAACTGTACTGCTCGACTGCAATTACAGATAAACAAGTTGGCACAAACAAAAGCATGCTGTGAGAGTCCACGTTTGTTGGACAAACTGCATAATAGATAATATCACATGCTTATTATATATTTGTATATTATACATCTGGGAGAGCAACTCAGTTTGTCATTACACACACACACACACACACACACACACACACACACACACACAGAGATTTTCCCTATGAGAGCTGACTGTTAAACATTTAGCAGCACTGTATAAGCCCAAGGTTCAAAACCACTTTGGCACCAGAAATACAAAGTTCAAAGGTCCTGACCAAAACTTGAGAGGACAGACATGTGATGACAAAACACGTGTGTGTGTATGTGTGTGTGTGTGTGTGTGTGTGTGTGTGTGTGTGTGTGTGTGTGTGTGTTTAAAGCAAAGGATAAACACTATTTTTAAATGTCATTAGACTGTAAAACCCAAGAAGGCAGAGACTTTGCCCTTTTTATTCCTAGCTCTTCCTTTGGCACCACACTGGCACTTGGCAGACACTGTAAAAGGCACTCCTTCCATTTTTCTTGAAAAAGAAATGAAATGCAATGGTTCTTCTAGTCGACTGACTTTGCTCTAAGTTCATCACAGTGTCACCCAGAAAAGGCCCTGATTGGAGAGCCAGGTCTATCCATGCTAACCTAGAAACTGCAACATCCCAGGCCCCTTGCTCTGTGCCTGACCGGTGGGTCCCCTGATGTGCTTCCTGTGGCAGCTCATGGAAAATCTGATGGGCTCCTCTGAAGGCAAGGCACCTGGCTACCAGGATTCCTCTACCCCCGCCCTGAGTGGAACCAATCTCTCTGGACTAACTGCTAGCTGTGGCCTCTATGGACAGAAGAAAAGAAATCAGGAGAGGATGGGGGCAAAGGAAAGGCAATGGAGAAGTCCAGAAAACCTCCATCGAAGTGGGGGGCCAAGCATCAAGCAGGCTGCCTGACCACAAACTTCTGGCTTTTCCAGTATCGTGGAGCGACCTTGAACAAGTTGCTGCGCTTCGCTGAACTCGGGTCTGCTTGCTCGGGATGGGATAAGGGGGGCCTACTCCAGAAGGTCTCCACCCTCCAGTGTTGCCATGAGAGAGTTACTGCTACCACAGGCACCTGCAACCTGAGAAGAGAGAGAGAGACTTATGATACCCCACAGGAAGCCATCACTTGAAGCTTGGGAAAGGAGTGTCTTGAATAACAGAATTCCTCTTTAAGAGGAAGCAAAAGTGTGTGTAAGACATCCCTCTTGGTGAGGCAGGCTGGAAGGATGCTGCAGCTTCTCAAAGCCATTGATAAATTCTCTTTTGCTCACTAAGGGTCTCAAGGATGGTTGGGACTGTATGTCTCATGATCCATCCCTCAGGCAGTGAAGCTTTTTTCTTCCAGGTTTGTTTACATTTCATCGTGTGTGTGTGTGTGTGTGTGTGTGTGTGTGTGTGTGTGTGTGTGTGTGTGTGTGTGTGAGAGAGAGAGAGAGAGGGGGGGGGTGTTACATACAGTGAATGTACAGAGAACAGATGATAACTTTTGGGAGTTGGTTACCACCTTCAAACTTGTTTGGGGCAGGGTCTTTCTTGCTTCTCCATATTGCTGAGTATTCCACACTGGCTGACCCACCAGCATCTGGATAATTCTCCTGTCTCTGCCTCCAATCTCACTATAGTAATGCTGGGAATCGAGCTTTTGACATGGGTTTCAGGAATCCAAACTCAGGTCATTGGACTTGTGTGCCAAGCTCCATTGCCCACCGAGCCATCTCTCTGACCTCAAAGTGTGACACTGTTATGCTCTTATGTTCTCCTGTCATTCCAGTGTCCTGGCTCCAGTCCTCACTAATACATACTATGAACTCACTGCCTAGAGACAGGCAAAGTATTTGGTTAAAAGGGGGGGGGGGGCTCTCTGCTTGCAGAAAGCAGGCAGAAGGCTTCTTCTGGGCTCCTCCGCACTTACCACTTCCCAAGAAAAAGACAGATTATGAAACCCATGATTTTAGGAACAGTCCCTGTCCCCAGTTGAAATGTTGGCTCAAGTTGTTAGACTCAGTCCTCTTTGCACCTTCTCTCTCTCTCTCTCTCTCTCTCTCTCTCTCTCTCTCTCTCTCTCTCTCTCTCTCTCTCCCTCCCTCCCTCCCCCCTCCTCCTCTTTTTGGTGCTTAGAATTGAAACCAGGGGCATGCTAAGGACTTCTTTTATCATCGAGTCATACCCCGAGTTCACTGCATTATTTTTAACTTATGTGAATGTGTCTGTCTGTCTGTACACGTACGTGTCTGATCCTCTACAAGGGTAGCAAATAAGCCTAGCTGGTTTTCTTGTTGTTTCACTCTGTATCCCAGACTGTCCTCACACTTCCTATGGAGCTCATACTGGCTTCAGACTTTGATATTCTTGCCTTAGCCTCTTGAGTACTGATATTCCAGGTGTATGCCACCACGTCATATGGTTTATGGTGCTCAGAGAAGCACTTATGAAAGTGATAAGGCAGGCATTGTTGAACCTTGGCTCTCCAGTGGAGTCTCCTTAATGGCAGTTTCCTCCTCCTACTTGTTTGTTCAGGATGCTTCCAACTGCCTATGACTGTGACTCTAAGTTCCTGGCCTGACCTTCAAAGAGAGGTTTTCATTAAAACAGTGTTTGCTATGTGCCGGGCACTGGACTTAAATGTCACATCCACTTGAGCCTGGTAGCATCCATAGGTAGGATAGGCACCCAAATGGTTTTTTAAATGAACAAGTAAATACATCTTCAGAACAACTCAAAACTAGATATTATTCTTCATGTCAACAATTGGGAGACAGATGCTTAGAGAAATAATTAATCAACTTGCCAGAGTTAATACAACTCAGGATCCAAATCCAGATCTTTGAGGTTCTAAATCAGAGGATGTTGTTATATGGATCTTCAAGTTCTGGCCCCGCAGAGACAGCCCTGTGATATTAGTGGTTCATTATTCCCAGGGAGACACGACAGCCTTCGAGGAAGAGGCCCAGTATGCCAGCTCCTTCGTCCATTTGCACTGCCCTCCACAGGTGCTCATTCCACTCAGAGGATCACAATAGAAAGAAGGAATTTGCGCAGCCTTCCTGGCATAAGCGAATCCTTGGCCACCCCACCACTCTGGGAAGTCCTGGCAGTATTAGAAGTTCCTTTCAGGGAGCCACTGTCACAGAGAACAGCCTGCCTTCCTTCCTGCAGGCCTTTCTGTGGCCACTCTGCTCCCGTGGGACCTACTGACCTCTTGTGGGCAGAGTATAAATTTACTGAGTTGGACAGCCTTACGGGGCTGGAACTCAGCCAAGCTCACGCTAGAATCTAGCTATCCCTAGTCAGTTGGATTTGGCTCTGACAAGGCTGGAGTGCTTAGCCTCTTGGCTTCACTGTGTCTTGGTTTCCTCACCTATAAAACAGGCATGACCAGAGACTCCAGGCCTGCTTTTAAACAGAGGAAGTCTGGGAATACAGCTCAGTTGGTAGACTGGCTGCCTAGCATTCAGGAAGGCCCGAGGTGGATCCCCAGTACCACATAAAATGGATGTGGGTGTTCACATCTGTAATCCCAGCACTCTGGAAGTTGGAGTCAAGACAGTCAGGAGTTCAAGGTCAACCTTGGCTAGATAGTAAATTTGAAGCTAGCCTGGGATATATGACATCCTGTATCAGAAAAAGAAAAAGAAAGGGGAAAAACAAGAAAAAGCTTTAACATGAGGAAATTTATGGATAAATTCAAGATGTCAAGGCCCCAATTAGATACTCATGACATTCTTGGTACTTGACCATCATTATTAGAAATTCTGTAACACTGCTAATTTAATCTCTTTTTCCAGGTCACAGAACACACAGAAAATATTTATCTAGCAAAACTGAATTAAAGAGAAAAGTCTGAGGCAGGTGAGGGAGCCCGTGCCTCCTAGAGTTTAGAAGATGGAGGCATGAGGCTTGTCATGAGCTTGAGGCCAGCCTGGACTACATAGTGAATTCCAGGCCAGCCTGAGATACACAGCAAAATCCTGTCTCAATTAGTTAACCAATTAAACCAATAGAAGAGGCTGGGATAGGGGTCTTAGCTCACCATAGAATACTTTCCTAGCATGTATAAGGCTCAGGGTTCTAGTCTCAGCACAGGGATGAAGGAAGGAAGGGAGAGAGGGAGGGAAGGAGGGAGGAGAGAGAGGGAGAGAGAGAGAGAGAGAGAGAGAGAGAGAGAGAGAGAGAGAGAGAGAGAGAGATATCACACACAGTCACACTCCAGCTTGGAGCCGGACTGCCCAGAGCATTTGGGATCATCTGAGTCTATCACAGGCCTTAGACAGGATGTTTCTCGCCAGAGCTAAATTGTGCGACAGAAGGAGCTGCCGCCCTCCTCCCATCACACCCCTTTCTCCCCTCCCTCCTGCTCCTCCTCATTCATACTTCAATGACTCATCATGCAACAAGCGCTTAGGGAGCGACACAGCACATGCCAACCCCTGTGCTGGGTCCGGGGATTCTGGCATGGAACTGCTGGCCCCAAGGACCTCAACTTGAGAGGTACCAGGGAGGGTGTGGCGGGTCCAGTAGATGCTGGGGAAGAGGAAGGACAGGGGGAGGGTCTAAATCAGTTTATGAGATTCTGAAAAGTTGGTAAAGACACTTGACGCTCAGTCGAGATGGGAAAGAGGAAAGAGCCAGCAAGGAGTAATGAGGTACTTTCCCAAAGAGGGGGACGTGTACAAAGACGACCTTGGGCACGGCAGAGGAGGCATGCTCAATGACTTCAAGTAGTTATGTTAGAATGGCAGCTGTGGAAAAGCCAGGTAGGCAAGGTAGGTTTGAGAGAGGCGGCAATCGAAAGAAACCCCACTTCACGCTGAAGGCAGCAAGAAGCCACTGGAGACATTTTGAGTACAGGAACACTATGATCCACATTGCTTTAAAGCAGTGGTTCTCAGCCTTCCTAATGCTGTGACCCTTTAACACAGTTCCTCATGTTGTGGTGACCTCCAACCATAAAATTATTTTCGTGGCTACTTCATAACTGTAAATTTTCTGTTATGAATCCTAATGTAAATATCTGATATGCAGGATATCTAATATGTGAGCCTTGTGAAAGGGTCATTCAACCCCCCCAGGGGTCGTGACCCACAGATTGAGAACGACTGCTTTAAAGGACCTCTGCTCTGGATGTGGAGCTGTAGCTCAATCCGGCCTAGAAGTAGTAGAAGGGCAGAGTATTAAGGCAGAAGGAGGCTGTTGGAGTCATGCAGGGTCACGTGGCTTTAAAATCTAACTAGGACATTGAGGAGAGAAGAATCAGGAATCTGAGAACCCTTAAAGAAGCAGAGCCAACAGGACATGGTGCTTTGAGGAAGCAGGTGATAAGGGGCGGGATCATGCTAGGGAAATCCGGTTTCTGGCTTACGTAAGTGGGTACCTGGCAGTGGCCTTCACTGGAACTGAGAAAACGCTCGGGGACAAGAGATGATGAGAGCCACTGTGGGTGTGCTGGGACTGAAATACCTGCGGGACATTGGAGTGGAGATGACAAATACTCACTTGGACACCAAAGTGGCTCACTCAGCAGCAGAGGCCTGAGCTGAGATTCGGGCACCTTCACTGTGTATTAATAAGAGGGGTAGCTGAAGCCGCGGCCATGAATGAAATGAATGAGAAGGGGGATAAGAACGGGGCCTTGGTGACCACAAGCAGTTAAGGAATAAAGAGGGATAGTGCCAAGTGTCTGTAATCCCAGCACCTGGGAGGCTGAGGCAGGAGGATTTACAAATGTAATAAGGTCAGTCTGTGCTACATACTGAGACCACATTTCAATAAACAAACAAAAAAGAATAGTTAACAGGTAAAAGGGGGAAATAGCAGAGATGAGAAAGGGACTCTGTGCCAAAGGAGTTGTTTTTTTGAAAATCTATTCAAATTTGCATGCCTGGAGGACATGGAGACATTGGCATTGCCAGAAAGAGAGGAGATAAGCGACAAAGTCCAAGAGAGGTGAGGGGACCCATATCTGAATACTGTCCTTGGGCTTCAGGATGAGTTCATTAAGGAGCAGGCGCTTTTTTAAGATTTTTTTTATATGTGGCAATGTTTCGCCTGCATGTATGTCTGTGGACTAGGTGTATGCAGTACCCATCGGTGCCCTGAAGATCCTCTGGAACTGGAGTTGCAAATTGTTAGCCGCTAAGTGGGTGCTGAGAAGCCCAACCCAGGTTCTCTGCAAGAGCAGCAAGTGGTGTTAACCGCTGAGACGTCTCTCCACCCTCTAGGAACAGACGCTTGGTTAATATCAGCCACGGGAGGTTTCTCGGGGAGTTCTCAGGGGATCACCTGTGGGAAGGAAGGCATGGAGGCAGGCTTGGAAGAGACAAGAGGCTCTTGTGCAGGCTCTAGCTTATG
Source organism: Peromyscus californicus insignis (assembly GCF_007827085.1). Lineage (NCBI taxonomy): Eukaryota > Metazoa > Chordata > Mammalia > Rodentia > Cricetidae > Peromyscus > Peromyscus californicus. The sequence goes on from NW_026294391.1 coordinate 100,741,053, forward strand.
GGAAGTTCTGAAGCCAGGACACTGGGGCGGGCCTTTGCATCCCTGCGTCAGTCAGTGCTTGCCCTGGGGAGGAAATTCGCCCTTGGGAAAGCAGTTCTCTTCAGGCAAGGCAATCTCACACAGGCAGAGAAGTCCCACGGGGTCTGAGAGCTGAAGGCAGAGCTTTGAGAACGGAGGAGCAGGGAAGCATCACCACCACAGAGAGGAAGAGGGCGCCGTTGCGCTGCGGTTGGTCAGGCAGAAGGCGTTCAGGCTGTTAGCCTCAATTCTGCTCTGAGGAAAGAGAAAACAAGCTTTCTCACGAAAGCACGGCTTGAGGGGTGTCGGCGGGAGGAGAATGAAATGTCTGCTTCAGAAGACTGAAGGGGAGCTGACCAGGGACATAGAATGTGTTTGCCAAATGGTATTGGTTTTTCTATTGACTCCAGAGAACAAATCGTTGTAGCAGAATCAAACTGTTCAAATTTTTAGACCCTCTTGCCCTTGGTTACTTAGATTTGTCGTCTTCCCTCGGATTTCATGAGTGTCTACCAGGAAATGTCTATATTATTTCAAGGACAATTTATGAGTCTGTTTTCCTAACCTCCCCCCTCCCTCCAGCCATTTCCTGAACAAGAATGAAATATAAAGCCACGACTTTGGAATTTTTTTTTTTTGAGACAGTCTCCTGTACCCCAGACTACCTCAAACTTGCTTTGCATCTGAGGAATGACCTTGAGCTTCTCTTCCTCCTGCCTCCACTTGAGTGCTGGGATAACAGGCATGGAGCAGCAAGCTTTGTTTACTTGATGCTGGGATCAAACCCAGGGTCTCGGCCCTGCGGGACAAGCCCTCTAGGAAGTGAGCCTCATATGCAGCCCCTATGATGATTATTTTTGTCACAATAATTACTGATGATAATGACAAACACCTTACTGATGGAAGAACAAAACCTGTGTGGGGATTACAATATCATAAACTGATTAAAAAAAACTACTCCGGGCTCAACAATGAAGAAGATAAACACTTGTCTACCGGGAGATGGATAAATACAGGAGTCAGGATTAAATGTAGGCAGATCCAACACGCAGGCAATGACAAAGGAACACTAATGAGAAAGCTACAAAGGAGAAAAGCACCACTACAATGACAAAATACACAGCAGGCGGCTCATCACCTACTAGAGCGACAATAGCCCAGTACTCCGCCCAGACGGGTCATTCAATGCCTCATTATTCTGAGAAAATTCCCCACACAAGGAGGACTATCTGAAATGAGAATTCACTGGGATTGAAGGGTAGGCCGAGCCCCCAGCTGTGTCTCTTAAAACTAGTTTGTTTGCTGCGTTATGGTGGCGCACACCCTTAATCCCAGCACTCAGGAGGCAGAGGCAGACGGATCTCTGAGTTCGAGGTCAGCCTGGTCTACAAAGTGAGTTCAGGACAGTCAAGACTACACAGAGAAACCCTGTCTTGAAAAAGCAAAGCAAACAAAAAACTAGCTTGTCACCCATGCGGAGCTACGAGCAAGTAGCAAAAACTTCTTTTTAAGGATGTATGGGTGTTTTGCCTGCATCTATGTCTGTGTACCACATGCATGCCTGTTATAATTCAGGCAGTCTGGCCTGCAGTGTTCATGCTCTGAGCCATCATGTTCTGCAGCTAGTATGCCAAGGGACTTGCCTAATCACTGCCAATGGTATAGTGAACAAGATAGATCTGGTCTCTGCATTCAGGGTGCTTACGAGTCAGAATGGTCAATGGACAATTCTGTCATGGCAAGATGAGTTCCATGGTAGAGGCCCAGGAGGCTGTACCTAGGGTTCCAGAGAAGCCTGAGGGCTGGGCTCGAGAGAGGAAGTCAACAGTTTGCAGGGATGTATTTCGTGGGCACTAGATAGATCAAAGAAGCCAATCAGAGCCCAGCATGGTGTTGCACATCTGCAATCTCAATACTTCGGAGGCTGGGGCCGGGAGATTATGTGTTTGAGGCCAGTCTGAGTACAGATACACCTGTCTGGACTACTTGAGGACCGCTCTTTTATCTGTCTCTCTCTTTGTCTCTGTCTCTCTCTCTATCTCTCTCTCCTAAACAGGGGTAGAACCAGTCCCACTGCAAGGTAGTGCAAGGTAGGTCTAGTGAGCTCTATTGAATCCTGGAAGGCAAAGTGCTATGACTGTCTCACAGGAACACAGGAGCACACAGGGACCATGTATGTGAGTATGACTGCTAATGGCCAAGCTATCAGAACATCAGACCTACAACCCTGTCTCCTCTTCCGGGAGAGACTGAGGGCAAGACTGAGGCCTGAAGCATTCTTCCTTTTATTCTCTTTGAATATGTTGATTGTCATATAATAGTTACACTTACTTATGAAGGATTGCTGTACTTCAATACACGTTCTCAAATATGTAATGATCAAATCAAGGGAATTAGCATTGCCATCTCTTCGGTTATTATTATACGTGCATGCTGGGAACCTTCAAACTCTACTCTCAGCTCGCATCTGTCTCTATTGCACAGATAGCTCAGCATCTGTCTGTTGTAGGCAGAGTCCTTGAGTCCGGAGAAGGGCAGAGAATCACATCACAGTGTGCCACAGGGATGAATAGGGCACTGCTGCACTGGCATTGGTCAACAAGCAGTCAATGTCTCATTCATTCATTCAGTTAATAGTCATTGATACTGCATTACCGGGAACTCTACTAGGCTCTAAACACACACACACACACACACACACACACACACACACACACACACACACACACACACACACAATCATCTCTATTCTTTTTTTTTTAAAAGACTTATTTATTGTATATACAGTGTTCTGTCTGCATGTATGCCTGCCAGCCAGAAGAGGGCGCCAGATCTCATTACAGATGGTTGTGAGCCACCATGTGGTTGCTGGGAATTGAACTCAGGACCTCTGGAAGAGTAGTCAGTGCTCTTAACCTCTGAGCCATCTCTCCAGCCCCTCATCTCTATTCTTAATGAACTCTGAGCTTTTAAGGCAGTGGGAGAGCCAGGTAATAAATGACATGAGCAAGAAAAATATGCAGGGTCCTATGGGAAGAAAAAAAGCAAGAGAGAAAGCAAAAATAGGAGGTGATGAAATTTTAGTTATAATGGTCACCAGTCCTCTGAGAAAAATGATATTTTTGCAAAGAAAATCAAGACCCGAAGGAAGTGAGGGAACAGACCGTGCCAATCAATACCTGTGGGAAAAGTGTTCCAGGCAGAGGGAACAGCAACTGCAAAGGCTTCAGGACAGGAATGTGCTTGCATGTTTGAAAACCAGCGAGACCATTGTGGTGGTAAAGACATGAGCGTAAAGTTATCCCAGAGGATCTGCTATCAGAATAAACACGTGGACCTGTGTCTGGTGTCTGGAAGCAGGGAAGCAAACCAGTTCCTCATGCGGGAAGGAACTCCTCTCCAAACTCTGGTGGATCCATAAGAAAAGGTGACAGAAGGCTATTGATAACTCATACCATTCTGCTCCACCCCACAGTCCTCAAGCCGGTGACTCCTTCCAGGAAAGGCAGGGCGTTTCCATGAGCTTCTAGGAATCCCCCTATCTACACCTCCATCTTCTCGTAAGAGTGCTGGGATTATAGATAATCATGCTATAGCTCCAGTTCTGGGGACTTGAACTCTGGGTCCTTACACTCCTGAGGCAAGCTTTTTTAACCACTGAGTCATTTCCCTAGCTCCATGATTTTTCTGACGGATGACAGTTATGAATTATTATATGCGCCCCCCCCAAGGGTATCCCGCATGTGCAGGGAACCATGCTGGCATGCATTGGCAGGCTGGTGGGCAGCAGGTGGACATTGACAACCCAGAGGCTGTATCTATGCTGGTGGGCAGCAGGTGGACATTGACAACCCAGAGGCTGTATCTATGCAGAAATGGTTTTATAGTGGAGAGATGAAGAGAAGATAGAAGAGAGAAAGAGGAAGGGAGGGGGGTCGAGGGGTGCACACCTCGTGGAAGTGGAGGGAGAAGAGAGAGAGAAAGGGGTGGAGTTTTTCCTTAAAGAGACTTTTACGTCAGGACACAGGGTGGTACCAAGGAGCGGGATCAGAATATTAACAATGAAGATTTACCATAGTTAAAAAAATTGCTCCTGCCCCTCTTATTCAGATGTCAAAGAGCATAACTGAAACAATGAGGGTTTTATGAGTTTCTTTTATGCGTTCAGACCACTCCTTTTTCCGATTTTATCAACTAAGATAGAACTTCCAGAATAGTGTTAAGCAATAGCAATGACAGCAGGTGTCCCAACCTTGTTCATGGTGTGTAAATTACTCTAGAATTCCATCTGAATTCTCTTTAGAACTTCCATCTATATCCAGGACCTTTATATTGACATTAGTGAGACTGATCCATATATCTTCTTTTCCTTCTACGACGGTCAGAGTTCTGACATCAATTATACTATTTTTAAATTTTTTTCAATTATACTATTTTAATATAAGAAATTGCTGGGCGGTGGTGGTACACGCCTTTAATCCCAGCACTCGGGAGGCAGAGGCAGGTGGATCTTTGTGAGTTCGAGGCCAGCCTGGTCTACAGAGCGAGATCAAGGAAAGGCGCAAAAAAGCTACACAGAGAAACCCTGTCTCAAAAAACCAAAAAAAAGAAATTACATAAAAGTTGTCATCCTCAGTTATTTGAAACAAGTTCAGAGAAGTTATGCTAGAACTCAATGCCACACACTGGTTACCAACAAACTACTGTGTGTGTGTGTGTGTTTGTGTGTGTGTGAAAGAGAGAGACAGAGAGAGACAGAGAGAGAACTGAGGGTCTCAAATCCTGAGCTCAAGCAACCCTCCAGCCTCAGCCTCTTGAGTTCTGGGCTAATAGATGTGCACCACCACCCTGCCTGAGACCACTGTCTTTTTCATTTTCTTTGGGCTTTGTAAGATGGGCTCTTGTTATACAGCCCTCACTGGCTTTGAACTCTTCACTTTCCGGCTTCCACCTCCTGCTGCTGGAATTACAAATGTGCACCATCACGCCTGGTTCTGAGCCCACTGCCTTTATCGTCTTTGTGTGTATCTGCATCTCTCCTTCATCTTTTCTCCTTCCTTTCCCTCTCTGTGCATACGCACATAGATATACAGGATACCAAATAACATCACTCTACACACACTGTTCTGTAAACTGCTCTTTTCTGTCAACAACCTGCCATTGTAGGGGCCAGAAATACCATTCAGTTGGTAGAGTATCTACCTAGGATGCTTGAAGCCCTGACTTCAGTCCCCAGCCCTGTATACAGCCAGGCACACTCCTGTAATCTCAGCACTCCAGAGGTGAAGGCAGGAGGAATCAGAAGTTTAAAAGACCATCCTTGGCTACATAGTGAGTTCAAAGCCAACCTCAGATAGGAGACCCTGTCTCAACAACAATAACATTTTAAAATCACCATTTCAATAAATGGCATTTTTGTTTGTTTGGTTGGTTGGTTGTTTTTTGTTTTGTTTTTTCAAGACAGGGTTTCTCTGTGTAGCTTTGTGCCTTTTCTGGAACTCACTCTGTAGCCCAGGCTGGCCTCAAGCTCACAGAAATCTGCCCCCCTCTGCCTCCCGAGTGCTGGGATTAAAGGCATGTGCCACCACCATCCGGCTGTTTCTATTTTTCTAATCGACCCTAAAAAGGTTCTGTCAACTACTTTTGACCCAAATCCAGGCCAGGTGACGGTGGCGCACACCTTTAATCCCAGCACTCAGGAGGCAGAGGCATGCGGATCTCTGTGAGTTAGAGGCCAGCCTGATCTACAGAGTGAGTTCCAGGACAGGCACAAAGCTACACAGAGAAACCCTGTCTGGAAAAATGTAGCACGAATCTTAAATGGTCTTATTATTATTTATAAAAACAAACCCAGAGCCAGGTACTGGGGTGAATGCTGGAAGATCAGAGAAGCAGAACAAGCCACAGCTTCCTCACCTTGCCAGTTCCTCAGCTGATCCTATTTCCTCAGACTGGAAACCTCTGTGTCCTCATCCAAATGGGTCTCAGCTGAACTGCTTCTTGAAAGCCTGAAAGCTTAACCAGCCTAAGTTCCTGGTCCTCACGCCTTATATACCTTTCTGCTTTCTGCCATCACTTCCTGGGATTAAAGGCGTAAGTCACCATGCCTGGCTGTTTCCAGTGTGGCTTTAAACTCACAGAGATCCAGGTGGATCTCTGCCTCTGGAATGCTAGGATTAAAGGCATGTGTGCCACCATTTTCTGGCCTCTATATCTAGTGGCTGTTCTGTTCTCTGACCCCAGATAAATTTATTAGGGTGCACAATATTTGGGGGAACACAATATCATCACAGAAAAAAACAAAAAAACAAAACAAAACAACAACAAAAAACCCGAACAAGACATCAGTTGCATCTTCCTGTTCTGAAAAGGAAAAGAAGTCCTAATTGTGTCTAGCTTATAATCAAAATGGCTGCTTTGAAAAGTATGGCATTCTTGACACTGGACTTTGAAGCAAAGCCCAGCCTGGTGTACACGAGAGACACAGGAAATGGCTGTGCGCAGTCGAGGAATATAGCAGACGATCTTTTAGGTCTTTAATCGGAGGGTTGAAGACCACCTCCCTCTTTCTTTTCGTGGTGCTGGAAATAAAACACAGGGCCCCATGCCAGTTACACAAACGCTCTGTGCTACCCCCACCCCAGCTTCCACTGAGTTTCTGGAAGTCCTATCAATGGGCCACTTTTGATCCAGATCTCAGCCTACTCAACTACATCCCTCCAATAATCCCTCTCCGGCATCATCCATTCTTACTTCTCTCTTGAACTTTCTCATCAGTATTCAAATATGCTGATATTTCTCCTGTCTTGAGAGTACGTGTCAGTCTTACTTCCCCCTCCACATGCCACCCATTCCCCTCCTTTCCTTTTTTTGCCCCCGTAATCAAAGCTTGCAACTCCTCTTTGCCCTTCTCTCTTGAACTCAGTTCTGTCAGGCGTTTGCTGACACTGCTCTCTTCCAACTGCTCTTGTCCAGGTCACCCACCTTTTCCTTGTTGCTAAATGCAACAGGCATTTCCACGCCCTCATCATATTTATCTGTGGCATTTGGCAGATGCTCATTTCCTCTTCCTTTAAGCATGGGCTGGTCACTTCCCTATTTGCTTCTTCCTGCTGTGCTGAGTGTAGCACACAATGACATTTCCCAGGCTCCTTTCTCCTCTGACTTCCTGATATGTTTGGCTGATGGGAGTTATTGGCAGGAGATTGGAGGGGAGAAGGGTAGAAGCCAGGGTATTTCCCTTCCTTTCTCTCTGTTATGGATGTTGTCTCCAGCAGTGACTGGCTCTCCTCCTTGGTTTCCACTGGATAGTTGCTCCCTCCATGGACCAACTTCCTAGTAGACTGGCATTTCTGCTGTACGGGGTAGTCTCTGATCCTGTGCTAACATCCATCCTCCAACCTTAGCCGCAGCTTCTGGCCACAATACAGTACCAAAGGACTCAATTCTCTAGAATCTATTCTCTTTGCTAGCTGCACTTTTATCTTTGGCAACCTCATGCTGTCCCGTGGCTTTAAACAGCATCTATACACGGACAACACCCAATTATTTATTTTTTATTTTATGTGTATGAGTGTTTGCCTGCATTTATGTATATATGTATGTGTCACATGTGCGTGTATGTACATGTGTACCACATGGCCTGGTACCTGTGGAGGCTTCTGGAACTAGAGTTACCGACAGTTATGAACTGCCGTATAGCTGGGTCCTCTGAAAGAGCAAGTGCTCTTAACTGCTGAGCCATCTCTTCAGTCCTAGACAGCTCCCAGACTTATATCTGTAGCAAGTCTTCCACAACTGGGCTGAAAGATTACATCTCTGTGATGCTTAATCTTGGCTGTCCACTTGATTAGACTGAGAGATGTTTGGATGATTAGTAAGACATCCCTGTGTGTGTCTGTAAGGTTATCTCCAGAGATAACTAGGCCATGGGGGTTACATCCATTGATACACTTTAAAATTGGACAGTAATAGATCTTCCAATGGGAAGGTAATGGCAGTTAAAGGAAAAAGGTCACTGGGGGCATGTTCTTGGGGCTGTGTCTTGCCCCTTCCTCATACTGCTTCCTGGCTGTCACAAGATGAGCAGCTCTGCCCCTCCACTTCCTTCCATGATGTTCTGCCTCAGTTCAGGCCCAGAAACAATGGAGGCTAATGATCAGCCTGTATGTAATCTCCTTTAAAATTGTTTCTCTTAGGCTTTTGCTCACAGTGATAAAATATCTGACTAATACAACTGACAATGACATCTCCACTTAGCCAATGAACATTTCAGAAATATGTCCAATTCACAGTCCCTGGCTTTCTTGCAAAGCTGTTCCTCTCCACCTGAGACAATGGCACTCTGGGCTAGCAAGATAGCTCAGTGGGAAAAGGCACTTGCTGTTCAAGCCTGATGACCTGAGTTCGATACCCAGGAACTGACATGGTGGAAGGAAGAACTGACTCTACAAAATTTTCCTCTGACCTCCACATGCACACAATGAATGACTCCCTCCCCAGAGAGAGGGGGGTGGAGAGAAAAGTTTTTATAAAGAAAAAGGCCTTATTCACTCAATTATTCCAGACACAATTCAAGGAGCTATTGTTGATCCTTCCCCTCACTTCTCACATCTCATCCAGAAGCTAGCCTTGGTAGCCACCCCCATCAAGCCGCATCTCAAATGCACTCACTTTCCTTTTTCCAATCTTCCCCTTCCTCTTACCTCACATTGGACTGCCAACATGGTCTCCTGACTGGCCTCCCTGCTTCCATTCATTCCTGCTTTCCCACAAGCCATTCTCCACATGGCAGCTATTATTTTAAAGCACGAGTCTGGACTCCAGAGACGGCTCGGCAGTTCCCTATCACTCTCAGAAGACAGTTTGGACTCCAGGCACTCACAACTAGCAGCTCACGACTGCCTGTGACTTCAGGGTATCCAACACCTTTGACCTCCACGAGCACTTGCACACGTGGGCATACCCACACACACCTAATTAAAAATAAATAAAGATAAAAGAAAACATGAATCAGCGGACCTAGAAACATAGTTTGGTGGTAGAGTGTGTTGTGGGAATTCGCTCCCAAGTGTGCTTGTGTAGAATATGCGAGGCCCTCGTACCAATCCCCAGCAGTGCAATTTTTGAAAGTTTATTATTTCTTTTATTTTTGTGATTACTGTATACCATGGGCTAGGTATACTGGACAAGGACAAACAGTAGGCACACTAAAGTGGACAAGGGAAAGCCCATGAGGCTTCAACCCTACACAACGAACTAGAGGCAACTCAGGAAAGCTGAGAGCAGGAGATACAGTCTTCTCCAGGGAAGAGCATACCAGTTGGTTATCCAGTACCAAACGGTCAGTTCTGAACACATGCAAATGTTTTAAACAAAACGAAAGCCATAAATCGTATGGTGTTACAGCTTGGCTTTAAAGTTTCTACTTTAAAGTTGCCTACTTCTTCTGCGATCCCAAACCCTTCTTCTCTTCTGCGAGGCCTCCTGTGGCCTGGCTTCCGTTCGTGCCTTAACCTCACTGCTGCTCTCTGCACTCAGTGACCCTTGCTGTCCTTTTGGTTTTCCCCAAAGCTTGCCCCTCTGTACTTTCCAATGCCATAAGCTGGGACACTTCCCCTTGGCCTTTATGTGTTGGCCCATTCACTTTTTGCAGATACCACATGGCTTAGAAATGGGCCCTCTCCAGAGCCCACCTCTGATGACCCATAATTCTCTATGACATCACACTCTTTTTTAAAACATTGCTGTGCATATGTGAGTGTAGGTAAGTGCACATGGAGATCAGGGGACAACTTTGGTTATGGGTCCTTGTCTTCCACCGTAACATGGGGTCTCTTGTTCACTATGCCAGGCTAGCTAGGCTCAACCTTCTGGGGATTCTCTTGTCTCTGCCTCCCATCTCACCACAGACACACTGGGGTCACCCACATACACTACTACATCAGGGCTTTTACATGCATTCTGGGGGTATGAGCTCAGATCTCCACACTTGTGTGGGAAGCACTTGACTCACTACGCCATTTTCCCAGCTTCATATCACATTATTTTTACTAAAATTTTAATTTAAAAAATTATTATTCATGTGTATATATGCACAACCATGTGGAGGGCAGAGGACAACTTTGAGCTCTCTCCTCTCACCATGGGTTCTGGGAATTGAACTCAGATTGGTGGGCTTGCAGAGCCATCTTACTGGCCTTGAACTCACATTTCATTCAGTAGTTCCTGTCACTTTGCTTTCACAATGTGAACTGCTTTGTTCGCCACTAACGTGCCTGCTTCAAGAGCACACATAGACTGCTGAGTAGCTAAACGGTAGTGGATTAGCCTTGAACAGGAAGACAGACATCTTTACCCCGAGACTGCAAAGCCAAAAGGACAGAAGGACCGAAATACATTCCTCTGCTCTTGATGCTTTGGAGAGAGCAGTCATCTGCTGGGGGGAGGGGGGCCTTGCAGGGAAAGAAAGATTGGAAGAAAGTGGTCCTAAGCTGATATGATGGGAACAGCAGAGTTGCTGGTCCAAAACACCGAGTTGAGCAATTGACTATCTGTGGTGAAATCCCATCTGACACAAGAACCATACATTCATGGCATCAAACTCCACTCATTTACAAGATGTGGTCACTCAACTGTCTGAGTATGAGATCACAGCAAGCAGACTGGCTTGACTCTAAATTGAGTTTGCAGGATGGATGCTGTCATATAATCCAGACTCAGAAAGACAGAAAGACAAATGCCACATATTCTCTCTCATATGTGGATCCTACATACACACATACATATGTATATAATATGTGTGTGGGGGTGGTCATCACAAAAGTAGAAAGGGGACCATGAGAGGGGAAAGGGGTTTTGAGGAAGCGCATAGAGTAACAGAGCACATGAGACATAAAAGCAAGAAAGTGATGGCTGGGAGCTGGATGGTGCAGGAGGAGCAGGGGAATGGAAAAGAAAAGGGACAAGGAAGATCAACAAAAACAATTATGTAGAAATGTCATAATGAAATATTACATCTCACTTGATGTTTTAAAAACAGACAAAAAGCCAGATATGGTGGTGCAAGCCTATAATCTTAACATTTGGGAGGTGGAGACTGGCAGAACAGGGGTTTCCAGGTCGTCCCTGGCTATACAGTAAGCTTGAGGTCAGCCAGGGTTCCATGAGACCCTGTCTCAAAACAAAACAGAAACAGAATTTTGGAATTTGCAGAGGACCTGGGTTCCATTTCCAACACCCATATGATAGCTCACAACTATCTGTAATTCCAGTTCCTGGGGATCCTACACCCTCTTCTGGCCTCCTTGGGCACCAGGCATGCATATGGTACATGTACATACATGCAAGAAAAATACTCACACACATTAAAAATAGAAAATTGATTTATAAAAGAGAAAAAAAGTAACTTTTATAACTACAAGAAAGCAGTGAAGTACCCAAGTATAAATTTTAACCAATTATCTACGGGATCTGTACATGAAAAAGTACAAAACACCAATGAAAAGGACCAAACACCTATACAGATGTCAATTCTCCTTAAACGATCTTCAGATTTTACAAAATCCCCCAAACCCTAGAAAGAATAGTGAACACATCAACAAGCCAATTTTAAAATACTGCAAAGACAAAAATTCATAATAACCAAAAATAATTCCAAAACAGAACAAAGTTAGAAGAATCATGACCCAATCTTAAAACTGACCATAAAGCTGCAATACTTGGAAAGCTGCAGCAGGAGGATCACGTTTACAGCCAACCTGGGAACACACAGCAAAACTAAAATAAATAAATAAATAAAAATTAAAAAATGTAAAGGAACTTGAGGGTGGTACTCAGTGATAGAGTGTAACATAGGTGAAGTCTAGGGTTTGAACCTCAGAATTAAAAAGGAAAAAAAGTACTATGTGGGTAAAATGACAATGGATGAAATATAGTGGTTTTGTTGTTGTTGTTGAGACAGAGTCTCAATTATGCAGTCCTGGTTGGCCTGGAACTTGCTATGTAGATCAGGCTGGCCTTGAACTCACAGAGATACAAAGTGCCTTTGCTTCCCGAGTGCTGAAATTCAAGGTATGTGCCACCATACTCAGCCATTAACTGACTTTTGACAAAACTATAAAATATATGAAAGAAAAATAGTCTTGTCAATAATTAGGTGTCAAAACAACTAGATATGTAAAAATAAACTGACACACAACTTGTGCATTATACAAAACTACTTCAAAATAGACTACAGATGTAAATGTCAAAAATAAAGAAATACAGAAGATATTTATGTATTTATGATTGAGTCAAGAAAGGCACTATAGGTAGGGCTAGAGAGATGGCTCAGGGGTTAAGAGCACTGACTGCTCTTCCAGAGGTCCTGAGTTCAATTCCCAGCAACTGCATGATGGCTCACAACCATCTGTAATGAGATCTTGTGCCCTCTTCTGGCATGCAGACATGCAGACAGAATACTGTATACATAATAAATAAATCTTTTTTAAAAAAAAAAAAAGAATAAAGAAAGAAAGAAAGGCACTACATGTGCCCAAGTCTGTAGTCCCAGCACTTGGGAGGTGCACGAAGGAGAGTTCAAGGTCACTGCTGGGGGATATAGCTCAGTGGTAGAGCACTGGACCAGCAGCCATTAGATACTAGATTCAATTCTTGCTAGTAGCAAAAGAATAAAAACCCCACAGCCATCAGGTGTTCCTGTTTCTAAAGATAGGAGCTGGAGAGACTGCTTAGTGTTAAGAGCACTTTTTACTCTTGTAGAGGATCCGGTTTCCATTCCCAGCACCCACCCATGACTCCAGTTTCAAGGGATCTCATGCCCTCTTCTGACCTCTGTAGGCATCAGGCACACATGTGATATAATAGATATATGCAGGCAAAACACTCATACACAGAAAATAAAATTTAAAAGATCTTAAAAAAAAAATCACAAAACTAAAACCCACTAAGCATGTAATCCCAACACTCAGAAGGTAGAGACAAAAGAAGGATCTGGAATTCAAGGTCAGCCTCGGGTACACAGAGAACTTGATGTCAGCTTGGGTTATATGAGGTCCTGTTTCAAAAATCTAAAACTAAAAATAAGAGCCAGCCGCTACATGAGACTCCATCTCAAAACAAAAAATATGGTTAAGATAACAAACTGTTTTAAAACTGTATTAAAGGCAGTATGTTCAACATCATCTATCACTAGGAAAATTAAATGAAAATCAGTAGATACCCCTGAGAAACACACAAATTGGAGGAGACTGAGGACATATGGTCCATGGCAATATGAATCTTAAGATGATCAAAGCAAGCTAGTTTAGTTTATTCTATTCTATTATTTGTGTTATTTTATTGTATACTTTATTTTTTGAGAGAGTCTTACTTGCTATGGTGCCCATATTGGTCTTGAACTCCTGAACAAAAGTGATCCTAAGTGTTAGAACTGTACACACATGCCAGTACTCCCAACAAGACAGGTTAGTCTTTAAAAAAGGTTTCCAATTTCTCTTAATGACAAGTTACACTTACAAATGTCACCAACTATTAGAGTGAGAACATTTCACAACATTTTCATATTTTAGCCACAGTTGATCATTTGCAAAAAGAAGAGAGTATGACTACAAAATTTCAATATGGCTCTTTTTATTAACATTAAAACACTGTTGCTATAAAAACACTAGAAACTAATAAGAGAAAGTACATCAGATTGTTTTAATAATTTTCAATATAAAGAATAAAATATAATGAAATGCAGAGCTCACTTGATACTAATGACATATTGCAAAACATATATCTTCCTCTATAAGAAAGCAAAATGTGTAACTTGAGCCAGATGTTGAAATGCTTGGGATTTATCTAAGAGCAAATATTTCAGAAAATATGTAGAAGTATAACCACAGAATTGCTTTAGGGGGTTCTCTAGCTGAATATTTTTACATTGCACTTCACTTGGTTTTGCAAAATGAATTATGTTCTGATCTAACTATACATATACATATAAATAAGGATTCCACAGGAGAAGCAGTTCAGCATAGTAAAGAGTTTGAGTTTTAAAGTCAGATTTTTGGCTTTACCAATTACTGGCTGGTGGCTCTTGGGGAACTTGAAGTCTGAGCTTCAGGAGCTCATTTGAAAAAGGTGATGACAAGAGTTAAGTTATCTCATAGGAGGTATTGGTAGAATGAGCTAATACCTCTAAAGTGCTTTCCATAGCATCTGACACACACCAAGGACTCAGTGGAGAGTACGGAGTATTAATGTTGCTATTACTACTATTATGTTGCATTACTAACAAAATAACCACCCCTCAAATCCATACACACACCTCAAAAGGTCTACAAGGAAGGAAGTACAGGAGACTAGCAATAATCAGAGGCTGTGGCCTGAGACTAGAAGCCTGAATTTCTGAGGTGGTGTAGGTATATCCAAGCTTTGCATATAGGAATTTGGGGATAAAGTGGAGTAAAGGCAGAGGCCATTGTCTGGTGGACACAGTTGGTCATTCATACAATAGTAATTCTGTGTCCCAACTAGGACAGGAACTGAGGTGAAGAAGAATTAGTCACAGAAAGACCCTACTTACTGGCTGCGGAGTAACTGGGAAGACAGTGACGCAGTACCACTCTGCGCACTGCCACAATCCCCAATCCTCTTTGGCCGAGCTTTTGCTAGCTCAACTGTACCTCTACTCTAACCTACTTTTCCCTGCAAGTAATGAAATCAGAAAAAAGGCAAAGAAAATTCCTTCCCGGCAGCACCTCACAAACAAGCCCTGGGTGCTTAAAAAGTGCAATTGGTCAGGGATTACAGGAGGAGGGCAACACACTCCATGTCTCCTCACACCTCGTATTACAGGCAAACAGATAAGACTATGGGAAGAACCACGTGGATACTGACCTCACTGAAGTAGTGACACACTTCAAACAGTCCTCTGCAAACAGCAAATGTAAAACAAGACACCCAATAGATAAGCTACTCTCGCTATGCCCCCTCCTGTGTACTCACACAGTAATTCTCCCAGATGACTGACTAGCTCCTTTGGGTTTCTTAGCAAGGCCATATTTTAATTCAGACCTGAGCTATCCTACCCCTGCATCTGCAATCTGGCTTTCCTTTTTTTTTCTTTTTTTTTTTTTTTTGGTGCTGGGGATGTCCTCACACATGCCTAGCATGCACTCCATTACTGAGCTACACCCCCAGCCACATGGCTTTTCCTTTTTAATTCTGAAGTTTGATATGGCATGGCTCACCTATAACTCTAACATTTTAAGTACAGAAATATTTCTGCAGATTCAGGTTTCTAACTGATTTCTACTGACAGGAGAAAGATTCAAAGCATAGTCAATTCTAAGAACAGTTCGAAGATCAGAGACAGAGTCTCTTAAAAGATCCACCTTTTAAAAATGAAAAGGAATTAATTTTAAATTTAATTCCTGCAACTTTCCTCTTATACCATACTTTTTCAAAAATCTTTAAACACTGTATTAGCTTTGAAGAAGAAATAAAAAACACCTACCTTAGAAACTAGAGACTTAGCTAGCCCTAAATATATCACAGAAGAAGGGTACTTCAAATGAAGAGGACTGGTACAGAAGCCAGGCACGGTGGTGCGTTCCTGTAATTACAGCACTGGAGAGGCTAAGACAGGAGGATCACAAGTTTAAGACCATCCTCCAGTATGTAACAAGGAAGACAGAAAACTCAAAAGTTTTTTTTTTTTTTTTTTTGGTTTTTCGAGACAGGGTTTCTCTGTGTAGCTTTGCGCCTTTCCTAGAACTCACTTTGTAGACCAGGCTGGCCTTGAACTCACAGAGATCTGCCTGACTCTGCCTCCCGAGTGCTGGGATTAAAGGCGTGCGCCACCACCACCCGGCCTATACAAAGATTTTGAAAACAATCTGCCATCCAGAAAGCAAGTGAAATGGAGTCAAGGACTTCAATGAAAGAAAAGAAGAACAATGTAGGAAAATCAATGGGATGGTCAGACAATCTTTTCCTGGGACACAGAAACTAGACCATGAAATCAAGAAGCTATTTCGTCTTGATCTAAGTGCTGGCCTCCAGTCTGAACACAAAAAGATCCAGATTATTTGAACTGGTTGTCGATCAGGGTCCCCTTCATTTTTGCTTTCTTGGCTTCCAATTCAGCCTGGGAAGAAAAAAAGTATGCCCTGATACATCACAATCACATGAAATACTCAACATTTCTTCTTTATTCTAACTGTCCCACTCACCCTTAACTGCTCAGTGTACAAGCCAACAGTGGTTTTAGAATCCTTATCCATCAATTTCAAACTCTGGCTCATGAAAGCTACATAAAAAAGTGCATGTGTATGGGGGTTATGAACCTAGAAAGAGGCTCACGAAAGGGAAGGAGGGATAATGGACTACATGTGCTAAGAAAGCAGAAGGGGAAGCACAGTGTAGATCTGTAATCGAAGAACTGGGGAGCTAGAGGGAAGAGGATCAGGAGTTCAAAGCCAGCTTTGCATACATAGCAAGTTTGAGGTCAGCCTGGACTAATCCTTTCTTTAAAAAAAATAGAAAGAGAGAGAAAGAAGAAAATAAAAAAGCAGAGGAAGAGAGACTATGTGGAAGAAGTAAGGAGAGGAACCAGAGTGGGCAGGGAGCATGGGAAGGCAGTGAGGTAGGGAGTATGGGAAGGCTGTGAGGTAGGGAGTATGGGAAGGCTGTGAGGTAGGGAGTATGGGAAGACTGTGAAGTAGGGAGCATGGGAAGACTGTGAAGTAGGGAGCATGGGAAGGCTGTAAGGTAGGGAGTATGGGAAGGCTGTGAGGTAGGGAGTATGGGAAGACTGTGAGGTAGGGAGCATGGGAAGGCTGTAAGGTAGGGAGTATGGGAAGGCTGTGGGGTAGGGAGCATGGGAAGACTGTGAGGTAGGGAGCATGGGAAGGCTGTAAGGTAGGGAGTATGGGAAGGCTGTGGGGTAGGGAGTATGGGAAGGCTGTGAGGTAGGGAGTATGGGAAGACTGTGAAGTAGGGAGCATGGGAAGGCTGTAAGGTAGGGAGCATGGGAAGGCGGTGGGGTAGGGAGTATGGGAAGGCGGTGGGGTAGGGAGTATGGGAAGGCTGTGGGGAAGGGAGTATGGGAAGGCTGTGAGGTAGGGAGTATGGGAAGACTGTGAGGTAGGGAGCATGGGAAGACTGTGAGGTAGGGAGCATGGGAAGGCTGTGGGGTAGGGAGCATGGGAAGGCGGTGGGGTAGGGAGTATGGGAAGGCTGTGGGGTAGGGAGCATGGGAAGGCGGTGGGGTAGGGAGCATGGGAAGGCTGTGAGGTTGGGAGTATGGGAAGGCTGTGGGGTAGGGAGCATGGGAAGGCTGTGGGGTAGGGAGCATGGGAAGGCTGTGGGGTAGGGAGCATGGGAAGGCGGTGGGGTAGGGAAAGAATGAAAACAAAGATATGAGACATATTTATGATATGCCATAAAAAAAACTTACTACTTCGTATGCTAACCTAAAAAATGTTCTAGACGTTTTGATGAAGCATCAATGCAGTAATGTCTGAGAGTAATGAAATAAGCCAATACTGTTATCTTAATAACAAACACAAATTAAGAAAGTAGTAGTGAACAAGAGTGGGAGGGAGATAAAAGAGTGGGGTAAGAACAATCAGAATGAATAAGTACATAACACAATATTCATGAAATTATCAAACCACAGCTCCAGTTCGGGTATACTGAGGTAGCACAACTGTATGCCATTCCACCCTGGAGAGCACTCGAAAATCCGGCCCTTAACCCCTGACCACAGAGTACAAGCAGCAGATCCAAACATCCCCCAGTCAGGCCTGTCAAACAAGAGTTCTAATTTAGCAGTCAGAAGCCAGTCAGTATTGCAGAGTTGGGCTTACCCACAGTCGGGGCCTGGGTGAGAAAGCTGGCGGCCACTATACTAGTAACTCCCAAGAGCTTCTTAAAGGCTCCCCTGCCTCTGAAAATCTTATTCAAAGCAAGAAATTCAAGCCAGGGGGCCTGCACCCTTCCTCCCCAGGCCACTCACCAGCTCTTGCAGTCGCCTCTTGCTCATGCCTTTGCGCTCCAGCTGTTTTTCAATCACTTTGGCATTCTGTGCATAGGAGTCAGCAACTTCCCTCTACAGAACAGTGAAGGACCTTTACATCAACACACTTGGCAGGAATTACAACCAAGACCGCAGTAGTTACACTACTCAAGGCCAGAAACTGGACTCCACACAGCGGACTTCCCTACACTTTCAACTCTTTATATTCTCAATAACCCAGGAGAGTTCAGGTTTCCATGGTGATCATGTGAGAACACCCCTCCATAAAAACCACTTGGCTTGAAATACCAGAAAAGTAACTGCCGTTACTGCTAAGGACAGACTGAAAGCATCAGAGCCAGCCTGGAAGGGACTGAAAATCATTCAGTCGAGTATCTTATTTATTACTTGTTTGTTGTGGAGATAGAATCTTGCTATGCAGTACATGCAGATGCTGAATTGTCAGGTCTGAATCCACTTCAGTAGTTTTAAACTAAAAAGTGATGAGAGGATCCAAATTCCTTGTTCTCATTTGCTAGGTGTCCCTCCCATTCAGGGAAACAGGTACTCCCAATAGCAGAGTTTCTTACTAGCAGAGCGGGCTGTGAAAGCAGGCTTGCCAACTGTTCTGCTCTACAGAGGCTCTGGCCTGGAGCCCCTTACTCCTCCCTCCCGATCCCAATTCCCTGAAAGCAGAAGCACTTACAGCCTCTATCTCTTCTTCTTCTTCATCAATGGTAGACACAGTAACAGAGCTGAACTTGCCCATGTCTTTAGTCCGTTTGGTCATCATAACCTAGAATAGAGGAAGAGGCATCAAGCTAAGTTCACCCCACAAGGATCCATGAGCTGTGTATGCAAGCAGATTTGTGTGCATGTCAGTGTTTTCAAGCATTTGCTACTGAGCTTTTGGGTTGTCTGTTTCTGTTTTTTTCGGGACAGTTTCTCTGTGCAGCCCTGGCTGTCCTGGAACTCACTTTATAGACCAGGCTAGCCATGAACTCAGAGATTTGCCTGCCTCTGCCTTCCTCCCAAGTGCTGGGATTAAAGATGGGTGCCACCATCACCTGCCAAAAGATGGCTGGAGAGACAGCTGTGGGTTCAGGGAACCGAACTCTTACATTTTTGGTTGTGAGCCTATCCTTTAATGGCTGAACCATCTCTCCAGCCCACTATTGAGGGTTTTTTTTTAAGTATATTTAAAAATCAATCTAATTTATTGAGGATTTAATTGTTCCCACTCTAAAAAGAAAAAACTGAATAAAAGGAAAATAAAAATTATACCATTTCTAACCTTACAAGACTACTGTATATAAAGCAAATAATAAATGTCACAGTTCTATAATACCTGCATGTACACAACAATGGCATTTTCTTAATAAACATTTCATCTATAAGGAAAGTTTCTCAGGTATTATATCTTTATTTTAAAAATTAGGGGGTAATGCTATAGCTCAGTGGTGCTTGCCTAACATGTACAAGTCCTGGGTTTGATCCCCAGCACTAATCAAATTTGGGACTAAATGTGTAGCTATATTAAGTAGTCTGTGCCCTTTGATGATAATTACCTTCTTAGGAGGCTCCTGCTTCTGAGTATATATATTGGTTTTCCCAAAGCCTTGGCCAAATTTCACTACGGCTCCATCCACGATGAAGGTCACAGGAGCATTCTTGGGCTGGGACTGGTAGAAGAGCGGCAGTCCACACCTGCAAATGGCAGAGAGAATCTCTGGAAGGCCTCTAACTCTACACCCCCAAAGCATGGCTTGCAAAGTAGACTTGGTTTCTGGGAACAGTCTTGCTTGTGGCAGGAAATGTTTATCTTTTCCCTAATGAACTTGATAAGAATCAATTAGGGTACATGTTGAAATTTCTGATCAGGTTCCTAGGCCTCTCCCAGAAGATCCTAGTTTGGCAAATGTAGGGGTAAGTGAGGCCTGAGATTCTGCTATTTTAATTGGCATCCCACATGATTACTGACATTAGACAAAATTTGGGAAATGCTAGCCAACACTACTGTTGGCTTTGTAGTCAAAAACTGCTACCATTATTCCCAGGTGCCTGAGCACTGGTTCTGTCCACTTTGCTGTTTCATTTTACAGCATCAGAGAAAGTGGACAGAAGCCACTGCAGTGTTTGGCAAAATAAATCCTGTACAACTGCCACTTTCTCTGGCTGACCATTACGCTTTCTGAGCTAAGAAGTAGACCTACAAGATATGATAAAAAAAAAAAAAACAGCTTCATGAATCCAGTATGGCTAGGAACTCTAATATCTTCCTATCTTCTACTTACTTTCCTCTGCTTCAATGCTCCTACTCTGAGTCTCTTGAGAGCCAAAACACAATCGTCCTCACATAAAGATTGAACTTAACTGCCAAGTATAGTGGCTGGTCTTTCATCCCAGCACTCTGGAGGCAGAGGCAGGTGGATCTCCGTGAGTTCCAGGCCAGCCTGGTCTACATACTAAGTTCAAGGACAGCCAGGACTACATAGACAGATCCTGTCTTAAAACAACAATAACAAAAATTGAACTTTCTAATATTCTTACTATTAATAGTCTAAAGCTGGAAGTTTTGCTTTAAACAACATCCTTTAAGATTCCTAGCTTTATAGTCTACATAATACATTTCATACATAAGCCTGGAACTAAATTATATTGT
This sequence comes from Peromyscus californicus insignis, assembly GCF_007827085.1. Lineage (NCBI taxonomy): Eukaryota > Metazoa > Chordata > Mammalia > Rodentia > Cricetidae > Peromyscus > Peromyscus californicus. The sequence continues at coordinate 100,761,743 of NW_026294391.1, forward strand.
GTCACATTTTCCATTATGACTCAGCCAATTCTACTCCAAAAGAAAATATATGTTCGCAATAAACTCTATCTAGAATACTCAGAGCAACGTTCCTGGTAATAGCCTACACTGGAAGCAACTGAAACTCATTGTGAATGGGTGTACAAACTGATACAATGGGATGCTCAAAAATAAAGAGCACTGTGAATGAGGAAATGAACTAACAGGATGGGATACTCAGCAAAAAAGAGAAACAAATGATTGATACACATAACAACTTGGATGAATCCCTAAAACATCAAATTGAGAAAAACTAGGGATGGGGCCAGTGAGATGGCTGAGTGGGTAAAGGAGCCTGTTCCCAAGGCTGAAAACCTGAGTTTGATCCCCCCAAGACCCACATGGAAGGTGAGAATCTTCTCCAAGTTGTCCTTTGATTCCTATATGTATGCCATGTACATGTGTAGGAGAGAGAGAGACCGAGAGAGAGAGCGAGAGAGAGAGAGAGACAGAGACAGAGACAGACAGAGACAGAGAGACAGAGAGAGAAACAGAGAGAGACAGACAGAGAGACAGAGAGAGAAGAGAGGGAGAGAATGAAGGAGGGAGGGAGAGAGGGAGGGCGGGAGGGCAGGTGGGCAGAGAAGGGGAGAGGGAAGCGGGGAAGAGAGAGAAAGCTAGACCAGCTATAGAAGACATGTACTTGTATGTAGTGGAAAACACTACAGAATTTCCCCGAACTGTTAGGAAAGGTGAAAGCACAGTGACCCAGAGTAGCCACTACCAGGGAGGAGGATGAAGAAAGAAAGGAGCCTGGCCGCAAAGGACATGGGGACTGCTGCAAATGCTTTCTATCTTGATGCTGGTGGCATTACTTCACTGTATTTTTCTCTCAAAATTCATTGACTTGAATATTTAAATGGTAAATTTTATTGCAGACATATTACATCTCGATCTTTCAAATTATATTATGTTAAAAACTCACGTTTTTGCTTGGTGCATGGTGCATGCCTATAATCCCGGGACTCGGGAGGCTAGGGCAAAGGATCAAAAGCTCAAGGCTGGCCTGAACTACACACCAAGACCCTGCCTCAAAAGAAAAAAAATGGCCCCATTTTCCTTACTTTTGTAATCAGCTGGTCAGGGATGGAATTTAACTAGAGTCTTTGGAAAGCATATTAGCATTTGGTTTGAAGGCCTTTGAGATTACTGAGTCCAAAGAGAGACTATTTTCCTAACACATTATGCTTTTACTTACCTATGCTCAGAAAAACCCATACTGTTGGTACTTACTTTGCACACTTCTTTCTGTACTGACGTTCAATGCCCTCAGGCCTTCACAGAAAATGGAAGTAAAAATTGAAAAGTTAAGAGCAAATCTCATAACCGATTAACCTCCTAGCTCATTTTTCCCATTGTTCATCACTTATCATAATTGATGCTAAAAGTTCAGAAGTTCTTCATTTCATAGCTCTACTGGCTAGTTAAGCATGTATTAAGTTTATAACTCCAGCATGCATTCCTTCTTTCACAAGCATGTACTGAGCAACTAACAGGGTTGTGAGCAATTAGTAATAATGCTAGCTAAGCAGAGAAAAGGGCAGTAATATTAATAGTCAAAACAGTGATTGGACTTGTAGTATCAACAATAATAACCACAATAATATAGCAGCAGCTAATTATATAGTCAGCCCTTTGTATCCATGGTTTCTGAATCTGTGGAGTTCACCAACCATGGATAGAACATGTTAGACAAAAGTTGTGTCAGGGGCTGGGGAGCTAACTCAATGAGTAAGACTGCTTGATCAGCCAGAACAAGGACCCAAGTTAGAACCCCCAGCATCCACATAAAAAGCCAGGCATGGCTATGTATGACTGTAACTTCAGGATTAGGAAGTCAGGATACTCAAATCCTGAGAGGTCACTAGCCAGCCAGCCTAGTTGAATAGCAAAGCTCTGGTTCAGTGAGAGACCCCGTCTCAAGGGAATAAAAATGGAGAGTGACAGAGGAAGACACCCTAGCATGCAGCTCTAGACTCTGCATCGGCACATACACCCATACACCCATGCACCCATGTACATGTGAAACACACACACACCACAAAGTTGTATTAGTACTGAAAATGCACATATTTTCTTGTCATTATCCCCTAAGCAATGCACTATTAATTATCTCATAGTGTTTCAGTGGCTTGGGTATTATAAATAATCTGGGCCTGGTGTTAGTCAAACCCCACTCCCAGTGACACACCTCCTCCAGCCTCCTAATCCTTCCCAACAGTCCACCAACTGGGAACCAAGCATTCAAATATATAAGCCTATGGGAGGTGAATCTCATTCAAACCACCACACTGCCAAATTCTTCTCTGTAGAACTTGCACCAGTTTATACTAGCAGCAATGTATTGAGAGTTCTGTTTCTCTACCGCCTCACTGTTAGTGCATGCTAGTTAACTGCATCCCAGCCAATTTCACATGTGAAAAATTAGATCTTCAAGGGTGCCACAGCATGTACCTATAATCATGGCTACTCAGGAGGCTGGGAAAGGAGGATCACAGTTTGAGAACCAACTGGGTAACATAGCAAGACTCAACTCCAAAACAAAGGGAAAAGAAAATAAGATCTGCCAATTTGTATTTCCTTTTTTTAAAATGGAAGCTATATATCTCAGCACCAATATGACAGCCATTTGTGTCGCAAATTTCTTTTTTGCTGCCTTGTGAACTGTTAGCTCCTATCTTTTGAGTCACCAATTTCTTTTACATTAAGGAGACTTGCACTATTAATGGGCCTTGCAAATGTTTCTTGCTCAGTTTGTCATTTGTCTTTGATATGCTTTTGTTTTACAACACGTGCAAATTTTAGACTTTTCTGTAGTCACTACATTTCTCTAGTCATAACTTCTCTCTCTCTTGCTCTCTGCCCATGCATGTCATAACATAGACAGGACTTCCTCAACATGAACTTCTATCTGAAATAAAAAAATTCCAACCACTTATTCTAGAATCTGCCCCCACTAGTTTCTTCCTCCAAATCACTCTCTAAACAGAGGCAGAAGTGGCTTCCCTGGTACCACCTAAGAACATAACTACTGGTTTCTGCAGCATCTTATATAGTCTCCCTCTTCCATACACACATTCCACTTCCACGGCCAAATCAGTCCTCCTTCTGTTTCAGCTCTTTAAAATGAACATGTGCTTTCCAACAGCTGACCGTTTACACACACATGCTTCTCCCTCTACAAACCATGCTCTGCTCATCACATTGCTAAGGCAGTCCTTTGTCTACGCTGATGCCACTTCATAAGTAACCTAGTCAGAGGTTATTCCCGGAACACATTCACTAAGAAGTTCTCGTGTGATTTTCTCTACCAACCCTTTGTTTCATTCATATGGCTTTTAATAATCATAATTACTTGATTTTTCTACTTATTAATTTTCCATGATTTCCATCATCCATTCCCTGAGATCAGACAGACTCTGAGCAAAGCACTACATAAAGGGGTTGGAGAGAGGGCTCAGCAGTTAAGAGCACTGGTTGCTCTTCCAAAGGGCCTCAATTTAATTCCCAGCACCCATATGGTGGTCCACAACTGTCTGTAACTCCAGCTTCAGATATCCAATGCCTTCTTCTCACCTCTGCAGGCTCCATGTACACATGTGGTAAACAAACATACATTCAAGCAAAATACTATACACATAAAATTAAAAGGACTGGACACTGAGAAGATGTACAATATACAGTGAATAAATTCATCTTCGTAAGGAAACTAAACTGATAATCAAGGAAGGTTTTTCTGAGATAAGATCTTACTGAAGACCCCCAGGATGATCTAGAGTTTAGCTATGTAGGCCAGGCTGGCCTTAAACTCAAAGCAATCTTCCTGCTTCAGACTCTCACATGCTAGGATAACAGTTGTAAGCTACCACATCTGGCTAACGAAGTGTTTTTTTTTTTTTTTTTGAGACAGGGTCTCTCTGTCCTGGATCTCCCTCTGTAGACCAGGCTGGCCTCGAACTCACAGAGATCCGCCTGGCTCTGCCTCCCGAGTGCTGGGATTAAAGGTGTGCGCCACCACTGTCTGGCTGAAGTTAAGTTCTTTTTTTTTCTTTTTTTTTTTTAAGATTTATTTATTTATTATGTACACAGAAGAGGGCACCAGATCTCATTACAGATGGTTGTGAGCCACCATGTGGGTGCTGGGAATTGAACTCAGGAACTCTGGAAGAGCAGTCAGTGCTCTTAACCTCTGAGCCATCTCTCCAGCCCCTCTTTTTTTTTTCTAAAGAATATTTTTTAAACTTTTTATATGCATTGGTGTGAAGGTGTCAGATCCCCTGGAACTGGAATTACAGACAGTTGTGAGCTGCCACGTGGGTTCTGGGAATTGAACTCAGGCCCTCTGGAAGAGCAGCCAGTGTTCTTGACCACTGGGCCATCTCTCCAGCCCCTGAAGTTAAGTTCTTAAGTGGAGGAAGTTGTAATGGCAGCACAAGTGGTGGCACCACACTCTGTCTAGAGAGAGTCACAGAAACTTCATGACAAGGTGACAGAAAATAGGATTTCATGTAAATGAAATACTCCATGTATACATAGTATATTCATGGAACTGCTATATACAAAGAATTATTGCCTAATACCATTAGGACTTAAAACTCAAGGATTCCCTACCAATATTATACACATAAAAACACTCAGCTGGGCGGTGGTGGTGCACGCCTTTAATCCCAGCACTTGGGAGGCAGAGCCAGGCGGATCTCTGTGAGTTCGAGGCCAGCCTGGACTACCAAGTGAGTTCCAGGAAAGGCGCAAAGCTACACAGAGAAACCCTGTCTCGAAAAAAACAAACAAACAAACAAACAAAAAAAACACTGCCAGAGCGGGGAGGTGGTGGTGCACACCTTTAATCCTAGCACTCGGGAGGCAGAGCCAGGTGAATCTTGGTGAGTTCAAAGCTAGCCTGGTCTACAAAGCGAGTTCCAAGACAGCCAGGACTGTTACACAGAGAAACTCCATCTCAATCAATCAATCAATCACTGCCAGGCTATTCTGTGAACAACTGTATACCAATAAGTCAGATAACCTAGAAGTCCTAGAATGAAAAAGAATAACATAGATGGGTATGGCGGCACTTGCCTGGAAACCCAGCACTGGGGAGGCTGAAGCAGGAGGATTGAGTTGAAGGCTGGCTTAGGCTGCATAGTGAGAATCTGTGTCAGAAAACAAAAGAGAAAAAAATACCACAAATTGCCCAAACTCACTCAAGAAGTAGACGGGAAAGATGGGCCATGGGCTGTGTGCTCAGCAGTAACTGGTGAAAAAGAGGAACACTAAGAAAAGACTAGAATTCTGCCTTGGCCAGCAGCAAAGCACAGAGTAAGCCCTTGGAAATGCTGCACATGACTAGAACATGAACTATGTCAAGGGGGAGTGTACTTGCTTGTTGGTAAGCTCTAGGAATTCCGAACCCTAACAATGATGTGGCTACAAGTCCCTGGCCTAGGCCCTGCCATTAAAGAAGGCACTATTTGCCACTAAATAAGGCTAGTCCTAAGGCTGATTCATCCTAAAGGTAAGGCTGATTGGATTTCAGAGTTTCTACTTCAGTATAGGGTCACCCAGTAATTTTCTTGACTAGCTTTATGATGTCATAGATGACTGCAGCCTAGTATTAAATTGCTGTGGTGGTTTGAAAAAAAATGGCCCCTATAGGGAATAGCACTATTAGGAGGTGTGGCTTTGTTGGAGTAGGTGTGGCCTTGTTGGAGGAAGTGTGTCACTGAGGGGGTGGGCTTTGAGGTATCCTATGCTCAAGCTACTCCTAGTGAGACAGTCTACTTCCTATTGCCTGCAAATCAGCATGTAGCAGTCCTTCTCCAGCACCATGTCTGCCTGCATGCTGCCATGCTCCCCACCATGATGACAATGTACTGAACCTCTGAAACTGTAAGCTGCCACCTCAATTAAATGTTTTCCTTTATAAGAGTTGCCGCGGTCATGGTGTCTCTTCACAGTAAGAGAAACCCTAACTAAGGCAACTGTTTTCTGTACTAACCGAATAATACATATTAATATATAATACTATTATATACATAACTTTCTACAAATATTATATGTAATTATTACAGTGATCCTAAAGATAGTCGATAATTTTCAAAACCAGTAATCTAAATAATAGGGGAAGATATAACAAAGGACAAAGTGACCCATGTAATCTGAGCACTTTGGAGGTACAAGCAGGAGGATCAGGAATTAAGGTCATTTTCCACTAAGTACCCCATTCAAAGCTTGTGGTACAAGAGAGACTGTCAAAACAAAGAAAAATAAACAAAAGGTTAAAATAAGAGAAGAGAGGTTAGAGCACTGGTTGCTCCTCCAGAGGTTAGGGTTCTATTCCCAGCACCCACATGGCAGCTCACAACCATCTGTAACTCCAGTTCCAAGGGATTCCTGTTCTGGCCTCTATGTACACCAGGCACACAAATGATACACAAACAGGCAAAACACTCACATACAGAAAATAAAACTTCTAAAAATGAGAAGACACAGAAAAAACACACATGATACAGGCAGATAATGGAGTGATGCATTGATAAGCCAAGGAACACTAAGGATTCTTGGGGGAAAAAATCCAGAAGAGAGTGAGAGATGGCTCAGAGAGTAAGGCATTTGCCACCAAACTTGATGACCCAAGTTCTATCCCTGGGACCCATGTGGTAGAAGAAGAAAACTATCAGAAGCTATGCTCGAACCTCCACAGGCAGGCCATGGCAGCTCCACCCATGCCCCACCCTCTACCCCACAAAAATAATGTAAAAAATAAAAAAATTAAAAGAAACAAACAAAAAATGCCAGGCCTGGTAGCACATAGTTTTAATCCCAGAACTTGGGAACCAAGAGCAGACAGATCTCTATGAGTGCCAGGCCAGCCTGTTTTACATAGTGAGCTCCAGGCCAGCCTAGTCTACAGAGTAAGACCCCCATCTCTCTCTCTGTTACACACACACACACACACACACACACACACACACACACACACACACACACACACACACAGATGATAGGTGGGAAGGGATAAGTCAGCAAGAGCATAGCTCTGCTGACAACTTTCAAACTTCAGCCTCCAAATCTGAACCGTGCTGTTGTTTGTTTTCACTCTTTGGGCTCTTTTGGGGCCCGCCACCCAGCTCCCAAATAAACACACACACAGAGACGTATTACTTATAAATGCCCGGCCTTAGCTTGGGTTGTTTCTAACCAGCTTTTCTTAAATTATCCCATCTACCTTTTGCCTCTGGGCTTTTTCCTTTCTCTATTTCTGTATATCTTACTTTCAATCTTACTCCATGGCTGGCTGGGTGGCTAGCTGGGTGGCTGGCTGGGTGGCTGGCTGGGTGGCTGGCTGGGTGGCTGGCTGGGTGGCTGGCTGGGTGGCTGGCTGGGTGGCTGGCTCCTGATGTCCTCCTCCCTGATCCCTCTTGCTCTTCCTTCTTTCTCCTCCCAGATTTCTCCTCCTATTTATTTATTCTCTGCCTGCCACCCCTGCCTATCCTTTCTCCTGCCTCACTATTGGCCGCTCACCTCTTTATTAGACCATCAGATGTTTTAGACAGGCATGTAACACAGCTTCACAGTTAAACAAATGCAACATAAAAGAATGCATCACATCTGTGCATCATTAAACAAATGTTCACAGCATAAACAAATGTAACACATCTTAAAATAATACTGTACAATGTTACCTATTAATTTTTGTTGCTTAAAGCTACCCAGGTTGTGGTATATTTCTATAGCAGCTTTAGCACGCTAATATACCAGTGGATTCCAAGTGTCAAGTGCCCAACATACATCAGGAGCTCAGAAAATGAAATATTTGCTGAATAAATGAGTGGACTTTAGAATAAATGAGTGGATCTCCTGTGGTATTGGGTGCGTGGAGGTGACCACTCTTACCTTTTATACACACCTTGGAATTCTTTCCTTTTTAAAAATGTGTATGCATATTAGTGCTTTACCTGCATGCATATCTGAAGAAGAGGGCATCAGATCCTCTGGAACTGGAGTTACAGATGGTTGTGGAAATTGAACCTGGGTCCTCTGGAAGAGCAGCCAGTGCTCTTATTGCAGAGACATCACTCCAGACCCTCTTTCCTTTCTTAAAACTCTGCATTATTAGGTTCTCCTGGTTCTGTCCAATTCTTTGTAAATCTCAGTCTTCTTTCTTTCTCTCCCATCTGCTTTCTCTTGTATGTATGTATGTATGTATGTATGTATGTATGTATGTATGTATGTATGTAAAGGGTCTCGTGTAAGCCTAGGCTGTACATAGCTGAGGATGACCTTGAACTTCTAATCCTCCTGCCCCTGCCTCCTAGAGCTGAGATTACAAGTGAGCACTACTATCACTGTTATGTGCAGTACCAAGGACTGCAAGCACTCTACCAACTGAGTTATAAGCCTTATGCCTTGCTCCACACATTCAATGTAATTTTATCCTCCCCCATTTTTATTTATTTATTTATTTGTTTGTTTGTTTTTCAAGACAGGGTTTCTCTGTGTAGCTTTGCACCTTTCCTGGAACTCACTCTGTAATCCTGGCTGGCCTCGAACTCACGGAGATCCGACTGCCTCTGCCTCCCGAATGCTGGGATTAAAGGCGTGCACCACCACCGCCCAGCTGTGACCTCCCCCATTTTTAAGTACCCATATACACCAAGGATTCCTCAATTTAAAAACACACATATCTAACTATGTAACTCCCTCCTTACAAAATGGAACTAAGGGGGCTAGAGAGATGGCTCAGTGATTAAGAGTATGATGCTCTTGCAGAAGACTCAAGTTTGGTTCCCAAGGCCAACATTAGGTGGCTGACAACCACCTGCAACTCCAGCTCCAGGGGATCAAACGTCTTCTCCCCAACCTCTACCGGCACCTGCACTCACATGCACATACCAACTCACTCTCACTCTCTCTCTCTCTCTCTCTCTCTCTCTCTCTCTCTCTCTCTCTCTCTCTCTCTCTCAAAAATAAAAATAAACCTTTAAAAATGGAAATAAGGCTGAGGAGACAGATCACAGTCTGTAAAGCACCTGCCTTGCAAGCAAACAGGAGGATCTGAGTTTGATTCCCTGGAACCTAACTAAATGCTAGGAATGGTGGTGCCCTTGTAATGTTTCTTACTTCAGAAGTAAGAGTCAGGCAGTTGTATGGGGCTCACTGGCAAGCCAACCTAGACTACTTAGCAAGTTCTAGGCTGGTAAGAGAGAGACTTTCTTTAAAAAAAAAAAAGTGGAAGGCACTCAAGGTTATCCTCTGGCCTCCACAAGTGCACGCGTGTACACACACACACACACACACACACACACACACACACACGTGCAACACCCAACACATACACAAACACAAATACAAAGAAATAGCTTTTTACTGTCTTCAAATAAAGCATTTCACTGTCCTCACCACAGTATGCACGAAGCTTTTTCTGCAAAACAGTAACCCATGCTCTGGCTACAAAAGGCTATTGCAATTTCCCAAGCACATCATGTTTGATGCTCTTAATGCTCCCAGAGTCCTTCTACCTGGACTGTTCCTCATCGTCCTCCAAGAACTGGCAAATTCCTAGTTCAAGCCAAGCAAAGATTCCACTTCTTTCAGAGCCTTTCCTGACCACAACACAGGCACCTGTTTTCCTATAGCCTTTGTTCACAGCACCAGCATTTCTTTCCATCACAATTAAGTCAGTTTCCTCACTGACTTCTTTAATAAAAACTGTGCCTTATTCATTCACAGATTTGGTACCTAGCTCAGTACCTGGCACATGGCATGCATAAGATTACAGACTGGGGATGTAACTCTGGGAGAGTGCTCACCCAGCAAGACCAAGGCCCTTGGTTCTTTCCCCAGCCCTGCAAATAATACCAATAACAACATCAAAAGTTGCAGGTTGTACGAACTTATTCCAACCTGTAACTGAACCATCACAGCTATCAAATGCCAAGAGAAACCATTTCTCAAAGTACCATTTCAAAAAAGTACAATAAAGAATTTGCTGCATTAACGTAAGTTAGAATACTAGCAAAGTATCAGGCCTAACTATGTGAGCTGCTCAACCACTACACAGAATAATTTACATTCTTCAGAAACAGACCTCAACACAGCAGGGAACTAAACAGAGCATCAAGCCCTTACCTCCGAAGATAGGTAGTCTCCTCATCTTCTGTGTTACAAAACTTATGAGCATGTTTGGCAGCATCAATCACGCGAGACCGGTCCCGAGGCCTCATAGGCAATTTCTCTAACTGACAATCTGAAGGAATGAAGAAAGATTTCGTCGCTTAGAATCACTGAAAAATATCCTGAGCCTAGAGTGATGGTGCACGCTTGTGATGCAGGAGGATCACCGGCAAGTTCGAGGCTAGTCTAAGCTACATCATGAATTCAAGTTCACCCTGAGCAACTTAATGAGATCTTGTCTCAAAAAAAAAAAAAAAGCCCGGCATCTGGCTGCAGCCGCCGTTTTCGGCCACTCACCCAGCACCAGGACCATCTGGCCGCACAAACAGTAGTAGACATGGAGGGGCTTCTCGCCGTCATCATATTCCTCGCGGTCCCGGGTGTCGGAGCAAACCACCGACCGGGACACGACTTTCGGCATAGCTAAGGCAGAGCAGTCAGAAAAGTCCAAGGAAATGAAGAGTCGCGCCGAGATGGCGTCACAGACGCACGTGCAGGACCGGCTCTCCACCCTGGTCACGTGTTGGTACCGGCCTGATTAACTTCCGGAACGTCCCATCTCGCTACGACGCGGGGGGAGGCGGGGTAGAGTGCTGCGTTGACAGACGCTCCTCTGGCTAGGCAGTTAGCTGGGACAGCTTTACTTGTTGACACCCTCAGTATTATTTAAATTTTTTATTTCTATACAGTCATCAATATTTATTTTTTTTATTTATTAGTGCGCTAGTGTGTGTGTGTGTGTGTGTGTGTGTGTGTGTGTGTGTGTGTGTGTGTGTGTGTGTGTGTGTGTGTTGAGGTCAGAGGACAACTTTCTGGATTCTATTCTTCTTTCCACTTTGTGGATCTCAAAAGATGCAACTCAGGTCCTCAGGTTTAGCGGCAAACACTTTTAACTACTGAGCCATCTCTCTGGTTCATAAATATTCATGAATTTATGTAAAACCCAACATAATAAAGGACTATACATTATACATACATATATACATATATATATATATATATATCGCCTAGATTTTAGATGTACTTGTAAATATTTTATTGGCAGTATTCAGTACCTAATAAATGAGTAATAATAAAGTAGAAACTTGGGGCTAGAGAGATGGCTCAGAGGTTAAGAGCACTGGCTGCTCTTCCAGAGGTCCTGAGTTCAATTCTCAGCAATCACATGATGGCTGACAACCATCTGCAATGAGATCTGGTCCCCTCTTCTGGCATTCAGGCAAACATGCAGGCAGAACACTGTATACATAATAAATAAATAAATCTTTAAAAAATAAAGTAGACACTTTTTGTTTTTGCTGTAGTGGGGATTAAATATAGGATGTCGTACATACTACACAAGCATTCTATCACTGAGCTATCCTTCAGCTATCCTATTTCTTCAATTTAGTCTTTTTTTTAATTTATATATTTTTATTTTATGTGTACCAGTGTTTTGCCTGCATATATGTCTATGCACCCTGTTCGTGCCTGGTATCCACAGAGGCTTTGGATCTTCTGGAGCTGGCATTACAGAAGGTTGTGAGTTGCCATGTGGGTCCAACAGAACCAGAGTCCTCTGGAAGAGCAGCTAGCGCTCTTAAACTGCTCAGCTATCTCTCCACCTCTTTCTTTCTTTCTTTCTTTCTTTCTTTCTTTCTTTCTTTCTTTCTTTCTTTCTTTCTTTCTTTCTTTCTTCCTCCCTTCCTTCCTTCTTCCCTCCCTCCTCCCTTCCCTCCATCTCTCTCTTCCTCCCTCCATCCTTCCCTCCGTCCCTTCCTTTCTTTCTCTTTCCTTCCTTCCTTCCTTCCTTTCTTTTTCTTTCTAATGCAGGGTTTCATTATATAGTACAGGGTGGCCTTGAATTCATAATCCCCTTCTCTCTGTCTCCTGTGTACTGAGACTGCAAGCCTGTATCACTGTGACCAGATGAAACTTCTTTATTAAAAAAGATGCAATTTAAATTCATTTTAAATAAAGATACAATTCAACTTGGGCACTGAGGAAGCCCAGTGGATAAAAGTGCTTGCCACCAAGCCTGATGGCCTAATTTTCACCTCCAACACCCACATGATGGAAGGCAAGAACAATCTCTCTCAAGTTGTCATTTGACTTGTGGTGTGTGCGCATGTGAGAGAGAATAAATAAATAGTTTAAAAGACAAAATTCAAATAATATATAATTCATTTTTTGAAAGTGTATTAACAGGCAGGCATGGTTGCAGGTCTTCAACCCCAATACTCAAAAGGTAAAGGCAGGTGGACCTTGCCGAGTTTCAGGCCAACCAAGTCTCCACAGTGAAGCCCTGTCTCAGAAAAAAAAAATCAATTTGGTAAGTTTAGTCAAAGTTGTGGAACCTATACCATTGTCTAATTCCAGAACATATTTATCATTTTTTTTTTTTTTAGGTTTTCCGAGAGAGGGTTTCTCTGTGTAGCTTTGCGCCTTTCCTGGACCTCGCTCTGTAGGCCAGGCTAGCCTCGAACTCACAAAGATCCGCCTGCCTCTGCCTCCCGAGTGCTAGGATTAAAGGCGTGCGCCACCACCGCCCGGTTTTATTTATCATTTCAAAAGGAAATCTCATACTTATTATTAGACATTGCCTGCCTCCTTTCCATATTGTAGAAGGTGATTCCTTTTCATGGTTGAATAGTATTTGATTGTACAGATATACTATTTGTTGTTTATCTGAGCATTACTGGTTGTCATTTGCCTTGTTTTCACTTTTGGGCTATTATAGATAATGCTGCAATAGACATTTACATACAAGTTACAATGGTCATGTGTATACAGGTCATAATCAGGATGGCCATTTTCAATTCTTTTGGTTATATATCTAGTAGCAAAATGGCTAGATCAGGTGCAAGTCTGTATTTAATCTTTTGAGAACCTACCAGAGTTTTTCAAGGCAGTACACAATTTTACATTCCTATCAGTAGTGTTCAAGGATTCTTATTTCTCTCCAATCTTGCCAATAATTATTATTTTCTGTCATTTAGTTTGATTATTTATTTATGTGTATGTGTGTATGTGCACATGCGTGTGGATGCCTGTGGAAGCCAGAAGGGTGCCTCAGATGCCCTGCTCTGCAGCTGGAGTTACCAGCAGTTGTGCACTGCCTGATTCGGATGTTGGGGATCAAACTGGGGCCCTTGGCAAGAGCAATAAGTGCTCTTTACAGCTTAGCTGTCTGTCTAGCCCCCATTGTCAGACTTCTATATTATAGCCATCCTGGTGGGTATGAAATGGTGTTTCATTGTGGTTTTGATTTGTATTTTCCTGATAACTAATGATGTTGAGCATTTTTTTCATATGCCTATCGGTCACTTATATATCTTCTTTGGATGAATGTCAGCTCACATACTTTGCCCACTTTTAATTAGTCAATTTATTATTGACTTGTAAGAGTTCTGGCAGTGCTGGAGATCGAACCCAGGTCCTCATGAATTTGGTGCAAGGATTCTATCATTGAGCCCAGAGTTCTTAATATGTTTTGGATACTAAGCCTTAATCATGTAAATGATTTGTGATTAGAGGAATCTTGCTGGTCTTGTTTGTCCTATGTGTGAGGGGCCAATTTTCATCCTCCCTTCTCCAACCCAGAAAGTCTCCCAACATTCTCTTTCTGGAGGATAGACGCCTGGGGAAACTTAGAATAAACACATCAAGTCAATTCACATTGAGTAACTTCACTAATCCAAGTATCAGCACTGAAATGTTTTGTTTTAAGGAGAGACTTCACTGAAGACTGCAGGAGTTTGTGACTAGAGGAACACATGATATATACCAACTGGAATTTAAAAAACAGTTTACCAGCCCTTCAGTGAAGATGTATTATAAAATATAAGACTCTTCTTTTTACAAGCTTATTGCTGTGTGTGTGTGTGTGTGTGTGTGTGTGTGTGTGTGTGTGTGTGTGTGTGTGTGTAAAGAGATGGGTAAGTGGTTAAGAGCACAGGCTGCTCTTCCAGATAACCTGGGTTTGATTCCTAGAACCCACATGGTAGCTCATAACCATCAGTAACTCCAGTCCTAGGAGATTCAAAACCCTCTCTGGCTTCCAAGGGCACTAGGCACACTCATGGTGCACAGGTATAAATGCAGGCAAAACACCAATGCACATTACAAAATTATTTTAACTTTATTAACATACATTAATTATGCCTAATTATAGATTTCATTGTGACATTTTCATACACGTACTTAATGTGTTTTGGTTGTATTCACCCTCATTACTCTATTTTGTCCCTCTCCCACTTCCACTGGTCCGCTCCCTATTCCCAGAGTTACTTACAGGAGTGTACATGAGAGGTTATTTACAAGAGTATGAGCAACTCACCAGTGGCTACACCACTGAAGAAAAGGTCTCTCTTTCAGCAACCACGAACTGCTGACGTCTCCTCAAGAAAGGGTGAGGTCTCATGAGTCCCTTCTCCCTCCAGGACAGGATGGTGAGGTGTCCAATCTTGTGCAAGTAATCACAGCTGCCAGGAGTTCAAAAGAATGCTAAATCATGCCCAGAAAATAGCATGCCAATCACCCCCAACCCTTCCTTCAACTCTTATATTCTTACCCTCTCTTTTAAGATGTTTCCTTGGCTCTGAAGTGGGTGTTTTAGATGTTCCATTTGGGACTGAGCTGCCAACATTAAGACTCTTACCTTCAGCATTTTGATCATGTATGAGTCTCTGCAGTAATCACTTCCCACTGCAAAAAGAAGCTTCTCCGAACAAAGTTGACAGAAGCTTTACTCTATGGGCAGAAATATAAATATGCAGAATGCAATTAGACAGGTGCCTTGGATCTATGACCGCTCCACTCTCCAATTTTAAAATTTAAAAAAAATATTTATTTTAGTGTATGGTATGTACGGTGTGTGTGTGTGCATACGTGTGTGTTTTTCCAGGTAGGTCCCAGGAATATAACTCAGGCTGCAGGCTCCCTGTCTAGCTCCTCTGGTTCAGCCTCCCCAGTGCTGGAAATACAGGCAAGCACCACAGACAAATCAAGACAATTCTTCCTGTTTTGTTGGGTTGCTAGGAATTGAATCTGGGGCTTTGTGCATGTTAGGAAAGTACTCTCCTACTACGTTACATACCTAGCCCCAAGTATAAGAGAAATATTAATGAAAGTCTTAGAGAATCGTAATCCTTTACATTTTTGTTTGTGAGCCCAGCCTTTAACGGCTGAGCCATCTCTCCAGCCCGAGAATCACAGTATTTGATCCTTAGATCTTAGACCAATATTATTCCTTTCATTCCATACTATTCAATACTTGTTGAGCATCTGTTCAGTGTTAGGAACTGTGCTATAGTAATCAATTACAAGTGCTCTCACTCCTCATGTGGCTTAGTCTAGTGCTGGAGCTAGCAAACGTATTCTATAAAAAAAATTAGGGAATGAATCCCTTAGGGTTGGGGGGGCAAGAAGCAAAATCAAGAACATAGCCTAGGAATTTATCTAAGAGAAAATTGATTTATGTAAGCACTTTATTGAAAAATTTCAAAATATAACACTATTCCTTTAATATACAGATTTAATAATACAAGTCTACTAACTAGAAAGATGGCATACTTTTATAAAAAGAATAATATTTCTCATAATTAGGTTTCAAAGTGAGTATTTCTGATCAGTAAATTCAGCTGCAGATATTCATAGATTAACATTTATCTGTAATAAGATTTGTTCATTTGATCTTTGAAATTTTCTCACAGAGATAAATACTACCATATATCTGTATCAGTCCACAGGATATTATTTTAATTGAGCATATTAATCCCCAAGAAGGCATTTAAGCAATTCTTTTAGTTTATACAATTTAAAAAATTGTATGTGTAAGTGTTTTGCCTGCATGTATGTCTGTGCACCACATGTGTGCAGTGCCCATGGAGGCCAGAAGAGGGCATCAGACGACCTCTGAAGGTTGTAAATTGCCTTGTGGGTGTTGGGAATTGAACCCTGGGGCCTCTGCAAGAGCTTCTAGGGCTCTTACCCACTAAGCTATCTCCCCAGCTCTCCTTCACAATCTTGTGTTCATTCTTTTTCTTCAGTGCAGGGAATCAAAGACATTTACCTTGCAGCATGTCCCTGCATTGCAGATTAGTAACTTTCAGTACAAGTTTGAATAGAAAATGCTGTTGGAACTGAAATCTGAGCTTGGGAAATATATTCGCTGCAAATTTATATAAGAATGCAAACCTTTTAAAAACAGTTAAATAATATTTTTATTTATTCTTTGAGAATTTCACACACATATCCAAATTTCCCTCACTTCCAACACATCTCAGCCATGCTCCTGCACACACACACACACACACACACACACACACACACACACACACACACACCCTGAGTAAATGTTAAAAAAAAATTGAAGACACAAACATCATAAAAAGAATCATTTATCAAGTCTATAGCAAAAGATAATTTAAAAAAAACCATTGGGTGTTCTTTAACAGATGTGGAGGGTGCTGCTTCTCATTCAGAAAACTTTCAGTCTCAGCTCTGAGCTCTAAGAAAGTTCAGCTGCTAAGCTGTAGAACTGCGGTAGGCAGGGCAAATGAGAAACATTCAATTCCCATCTCTGATCAAAGGCAATGGTTCCATCCAGGAGAGTGAGTGAATGACCCTCTGCTCTCAGACAGCATGGAGCCCTTGACTGTGAAGAGGGCATTTCTTCAAGATGCCAAAGTGAGATGGGGGTGAGAGAATGCTTGGCTAACTGTGCTGCAGGTAATATGTTCTAGCCTGATAATCATCTGTGGAGAACAACTGTGCTGCTGCTTGGTATGACAACCTTGCTTTGATGAGGAGTGTTGGGGACACAGTGTCCCCAGCATGCAATTCCATTCCTCAGTCATAGGACACTATTCTCAGACAGGTGTCTTGGTCTTGCAAACTACTTTGCTTCGAACCCTTGAGTTATCTTGATTATATAGTCCAAGAAAGGAAGAGAAGGAACTTAAAAACAATAGACAAGCCCACAGAAAATTTAAACATGTTTACTGTATCTTGTAATTACTTTCAGACAGATATCCAGTCAATAAATTAACCATTTCATGGACACCCCCAGGAGATCTCCCTTGCTCTTTCCTGGTCTCCTTCCCCTTGCCCCTGGCCCCTTTCACTCTCTTCTTCCACATCCCACTATGTAACCCAGACTGGCTTTGAACTTGCACTCCTCCTGCTTCAGCCTCCCCGGTGCTGCATTCACAGTCATTTTTCACCATGCCCAGCTTGCATGGTGCTTCTCAATAGTCTATTCTGTACCTCTTCCTCTCTTGTGCTCAAACTCTCACAAAAGCTGCCTATGGAGCCTAAATCCCCCATCCCTGCATTTAAGGGCATTTAATCAACTTTGTTAAAAAAACCAAAAACCTCTCGATTTTCCAAGCTGAGGTTTCATTACTTCTCTGTGAAGAACCTCTCCCACGCTGGGTTTGATGGTTCACACCTGCAATCTCAGCACCCAAGAGGTTAAAACACCAAGATTACCATGAGTCTGACAGCAGCCAGGGCTATGTAACATAGTGATTTCAAGGACAACCCAGGCTATCGAAAGACCTTGTCTCACTTCCTGCTGCAAACAACACCTGGAACACATGAACCTCCTCTTCTGACTGAGCCAGCCTGCCCACTTCTCCAGAATACAGTTTCGCTCCATGCACTTGTTCATGTTGGCGTCCTCATATAAACTGCTTGGATTTTGTCTCTTTTCCAACAAAGCTGAAATGGGCTTGTTTTAGGAAGCTTGTCTTGACCCCACTAGACTAATGGGCCTTCATTGGTGCATTTCTCAACATGGAGGGATTCCCACGTGCCTACTAGAGATCCCACTCTTGCTGTGGAAGGTAGGGTTATATA